>NC_079153.1:11996305-13227555 GCF_947563725.1 Argiope bruennichi
ATGTGTTTCTATTCTGCAATTCAGACAGCCTTTTTTCCTGCATGTATCATTCATCATGCAATTATTAAATATTTAACAACATATTAAACTTGATTATGAAAATATAAATCAAAAAAATATATATAAGGATTTGTGCACATCACATTTTTTGAGAATTTTATGTCTATAAAACATTGCAATTGTTCAAAAGTTTAATGGCTTCAAACTGGAATAGTATTATTAATCACTGTATGACTACATCTCAAAATTCTTCCAATTACTATATTTACTTGTGTCATGGTCTGGTAAATTGAAGAGGAACTGAAAAATTTCTGTGATCATTGTAGGCTTTGAAAACACTTTAACTTCAGTTGTATTATGAATTAAAGTATTGTATATTCTTCGTACAGAGTTATATAACATTCTGGAAAAAAAAAGAAGAAGAAAAAATTAGAAAATTTATCCAACATAAAAGAAAAAAAAAAACTAATAGAAATTAGGAAATAGCAGCAAATTTTAAAACATAAGACACACCTGTCTAGAAGTTGTTTACGTTTTATGTATTCAGGAGATTTCATTTCAAAAGTAAATCCAGTAAAATTCAGTATGTCATCTCTGAGTGTAGCAGGCTGAAATTGAGCAAATTACATTAACAAATGAAAGAAGTATCTTTTTTTAATATGATTGCATATTTAAACTATTGAGAAATATGCAATATTCATATAAAGCTATTCAATTGAAGCTATAATAAATTTTGATGCTATTGAAATCAAGTCACATTCCTTAATTTTTATGCTTCGATTATACAAATACGTACTATGTTAAGATCAGATGCAAAACAAACAAATAACTCAGTAAACATCAATATTGAAAAAGTATTCAAACTCTAGTGAAAATTGCGCAATATATACATAAATATAAAATATATCTTAAAATGTAACATACATCATGCTTCTTTAAGTATAGGAGTTCAAATATATCCACTAGATACTCATGAGGATGAGTATTCACAATTTTACCAACTAAAACAAAAAAGAATCATTAGTTTCAATGCATATATTAAAAACAAAATTGAATTAAAGGAAACAAGACCATATAAAAATCTAGATATATAATATAATTGGCATGTTGTATTTAATCTAGTTGCATTGCTGCTAGTGAAATCTGAAAAGAAAAATTCCCTGTACATATATGCAATAAAAGAGGAAATGTGGGTTTAGTTTAGTTTAGTTATCTTGTCCCTTTTTTAAAGCAAAACTAGGGCTATTTTGGGACTGACCTAGTAATTTTGAACCGCAGTCAGACGACGAGGACAACACCTGAGCTGGTATCCCCTCTCCAAACTTCCACACCACACCAGAGTGAGGATGTTTGGCCCCGACGGATTTAGCGTGCACCAGACCCACTTATACGATGGAATCAGGTCTCAAATTTGAAATTCTCCGGTTCCGAAGCAGAGTTCGTACCACCAGGCAACCGTGGCCCGAGGAAATGTGGGAACAACAATCATGCGCTAGTTATAATGGAACAACAATACTCCATAGTTGTAATGAGTGAAAAAAGTTAGGTTAATCAATAAATGTGGATTTAAACAAATGCAGTTTTTAAAATAATAAAATTTTTCGGCATGTGTTCATATATTTTTTATATTATTCTTCATAAATATAAAACAATAACTTCACAAATAATTTTTTTTCAATAGCTCTCCTAGCAAAACAGGTAACATGTAGTCATTAATCCAATATCGTTTTCTCATTAGATTTTCAGGATACCATGCTCTATCAAAAATAAGTGTCTAATGTTTTTGCTTTTCCGATCAGGCTTCCTTTGACAATGTTTTTCTTTAACTGTTAAACAAAAAAATGAAAAGATTTTATATAAGAAAGACAGATGTCTGAATTTTTTATTGACTGATTCTATAATTAGCTTCTCTTAATTAGAAATATAAGAGAAGCTAATTTTAGAATCAATTTTTCCTCACAAGCATTTATAATATCATCACTCTTGGAAAACCAGGATTTTTTTTTTTTAAGTGATATCCATGTTTTTCTTATGCATTTTTGATGTATTTTCACAAATACTGATATTTTGTACCCAATAAAAAGAACAAAATGTCACTGAACATTCCAAAAAACTAATAACTTCCAGAAAATCGACATGGCTAGCTGGACTACCTTTATTCAATTCAATATTCTAAACATTTATATTACAATAGCATCTGCTTTCTATTCATCAGTTCATACTGAAATGCTCAGTAAATTATGTGTAGACCAAAGTACCAAAATCTAAAATTTTACAGTCATTTTTGCCTGGAATTTCTTCGTTGACATATTTTAAAAATTTTAAATTTACATTGGGTCCAGCCATACTAATTTATAAAAGAAACTATAAATCCAAACTGAGGTAACTCCTTTAAAACAATTCTCAATTTTTGAGCAATGGTATGCCTTAAAAATATTCTATCTTCTGGAGACTATTGGCCGATTCACACCAGTATCTGAAAATACGATCCATTTTTAATTTTGTGAAATGGGGTTCAAAGTTACTTCAAAGCATATTACATAAAAAAAAAAAAAAAACATTTTAAACAGACTGTTCAAAAAACAGAGCTGATCCGTAAGAAATAATGTACAACATTTTTGTATGTAAATTTTTTTTACTATTTCACTATCAGTGAACACACGTGAAAGTATTTCCATCATTCAATGCATTAAAGCATGAATATCCCGCAACAAGTTTCAATGTCCACAAAAATATAAAATAATAGTTCTTGAACCAACAAATTCAAAATTGGCTTATTTTCAAAAATTTGACATTTTCAGACTTGGTATATCATCTTCTCCTGTATTCCTTTTAGATACAGAGTACAATATCTGTGCCTGTTTTCCCATATTATTTAAGCTAATTATTTTCTTACAAAACAAGCAGAACACAGTAAATAGAGTTTGCAGAACTTCTCTAATCCATACAATAGTCATGATTCATATCAATCTGTATTAAATACAAATTTTGAACAATTCATTATTTTAAAAAATTCTCTAGTCTTTACTGAATAAGCTGACAATTTCTTAAATAATAAACATACCATTTAATAAACTCACGTGCGATTAAACACCCCCTCGATGCTTCTGCAGATTGATTGTTGTTATACGTGCCAAAGAAATTTATTCTATTTTCTCACACAGTTATAGAAGTTTCGCGCATCTTTATTAGCTGCAATCCGGGAATCTCATGGAAAGAAAACAACTGTTGCTGAAATTGAAATTAGACTGATCTATACAGAGAAAAAGAAAAAGAGGGGGGGGGGGACGAGTAGAAAAGAGGCAAGTTATCACGACTACACAGTTTCATTTTCGATGCTATGGCTACGATCTTTTATTCATGCAATGTTATGAGATTAGCATCTTTTAGATGGGGGGGGGGGAAGAAAAAAGGCGGGGGAGAATTATACCCCCCCCCCTTCATAAGGCACTTTAATTTTTACTAACTTCAAAAATACAGCTAAATCTGGGGGGGGGGGGGGGGAAGGAGGAGTTTGAAGTTCTTGTTTATACCGAGCAATTCTAAATTTTTAATAAAATTTTCAAATTAAATTATTTGTAAGAGAAATACACATAAATATGTTGCTTATTTCATTAAAAATTAGTCTCATGCAATTTTCACCTCAAACATTTTCCAAAAATTTTTTAAAGCATTTCTAAAATAGTTACAGTATAGTATATAAATAAATCTGCAGATATGTGATAACAAAAAAGCAGCATTGTTCGTTAATGGAATCAAAACCTATACAAGTAACAATTATTTTTGAATTGCAGGATAAAATAGGAAAAAAAATATTTAGTATTAATCTTGATTTATTAATATCATTATACATACTCCAATTCATAATGACCCTTAGTTAACCATATTTAGTTCATAGTGTAATAGGAAGATAGATACAATAGAAATAGTACAAAATAGAAACATAAATTTATCTTTCTTAATATAAAGACAGGCAACAAATACAGAAATGAATAATAATTGAAAATTCACAATTTTTAACTTTATTTCATATTTTAAAAATTTGCGATTGAATCGTAATACACAATTCATTAATTTTATGGAATTTGCATAAATTGCAAATATTTCTAGACATTTTATGGGTAGAAAATAACAAAAAATGTTATGCTCATTAAAAAGAGAAAATGTTAAAGACAGGAATGTAAATCTTGGCAACAGAAATTTCCTAATTAAAAAAAAATATATATATATTTTTTGGTTTTGAGAACAAGCTAGAGCAGTTTCCCCACAAAATCTATTATATATCAACGTACAATTAATAAATATCATCTAAAATCAGTTAAGAAAGTAGCAGAACTCCATTTCACGGTTTTTGAGAATTGTGCATTTCATCACCAGCATTGCATTCAGTTTAATGTTATGATGTAACATTTGTAAAAAAAAAAAAGAGCAAATTTTGATTTAATTTATAAAAGGGATTCAATAAATATAGACAATAGCAAAGATAAATATGAAGGTCTGAGGAAAAGCTTGATTTAGATAAAAATGTGAGCAGATTCTCCTCCACATTGCTAAAAGAATGAATGGGCAGAAAAACATTCATTTATTCAAAACAAATATGATGGATGACATAGACAATGGAGCATTTTCTGAATTAAGACAAGGAATAATTTAGAGAATTTCAAAAATGAAGATCTTAAGTTCCAACAGCAATAAAAAGGGGGAGGGGGAGAGCAAATTTTTCACAAAAAAGAAATTTGATTCATAGGTTGAATACATTTTTCCTATCCTCATTTTTAGAAATAGTTTTTATTACTTAAACTATACATTTTTGAAATACATGTCATATTAAAATGGTATATTTTTAGGATTCTATGCAGACATGAAAATGTTAGGTTAGAAAATATTTAACATAAATTATTTCATAGCCCCAAAATGTAAAACAGAAATATTAATCTGAAATTATATATATTATTACATTACATACTTGTTTCAAAATCTCTCAAACACCTTGTTTTACCACTCGTATTATTGTTAGACTGAGAAACAGTAGAAGTAGTAGCAGTTGTAGTTGTAGGGGTGACTTGAGTTATTGATGACACAACTGTTGTTTGAACAATTGTAGAAGTGCTAGGTTTTGAAGTAGTTGAAGTTGCAGATTTCTTAGGAGACTTTGATTTTGATTTGCCTTCTCCATCTATTAATTTAAAGTTAAAAAAAAACAGTGAAGATATAAAATGTTTCCTTTGTTGCCAGTTTATGACATATGTAAAAAGTTACTAAAAAACTAAGGTTTTTTTTTTAACCAAGTAAAAAAAAAAACTAAATTACTTCAAAAAAGTAAAAGAACAGGAGAAAAAAAACTTACCACTATCTTCGCCAGATGATAACTAAAAAAAAATATATAAAAATACAATAAATAAATAAATAAATAAAACAATATTTAAAATCCTGAGTATCACAAATTTTAAACTATTAAGAATCTAAGCAAAAAATTTAGGGGGAAAAAAACCCCACACAAATATACTATAATATACATATATAAACTATACATATAATGAACACTCAAATCTAATCTTTTTTTAAACTTTTTTTGCATTGTTTATTTGATTGTAGGCAATAATGATTTATGATTGTTCCACAGATTTCAATTCAGACCTAACAGCATAGTCGTTCTATTAAATCGAACCAGACCGCTATAATCTAAACAAAGAAAAATGAAACTCATCTTGCTCACTGACTGCAATCTTATAACGTTGAAGCATAAACACATGCAGTATAAATTTATCTTCCTTGTTTGCACTTTACAAACACAAGCAAATCAAAATGAACAGGTGCACTCAAATATTCTAGCAGAACATATAGTCCTTGCTATAATTTTAGTAATTCACTTTCTTTTTATTACAGCTTTTTCAGCCCACTATCTAACTATAGAAGTTTTATTTAGAAAAGGGGAAGGGGAAAAAAACAAAACAAAACAAAAAACTGAATTTTATTTATTATGGCAATATTTCAGAAGAACTTTCAAATTTCATTCTGTTTTGAATTTAAGGAATGCAGCATAGCATTAGGGAGTATGGCATCAGAAATCAAAAGTCACAGCTATGCATACCTAAACTTACAGAAATACTAAGCTTTAAACACTATATTGTTATTATAAATGCAAAATGGTTACATTTTCATACATAAAAGATATATATTTAATTTACATAAAAAATTAATCAATTTTTAGTTTAAGAATCCAAATTACACATAGGGTAAGCTAATTTGCCTTTATAAGTATAATTGCTTCTTATTATTTGTTTTATATAATCATCTACACTTGTGCTCAATGTGTGCGTTAGAGCTCTAAAGGCCAGATCGTTTGACCTACAGCTACCAAATTTGGTTCATGTATACCTTGGAGGTCGGGAATGTGCACCTCAGAGCTCTTTTTTTTTAAATTTTAAATTAGAATTTTAATTATTAATTCGAAATTAACTTCCCCATCAAGAAATCATTTCTTTCAAGGCTTTAGTTTTCCCCTCCCCAGGCTAACGAGGTTAGGCTTAACATGTTTTCAGCTGATTATTTCAAATGATTCTGTTTACTTTCTTAATGTTTGATGCATTTAAAATTAGACATTGTTAATTAATCGATCTTTCAGATTTATTCTGAAATTCTTTTGAATTAAAATAAAACAGAATAAAGAAAATTAAAAATTTCTAGTCTGCATAGCGTTACCCCAAATGGCGTAGAAAATTCACGCACTTGAGTTACCATAACTATCGTTGAAAATTCATGCAGTTTGTTCCGATTGTTGGCAACTGTATTTTCAACGAATACGGACTTTATTTTGATTAACTGGTTAGCTGTTTTGTTTTATTTCAGGTAGATACTGTAATTAAATTGTATTTTAGGTTAGTTGTGTGCTTTTGTAATTAAAATGTATTTATGTTAATTATATATTTTTCGTATATGCTTATAGTTTTAAGTGCATCGTTTTTTTTAAGATGTTATTTTCCCCCCATGCTAACGAGGTAATGCTTGACATGTTTTTGACCGATTATTTCAAGCGATTCTGTTTATTTTCTTAGTGTTTGATGCATTTAAAATTAAACATTTTTAATTAATTGATCTGTTCATGATGAATCTGAGAAAATATATAATTGACAAATTCTTGAGATATTACATACAGTAAGATATTCTTTAGTGCACATAAAGTTTAAATGCTCAGCAACTCTGTTTTCAGTACTCATATTTTTTAAAAAAAGCTTAGTGTCAGTAAAAAAATGTTCTTATATTAATTTCAGTTTAATCATTTCCACTTTAATTTAACGCATAAATTCTATGGGAGTAACAGAAAATTAGAGATATGTATATTACATTATGGCTGAAGGCCTTTATAATATTATGAGTGAATTATCTGACGATCAAAATTTGAAGCTTTCAAATATTTTGATGAAGAAGCTTTTAAAATAGGAGTTACATAAAAGCCAAAGACAGCTAGTATATTTTATAAATAAGTAATATAAAAGAAAAATTTTTAAAGTCAATTCCTACTTAGGTCAACAAAGGAAAATTTTATTTTAGTTACTTTTTATAAATTATTCCCTTTTAATATATTTATATAATTGTTTTCCAGCGATCTACATGCTTTGCCACTGATGGTATTTATTCCTAAATTTATATTCTGCTAAATATCTTATATAAGAGAAATTTTTTGAACTGAATAATCTATATCAGAAGTCCATAAAAAGATCATATCCACTGATATGTCCTTCATTGATGTAAGTTTTTTTAAAAAAATTATTATTATTAGTTTTAAAATAATGTTAACAACAAAAATGATTTATTAGTCAATATGTTACTATCGTGCTGCCATCTATTGGTCTATTTTTTTCTCCTATATAAAACATTAATTAATTATTTAAATTTAATTAATGAATTAATATTTGAAAAAAATGTATTAACATCAAGTTTCATCCACTACAAGTTTAAAAAAATGTATCTGAACTTGAGTGGATGAATAAAAAGTATTTTATTAATGACTGAAAATTTGAACATGATATATAAATATATACAGGGAGAGTATGGACCAATAGTAGGAATTGAATTATATATTACTGCCCAAAAAGGTAAAATAAACTATTATGTTCTTCCAATATATATTATATATATATTACGGGCATTCGGTGAAAAAAGCTAGATGATGCTTTCCCCTTCTTTTAAAGGCGATTGTTGGAAATAACCTTTCTGATATCGACCACCCGTAGTGGTAATTGGTGATCTGTCCTCTCCGTCGTAACCAGGTTGCTTTTTTGCAGTTTTACCTCATCTGAACCCTAGAAAAAGCTTTTAATCGCAGTTTTTTCTTTTTCTTTTGAAACATTAGTTTACTAATTTTGTAGAAGTAAGTATTGAATTAAATGTTATGACATTAAATTAATTGCAATTAAGGATAACTGCTGCATATTTATTTAGCAGATTAAACAAAATATCGACAATTTTTCAATCATATTTGTAATTAAATAAATTTCATATGTATTAAATTTAATTCTTATAAAGCTTGAACATTATTGTTAACTTTATTTTGTTATTCTTCCAACTCATCAATTTTGATAAAATGTAACGATTTATATATCATGCTAATTGTTTATATTTCCTTTTTAAAAATATTCCCATTTCTTTATGCATAACACAGATAACAATCATCTGCTGTTTTGCAGATTTAAATATCTTTGAATGTTTTAGTATTAATATATTGCACACACAGAAATCGAACATAATTTTTATTCCTAACATAGTCCGAACGGATTTTAATATAACTACTAGTAACATCTTCCTATTCTATTGTCGATTCTTACAATTTATAGTGATTTTTTTTTTTGCTGAGAATATCAATTACTCATTGTATTTTTGAAAAATATGCTCAATTTTGTAGACAATCAATAACTGAATTATAACAAATTATTTTTCTTCAGAAAAATTTACTAATATGTAGATAATCACCAGATTTAAGACAATTAATTAAAAAAAAGAAAAAGAAGATTAGATATGGTTTACTTAGAATTAGATACATAAGATTACATTGCAATAATATTATGCTGAAAAGCAGTAAGCAAAAAACTTTAAAATATATTTGGCATTCTCAATGATTAGCATTTGTTATTAGATACAAGTATTTTTACTAGCAGCTGATTTAGATTATCTTTCAGAAATGCTTGAAATTAAATCTAGAATTCCTGACTTTTTTTTATGCGGCTACTTTATTTTATTTCAATACAAATATTCCTGGAATAATTTAGCAGTGTTTAGTAACTTCTCAGTGGATTGAAATGAAGGTATAAAGATTTTAATATTTCTCTACCAATATAGAAAAACTACTAATTATTATTTTTGATAGATTTTAACAACCTCCTTCAATATTTTAAAATTAGAATTATAACTTTTAATGAATAATTAATTATAAATTATTAAATCAATCGTTTTCATAAATTATGAAAAAAAAAAAAAATGGTGAAACTGACAGCTTACTTAAAAATCAAAACCAAAATGTATTTTTAGCAGTAATATATCCAGCTCAAGTATTAAAATTTAAAGCTGAGAAAAATTATAAGTTGTGGGTTTTTTAATACTGTGTTAGACTAATACATTAGTGAT
This sequence comes from Argiope bruennichi, assembly GCF_947563725.1. Classification (NCBI taxonomy): domain Eukaryota; kingdom Metazoa; phylum Arthropoda; class Arachnida; order Araneae; family Araneidae; genus Argiope; species Argiope bruennichi. The sequence continues at coordinate 12,005,927 of NC_079153.1, forward strand.
TGGGAAATATATATGCCCAAGGCTCTATCAAGGGGAAAGGAATAAGCATGAAGGCAAAACAAAGTGTTTTGTCACTTTTCAATGTAAAATATATAATAACAGAGTGAGGAAAAAAAAAACAAAAAAAAAACCCCTGAGGTTCAATTTAGTTTTTTTGCATCATTTGTGACGAATGGGAGCAAAAAAGTAACGATTTGTGTAGGGTGCCGATTACTTTCATAATACCATTCCATCAGAAATGAAACTTCAAGTAATTCTTCTTGTTCAAATGTTTAGTAAATTCTTGGTTCAAATATTTAGACATATAGATGGGCCCAACTATAAACATATATTATTATAAAGTTACAAAATTATATTAAGATGAAATATTAAGGAATTTATAAAGTTGAAGAATTAAGAAACGGGAGAAAGGTGAAAGTTTTCAATCAAGTACTACTCACAAATGAAATTAGGCAAACTCGTTCCATACCTCTTAGGAATGTTACTTAGAAAAAAAAAAAAATGCCACCAAACCAGGGTTCACAAGACTTACTAGAGCCAACAATGATTATAACAACTGCTGGACGAAACTCCTGATCCTAAAGGATGCAACACAAAAGGGAAGGGATTTTACGAAGCAATTAGGGTTCAGGTGGAAAGTTCAAGTGAGTGAATGAAACTCAAACTCGTTGCTGGTACAGCAGTTGTAACGAGCTGTAATGAAAGGTAAAAAAAATTTGGTACAACAGTTACAGGTACAGCACATAAGCTAAAGGTTAATTTTTCACCATTTAGTAGATTTTATTATTTACCCTGTTTGTGGTATGACACACATTCAAATGGCAATCAACTTCTTCTTATGTCCTGGGCAGCATGCCTGGAGTGATGTTTACCACACAAGTGATTATTCTTTATCTGAAATGATTTGCATCCTGAATTTTTTCAGCATAAACAAGATTTTTGACATTCTAATGGAGTCAGATCTGGGCGTTTTAGAGGCAAAGAAATAGGCCTGCCCTTCTGATCCACTTGTTGCCAAATCGGACATCCAATGCTTCCCATACATGCAAACTTGTGAGGTTGTGCTCCAGCTTGCTGAAAGTAGACAGGACTTTTCCCCGCTCATTATCAACCAACTGAAGGAAAACATACTCTAACGTTTCACAGTGGACATCACCATTTATGGAGTTTTCTACAAAAATGAAGGGATAACTTGGTTATGTCTGCAGCAAACACAAACTCTTAGGCAGCTATGAACCCCAAAATTCTAAAACTGTGCCGGTCCATAGTACCGCTTTACTTGAAAGATGGCCTGATCAGTAAAAATCACACTTTTTAAAAAATCATTATTAGTATTTATCATGTCTAGCATAGTAACAGCAAACTTTAGTTCCTTGTTTTTCCCTACTGATTTGATTCCGTGTATAAGTTGTATCTTGTAGGCAGTTAGGTGAAGCCTTATGAATAGTTGATTTGGGTATGCCCAACTGAGGACTGCATCTAACAATTTGGACTTCGTTAGCATAAAGTACGAATTCTATTGACTTTCTCTTCACACATTCTTGGCCTTTTCTTTTAACACACTTCCTGTTTCTTAAAACACATGTAGCATTACTGTTTTTTTTCTTTAGTTACATTACCACCATACTAGCTACAGTGGTAAAAGATTGAGTTTTTAAAAGCCAGATAACACACTGAACCTTTTGCTGTGTTATTGCCATCACAGTGCACAATGGAATGGGCATCTGCTATGCTACTTCAGGGTCAATGATGCACAACATTATCTAGTGTTGAAAAAAAAAAAAAAACTAAAATTGGTATGAATAAAATACGACGATACTGATTTCTTCAAAAATTAAGCGATCTCGCCAAACTTATATTGTTAACTTGATATAATTTTTTAAAACCACGGAGTTCTTTTATGAACACCCTGTACTATATAAACTCTAAAATGAAAGAAAGAAGAAAGCACTTACCAAATCAATGCACTCAACTTTCTTTTCAACTACTTCACAGGTTATGGAAGCATCAGAATCAGACAAATCACCAAGATCATCGAGTTCAACATCAGATAAACTCAAAGGCATAGACACTGAAAAGAAATTACATGTTCATTTCTTTACTGTTTGGTTTTTGAATCGTTTGTAATCGATATTATGAACAAAACTGAGCAATAAAATAATTTAGGCTGAAAACAAATGTCAAGGAAAAAAGAAACTAGCCAGGAATAAACATTGAAATCTTTAAAAACAAATCCAGCAACAGGAAAAATTAATAAATGTATTTAAGTCATTTTATGTAATTCTAAATTTAACTAGAGCTGCTTCACACAGAAAACATGCTTTCGACTATAAAAATTAATGAAATTATATTATGAGCAATAATTTATAGGGATAAAAGCACTAGATTTCTTTTACTATGCAGATAAAGTTTACAAAAATCTACCTTAATCTTTTGTAAATTATCAATAAAGCAGTGGTCCCAGAATATATCCTTCAAAAATAAACATTTCAAATATTAAATCTAGCAACTTTAGTTCAGAGGACGAGTTCTAAATATTGCTTATTGGAGTCTATAAAATTTGCTTCCAAATAAGTGTACTTGAATTTCTCATATGTCATGGACAATTTATTTACATGTCATGAACATATTAATATGAAAATACTTCAGAAATTCTCAAGAATAAATTAAGAGAATCGTTCACATCTATAAATCATAAAAAATACTTAGATAAGCACATTTAATTTTTCTAGTAGGAATATGTGATACTGTATCGATCGAATACTTTGTATCAGATACGTAAAATTGATAAAGACTAAGAATATCAAATATCTGAAGGCAGTTTTTGGACTCGGCTGATAAACTTCTTGATTTCATTAGTTTGGTTGATACAATTTAATTTTCTGTTCTGCCCTGGTGATACTAAGAGCACGTGTAATGTTTTTTTAATTTATATATTTCATTTCTATTTATAGTAATCCTTTACCTATGTAATGGTGTGCATAACACTGAAGAATCCCCACTTTACTTTAGTTCAACTATATCAGCAAAGCATTTTATTTCCTCTCTTCAATCAATGACAAAAACAAATGTTATCAATATTCAAATATGGAATCATATTTTTATCAGTATAAAGTAGGGTTGGTGATAGTACATCAATCTGTTGTAAAGATCAGGATAATATCTATAGCAACATCAAACTATGCACCAGATCATTAGTCTTATTCAATCCTAGTCAACAGTTTTGCCATGGCAATACTATAAACATGTGTTATGTTTTCAACTACTGATAACACATATTATTTTTCACCACTACCTGGAATATCAGCAAATATATCAGTCTTACTTGAAAAGAAGAGAAAATTCCTCTTATATTTAAAGCTTTATAAATACTGATATCAAATATATCATGCACACAAATATATCATGTACTCAATCCCAATACAAAAAATTCTAAGAAATAATTTTTCATCTTGCGAGAGCTTACATTTTAACAAAGTATCAAGTAATTTTCAGAAACACTATTCCAAGGGTGGATGAAATTAAAAATTTCTAAAGAATAGAGCAATGAAGAAAATATTGTCTTAATGACAACAAAAAATACTTGAGATTTCACTGACAACTGTGGCAAAAAATGAGGGAAGGGGAAATGAAGGATGTAGCAAATTGAGGATTAAAACAAATTTTCTTCTCTTTTACATAATCTCGTTATAAACTTTAGATTATACATATTGATATATAGGCTTTCTAATTTACCTGTAGTTGTCAAAAAACTTTCATCTGGCTTTGACAAAAATTTCAAAATATTTTTTACTGTTTCTTCTTTAGTATTCATAACAGCTAAAGAAAATGTCCTCGCAACATCACAAACAATTTTAAAAGTCATCCTGAAAGAAAAGAACATTGTTTCAACACAGAAGAGATAAAAGCAATTTGAATTTTAATATAGACAAAAAAAAAAAAAAAATACCTCTGCAAAAACTCATTTCTTTCATCATATTCTTCTGTATCAGAATCAAAAGAAAATCCCTCAAATTCAAGAATGTTTTTTTTCACCTCATCATCCTAAAAAGGAAAAAGCCAGTTAAAAATATTCATATACACAAAGTTCACTTAACTTGATTCAAAATTCTATTACAAGTAAAAAATCTTTGAGGCATTTTACTACAATATTCCAATATTTTCATTCTTTTTCTGTTTAAAAAACGATCTTATAGAAAATGTGAGATGCATAAATAATGAAAGAATCCTGTAAAGAGTTTGCTACAATATAAAGAACTGATAACACATTTTGTAAAAATATGTGATATTTTTAATATTTATAATAAAATAAATAAAAATAATATATTAAAAGGAAAAGAATTTGCAAGAGGTTTCAGTATATAAATCCGATATGATTTTTTAAAATTAACTACAAGAAAGAAATTTTTATTACTTTAGTTCTTAAAAAATCATTTAATTTAAATAAATACTGAGCAAACCCCATATTTTAAAATATTTTTATAAACTTTACATTGGATATTTTATTCAACTGTTTCTATAATTTAACCATGAAAAGAATATTAAATAAAAAAATAATAAAATAAGTATCAAAAAAGACACACACACAAATATATAGAAAGAGATTCTAGTTGATACACAATAGAATCAATAATCTAAAATTAATGTACTTGAATCCCAAAAGGGCTGTCAAACCATCGGAGGTTTTGCAAATTTAGTGGAAAAAAAATTTCAGAAGTATTAAAATAAAAATTAAATAATAAAACATGATCAAGATTTTTCAAAACATGCTATATTTAAGCTTTTAAATTTCTGAACCAATACTTCTCTTAGCATAATGCATGAATCAGATGATTTTATCTGAAATTTGTATATAAATTTTTGAGTAGCAAAATAATTTCTTACACAATTCTTTATTTAGATAGTATTTTTGAAATTTCATACTATCAAGTATGAACCTTACAGAAATTATTATCTTAAATAAGAAAACTTACAATTCTTATCTCTAACTTAATTGTTACTTGACAATCATATATGAGCTATGCAAAAGAAAAAATCAAAATAGTTGCACCAATGAATAAATACAATTATAAATATTTGATAAATATATAAAAACAGTAATTAAAATTAAGCAGTTAGTAAATACACTTTGCTTAAATGAACAATTCCCTAAAAATTATACAATTAAAATCAATTAAATTTTTTCATCAGTGTCATTTTATAGAATATTTCAGAATTTTCAATAAATTAAGCAAAAACTAATGGAACAAAAATTTTAATTTTTAAAAAAATGTTTGAAGAAAAAAATCTAAAACAAAAAGATAAACTTACATCTGCACTAGTAAGAAACAGCAAAAAATGTACATCAACCAACAATTCCTGTGGAGCATCTTCCACAGCTTTTACAACTAAAAGAAAAGCAAGCATTTTCAATTAAATAAAATATAACTGCATACATCCAATAAAAAATAGCTCTGACCTTAATATCTGCAATGCATATCTTCCAACAATGGTTACTAAATCAACAGTAGGACTTCTTACAAATATATTACATTTAAAATAATATCAACAAATTATTGAAGAATAGATATTTCCAAAGAATTTTCATTAAAACAAATATTTTCAAACCTTATTTTAAGCTATTTAACAGGCCTTTATTAATGATTAAATATATAAATACACCCCCCCCCCTCAAAAAAAAGTATAACACAATTTTGTTGATCAAACATTGTTGCAACATTTACAATTTTTTTTTTTCGTTAAATGGCAAAAAAATTTTTTAAAGTTATCATTGCTTAGTTTAACATCATAAAATTAACCATATACATTTTTGTAATGAAGAGCGATTTTGTATTCATACTAAAATAAGTTCAATCCCCCCCCCCAACCATGTTAAAAGATTTTTTTCATTACCAGAATTATTCAGCTAGATTTTGGAAAGAAGATATTTTTGCCCTTTTTATGTAGTTCTCTGTAGTTTTTGATTATATATTTAACTCTGAACTTTTCACTTAATTTCCGTAGTAAGAAGAGAAATTCCATAATTGTTGGAGGGTATGTGCAAGGTATTTAATAAAATTCATGCATTCAGAATAAAAATTCCAAAACAATTTATAAGTTTATGAATGTAAATAAATTAAAAACATGAAAGAAAATAAGGTTCAATGAAATAATGCCATATTTTACAACATAGGTGAATCAGCCATCAGTAAAACTCCTTAACAACATATCACAAATGAATTAGCGCCAACAAGTTATTGAAGAATGGACATTTCAAAATAATTTTAATGAATTAAAAATACATTCAAAACAATCTTAAAAATCATTTAACAGATATTTATTATTGACTTAATATATAAGTGAAATAATTTTGCTTAAAAAATATACATAATTTTTTTTGGATCAATTTAATATTATTTGTCAGTCATTTACAATCCCCCGCCCCCATTAAATATCAAGAGCTTTTTGCTTTAAATCACAATTATTCAGTTTAACATCATAACAAACTCCCATATTCACTGTTATAAGGTGCAATTCCAATGTTTTTGTATTCCTGCTAGAACGAGATTCAAGACTTTTTTTAGTCTTTCTTTCAATACTAACAAAATTGCTATGAGCGAAAATTAGGAAGGAGGATATTTTTGCCAGGTTTTTTTTTTTTTTTTTTTTTTTTTGTAGTTTTCTTTATAGTTTAAGCAAAAAGTTTTCTCCTAATTATCATAGCAACTACAGAAATTCTGTACCTGTTGAGGACACGCAACACCTTAATATCAAATATCTCACTCACTCACTCACACACAACAAAAAAAAGGAGGGGGGGAAGGCAAAATTGTATAATTAGAATAGAATGAAAAATATAGACAATAATTCGATTTAAAAAATTATTTAAGCTCATTAATGAAATTCAAAATTCTTCTTTGCCCTTTTTTGAAACAATAGTAAATTTTCTTAAAACAACTAACAGGGTCACTGAAAACTGGAAAAAATCCCTCTTTTTTTTTTCTTACATGTATAATAAAGTATAAAAGGAGATGTGCAAATAGCACTTATGTGCTCAAAGCATCCCAATAGTCATCTAACTTTTATCATTGGCGAAAAGCAAGGGGGACTAAGCAATAATTCATCATTACCTGAAATAATAGTATATTAAATGAATATATTTACATACAAAGGGAAAAAAAGTAATTTTTCTTTATTTATTGCTTAAAATTTACCAAGATAAAATTCACGTGTTAAAAGGGGGGGGGGGGGTAAATTGAACACTAACTCAATGCTCTCTAATTTAAAGTCAAATTATCAATGCAACAAATAAACCATTCGCTTTTTCCATAACACTGCTTTGTTATTTAAATATATATATATATATATATATATAGCATAATTTTTGGACATGCATTTAAACTTTTTTTTTTTTTTTTTTTTTGTATTTTTTCACAAATATTCACACATCTACTAGAAAGTGTATTTTCAGCTTCAGTATCTCCAGTAGTATTCAGTCACTATACCATAAACAGATTTTTTTTTTTTTTTAAATCTGGAAAGTTGAGCTGATCAATGCAGAAAAAAAGGGAAGCAAGTAGAAAAGGGATGAGCTTTTGCAATTTAGCATACTTAAATAATTTTTCTTGTCTGTGTGCGTGCATGCGTGCTATGGCAACAATCTCTTACTATTGCAATAGTTAAAAATAAACCTTTTTTTAGGAGGATAATTTTTTAAAAAAATGCTTTATATTTTTCCAGGCAGGATTGCCACTCAAATCTGAGGGAAAAAATCCCCTGTGCTTTTTCAGTATGTATATTCAAGATGTAAGGAAATGCACAAATAGCACTCATGTGCTAATTATAATGGAATATGGTTTTAAAGAGTAGAAAGCAACAAATTTAACATTAATCAAAATAATAGCATATTAAAAGGTTTATATCTATATACAAAAAACTATGTTTTTATTTAGTATGTAGAATTTAGTAAGACAAAATTTATATATAAAGAGGGGGGATATATTACTTGTCATACTCTTTAACTGTAAACTGCACAAAATTAAGGATCTGGGTGAAATAAAACAAACTTATTTATTATCATGATACAAATCATTTAAAGATTACTTATGAAAAAAGAAGAAGAAAAAAAAAAAAAAAAAAAAAAAAAACATTACAAAGCAAGATTACTTTTTAAAAAATTTTATCATTTTTGACAGTTTATATATTTGAGCATCAATTTCTGCAGATTTTTCAGCCATCAGTTGCAATCCTTAACCAAAAAGATGACATTTTTGTATGTTTTTAGCTATTTCACTTTCAGTGAACATAATGTGAAAATATTTCAATATATCATTGAATGCATTAAAGAATAAATGTGTTACACCACCAAATTTTAATGCTCACAAAAACTGAGCATTAAATAATTTTTCTTTAATTACAAAAATTTACAATTGGTTTATTTTTGGAAAATAAATTTGACATAGCATCTAAAAGGAATACAGAAAAAGATGACAAGTTCAGCATGAATGATAACTCTTTTGAACTGATAGGCAGTCTTGTAGGTTACCTCTTTTAGCATGACTAGTAAGTGCCTGTTTTCACTTATTACTTAGACTTATTATCTTCTTACAAAGCAAAAGTATCCAGAACTCCTGAAACCCATTTAACAAAATCAGGATTGATTTTCTTTTATCTTTTTCAATTTGTATTAAATACAGATTTTGAGCAGCTCATTGTTTAAAAAAATTTCTCTAATGTACTTTGAACAATTCTGAATAATAAACAAACCATTAAACAAATTCAAGCATGAACACCACCGAACTGCTTTCCGCAGGTTGAATGTTCCAGCTAGAGAAATGTATTCTATTCTTCCACACAGTCACAGAAGTCTCATGCATGCGTATTAGCTGCAATTCGGAAATATCATGGAAAAAGAACAACCATCTGGCATTTCGAAACTGAACTGATCTATACAAAAAAGAGAGAGAGAGAGAGGGGGGAGTTTCTTCACTGCGCTTCGTTTTTTTTAAAGTTATGACTACCTTATTTATTCTTGCAATCTTTAGAAATCCGCATTTTTTAGATGGGGAAAAATAGCTAAATAATTTAATATTCCCACTATTTTCCCTAGTTTTATGAAAATTTTCAAATTCCACTATTTTTACTATCAATTTTTAAATTCTCTGTGTTTTCTCGATTTTTCAGGTTATCTCGGTAGCGTGGTAACCATGCCAGGGTTGAAAGAAACTTTTTAATTCCTTAGATTTTTTTTGTTTTATAAATGACTAGCCGCCTTTGGCGAACAGTTGGTTCACCAATCTTAAAGTTTGTTAAAATTTTAATAATTAAATATTTTATGTAATTCCTACTTTAATAGCTTCTTTATCAAAATATTTTAAAATTTCAAATTTTGATAGTCATATAAATCACTCATAATATTATAAAGGCCTTCTGTCATAACGTAATATGTATCTCTCTAATTTTCTGTTAGCTCCTGTGGAATTTATGCTTTAAATTAAATTGGAAAGGATTAATCTGCAATTAATGCAATAATGTTTTTTACTGAAATAAAGAATTTTTTTTTAATAACATGATTACTGAATACAGAGTCGCTGAGCATTAAAAACTTATGGGCACTAAAGAATATCTTTCTTAATTTATGTAATATCTCAAGAATTTGTCAACAAAATTTTCTCAGATTCATCATGAGCAGATCGATTAATTAACAATGCTTAATTCTAAATGCATTAAAAACTAAGAAAATAAACAGAATCATTTAAAATAATCAGTCGAGAAAAAGTTAAAATAAACTGCTTAAAAAACGATATACTTAAAACTATAAGCAAATACAAAAATATATAACTAACATAAATACAATTTAATTACAAAAGCACACAACTAACCTCAAAAATAATTTAAATCTAATCCGAATCCGTTGAAAATAGTTGTCAACAATCAGAACACAATGCGCATGCGTGAATTTTCAACGCCAGTTATGGCAATGCAAATGTGTGAATTTTTCTATGCCAGTTGGGGTAACACTATGCAGATTAGAAATTTTTAATTTCCTTTATTATGTTTTATTTTAATTCAAAAGTACTTCAGAATGAATCTGAAAACTGGATTAATTAATAATGTTTCATTTTAAATGCATCAAACATTAAGAAAATAAACAGAACCGGTTGAAATAATCCGCCGAAAAATTTTAACCCTAGCCTCATTAGTGTGGGGGAAAGGAAAAAAAAAAACCCCTGAAGCTTTACTGATTTGGTGGTGGGAAAATGAAAAGATTTTTTGGCGGGAAAGTTAGTTTTTAATTAATAATTAAAATTCTAATTAAAAATTCAAAAAAAGGGACCCCAGGTGCACATTCCCGACCTCCAAGGTATACATGTACCAACTGTAGCTGCAGGTCAAACACACACACACACACACACACACACTCTAAGCTTTATATAAGTATAGATTTTTAAATTTCCTGTTTTATGACAATTTTTCTGGAACTATGGTAATCTTTTCAAAAGAACATCGTTTCCATTTTAGAATGAAAAAATGGAATGTAATCTGTTTCAAAATCTTAGAAAATTTCAGAATTCGGATACTAAATATTTTGATATCTAGTTCCTCTACTATTCATAATGATTAAAAATCAAATAATATTACATGTTCCAACCGCATTAAAAATGTTTGAAAGGAATATTCTGAGAAGGCTTCGTAACATTTCTTTTTAAGTAGGGAATCATCAAGACTTTTGCAGCAAAATGCAATGTTTACAAATGTTTAACATTTCCAAAAAGATTCAAATATATACAATCTACTGAAAAAATTTTCAGCTTTAGATAAAAATAGTCAAGTGAAGAACATAACTTTTACAAAGCACAAAGCAAAATGAAATTAATATAAAAACCCATTAAGAGTATCTGTTGTAAAGTATTGAAAGGATATCTGGGCCAAATTCAATTAGCAAATTTTGATTTGAATTTCATCATCCCCCTTCAGAAAATGAAATTGGGCACAGCAGGAAGGAAGGGGGCAAAACTTAATAACTTACCCAAAGGAAAATCTTTTAATTTTACAGTTTTTTTCTCTTCAGCCATGGACGGTTTTGTATCTTCTGGTTGCTTTTCTGGAGTTGGTTTTTCTACTAAAAATAAATATTTTCAAAAGAAAAAATCTCACTTCAGTTTTACAAATACAATAATATCAGAAGATAAACTAAAAGTAAAAAATATCCCTTGCTTTTACATTAAAAAAAAATTTATCTTCAGAAAACCTTTTTAAATGTTCTAATAACAACTATTATTTATTTATAAAAAACATATATAATTTAGTCTGCATTAAACACTAAATTTATAAGAATAGAATCAAGAATTTTAAGATTTAACAATATAATGCTAAAAACAAAATTTCAGAATAAAGATGATAATATAATATATGTTAATATTAAGAATAATACTAAAAAAAAGCAAGCACTAAATTTTTTATTTTGAACAGTATCTACTACCTTTAAAGTTTGGTAAAAATTCCATAAAAAAGAAAATGAATAAGCCAATTTTGATTTTCGTTTAAAAAAAAAACACAATAACAAAATAATTAAATAATGCACAATGACATAACATACTCATTAATAATGTAATATAAAATACTCGACGATAATCGAATTTGGTTTCTGAACAAAACTTAACACAGACAGGCAGGGAAGGGGAAAAATTGGGTAATTCATGCTTTAAATATTAATTATTCATCTAATTAAAAATGCTTGTTATTTTCCTCAATGTTTTATGAAAATAGATTTTTCTTTTTATTGTATTTTTATACAACATTACCTAGAATTTCTAATTACAGCAGTAATATGCAAAGAGAATGTGCATACAGTAAAAAGGCACATGCATATTATTACTAACCTGCAGGTACTGAATTCAAATCTTTGTCATCCTGAAAATATAAACACTTATTTACAGAAAAGTTAATTTAAATAAATTAAGCAACATTAAGTACAAATATATTTGTAAATTATTCAGCGCATATCCTATTTAATTTAACCAAGTTCTTTCAAAGGAATAAGTTTTCACTTACTAATAAAACTGAATTCTTTTGAAGCATTTTTACATCAATCTTTTCCAAAAGAACTTTTGGAAGAGCGGCTATTGGGGAGAGTAAGGTGAATTTACCAATGCGAAATTTACTTAATGATTTAAATAATCTACATAAGGCAATCTATCGATATCAAATAAAATAATTAGAATCTTCTAGAGAATTTTACCACAAGATTTATCAATATTTCCATTCAATTCTTTTTCCATTCTTCGTATTTGTTCTTCACTAGAAACCCAAACCTTTAAAGAAACAAACAAGAAAGCAGACTCATTATTATATTGTCTAATTTTCTTTTGTAACAGAATCATTTTAAAAATAGGTAATAGCTTTAGAGATAAAAAGATATAAATAATACAAATATTCTATTTATTAAATTTAATATGCATAATATATTAGTTTCCTAGGGTAAAATACAATATATAATGCAAAAACACCTAAAATTTATAACATTTCATTTATGTTTCATATATACATGCACATAAAGAAAAGTACCCAAAATATATTTTTAAAGGATTCTACAAAAGTAAAATGACATTTATAAATTTCTTACTTTCTTTGGAAGAGATTGAGCAGGTGATTGTGGTTGTTTTTTTTTAGGTGATGACTTTTTGGCAGCCTTTTTTGCTTCAATTTCTTGTCTCACTATTCAAATATAAATATGTATATTAAAATTATATTAAAAATATTCAACTACAATATTATATATATATTATATCTGCATATTTGAACTAAATTCTTTCTTACCTACATCTTCCAAAAAATCCAACATTATATAATTTTAACAGTTTTTAAATGGTCCTTACCTTTGCTGGTAGCAATAGGGTAACACGAGTAAACGCTCAATAGTGTTTTACCTTAGCACTTCTTTAGCTTTACTTTTGAAATGAGCTCCTCCTTTATTAATTGAATATCTTTACTTATTTAAAACGAATGATTTAATTCCGTTTATGTAATCTTTTTTTTATACAAAAAGGAAAATAGAAAATAAGTAAAATTATCAGGATATTTTATAACAGAATAATAGATTAAGGAAAGTTAGAAAATAAATTCGGTTTGATTTACAACTTTAATTTGTAATATTGAATGATACCTATCTTTGATAGAAAGAGTTAATTCACTATTTAATCATTGAATTAGAAATAAGAATTGCAATATTTAGTCTAAAAAATTTGCCACACATAAAAATTTCTGAATAGTTCAAAGTTTAAAATTTATTAGTTATTATAAGTAATTAATGAATCAAGATTAAAAGAAGCATAAAATAGGAAGTGAGAAATCATGACATGATGCATACTAATAACAAAAACCGAACTTTAATAAGAAAAGAAAGACATTTAAATAATAATAAAATTAAGAGAGAAAGTACAACATTAATTGATTTTATAAAACATAGTGATTTGTTGCAATAGTATTCGTAAAAGGCTTTCTTTCCCCACCCTCCCCTTTTTTTTGTCACAGAAAACATTAAAATTTATATTATTTAAGATAGCTTAGAATTCATATAGAAGACAATCACAAATTACTATTATTGAGAACTAGTCAGCAAGTTATGTTACATTGTTTAAAGACAATTCAACTTAAATAAAAAAAACAATGAATTTTTAAAAATATTTGTCAAAACTACGGTATACCAGCGCTGCAAACCTCAAATTTATATTATAATTGCTGGATAAGTGATTTATAGTACCAGATATTTTTAAAATTACGAAAAATATTGATAATTTCATATAAAAAAGAAATTTTTTTTATATCAAGGAAATTCAATTTTAGACTTCTATACCCACATGAACAAACAAAAAATAAAATTAAATCAAGAGAGTAAACCTACATTTCCTTTCTTCTTCAGAAATAATTGGAGGGAAGTCTTTCATATCCATTTGCTTAGGTAGCTTCATTCCAGTTTTCACTCTATTTTGCAGCTGACTAACTCGTCCCAGTTTTAGCCCATGTAATAGACAAAATCCACCTTTACATACGTTAACTTCTTTTGTATCAAATTTAACCTATAATTAAATATACATAGCATATAATAAGCTTCAAAATTAAAAACAATTTCCAAATTTATTCAGCAACTGAAACATCTTTTTCTTACAAAAAAAAAAAAAAAAAAGTAACAAATATTCTAAGAAACATTCAATTCAAACGAATTTTAAGAATCAATACTATAAACAAAATACAATGTTACACACACTCAAACACATAAAATGGAAAGTATTAAAAGGGAAAGTAACTATATTTATCTTACCGTATAACTATAACACACTTCTTTAAGTTTTTTACTGTTTTCTATTTCCTGAGGAGTTCTTTTGATTTTCTTGCATTCCATTAAATTCACAAGATAGCTTTCTAACAATTTCTTTTGGTCCAATTCCTTTGAATACTCCAGCAATCTATTCCGCTCAACCTTGGTAAACTGCAGCATGCAATTATTACGGCAACTAAAGATGATAAAAAAAACTATAAAAAACATGGCACTGCAATCTGAAATCAGTCTTCACTTTAATAACTCAATTCACAAATGACATATAGAAACTAAAATTCAGAATTTCAAACAAACAAAATTTTAAATTTCATCAAAACTTGCATTTAAAAAAGCAGAATTTTCTTAAACAATGAATCCAAGCAAGAATGTAAGCAAAATAATTATACAAATTAATCTGATCAAAACAATTTCTGAATTGCTAATTCAATATCTACTAATAAAATAATATTTCAATATTTTATATAAATTGTTCAAATCTAAAATATATTTTTTTTTTCTTTTCTAATTTCAGTTAAATCTTTGCTATAAACATAGAGCTTTGAACACAGAAAGAAAACAAATAATCAAAAATAAATTTTAATTTGGCCACAAAAAGCCTCTATAAATAAGAGACAGACACTGAAAAATGACCACTTCTGCATTTGTAATAAACTTCCAAATTTTGTATCTCATGTAACAATAAAAATACTGAAGTATCACTAATACATATTTATCTTTCATGAAGTTTGTTTGCTTTTCTCTAAACTCTATAACACAATGAATTATGATTGAAAACAACAGCAATTGTAAATATTTACAGTAAAAAGAAAATCATTAAAAAAATAACTGGAATTATATTCATTATTATATTGTATTTTAAAAAATAATTATAGACATGAAGAGTCTGCACATAATATTTAGATCCTCGAGCAAAAGTTTTATTCATTTTACTCATTGGTATTCCTAAAAACAATATTAATAATCATATCTATCATCCTTTTATAAGGTTTTTATTTATTTAATTATTTGCCGATTCATATATTTCAGCATTAGTTTCTACAACTTCTGCACACTTTCCAGGATTCCATCCCCCCCTCTTAATAACATTGTAATTTGCAAAGCTGCTTTGCCTTTGTTGGATTTTTTTGTCCTCCCCCCACCCCACCCTTTCCTGAACTTTTTCCTGCTTTTCTAAAGTTTCCTAATACCACACATGTACTAATTTTCAAGTTTCCTGAGATCAGAACATATTACACTTTTTCATAAAAATTTATGCATCATACATATCTTTTAAAATTATTAAAGAATCTTCTTTCAGTATTTCTACAAGCATATCCTTGTTGATATTAAATCTACATTACATGGCCACACAGCCTTGTGACAATACAAGAATTATTTTTGAGACTTCCATAAATTCCGAAAATTTTTTGGTCTATAAAAAACATCAGAATAAAAATAATCTTTTAAAAAATTCTTCATTAAATTAATCAAGATGTTCTTTGTATTAACTTAAAAATTTTTTTAAGGAAAATTTAAAACAGGATCTTTAGTGCATTTGGAACATGTGGTGAAAATTTAGGCTTTGGAACAAAGAAGATGAGTAAATCAACTTTTCTATTTTTGCACAATGCTGCATTGTTTTTCAATAAAAGTGTATTTAAACAAAATACAGCAGTTAAATCAGCAAAATTTTTGGACATACATTCAAATATATTTTTGTTGTACTTTTTCAAATTTGCACTCTGCTAAAATGTCCCTTTTTCAATTTCAATATATCTATTACTATTCAAGTAATATGTAGTCACCATTCTAATATTGGGATTTTTTTTCTCAGTCTTGGATATCAGACTGATTTATGTAGAAGAAAAGAGGAAAAAAGAGATGTGCTTCTGCAGTTTAACAGCCACAAATGGAGTTGTTTTATTTTTTGAGCCATGACCATGAACTTTTATTTTTGCAATGTTTAAAGAGATCGACACTTTATATGAATTAAAACACCTAAGAAATTTAAAATGCCTTCTACTTTTCGTTGTTTTTTTTTTTAATTTCAAAATTTCCTGTCTTATAAATGATTTTTAAATACTCTGTATTTTCTCTTGTGCTATGGCAATCCTGTTTTTCATTCATTTTCACAAAATTTGCTTACAATTCAAAGGGGAGAATTAATAAAACTAAGTACTAAATTAACCAATAAAAAAAAATGGATAGAAAGTAATAGTTGGTATAGCAATAAATAAATCTTTGTTTTTCAATATTATGAAAATCACCGTCTCATCTTTTTTTTTCTTCCTATCTATATAAGACATTCATATATAACTTACCCGCATTTAGATACTAGTCTTTTTTGGCTAGCTGTAGGTGAAGGAACTTCTTCTTTCTGGTCAACTGTGGAAGGAAAATTTAAGTCTAAATAAACCAAGGAGAAAAAAACAAGGGAAATACAATATATAATATTTTAATAGTATGATAGATACAACAGTTAATAAAAAAAAAAAAAGTTTTGATGAAGAGAAAATTTGCTCAAAATTATAGATAACAAGTAGGGATTGCAATACTGGTATACCGGGATACCGAATACCGGTATTTTGAGCCGTTTGTACAATTTTGTAATACCGGTATTCACGAGTTTAAATACAGTTTTTTCGGTATTTACTAGAAATTATTTTTTACTCCTAATAATGGAACAATTTTTGAATACAAAAAGCAATAATCGACTTAATATCCAGAACTGTATCAGTTCTATTTCTAATAAAACTGGCTGTTGAGGCATTATATAGGAGAGATTCTAATTTATTAACAGCTAATGCAACAATAAAATTCATGTGTCAGTCACTGAAAGAACAGAACACATCACTACTGAAGAATTACATATTATATTGAAAAATCGCACAGAAAAAAGCATACCAAAATAGAAAATGTCTTACGATATTTACATAATTATAATGATTTTAAAAATGGAAATGAAAAAAGGAGAAAAGAGGCTAACCAATTCAAATCTGATCAAGTTTATAGTAAAATTTTTTACCCACAAACCTATCCACATTCAGAAGAATTCGGTACAGTTATCGAAGATTATGATCACACTAATGTCGATAGTGAAAAGGAATTAGAACAAAATTAGAAATTAGCGATAAATAAAAAAATTTCAACAAACCAAAATACAATACAGAAATTACTTATATCCAAAACCATTCAACGAGAAATCGATTTATTAGAAGATGAGGGATTTAGAGGTAAATACTTAGAAAAAGTATATCGCACATTGCTAACAGCTCCACCAACTACCGTAGATGCCGAAAGAGCGTTTTCGACAGCTGGTAATTTTTGAACAAAATTACGTTCCAGGCCTAATGACAGTACAATTGATGCATTATGTTTTTTAAGATCACATTTCAAAAATTTGTAATAGTAGCACAGACTGAATAGTGATATTTACGCTTTTTTTGTGATTTAAATAAATAAGATGTTCCTTTACTTTTTTTGTGATTCTTTATATACTGTTATAATTTATAAGTTACTAATTATTTTTTGTGATATTTACACTATCTAATAAAACTGGCAAA
This sequence comes from Argiope bruennichi, assembly GCF_947563725.1. Classification (NCBI taxonomy): domain Eukaryota; kingdom Metazoa; phylum Arthropoda; class Arachnida; order Araneae; family Araneidae; genus Argiope; species Argiope bruennichi. Next base: position 12,023,786 of record NC_079153.1, read on the forward strand.
TAAAACCAACCTGTGTTTTCTTTCTTCTTCGAAAATTTCTACTACCGGTATTAAAACCAGTATCCTAATATTAAGATCTAAAAAATACCGAATACCGGTAATAAACTTTTGGTCCAATATTGCAATCCCTAATAACAAGCCATTTGTAACACAGGGAAATAAAGATGAAAAGCAAACAGAGATGGAGAGAACAAAGATAATGACACTGGAGGACAGTTGTAGTTTTGTTTTAAGTTATAAAAAAAAAGAAACATATATGACATTCAGGCTAATTAACTTCGAGTTTTATATGGATACTTGTAAATAAATAATAAAATATGTTAATTTCTATAAAAATTTGTCTTTAAATATCATTCACTTTTGTAGGGGGGGGGGATGAAAATAATAATACTAACTACAAGAATTGCTGACTTTGTATTAAAGGAAAACAGATACACATGGATTACACATACATTATCGACTATTTCAGCTACTTCACATATAATAAAGATGAATGTGTGTGTATGTGTGAACACTAGAGTTTAGACCATTTGACACAGAACTAGCAAATTTAGCATATATATATATTAGAGGCTGAAAATAAGCAAATCAAAAGGATTTTTAAAAAATTTGGCACTTTTTCTCAATAGCTTCTGAAAATATAATAATTTAAAAAGGAATTTTACATATTAAAATTAACAAATGTACGTATCATTTCAAAGACATCTATTTTATTTTTACTATACAAATATTTTTTCTACATTTAATCAATTTTAAACCAATTACATTTAATCAAAGTTAATTGTTCAGTAAAAACTGCAAGAAATAAGTTTCAATATTTAAATTCTGAACTAAGATTAATGGATAGAATGTATGCTTTATCTTACAGTGCACAAATAACTAGGCATCAGATTTTTTTTCTTTCTAAAGAAATCTTCATACATAATTTGATAACTTCATCAGATATTATAATGATTCAGACTTAATATATAGTAAAAGTAAAATAAAAATGGCGCAAATAAGTTTTTACTAAGCTCTACTTTAAATTAACTAATGTACAAACTATCAAATATATTGAATTAAAAAAAATTCAATGATAAATTTTTATCCAATATGAATTTTTGAAGAATATTTTATAATATTTTGCATCAGATTAATAATTTCTGATGAAAATATGGATACATTAGAAATTAGTTATTTTTGGAATGTAAGCAAATGGAAATGTGTTCTTATAACTTCTGATACAAGAAAACTCAGTGTGTTTAATTACCTAAAAAAAATAAGATTTTCAATTATGCATAATTTATGATGCTTTGGATATTAGCAGTCTTGAAAAATATGTAAAAATAAAATCAATTTATATACATGCAATTCACATATATAGTGCAAAGCCTAAATATTGGAATCCACAGCTCTTTGAGCAAGTGGAAAAAGATATTATATTACAACATATTACAAGGATGATGTGAATAGAGAAATTTTATACTCAATTGTGATAGAACATGGATTGACCCTTTTATATACTTTAAATTTGCCTAATGAAATGAAGTCTTGAAAACATATTGGCTAAATAATAAATATATGACACAAGGGCCCACATATTAATCACAAAGTATAGCAAATTTGAATTGTTTTCACCCACAAAAACATTAATTCTTATTAGAAAAAAGAATTTCATTAATATTAAATTGCCAAAATAAATATATAAAAAAATTAAATTTAATTCATCCCTTATGACGAAAATTATTAAAAACTAGCTGGTACCTGGTGCATTGCTGCCACAGAAAAATAATTTTGGAAATATTGTTTGAAATAGTTATTTTGTTTAATTAGGAATGATATTTATTTTCTTGTTAACAATGAATACATCCAGTGAAATCGAATGATATATAAAGAAGAATTAATATTTATTCTATTTTTACTTTATTATTCAATTATTTTAGGGTAGACAATATTTTTTGCTTTTTCATCTTTACTAAAAACAAATAAATTTCTTTGCTCCAATTCATAAGCATCCAACATACAACTGGCTATGTGAAAAAATGGATTTTCTATGTTAAATCTGTACACTTCAAGTAGTTGACCTTGCATCTTGTTGATGGTCATCGAGAATGCAAATCGAATAGGGAACTATAGTCATTTGAAATCAAAAGGTATGTCAAAGGGAATAATGGAAATGTGCGAGATGAGCACATCTTCTGCATTTGACTTTCCATTAAGAATAGTTGCCTTGATTCTTCCCACATGTTGGTCTTCTGACTTTGATGCGCATGACCGGAAGTAAATTAGCGTTGTATTTCAATTCTTGCCACATGCTGATCTTGAGATTCTGAAGCATATGAATTTGCAATTCGTAAACAATCTACTTCATTGTTCACTTGATGTTCCTTGTATGCTTGAGAAGCTCGAATCTGCTTATTTCTGTGTCCCGTACTGGTAGATCTACTAAGTGCCAAATGTTTGGGAGGCACATTTTTTGATGAAGCAATCAACTTGTATAACCAAAATATTGTTTGTTGGTTCACTGAATAAATAGAAGAATTACTGCAGGAACTGGAAAATTTTGATTGCAGAAACTTACCTTGATCGGCATTGATAATAATAATTCTATTTAGTAGGTGTGAGATAAGCTTTGAATATTATGTGCAGTTCACCTCAGCCAAAATATTATTAATGCTGAATAACAATATCTTGTGTAAGATGACAACATTAACGAAAAGAAAAAAAAATTAACGCTTGCACTAAAAATTTTCGATTTCATTACACTTGCATTGATTGGCATCCAGGATAATAATTTTATTTTGCTTGATATATGTTGAATTAACTCCGAGCAGCATGTGCTGTTTGTTTTTTGTCAATTTTAAAGTAATTTTGAATAATAGAAACATATTAAACATTTTGTTTTTAAATTTTATTGTGTTCAAAATAAATACTAATAATTGAACTATGTCTATAACCTTTGTGAATTGCAAACATTAAGTTGGAAAAGTTTGCACAATATGGCAGTGCAAAAAATACGAACAAATAAAAATTCATTTTTATATATCAGATAGTAAAAATAAAAATAAAAAAAAGGTAAGGTGGGGAGGAGAAGAATTAAAACAAAAATTAAAAAAGATAAAAAGGCATTTTTGAATTTAAGCAGATTATGTAAATCTTAATGAGCACACCTCACTCCCTTAGTATCTAGATATTTTAAAATTTGCTTAATTTTCTATATTCCATATCTTCATGTTTGGAAAAATTTTGAAGAGTGGCTGTGATTAAAATCAGTTTTAATTCATATGCAAAAACTTTTAATAATGAAATAAATTCCAATTGTAACAAAATACAGAAATAACAAAGTTTAACATACCACCAGATTTGAGAAAACGAGTTTTTCTGCTAGGCCTTGATAAGAAATACATAATGCCGGAAATTAATTCCGGCCTAGCCTTTTGGAGATCTGTTAGCATCTTTTGAACTTGATGGTCTAATCCGAGTAAAATACCAATCTTTGCAAGCATTTCATCTGGCTGACTAAAATAATATTTTCAAAGAATACAGAAAATATATATAATGTCTTCATTAAATAGAGTATATATTTCAAACCATTCAATAAAAATAAAATAATTTAATTTTAGAAAAGACGCATTTAATTAAAAAAAAAAAAACTTACGTGCGCAGAAGCATCTCTCTATTAAAATAGTCTTCACTATTCGGACCAAAATTAAAACCAGAAAATTCTAATATACCATGAGCAAGGACTTCTTGAGTATCCTAAATATGATATATTACACAAATTATTTATAAATTATATTTAAACTTAAAATGTGTATAAGAAATCTTACACTAATTGTTTATAAATTATATCTAATTTTAAAATATTTTAACTAAATAACGGTGGGTTGTATCAAATTCTTTGGTTAGAAAAATTAAACTGCTTGACTAACCCAAGCACTCCTTTGATAGAGTAACTGAAAAAGGACCTGAAGAGTCTCATATTCTGCTTGTTCAACAGCTTTTACAACTGTAAGTAATAATTTTAATAATGATTATAAATTAAAACATAAAAGACAGTAAAAGGTTCAACTTTGCTACTGAACAGAATAGAAAATAGTTGCATAATTATTAAATAAAAATACATACTCTTTGGAAATTTTGATAAAGAAGAACCTTTAGGCTCATCTCGTGAATCATCAAAATTAGAATTTGAGCCTTCATCGAAACTGGAAGCTAAACAGAAAATGAAAAATATTTTCATAATATATCTCAACCTTATAAAATATATTATGGTACATTATTTACAAAAAGAGAGAAGGGGGAGTTTATATATCACAAGACAGAATGATACATATATATAAAGATGTACCACATATTATATATATACAGGTGGTTATCAAAATAATGGAAACACCTGCAAATAAAAGTGGCATTTTTTAATCTGCTCTGTAAGCATTAAAATATAATAATAGCCACCTGTTTTTTTATAAATAGCAATGTATATATTCTGGTAGTATGTATTAGCTTTATTGAAGTTTTGTAATTTCTGGATTTTTTTTCAAAAGCATAAAATGTTGAATCTCTCAGATTTTCAAAGAGGCCAAATTGTAGGAGACTGTCTAGCTGGAGCAAGTGTGACTGAAACATCCCAACGTTTCGACGTTTATAAAGGTACAGTATTTAAATACATGACAGCACGACAAGACAAGCTCGGCAAAGAAAGAGCTCGACAGGTATTGAAGCAGATTGTAATGTCTAAAATGAGAACAACTGCAGCAAAAGTGACCGTAGAGCTCAATACCCATCTGGATTCTGCAGTGTCAGTGATTACAGTTAGAAGGTACATTCATAAACAGAGCATTTATGGCAGAGCAGCAGCAATTCCCAAGCCACTTGTCACAGATGTTAATGGTAATTGTCGTCTACAGTGGTGTCACATTCACAATACCTGGTCGATTGATAAGTGGAAGAAAGTAATATGGTCTGATGAATCATGTTTCACACTTTTCCCTACAACAGGATGGGTGCACCTTTGTAGGACACCTGTACAAGTGTATGATTGTGATTGTATCCTTCCAACTGTCAACCATGGAGGTGGATCTGCCATGATATGAGCAGCCATGTCACGGACTGTGGCAGCCATGTCATAACCCTGAAAGGGAGGATCACCGGGGAAAAGTTTAGAGAAACTTTCGCTGACCAGGTCCAACCTATGATGCAAACTTCATTTCCTTCCAAGAGATGGAATTTTCCAGGATAATGCACTTATCCATGCGGCGAGATTTGTCCAATCATGGTTTGATGAACACGAGGATGAAGTTAAACATCTGCCTTGGCCCGCATAGTCACCTGACATCAATATAATCACGATCTATTTATAGAGTGTTCAATAGGGAATAGATATCCTCCACTGGCATCTCTCTCAGAACTTTCACAATATCTCCAGGAAGAATGGTACAATATCCCTTTAAACACTATATTCCTCAACACTTGTATGAATCGATTCCTAGGTGAATCCAAGCTGTATTGCATGCCAAAGCTGCATTACATTACCGTGCTATACCATATTAATAAAAGATTCTTTATAAATCTATGGCGCTTCCATCATTTTGATAACCACCTGTATGTGTGTGCAATTTAAAAGCCTTAACTAATAAATTTTAACCCTTTCAGCAAGGGTCATTAAAATTTTTGAGATTTAATGAAAAAACGCAATCAATGTGATTAATAGGTAGAATACACATGGATTTTGCAGTCAAAAATTTTTTAATTTGTTTTTTTCCACAAGGTGTCCTCGTATGAGGACATCACCCGTCTAGAGCAATCTCTGTGTAAGAAAATCTTTTGAAATAATTATATAAATCCTTTGTGATAATAGCAGTAATTATGAATATTTTAGGTTTATAAATACTTTTATTTATGTTTTAGGTAATTTGGAGGATTTAAAATACTGAACATACAAATAATATATTTACTTCAAAATTCTAAATTAAATCTTATAAATATAAATAATTAAAAAATTAGGAATTATTACAATTTAATACAAGTTATATTTTCATTCAACTAAGAATGAAAATTATACAATTAAAGTGCTAAAAATAAATATTTACAGATAAATTTTATTAAATGTTAACTTTATTAGCTAATAAAATGAAGAATATAAAAAAACTAAAATAAATTAAACTAAAAGTAACTTATTACTTGGTATGAAATTTCTCAAAGCATGTGGAAATGTCTTTTCGTCTAACATTTAATGTGAAATTATTGTTTTGCTCATTGTTCGTGTTTTAGGCACTTTTTTTGGATACTGCACAATGAATATATATTTGGGGGGGGGGGGGGCAAAATAAATATAGCATTTATTTGACTATATTTTTTAAATACTTTATAATAATTATCAAAAAAAGTTTAAATAAAAAAATTAGAGCTACATAAAACTAAATATTTACAGAAAAAATAGCAAAAAATAAAGGAGAATATGAGGGGAAGACATAACAGTGTAGAAAAAGAAAGGGAAATCTGATATGAGAAATGTTTTCTGGCTTCAAACATGAATTCCCCCCCCCCCAAATCCGATGATAAATAAACACCCCCCCCCCCTCGAATCCAGAATCAGTATCACAACCTTCTATGCAAAATATCAAATTACACCTTTCACAAGAAGAAAGGCAGCAACATGGGTGGTGTCCTAAAATGAAGACACCTGTGAATCAATCAATTTGGTTCTTTCTTAAATTAATTTGAAGATCAAGCAAAATTATAATTTAAAACATCATGGATACTGTAGGAAAATGGGTGATTGATTTTGATAAAATTTTTATTTCTTAAGAGCTGAAAAAAATTCAAAAATTTAAAGGGGGGGAATTAAGGTATTTTTAACGTAAAATTAATGCCATAAAATTACTAAAATTGCTCCTGTTGTCCTTTATTTTCCTAAAAGGAGACTAAATGTCACTTTTTCAACAAATTTGGGGATTTTAAAGCCAATAGTTTTTTTTATAGAAAATTTTAAAATTGGCATCCTTTTTTTTGTGACCATCGCTCCTGAAAGGATTAAACTGATAATTTAAAAATATATGCATAACAACACTTCAAAATATAAGCAAACATATGCTCTAAAATATTTTATGACAAGAATTTAAGTTAAAAATTAATAAAGAATAAAAAAATTACATAAATAATTATGCATTTCACTTATAATGTAGCTTACCATTAGAATATATGAAGTCCTCTATATAAGTCTTATGGAGTTGCTTAAAGAAAGGAAGAAATAAAAAGATTACATTACAAAATGAAATCAAGTTATATTACAAGTTATAATGAAAAGTAGTGATAAAAAATTAAATATATTAAAAATTAATACTTTATAATCCGGCTCAAAGGGTTCAGATCTTATTACAGTTGTTGCATAAGCATCCGAGACAGCCGAATCCTCATTCATGTCTGGGCCTGTTGAATCAGGAACATCATCCCTTTCTTCTGAAATATTAGATATATGCATAAAGTTAGATATGCATAGATATTTTAACAATGCTATTATAAGAAACATTATGTTGCAATATCCATAACCATTATAAGAAAAAAAATTAAAAACAGCATAACCCATAAAGGGTAAGAAAACATTTCATTGTTTGTTTACATCTAACATATATAACTTGTAATTAAATCTGGTTCTTAAATGCGTATCTATCAGAGAGAAAATGGTACTTGCATGCAAAATTTGATAAATTAATGATAATTTTAATTAATAATTTATAACCAAAATTTAATAATTTCAGTTACCAACATATAATGAGCGATATCGAATATGAGAAACAAGTAGTAAGGACTAAAATAAGTTGATTTAGTAATGGAGTATATGAGCAGAAATAGCAGGTATGATGGTAGAAGATAATACTGTTAAATAATAATTCCAGATGAGGATTTTGAGAATTTTATATTGCAATAGAAATACAAAAAACTTATTGATATATACTTTATGTATGAAGTAAACAATATATGCCTAATATGTGGTTACTCAACAAGACATCTAGACTAAGTCCCTATTACATAAAGTGTACCTTACCAACTCAAAATTTAATTAAGAACTTTTTTGATAAGCACATAAAATATAATATGACCAAAGGTGAGAATTGTAATCTACCCAAACATGTAAATGTAGTCTCATGAAAAACATGGTTTCACCATTATTCTCTATCACTTCAATGTACCATTTCTAGTAAAATATTCCATTCATAAATTCTGCTCATTTCACATGCATATACTGGGTGTCCCATAAATTTGTAAATACTTTAAAAATTCATAAAAATTGAAGGAATGAGTATATTTTAATGCGGTTTGCGAAATCGTTATTCTCATGAAGTGGGATTTTTCTTCATACAAAAAAAGGAAAGAAAAAAAAAGAAATAATTCAAAAATTTGTCAATAGAGGGCGCTAAACACAAGCAAAACATACAATTCTACAGGAAAAATACTTTTATTTGCATGCAAGCAATTGTTTACATGCGTATCACACCAGTACTACAGTACTTGTTGTATGTGTCCGCCATCACCACAAATAACAGTTTGGAAGCGGGAGACAACACTGGTAACTGCATCATACAGCATATCCAGATGAATGCATGAGATTTCGTGGCGAATGGCTTCCTTTAGCTGCACTAACGAAGTTGGCCTATGGCGGTACACCCGAGATTTAAGGTAACCCCATAGCCAAAAATCAAGGGGTGTTAAATCTGGTGAGCGTGGGGGCCATTCATGTGTAAAGTGACGGCTGATTATCTGTTCTTCAGTAAAAGTTCTTCTCAAAAATGTCTTCACTTCGGTGTCGATGTGAGGAGGTGCCCCGTCTTGCATGAATGTCACTGTGTCAAGGACATCGTGTTCCAATCAATAAGGATGGTATCACTTCCTTCTGTAACATTTCCAAGTAACTTGTTCCATTAACTGAACATGTCTTCCATCCTGCTTTTTTACAGGACTTTTCAAAGAAAAAAGGGCCTACAATAATGGATGCAGTGAAACCCCACCAAACAGTAACCCGTGGTGAATGCAGGGGCTTCTCAGTGTAAGCATGTGGATTCTCATGCACCCATATTCTACAGTTATGGGTATTAACTGCTCCATGCAAAGCAAAACGAGCCTCACCTGTCCACAATATTTTCAGCAGCCATCGCGGATCATCTTCAATTTTCGCCAAAGCCCAATTTGAGAATTCCAATGTCTTAGCTGTATAATTTGGTAAGAGCTGATGTAGCGATTGCAATTTGTATGAGTACAATTGCAATACACCATGAAGGATACGGTACACCGAAGTCTTTGGTACCAGTTATTCGTGCCACTTCTCGTGCACTACTGACTGCACTTGTAGACTGTTCCCTTAGCGTGTCCATTTGCGAAGAGACATCGGGGGTACGGACTGTTGCTAAACGAGGTGCACCACTGCGTGGACGATGACACAAACTTCCAGTTTCTTCAAAGTGGCGTACTAGGGAAACAAGTCCAGCAGGAGTGATCAGACCTGAACCTTTCTTCAATCTTTTCTGGGTCCTAAACTTTCGTAAGGCTTCAGGCGCCGATTCGTTGCTGACATAAAACAACTTACCAATAGTGCTTTATCCACCAGTTTCAACATCTTAATACAAACCTTATGCAAACCTTTAGAAATGATGTGTCAATCGCTCACTCTGCCTTTCATAAGACTTTAATTTGCATATTTCCACTGATTTGCTTGTGTGCAGCGCCCTCTGTTGACAAATTTTTGAATTATTTTTTTTCAGTATCAAAAAAAATCCCCCTTCATGAGAATAATAGTTTTGCAAACTGCATTCAAATATACCCAGTCCTTCAATTTTTATGAATTTTTAAAGTATTTACAAATTTATGGGACACCCAGTATTTTAGAATTACCATGAATAAAATACACTTCTGTTAATATTAATTAAAGATGCAAAAATATTTATAACTTTTAAAAAAGTGATTTAATAGAGTAAAAATAACATTTGGAAGTAAAATGCATGCAAGTAAATTGAAAAAATATTACTACCTTCATCTCCTATATGCAAATTTAAATCAGGAGTGGTTTCTACATTTTCCACCTCGGGAGATTTAGGTAATGAGTCATCAGAAATTTCATTGTTCTGCTCAGGCTCTTTAGCACTAGCATCACCATCAGGACCTTCATAGAGTTCTACTGCTACATTGACGAAAGGAAAATTTTCTTCACCTTGCTCATGATCTTCAGATATTTGTTGAGCTGGTTCTGGATCGGAATCATCACATTCAGCTCCGCCAAATGGGCTACCTTCTTCAACCTATATTAATATTTTTTTTAAATAAAAAAAATTTGAAAACAATATGGAAGGGATTAATAACAAAACATGAGAAACAAAGGCTTTTCTATAAAAAAAAAACTGACAAAAATTGTTAATCACTTATCAGCTCAATATGTCTGCCTATATCTCATCTCCTAAAACTAATTAGGTAAAAATAAGAAAAAAATGCAACTTTTAAAATAAATTATTACAATATTGAATTTAATTTGCAATTAGAACTAACATTATTTAAGCAAAATAATTTTTTAAACTAATTCATTGATTACCGATTAGGTTTGTAAATTTTCGAAGTCTTTCAATTTTTTTAAAGTTGTAAGCACTGATAATGTTAAAAAGAAAGCATTTTATGAGAACATGATTAATGACAAGATTAAAAGTAGTGAACTAACATAGTAAATAAATCTCTTCTCAATACTAACTTGCAGAAAATAAACACAAAAGTACCATCATCAAAATAACTTTAAGAAGGATTTCTGTAGCTCTTCCGAGCACTATATTACTGACCAGTATATCCTTTTGAAGCATTAATATAATTATATATTTAATGACTTATTAATACTGAAGTTGATTTTTAGTTAGTACAGTCTGTCTTCGCAATCTTATTTCTTAAAGAAAATTTTTAACACAAAGAATATTGGAAGATTTTATTCAACATGATTATTAAAATATTTTAAAAGAATTCTACATAACTCAACAATATATTAAGAGCAGAAAAAATTAACATAGAGAAATTGGAGAATTTTGAATACAAAGACTAACAGATTTTTTTTTTTTTTACATAGTTATTAAAGCATTTAAGAAAAATTCTATCTAAGCTTAGCAGTATTTGAATGATGGGTTGGAAGGGGTATTATTCTATTGGTAGGCAAGATAAAGGCAATTTCTATAATTTTCTCATGTCTAATCCAAGGATAAATGAACTGTAAAAAATATTCAATTAATCCATTTGCTCTTGAAATGACAGTTTGGTTTGGGTAAGTCAACCAAATTCAAAAGCAACTTGCATTAAAAGCTATCGCATAACAAAGTCATTAAAAATTGTATCTTACTTTATACCAGCCAATCTACACAAAATAAATTCTCTACAAGCATAAACACATACATACACACACAAAAAAAAAATCCTTAAAATCATTGATTAGAATTTGTTTCATAAAATATATAGTGATATCAAAATGAACTTGGCAACCAAAAGAGAACAAATTTCAGAAAATCAAAGATATTCAGTTAAAAAATTTAGGTTTATTTATTTAATGTTTGAATAAAATGGCAAATTGAAAACTGCTTTAAAACTGAATTAATTCCTGCTCATTAAAATTAAATTGAATTTTAATGCTTACTAGATTTAGTGTAATAATTCAGAAAAATCTTCTGATACTTGATTTTAAACTATTTTACATATATTATATGAACTGAAAAAATTAATATTATAAAGAAGAAAAGTTTGAAAATTTTAACTGAGATTTATTTCATCAAGGAAGGCATATTATGCATAGGGAAAAAGCAATGAGAGTCTGCATCAGTCTACATCGCAACACAAGTGCAAAAGGAAGAAATTTGTCCTTTCAGTGATTTTACTATGAGATTCTGATAGGGATTTTTTTACCATATTGACTTAGACAGGGAAATTTTGGGTACCTTTTAAAAAGATGTTAAGGTGTTAAGTATTTTTATCCCTCTGTTCCTTGGCATGAATTCAACCATTTTGTTAAGCAAATGTTAGAAATAATTAAAAAAAAAAAAAAAAATGGGAATTAGGTCAGTAAATAAAAGAATATTTTAGGAATGACGCTAACATGGGCTAATTTAAGATAAAAATAAAGAAATTAAATAGGATTTAAAATAAATTAAAAGATATATGTAATGATATCTCTTTATATATAATAAAATTGCTGTAAGACACATCTTTGTTTTGATTTTAGAATATCAATTTATAAGTCTAAAATAAATACTATTTACTACAAACATTTTCACAAAAATAATCAAAGACATCAGAAAACACACACACACACACAAATTGAATCCTATAAATGAAAACATTCATAAAACATTTAAAGAGGAAGGACAGAATCAAAGTAAAACTCTTTATTTCAGTATTAATATATCCAGTATCATAGGTTAAGTTAATACTTGCCAGTTATCAAGTAAACACGTAAAACAAAAATATTGGGATCAAAGATAATTTTCCTTCTTATTCAATACCTAGATATTTTAATTTAAATATGCTATATTTTCATTAGATCTCCTAGAACATAAAAGATTTATAACCTTGTTTTAAATAAGTTAAAAAAAATTGCAGATATAAGATAGTTTAAAATTCAACATTGAATTATCAGTGGAAGTTAAAAAAAATAAAATAAATAAGTAGCATTTCATAGAAAATTGTGCCCACAAATGTCATCTAGATAAAATATAGGATGCATGCAGAAATTATAAGCCAATACAGTTGAAAACTGTTCAGCAATACTTTACACCAGATAGTATAAATACACAAACAGTTTCCCAAAACTAATAAAACGATTATGCCCAATTTATAGCAATTATATAAGGATTGGAAAATCTTTTTTTAAAACAATTCTTGCAATGAAGATACATCAGCAATCTCAGCATTTGAAAACTGTTTTCTCCTCTTATGAGGTTAAATAACTAGTAAAGAAATCTAACAGCACCCTCAAGCTCATTCAGAAGATGTTTCCATCCATGTTTCCCCCATGAGATTTTGATTTGCTTTAGTATTTTCCATTTTTCTTAATGGTTCAGTTTGCATAACTAAATTTTAAACCATATAGTAGATCTAAAAAAGGTTACATATACTTATTAATCAATAATTATAAGGCATTATACAAAAATTAGATTAGCTAAATGGTATTAAATGTACAATAATGAAACTGCATTTGCAGAAATACCTTCAACTTTAAATGCATATAATTTCTAACATTTTACCAATAATATATTTAATAAGGGCAATGACAAATTTAAATGTTTATGAGGTAAAAGAAATTTCAAAACATCTTCAATCTATGAGCATTTTGATTAAAATATAGAATCCCTTTTCTGCTTTTTTAAAGACATTCTTAAATAAGATCTTTCATTTTCTTTAATCAAAGAGGAGGAATAAATTTATCGATCACAAGTGGATGATGCATAATAGTACAGAAAACTATAAAATATGTGCCAGTTGATTAGATGAGAGATGGATTAGTTCCCCAAAGGTAAAGAAATTTTAATTGTTGGCATAACAACAGTTAGGCTAATTCTAGTTTCAGATGTATCAAACTAAGACAAGAAAAGTATATACCAGTATAGCATTTGCATCATTTAGAAGCTTACTTTTTTACATTAGCAAGATAGAACAGAAAGTATATTTATACATACAGCAGAAAATATATATTTTCTGCTGTGCACATCTATAGAATATTATATATTCTATAGATGTAATATCAGCAAGTGATGCTTGAAATACTCCAACGAGGTAAATCAATTTTAGAATCTTATTCCAAAATAATTTATTAATATGTTTCTAATACAGTATATAAAAATTTAGAATGTTTTGATAAACAAAGCCTTCATTAAATTTGATAGCTAACACTAAGATCTGAAGGGTTTTTTTTTTTTTTTTTTTTTTTGCCTGGAATACTATAAACAGAACGATACCCAATTTTAACACCAATTTTTAAAAGATTAAAGTAACAGCAAAATTATTCTGTTTCTGTAAGTTTGCAAGGGATTCTGGTAGTTATGGATATTATTAAACATTAATTAAAAAATGAAATTTAAATATACATTACATTTTATTTTATTCCATTTCAAAGATCTCCTCCTCGAGAAAAAGAAGATTATTTGAAAATCAAACTAATATTTGTAATAAATTTTTTTAAAAGAAATTTTTAACAATGAGAAAAGTTACAACTATTTTCTGGAATTAAATAAGGATAACTTATGGCTATCACAAAAAATTAGCTTTATTAACAAGAAAGTAAAGAAATCTTTAAAAGTTTGAGATGCACAATATGTAGGCAAAAATAGTATCAAATTCAAAAACTATCAGCCTTATTTTCTCAATAGTCACTAAATCAAATATCAATAAAACAATTAAAAAAATAGCAGCTTACATTTCAAAGCAAATGAAATGATTAAATATCATAAAATGGTTTATAATATTACAATCTTAGCCTTTTACAATATACAATAAGAAAATATAATCCCTTATTCAATAAAGGAAATTAATAATTAAGTAAAAATGAATTCTAATTACAATATACAAAACTGGATGATTGATATTATTATACAAAAATTCATGTTCTAAAATAATTACTGCAGCTTTTAAAATTATTAATATTTTAGGGAATATGTAATAATTTACATGCAAATCTATTTACAATTTAAAACATCTTTTTCTTTTCCACTTTTAAATTATCTAACAAACATTTGTAAGGCACAATAATTCAGTTAAAAAATTATGATCCGAGTTTGAGATATATTTTCAATTAATTTCTTCGAAAATCAAAATAAAAGATACTATTTAAATGCAATGAAATAATAAAATGATCCTTTTTACTGAAAAATGTATACATATGACTAAAGATTTCTGACAGCACAAAAGTTCCGGAAACAATCAGATTCAGCAGGTGGTTCTATTTTTAACATACAATTCCAAACATAAAATAAAAATAAAATAATGCATAAATATTACCTCAGGTGAATCAGGTGGTGTTCCACTCATGTTTTTATAATTTTAATTCCACAGTTCTAAAACAGAAGAAAACGTTTTAAAAATATCCACAGATGAATTAAACAAAAACAATTTTCCAGCATAAACACAGCATGTAAACAAAATACGCGCATATCACACAGTGCTAGAAGTGTTGCAGCTCGGAAATGAGTCTACATTCGTTTCATTCCGATCGCCGCCATTTTCCGAGACCTCAGGCGGGTATCGAACCATGGCGCAATATACTGCATAGCAGAGGATAATAAAATGAATCATTCGACACAAACACTTTTCAGCTGCATTAGTACAATCACAATTTCCATATTTTATAATAATTTCGCATAATAATAGCGCAATTATAAATATGCAAATGATATATTTTACTTACACTGTTTACGCTGACGGCTGCAAACCTATAGTTGCCCCCAGAATAACAACAATTATATAGTTTTAGAAATGAAATAGTAATGATCTAGTGATCAATTACTGTTCACACGGATACACTGCTTATGCTTTTACACAAAACAAAAGAATTTCAAAACACATGATATTGTATTATCCCAAGAAAGACACTACCGCCACATCGTGCACGAACCAAGAAACATAAGCAAGCTTCTGGCCAACCAATGAGAAAGCGCTGACTGTCGAATTGCACATGAAGCGGAGGTAGTGGTAGTGGTTCGGCAGGGGAGCGAGCTGCAGTCTGCGTGAGTGTGGAAAGCAGACGATCGAATCGAGAGGAGAAAGGAGTCTAGATTGAGCGAAACATGAGGTCAGCAGAGATGACTGGTTCGATTCACGATGCGTTTTCCACGTTTTCTAGCTCCATGCTCTGTTTCATTGAATGCATACGAGAACTGTCGGTGGTTACCGCATCATATTTCAGACTCGCGATATGTGACTATTCTTGTTTTTTAGTTTTTTTCTCCCTTATTTGCGAGCATAGTTTAACGTTTCTGTCCAAATCTTTTCCCTTTTTTTTAGGTATGGAATATGCTCTTGAAATTTATTTGTTGTAGAATAATGAGGCAGTAATAGGAAAATACAGATGTGTTTTTCACTCATAATATTATAAAAATTAATTCAATGCATCAATTATGAATTTATTCACAAATTTTTGCTTTCATATGCAATTATTATTTTTTTTCCTTCTTTCTTTTCCTATCAAAAATGCTTATGCGTAACATAAAC
Organism: Argiope bruennichi; assembly: GCF_947563725.1. NCBI lineage: Eukaryota > Metazoa > Arthropoda > Arachnida > Araneae > Araneidae > Argiope > Argiope bruennichi. The sequence continues at coordinate 12,039,980 of NC_079153.1, forward strand.
CTCCTCCATCTAGTAATGTAACATTTTTATCTAACATAGATTTTTGCTGAGGGGGGAACTTCCTTTTAAAAATAAAACTCTTATATTAAATTCTATCAATAATTTTTTTTAATATTGAAAAATTTAAATGAACATTCTAATAATAAATAAACATTCTGAGATTGGTATATTCACTCGGAATGAACCTTGTTATTCTGATAACAATTGTCTAAAGTCGCATTTCCTTTTCTAAAATTTCACACCACTCTAACGCAAGGTAGCAACATACCATAAAGCAGCAGCTATATAATTATGCAAACACAATAGAAATTCTGTTTATTAATCATATACAACAAGAAAAAAAAGAAATGAAAAATAATTTAAGGTTACAGTTTTAATTTCTTCTCTTTATTCACATTCTTTTGCAATTGTTTCAAGAAGTTATTTTTGTAAATAAGTTTTGAAAAACAATAATAACAAAATACGATAATTTGAAAATTTTAAATGAACTTTTTTTCTTAAGATGTTTTTCTTTAATCCAGTATCTCATTGACGAATAAAGAAGCACTTTGATTTCTGAAATGATAATCTTTACTAAAGTCGTATTTAATACTAGCCGCCTTTAGCAATCAGTTTGTTCGCCTAGATTACTAGCTTTTTAGGCTGTTAAATATTAATGTGAAATATATATATTTTTTAAAAAAATTTACCTTATTATTATTTTTTATATATGAATGACCATGAATTTAACTGAATAAGTCAAAACAAAATGCAACTTATGTAAATTATAAAGTGTGTATATTACGATATAAAAATTGGAACGAAAAGTCTTGTTTCGGAAATAATGTCCAAAGAAATCATTTTTCTTTAATCTTAATTTTAACATTGGCAAAAGCACACGATTAAATATCTTGACAATTTAGTTCAGTTTATTTATATTATCGTCCCATTTTAAAGCAACACTAGAGCTATTTTGGGACGGACCTCGTAATGTTGAACTGCGGTCAGATGACGAGGACGACATCTGAGTTGGCACCCCCTCTCCAAACTTCCACACCACACTAGCGGGAGGACATTTGGCCCCGAGGGATTTAACGTGCTCCAGACGCACTTGCACGAAGGTTCTTGGGTAGAATCGGGTCTCGAACCTGGAACCCGCTGAAGCCGGAACCTTACCACCAGACCAACGCAGCCCTAAATATTTTAACGGTTGTGTTTGAATTTAATTATAACATTAAAAATTAATTATTAGAAATTGTGAGCAAGATTATTAAAAAAATTATTACCAATAAAGAAAACATTGTATAGAGGTAAAATTGATATCATTAAAAAGATTATTTTTTTAAGTTTTAAGATAATGCAAATACCATTTTTGTGATATAATAGTTTTGGAAAATATGGTCATCAATTTCTATAGATAAATCATAATAATAATCTATCTGGCAAAAGTTAAGATTGTTTTGGCATTCGATTAAATTTTGTCTGGTGCCTATTAAAAAAAAAAAAAAAAAAAAAAAAAAAACGTCTCCTTTTCTCTGAGTGAACAGAAATTTTGACAAGCCATAATCTGAGATTTCTAGTAATATTTTGCAGCAGCATTAATTAGCGAAACGTTATATTGATGATGTTCTGCCGTAAAAATGTTTAACGTAGCAGTCTGAAAAGTTCATATAGTTAATATTACTACACGCTCATATATAGATAGAGTTGATTGTTGCCATTCGGCAATAAGTAGTTCTGTGCCACATACGTTGGCGTTTTATATATTTGACAGCTTATGTGCATGCAAAAATAAAAATTCAAAAATGCAATGAGTTAGATGGCTGAAATATAGCCCGTGATTTTTACAAACAAAAAATTCTCATTCTGAATCAAATTTTGATAAAATGCTTCATCAATACGAAGCCTTTTCTTCACTTGGGGAGGGTCCTTCCATCGATTTTCTCTTATAATTTCACAGAATGGTGCATTTTATGTTTAGCTTTGTTGTTTCATGAAGAGAATCGAATATACATTTTGATATATAACTCCTTCTCTTAGGCAACTGGGTTAAAACCTGATACAGATAAAAAATAAAGGTGCGAATATAATAAAGATTAATAGAAAGTAAAATAAAGATTACAAACCGAAATTCATTTATCATATTCATATATATATGTATGTGTGTGTGTAATGATATTTTAATTTCTAATTTAATTTAAATTAATTTCCTAAATTTTATTATTTAAATTTTCCATGTCGGGGTGATTCTAAAGTGTTCTCTTGTTTCCTGATACCATTTCACGTATGAAGCTGTGTAAAAAGTACTGCGCAATCAATTCTACATTTCGAGTGAAACTCATACTTCCGTTGCCCTTCTAAAGGTCACCACGTGTATTGAATTGGCGCGTAGCCGGAAATCCCATGTTATATAAGACTAGTGATCATTTGTTTCGCTCTCTTTCTTACTTCCGCTTTTGTACCGCGCTGCTAGTTCTTGTAAATAAATCATGCTTGTCCCCCGAGAGAGAATAAAACGAAATTAAAAATGCAACGTCTCCTCTCTGAACTCTCCTTCAAACCTGCCTTCTGCTACAACCAAGATAATATTACACAAACACGCATGCATATATATATAATACTAATAGACATGCAAACAAACCGGTATTGGATTTGATTAATTTTATTTACATTTATTTGATATAGTTATAAATTTACAATGCATCTACAATTCAAGAGACGTAAAAAAATGCCAAATTTCATCCATATAGCCATTAACTTTTTTTTTCAGCTATCGCATTCATTGATGAACTATGTCAAACGTATTAACTATATCAAACAAATGTATATAGTTATACACATATAACTATATCAAATTTCCCATTGACAAATTTAAAAGAGATTTATAATTTTAGAATAAAGATCGCTAATACCAAGTTTCATATATTTAACTTATTCTATCTTTAAATTATCATAATTAAAATCAGAAAGACATATATGATTGCAAAAATACTTTTCTTCTGCTCAACAAACCACAGAAAAAGGGAAGATTTAACAAAATCTCGAGGTTGAATTTCTTCATGATTATGTTTCTCTCTATATATAAACCCCCGGGGGGGCACCTCGAAATGAGGATGAGATGCTTCCGGTATGGTGGGTGGATCTCACCGCCCTGGAGGATACACAAATAGGTGGGGGATCTGACTCCTCCCATCGATGACAGGACGTACTTCCTTCGGGGAGGGTTGTACCTTTGCCGGTGATGGCCCTTAGGACAACTCAACCACAGTTCCCGCCAGTGTTGCTGTTGCGGCGGTCCGGTCATTCAGCCTTATGGTTTAAATTCGTGTGCCTTCGTGGCGGCTCGGAGAGTCAGTTGGTTGGTTGACTTCTCTCTATATATGCTTCGTTTCGTATGCGAGTAAGTAAAAAATAAGTGCAGTATACTCCCGAGCATCCAGTTCGCGACTATCCGGCCTAATTTTCTTTGATCGTAATTAAATGAGGAAGACAAAGCGTTGCATTGACAACATTGCCATTGCATAGGAACTGGGTGTCTGCTACGATCCTCCTACGTGTCGAGTGCAAACTGCAAGTTGTGACGCGAAAAGAGCAGCGTTCTACTCGTTATTCGTTGTTCCGTCAGTGTGTAACGGTCTTCATCTGTTTCTAATTATAACTGCATAGTATAGACATTATTCGTAAATTATTATTCGGATATGTTTAATGTTTTTTTAAGTATACCACAGTGAAGATTTGTAAATGGGTGATAAACGGGAAAAAGTATGGAGGAGAATTTACGCGCTGTACAGACTTTGGGTAACAGCACAAAATATAGCTTCGGAGTTAGGAATTGGAAAAAGTACAGTGGGGGACTGGAAAAAAAATTAAACATAAATTGAAAGGCGGTGTGTTGCATAAGCTTGCAGAAGTGGAATAAAAGTAAGAACATCTGTGTAATCAGTTATCAGTGAAAAATAAAAGCAGTTGGAGTCAATTTTCTTATGAATTAGCCCTACGATTTGTGTTAATGTTTTGTTTATATATCCTGCATTTAAGTTGGGCATTACAGTATTTATGTTAAAATGTGAGCAGTTTATATACTTTAATTTACTTTTTTTATTAAATTCTTGAAACGTGCAGTGCAATATATAAACTACCAGTACAGAGCCTTCTATTTTAACTCGACACGTTACTGGCAATTGCTTTTATTATTCATCTGGTCACGGTCGCCTTCACATTCAATGTGGCTTCAGATAAAGAGGGTGCTTAGTATTTAATAAGAAGTAAGAGAATATGTATTATAACAGTGAGTTTCGCTATAAAAATTTTATTCTCTGGTATTGGTGGGCAAAGAAATGAGTTCATAGAACTCCGGCCTAGCCAGCTTTTTTATTATCCTGCCTGCCGTACCGCCACGTTAGGCCGGATACTTGGGAGTGTATGTACTCTGTTTTCTTTGCAGTATTGTGAAACTACAAAGGTCATATTCATAAAAAAAGTTTCTTTTTTCAAAAAAAAAAAAATCATCATTATTGTTTCTGATGGCAATTGTCAAAGACAAGCCCGCTGACTAAGTTAGCGAATTAAGCCAAAATCTTTGCATCTCTTGTTTTTCAGTAGCGCCATCTAAAGCCAAGAGTACGACTTGGCTACTCAGGCATCACACCCCTTTTTAGGGGACGGACTTCATTCCTGCATTTCATTCATTCAACCACAGATCGTAACTCAGACCTGAACCAGAGAACGTTCACCTTTGATCCAGTATCCGCAGTGGTATTTTTCTCGACATGGAGGACTTTGTGACAACGACAGATTTATACGTGCGCCAGCCACCACCACACACGTAGAGTCTTCCGCTGACGGGTTCGAACTCATAGCCCAAGAGATGCGAATCTAACCCCCTACCAACTATCCCGGCCATTAAATCTTCCCTTCGCCAATCATATTAAATGAAAATATTCCAAAACGCTTATTTTTTCCTACACCAAATCACAAAGAGAAAGTGTCGTAACTGTCAAGATTTCATCTCAAGCTTTCAATAAATTTCCAAGTTTCAGATCTCTCAGAAACAGAAGAATACGTTATTGGAACTATTCCTGTATATCAATCCGTAAATACGATGAGCCGATCTGAACGAAAGCGAGGTTTCGAAACAAATTTTCGTAAAAAAATAGGTAATAATTTATTGCATTTTGTTATTTATTACATAGCACAGATTAATGCAGTAAGGGCTAGGAAAACATTAAATGATGAAACTATTAAATTATTTTTATAAAGCTAACATTTTTATCATTTACAAAATCAATATGACTACAATACGCTGTTTTTGTCTCGTGTTTTTTATGCAAAAGCAAAAGTTTTATAGCAAATTTATTGATAATATCCTAATTTAAGAATTGTTTATTAATTGTAAATTTAGAGTCGATAGATAAAATATATTAAGAGGTAAATTGTTTTCCGCTTATACAAGAATTTAAGTATTTTTTTTAAAAAAAAATATTATTGTCTTCAATTTAAGAATATATATATATTCAATCCTGAGACTCTAGAATGCGTTTTATTGGACCAAATGAAATAAGATTTGAACAACAGATAATTCAAACAATATGCTTAACATTTATTAAATATTAACTTTTAGTACCAAAATTCTGCGGTAGATATTACTATAACACAAATAGTATTTATTTACATAAATTAAAAATGATAAACATCATTTGAGTTGCAGCGTAAATTGTAATATCTTGGCCAAGACCGACCAAATAAGAGAATAGCGTAACAAAACAATTCTTTTATTTACAGCCTTATATATGTACAAAACTTAACATATAGGTTAATATTGTTTACAAATATCAAGTAACAGTTCAATCACGAAATAATTCCTCGATCAAATCGGAGAATAAGTTGCCAAAAGTACCTGCTAACAGGCTATTAGCTCTAAACGGCTCCTCCAGAACCGCTCCAGAAATCCACCGATCTTTATCGGATGGATCCTAACACCGAAGCCTAAACCACACGGAGCTTCTCAAAAAATCAGGAGCATCTTCTTCGAACACCGACGTCTCTCCGAATTCCAATTCGAAGCTTTTCTGTTCTCTTGCAAAAATACCGCTTTTTATTTCCATCAGTTATATGCCTCTGGTTTCACATTGGTGAACTTGAGTTTCCTATCACCCAATAGCTGTTTAGCAACGCTTCCTCAATGATTTCACCTCGATTGAGGGAGTGTCGGTTAAGGAAGCATTTTTGTGGCACCCCTGGAACACTTGTTAATTATAATTATTTCGCAGATAACATCGACTGAAGTGTCCCTGTGTTTGACACTTAATGACAACGGTAGCTGACGATTAATCGTTTCTTGATGACTTTCGGAGTCTCTTCATAACGGAAAAAAAGTTTTGCATCTGGATGTTTTGACTTTCTACTCCCTTGAAGACATGATGGGTCTATTTGAAACAAGGGGCACGCATCTGTGTTCCCTTACCTGGATAACAACAAACACAACCAGGCACAATGACTCACGTAGTGAAAAAGATCCCCATCTAGCGGTCCGTATTCACTAATATATGTGGGGCTACGGATGACGTTACATCTGATCGGAATGTCAATTACCATGCGTGGGAAAGGGGAAACGTTATAATATCTGTCAGCATTATTTTTGGAATGAAAAGAAGTTGCATGCCACTCGACCATGAATTGCTTCCCTGCAGATCACACCTATTTTTCAAGAAAAAGCGCTACAAGCAAAATTTTTCTGCCAGAACCAACAGGACTCCGTTGCAAAGGTAAAATAATTCGGTCATATGAAACGGATATAAAGAGGTCCAATGTTTTTTCTTACGCAAGGTGATACAGAAATTTGAAATAACTGACCAGCTTGACATTCTTCCAGATAGAGGACGAATGCAAATGATGTCTTTTAATGTCGAAAATATGATTACCGCGGTCGTTGAAGCCAAAGTCAGTTTCCACATGATTGTAAAAGTGTGCCAGTTGATTCATGTGTAATGAATATGCTGTATTATACTGTAAGAAAAATCTTACAGCGGATTTTGCAATGTTTTTGCGTTAAAATCAAGCTATTTCAGGATGCGAACTCGGAGGTTCGTAAACCTTTTGCACATCAGTTCCTGTACCTGCATATTAACCATTACGTCCTGAAAAAGTGACAATATGGTATGGTTAATGGCTAATTTTATTATTTGGCCGTTTTTTATCATGTGAGAACATGGTATTGTGATCGTTTGGAGTTTTTAAAGCCGCAAAATGCGCTGGTAGAAAATATGTGATTTAGCGCTTTTGAAGCATCAATTTTTGCTTTTAAAGTTATTAGAAAGTGATAAAGAAGGTTGTCACATTTGGTGATCAGCAACAAAAAGTTATAACTTGGTGAAAGTACACCATATTCCGATTTATCTCAGGAAGAAGCACAGAGAAAAAAAATGAGAATGAACGCGAAACACGAGGTGAGGTATCGAAAGTTTATATATATATATATATATATATATATATATATATATATATATATATATATATATATATATATATGACAACAACATTTGAGAAAATTAACTCTAGTCATTTTTTTATTGCTTCCCCGTATATGTAGTATAGAGACTGTATTACTATCGTCAAAAAAATCGAACTCGAGATTTTGTTGAATCTCCACTTTTTAGACCTCCCTGAGTTAGAAAAACACATTTTTGAAAAATGTCAGTCTGTATGTGACAAAGATAACTAATAAACACTTTGATCTAAACGGATGAACTTTTGTATACGGTCTTTACACTTAATTTGCATATTTCCATCAAATTTTGAGTAAAATCTGTTCATAGGAAGCTCGTCCGTTCGGCTATTCGAATCTAAGTTAACACTACAACTACAAAACGAAGGGAGCTGGATAGATAAAATTCGTTTCATAGATTTAACATTTATAGCGTAGACACCTGCGAAATTTTGAGCCAGATCCAACAAAGGTTAATTTTCTGTCTGTATTTTCAGAAGCATTTGAACATGATAATTCAAAAACGAAATGACTTAAATATATGTTGTGGCTAACAGATTGCAGTTAGATACAGATATTTCTTAGTTAATTTCTTCGGTTTGATTATGTTTTATGTTATGTACAATCTCGGAAGAAAAAATTACAATTAGATTTTAAATCACGTGTTATCAATCCAACAGAAAAACATCATGTTCTCACATGACTCATATTCCTCAATCACCAGCATTTAGAAAAACGATGGTTTTTGACATCTTTAGATCAATAAAATTCTAAAAATTTTTTGTCGTGGCCAAATTTTTTTTTGTTTCATGAAAAACCAGTTTAAACCGGTTTTAAATAATCACGCGACTATCATATTACGCATGCTTCGATATTTAGAAAATGTTTTAGGTGTTTTTTTCATCTCGAAAACGTTCGAACTCCGACATTTTATCTCAAAGCCATTTTTTTTTCTTTGGAAATCCGGTTTAAAATGGTCTGGAATGATCATATACTGGAATGATCATATAGTAACTATTGTAGTACTCAATCGTCAGCTTTCTGGAAAACGATGGTCCCCTCCCCTCATCTCAAAATCGTTCGAGTTACAAAACTTTTTTCCCAGATGAAAAAAAAAATTGAAAATTAAAAAAAAAAAAATTATATATATAGATATATGTCTCTCTCTCTCTCTCTCCGTGTGTGTGTGGTGTGTAATGATATCTTAAAATCTCATTTAAACGTAATTAATTTCTTAATTTTAATCTTCATTCAGCCCATATTAACATCATTCTAAAATGTTCTCTTATTTCCTGATCCCATTCCACCTTTTTTATTTAATTAATGCGCCAAAAGCTCCGTAAAAATGCTTAAATCAGCGGTTGTGATAAAAATCTGCCAACCTAAACAAATTCTTTTAAAAGATACCCCTTCAAACGCGGCGTCAGAAGCTTGCTGACGGATAGACAAGACAAATCCGACAGTGGGCAGTCACAATTTCTCTAATTTTGCTTCAAAGTAACTCATAATAATTAGTTTTAATCAAAGGAATACATTAAATTTACATTTAATTAAAGGAAATTAAGTATTCTTAGCTTCTTCTTTTTATTCAGATACTGATATTTTCTTTCATTGCTAAAAATTTACAAAGTTGTTTGTAAAAAACTGTTATCAGTTTATTTTTTTACAGATCATCAAAATATTGTCAGTATTTCGATTTATTTTTTATGAGACTCTTTACTTGTATTAAGATGTATTTTGGAAAAAATATAATTATATTTTATTCTAGATTGCATATATATATATATATATATATATATATATATATAAACACAGATTGCGCCAGAATGACGCGCCATGTTAACTGAAAAATGCATGTTCTCATCATGTAAGCTCTATAAAATAAATGTAGAAATTACATTCAAAACTGGTTTTTCCATGTATTTATTTTTTAATGTATATTCAGATTTAAAAAAACAATGATTTTTTTTAAAAAAACATTTAGATCTAGAATATGAACTCCCCTAAATGATCATCATTTTCAGGCACGCGTTTTTGTATCTTTTTTTTCAGGCACGCTAATATTCCTCCCAAAAAAATCTTATCCCCTCAGTTGCATGCATTGGTTTTCCTTAACCCCTTCGTATACAATGACGAGTCTGAATCGCATTCAGTGCGCATTTGAATGAAAGTGTTAATAATTTAAAATGCAAAAATCACTTGAAAACTCGTCATTACCTCAAATGCCTGTATATTAGTTTAGGAATTAAAACAATAATAATTGTCCCTAATAAGATGTGCCATCTAATTAGAAAGTTATGTAAATTCGTATGTCAAAGGATTAATGTAAGATGTATGAATATTCTATGAATAACTATTTTAATCATTAATGTATAGTCTATTAAAATTTAGAAGCACTCGAAATTATATAGATTTTACTGCAAAGAGTAGTTGGAAAAAAAAAAAAATGAAAATTAAAAAAAAAAAAAATACATTTCCCGATTACATAGTTATAATACTGAAAGCAAAATCTGAAGAATTTAGGTAGTAATTTATTTAACAAATTTAGTGCATATTTGGATAAGTTCTTTCAGTGTAGCAAAAAAGTTACCATAACACATATATTTATTTTTTGTTGTCATTTGCAGTCGGTAATGTTTCTTTAGTATAATTATTGTAGCCTGTAAATTAGATTGTAAAAAACATATATTTTACTGTTAAATAAACTTAATTTACTGCATACAATTTACTTATTCCAGTGATTTATAATGAATTCATGTAATCTGGAATTTTCATATAAGCAAAGTAACTCTTCCTAGCATGCATATTGCACAAGAGTGTCGAGAGAAAGAGTGCTTTATTAAATTTAATTTAACCATTAACTAGATTTTAGTCAAAGAATTCTCACAGTGAAGTAAATAAAATAAATTTATCAATTCATTACTTAGTAAGTAACAATTAGATGAATAATATGGCCATAAATTTTAGAACTATTATTCATTGAATTCTGAATTAGAGACAACGACTCTCTCGCCTTATTCATGTACAATATAAAAATATGTTTCCCTAATATTTTTTCTTGCAAATAATCCAAATACTCGATGTCAATATTTTTTTCATAACTTATGATAACATCTTAGCCGAAAGATAAAAAATAATCGGCAAAAATACGACGTCTTACTCGACACTTTTTCGATTATTCTGCCAAAAGTAATGCCAATTATAAGCCGAACGAGCGACATCTGAATAAGATGTAATAAGATAAAATTTGTGGACTTCCATCGCATTCAGTTCACAGTGGGCCGTCTAGAAATTATCGGCAGAATGAGATAACTTATTCACCTTGTCGGATATATTGATAAAGCAATGCAAATTAGAAGCTCAATGAACGACATTTCAATCAAAAGCCTGAAAAATCTGCGGATTTAGCGTCTGCATCTATGGAATTGCATTCATAATCAGCAGATAAAAAAAATGTCTATCGATTTTTTTTTTTTTTTTTTTGCCAAATATAGTCAAACCGCTTTAAACGTTATTTGGATATTTAAACTATTTCAACATATTAACTTTAAGATGGTTTTTAAATTATCATATTCGATAATGCGCAACTTTTCCACATTCTGAAATGTTGGAAGGTTTTGCCGACGAAATTCTCAATTTCTCGCAGAAGGGGGCAGGGGGGCAAGCAGTTGCTAAAAGGAGGACAATTCCCTTCTCCCTACTCCCCTGTTAACGCCACCTCCGTTCCCTTTTACCTAAATTGACACGTGTAAAGAAATCTCTATCAGAATCTCATGGTATATAATGACCAGAAAAAAATGTTTCTATCTTTTTACGCTCTTTTATCTTTCGCGCTTCTGTTCTTGTATTGCTGGTGAACGGACGTCAATTCGTCATTGTTTCTTATACATAAATTATCACTCGCGTGATGAAATAAAAGCGAAGTTTTTAAAATAAGAAATGTGTTTTCTTTCTTCGGTTACGAAACTGCTTCAAAGATATGTTTAACATTTTAATTAGCCGAGAGGATGATTTTATGTGCTTAAAAACTCAAATTATTAAAGAATTAAAATTAAATCCGCAGGAGAGGCAATTCGACGTTGCGGTGCGGCGCCGTGACTCGCCGTTGCTCAGAAGATGGTTCCGTAGACCGCCGGCCTCGTCTCTTTCTCGGTGGAAGCTTCAAGTTCTGCACTACCTCTTTGCATAGTTTCCGGTCGAGGCAGCCCATGGAATGCATTATGCCATTTGCCATTCGTAAATCCAGTATCCATGCTTCTTTTACTGCCTTAATTCCTTTGTGATCCTTGTCACCCTATAGAAGTCCCATTTATCCTTGCCTGTGTCAAAAGACTCATCTAGATTTCTGAAATGTCATTTTTATATTTCATTTTCACCACAATAATAATAATCACCTTCATTCAGTTTAAAAGTGATTCTCTACATTCAGGTGTTCAAAATTTCGCCTTCCTGTGATTCATCAAGAAGTGATTAATTAACGTTCAAAAAAAATCTTCATTAGAAGTCCCTGACTCACCATTTGAAAGATAACAGGTGAATTCATCATTATTATTCCTTGCATAAATACAAGATTTATATTGTGTATTTTTATTTTATTTTGAATTGCATGTTTAAATTTTAGTACTTTTAAAGGTATTATTTAAAATATTGAATTATCAAATCTATTATTCAAAATTTATACCTAAATTTATAATGTGCTTTATTTGAATGTTTTTCCTTAATTTTTTTAAAATCAAGAAAGATGATTTCCCCATCTAATTCAAATTTATCTCACCAAAGTTTTAATTAAGTTAAAAATAAATAAAAAAACAAAAGTAATAACACATGATATTCAGAGAAAATTTGTAAATACCTCAGAGGAAATTTTTCTACACCTCTGATTGTAATTTAAACAATCTTCCGTTATCTATTGTATCAGAATACTTTCATATTTTAGTGTGCATACAAACCTTGTGAAGGAAGAAAAATAATGGACCAAGGTTCTTATTTACTTCATAATAACTGGCGATAATCAGCATATGGTAGTAAACACGTCAGGGTAAATTTTTACTTCTCTGACTGTAATTAAGCTATCTTTTGCTATCGTGTTAAAATACACCCACATTTCCAAATACAAATACAAATTTTTCTAAATACCCAAATATTTTTTTTATATTATTTATTTCCCAAATGTTTATTATAAAAGTATTTTGAACCTTGTGTTTGTTACATTCATTTACAAGTGTTTTGTATGAAATGTTTGAATCTTGCATTTATTATTTTCAATTCCAAGTATTTTATATGAAATCTTTCAATCTTACAATTATTATTTTCATTCATTTCATTTTCATTTCATTCAATTTCATTTTCATTAGTTCTTTTTTATTTGAAATTTTAGAATCTTGAGTGTTTTATTTACAAATTTTATTCTTAAAAATTAAGTGAAGTTTTGGCTTTTCTTTCCTTTCGCGATAGTTTTCGAAAATAAATATTACAATAAAAAAGAAAAAAAGAAAATTTTTACAGTATTTTTAAATTTAAAAAAATTACCTTCTCAATGATACCATATTTTTTGCCATATAATTTTCCTTTCTATTTTTAATTATCTTTTAAATAAATTTTTAGGGTATTTTACAATGGTATATTTCATTGTTGAGTTTAGTTATATTAACGTCCCGTTTTAGAACAACACTAGGGCTATTTAGGGACTGACCTCGTAATTTTGAACAGCGGTCAGATGACGAGGACGACACCTGAATTGGCTTTCCCCCCCCCCCTTCTCCACACCACACCAGCAGGAGGACGTTTAGCTCGGACGGATTAAACGTGCACCAGACCCACTTACACGACGGTTCTTCAGTGGAATTGGATCACGAACCTGAAACCCTCCGGTTCCAAAAACGAGACCTTACCACCAGGCACTGCGGCTCATTTCATTCCTGAAGTGAAACTCAAAAGTTTCGCATTGTTATTTCTAATATTTCATTTTGGCATTTTTTTCAGTGGTTTTGATCAAGATATGAAGATTCGGTTTATTTTTCTAAGTAGATTTTAGTATAAGGCACTTCTAATAAAATTTTGATATATTTTTTTTTAATATTTATAAATAAGTTTTAATTTCAAAAGCAAGCAGTAGCGGAAAAATTTCAAAATAATGCATTTTCTTATCATTTAATTAAATGCATAAACATTTTGACAAAAAAAAATTAGGAAATGTAAAGCACAATAAACAGAATAATGAAAAGCTAAACAAAATGTATGAAATAACGTATGTATATACATAGGCATAATTTATATATGAGAATAAGTGGTAAAAAATACGCCAGTCTACATCACGACACATGAACAAAGGAATAAAAGAGAGCGAAATTTTTCCTTCAATGGTTTTTACAATGAGATATGGATAGATTTCTTTGATACGTGTAGATTTAGGATAGGGAAATATAGGTATCTTTAAAAGAATTTTGCAAGCATTAAAGATTTTTATCCCTTTACTCGGAGCGTGAGAAAATGCTGAAATGTGAAGTTTTATAGAACACGTGTAAAATTAATTAATTAAATAAAGAGGAATTGGATCAGGAAATAAGAGAAAATTTTAGAACGAAGTTAATATGGGCTAAATTGATAAAAATTTGGAACTCGATTAGAATTTAAATTAGATTTAAATATATCATTACACACACACACACACACACACACACACACACACACACACACACACACACACACACACACACACACACACACACACATATATATATACTTTCTACAATTCGAACAAATTTTTTGCAATCTCATTAAGTATGCGTGGTACAACCTATTTAGAAAAAAAGGTTTCAGATTGCTAAAAATCCTATTCAAACAGTTTGTTATAATTGGAAATGGTTTATATAAGTCAAACGTTTTAAAATGATAGTTTCTCGTAAAATAATGTTCCCGATCGCGACAGTATTCGGTTTGGAATATCTGAAAATGCATTTTCATTTCTTTTTTTCTAATTCAATTATTTCTGCTGCGTGCAGAAATAATTGAAAATATAAAACAGTACTATTAAAATTCCTTTTTTTAAAAATTTACAATAATGCAAGTAGAAAAGTATCTATAGCCAATTTTCGACAAATCCCAAAGTGAAAAAAAATTAGTTCAATTTTTCGAAAAAACAAAGCAGATTCGCTCCGAAAGTTTTACCAGATATTTTTTCCATTATATTCCCTCCTGCATTTTAAATAAGGAATTATTTTTTCCCTCATTAAAATGCATTAAAAATTTCTTTCGAATAAAAGAATCTGATTATAAAATCACAAATATTTATGAGCTCGAAACTTTTCCGTGTTTTCGGCACACCTGCTCACGGGCAAGTATGTGACTTCCCGTTTCGTCAAAATTTTAGCGAAATTCTATAATTTTAATGCTAGGACTACATGGAAATTTCATATATCCCAACTCTTACTATTTTTAAGTCATTCTGTTCATTGACATTTCGTTCAAGGATATGAAATGCACGATGAAAATTGAATTTTCTGACGATTATTTCTCTTTGTACTTTCTCTTTCAAATTAGAGAAAGAACAAATACTAAGTTCTTAGAAATTCGAAGTGCATGCTGATTCATGAATTGTATTAAAAAATTCGTTCAAAGAAATGTTGATTTTCTATAGCTTAGATGTTCGAATTCGAGATACGCTAGGGCCAATCAAATTTTGTGGTTTAAACACTGTTTGACAATTTTTCAAAAGGAATCTGTAATGAATATTGAACGGTAAATTGATTGGCCATTTTTTTAATAAAATCATTTCACTTATTTATAAATCAGTAATGGATTTAGATAGCATAGGCCATTGGCAGTACACATTATGGGGCTCTTCTTTCATTTTCTGGTCATTTTGCTTCAATTTTTTTACACACATAACATATTTTAAATTAAATCAACATACAATACACACCCGAGTAGGGTTTGACGGTTTTCAAACCCGGTTTAAAAAAAACACCGGTTTTTTAAAGTAAATTTGTCACATTCGAAAAGCGGTTTTTAAATTAAGAAAACCGGTTTTAAGTATTCATATTATTATGTAAAAATTAATTTTAAACTTATTTGATTTGCTATTCATTCTATGCAACAGGCAGCAAACACATTTTATCAACGTTGCGAGTTACGTAGGCCAGTGCTTGTGCACTGCACAGTTGCGCCTCGAATACGTCAATTTATGTTTTTTCGTAACATCCCTTTTCACTTTTTTTTCTAGGTGAAACAAAAGTTTGATAAAGTTCATCTCTTGCTTCTCGTCGGATGTTTTGTCTATCGGTATGAAGTTGGTGCTAATAGAAAACGTCAGCAATTTGACTGGCTCGTTTTGAAGAACGTGTGACAGGAATAAATAATTCCCGTTTTCTGCTTCTTGATCACAGTATTTAATGATATCATATAAAATTTTCTTCGTACCACTCCTGAAAGCTTTTTTAGACCACTTGAACTAGCCATATCAAAACGAAATATTCAGTTAAAATAAAATGTCAGAAAGGACATAACACTCACATACACGTGAAAAAAAAATAGAACTAAAAAGTATCTAAAGCGAGAAATCCAAGGTCAAATGTACTCATCGTTCCGCTTTTCACCCCTTAATGAAATGGAATTGTCGAAATGTGGTATCAGAATCCGATCCGTCTCAAGTCACGACAAGTTTGCTTAATATTGTGAAACAAAAATATAAAATTGTTATATTTAGTAAAAATAACGTAAATATTAAGTATGTTTAATTTTTATGTTCGTATTTTCTACTAAAATTTAAATTTAATTCTATAAATTTCTTCTATCAAAAATTAGTGTAAAATAAGAAATTCTGTTTAATAGAATTTTAAATAAAACACAGGGTGTTAAAATATTCCATATTTTCTTTCGCAACGTTTTAACATAAATTATGTCCTTAGCAAGCTTCGGAATTAGATTAAAAAGTATTTTCTTTTTCAAAATTCCTAGAAAATGTGTAGATTAGATTTTAAATTACATTAATATTAATAGATAAAATAATAAAATTGTAAAATAAACTTCAAAAATATTTATTCAATAACTTTAATTTCATTTTTAGATAAAAATGATTAAGTCGGAAGTTTGGGATAGTTTCAAAAAGTTTGGGATAGACAAGGCAATCTGCAAGCATTGTAATAAAATGTTGAGCTGCAAAGGATCATCTACGAGCAACCTACATAATCATTTGAAAGCAGTTCATAAAATAATTGTCGGAAATAATATAACTGTTTAGTTTCTTGAAGACCCTGAAGAAAAATTTAACAAATCCAAAGACACTGAAAGCTGAATTTTCATTATTTGAAGCAACGAATAAAAGAACAAAAAAACTTAGGTTTATTATTTGATGCCATGAAAATTATAAAACCAAGCTCAGTAACTAGTGAACGAGTATTTTCAATTTCAGGCAATATTGTGTCCAAAATAAGAATGAGACTTAGCCACCATTCAGTGGATATTTTATGTTTTTGAAAATCCTATTTTCTTAGGAGAAATTAAAATTTGTGAAAATAAATATTATTTGAAATTTTTTTAGAGCTTTCGTTATTTTGTGTAAATAATATGTATATGTGTAAATAATATGTATGCACCAATATCAGTAATCTTTAATTTTGTTTTTTATATTTTGACTTTGATATTGATTTCGTTTTTTGTAATTTTATATAAATTAAGTAAAATATTTTTCCCTATTCTATTTTTTTTTTGACAAAAAATCGAAAACCGGCTAAAACCGTTTTTTTTTGGAAATATCGAATTCGAAAACCGGTTTTTCAAAAAGACGGTGTTTGTATAAACCTACTCCCGAGTATCCGGCCTAATATGGCAGAAGGGCAGGTCGGATAATAAAAAAGTCGGATAGACCGGAGTTCTATGAACTCATTTCTTTACGCACCAATATCAGAAGACATACCAAAACTAAATGCGATAGTACCTATTTTCTCTCTTCTTACTGAGTACTCCATTTATCTGAAGCCCCGTAGAATGTGAATGACCCGGTAAATCATAGAAGCAGTTGCCGGTAACGTGTCGAGTTAAAGTAGAAAGCTCTGTACTGGTGCTTTATAAATGCTTATATACTGAACTGCACGTTTCAGGAATTTACTACGAATACTGTACGTACTTTGCAGTTATAATTAGGAACTGCGGCAACAATTTAGATCTGTTACATAATCAACAATGAGAAGAACGTACTGTTTTCCTGTCACAATTTGTATTTTTGCACACACGGGGATCTTAGCAGACGCCCGCTTCCAATACCTTGGCAATACAACGCCTTGCCTTCCTCATTTAATTACGATAAAAGAAAACTAGGCCGGATAGTCGCGAACCGGATACTCGGAATATTAAGAATCTCTTTTAGGTTAATTTCGTGTTTTGTATCTCTGTGTAGCGATGCATATATTTTTATTTATAATGATTCATTCTGTGCACCCTCCACGCCAGAAGGAAATTTTATTTAAGCAGAGAATTTATATATTTGCAACTAGTTTAATAACATTTTTTTAAAACGACCGAATGCTCCGCGGTTCAGTAGTGTGGAACGGACAACTGTAAGTGTTCTTTGTTCACTGATCCATGGTCGCGGATGCGGCAATTCTTAAGAAGCTATCTCCTGCCGCAAGAGAAGAGAGCCTTCTTTAAACCGATTTTCGGGAGTTTTCAAATAGACAGGCAAATATTTGTAAAATTCAAGCATCTCATCTTCACTGAAATCTAAAAAAGCACTAGATCCATTAGCTTATATAATTGGGTTCTTCTTTTATATCTAAGGAAATAATGACAAAAATAAAGAAATCTTTCCTCGTAAGCATTTAAGATTTCCAAAATTTGTTTCACATTGAGCTCTGAAATTTAAAACTTCTTAACTTTATTTTTTTTATCTGTTTGACTCCTAAAATATACGTTGTCATATAAAACGTAGCATTATTTTATTTGTCTCCTAAAATATTTACTCATATTAAAATGGTACGTCGGCCTAACATGATTAATAAATAATCATCGGGCAAATGTGGTGGTTCATTTTAAGCAAAATAGCTTTCCTTCTTTGAATCCATAATTACAAACTATATATATAAAAAGATTCCAATTCATTGTTATTTCCATCCCAAGTGGTCAGTAATAAGAGAAAGAACAAAAAAAAAAAAAAAAAAAAAAAAAAGGACTGATGTAAAATTATTTTTATAACACACATATTTTACATACTTCATTCATTAAATTATAAAAAGTAAATCTAATTCTAACTGAAACTTTTGTCAATTACTTGTTTTACAAAGCTAACAAATGTAGCAATAAATAGTGTTTGTTTTAGAATGTAAGAAAATTGAAATTTGTTTCATTATCTTCCTTTGCGTTGTATTTTTTTAAAAAAAAGAATGTATACATTATAAAATTATATTTAAATTAAAATTTAAATATTAATACTCAGCTAATCGGAATTTGTAATGAATAAAATATTCCTATATATAATATCTTAAGAGAATCGTTTATCTATTCAATTTTCCTTTGAATGTTCTTGAGGATGACTACTTCATTAAAATTGATTACAAATGGTTGAAAAAGATGAAAAAAAAAAAAAAATGCAAAATATGTCATTAATTTTGCGACATTTCACAAATGCTTTAAATAAGTAGAACGATCTAGAAATTCGAAAATAAATTCTTAAAAGACTTTTTATAGATGTTTAACATGACATAATTCATAAAGTTTTAAATCGGAAATTTCGTTATTTTTAAGCATTTAGGAGCGAAGATGCCTTAACTTTTTTATTAAAAATAGTTCTCAAAAAATAATATCGAGATTTTTGAAAAAATTGCAACGAAATATTTTAGGGCTTGGATCAATAATACTTAAATAACAAATTATGCTGCTTTATAATAGTTATTATTTTCAGTTAAACAACGATATTGCTGAGCCCTCAAAAATTTGACGCACTCAAAAATTCTATTTTATTATAACAGATGATGCTACTGCTTTTAAAATTTAATACATGCTATTATATGTACCTATGGGGCCCGAGATAGCCTGGTTGGTAGGACGTTGGATTCGCATCCTTTGGGCTGTGAGATCCGTCTGCCAAAAACTCTTTGTGTACATGGCGGCTGGTGCAAGCATGCATTTGTCATAGCCACAAAGTCCTCCAAGTCAAGACGATACCACTGGCGGTACCGGATCAGAGGTTATTGTTCGCTAATTCAGGTCTAAATTACGATCTATGGAAGCGTGAAATAAATGTATGAATGAAGTCCGCCCCGTGAAAAGAGTTGCGACGCATGAGTAGTTAAGATACACTCTTGGCACCAGATGACGCTCTGAAACAAGAGACGTTGTAAACTCGGCATAAAATTGCTGACTTTGTCAACGGGCTTATCTATGGCAAGTGCCATATGCAACAGCAGCATTTGCATGTACTAATAACAAATACTAATATATTGAATTGCAAATATTGATTACTCAGTACAAAAAATATTACAAATAATAATATATTTAAAAGAATAATAAGTAAATTATACAAAGACAATTTTAATCCTTCATTAGGGATTGCAATACCGGGATACCGAATACCGGTATTTTGAGTCATTTGTACCATTTTGTAATACCGGTATTCATAAGTTTAAATACCGTTTTTTCAGTATTTATTAGATTTTTTAAAAATTGTCTCTCCTATATGTTCAGGGAACCCCAATATAGCAAAACAGCATACGTTTTTGTTTTTATGTCTCTCCATTGGGCGAAATTAATTAGACTGTGAATACAAAGTTGCATCGTACAATCAAGAGAAGTGATAAAATACTGTTTGACAACGGATTGTAAAACTCTCCGCGCTTTTGCGCATGCGTTAGAATGGATTTAATTCATCAAAATAAGGGTGAGAGGAAAGATGAAAGGAGGTGATGTTTACACTTAACAATGAAGACTCGCGGTTTTATGAGAGGTAAACATTACAGATAATTAGTAATACAGAAGGGAAAAGGTACTAAGCACAGTAGAGCAATTTTTATTTAATATAAGGAACATAAACATTAAATTATAAAGAATAAATAAAAAATTTCTGTTCTTAAAATTTGGTAATTACTTTTTTTACAAAATAATAATGATCTTCTATATATTAAAATGTTTCATTTTTTTATGTTATTAAATTTTTTCAGGAATATTTTAATTCCCCGCTTTCTGCTTCTTGTTCACAATATTTATTGATATTATGTAAAATTTTCTTCGTACCATTCCTGAAAGCTTTTTTACCACTTTTGGCTACCCATATCAATACGAAATTTTGAGTTAAAATAAAATGCTGTCATTAATAACACAATACTCACATACACGTGAAAAAAATTGAACTAAAAAGTATCTAATGGGGGAAATCCAAGGTCAAAGCACTTATCGTTACGCGTCTCACTCCTTAATGAGATGAAATCGACAGCTGGCAATTTTTGCACAAAATTACGTTCCAGGCTTAATGACAGTACAAATGATGCATTATGTTTTTTAAGATCACATTTCAAAAATTTGTAATAGTACCACAGACTGAATAGTGACATTTACACTTTTTTGTGATTTAAATAAATAAGATGCTCCTTTACTTTTGACTCTTTAAATACTGTTGTAATTTATAGGTTACAAATTATTTTTTGTGACATCTACACTCTCTAATAAAACTGGCAAATAAAACAAAGAAACACCTGTGTTCTCTTTCTTTTTCTAAAATTTCTACTACCGGTATTAAAACGGGTATCCCGGTATTAAGATCTAAAAAATACCGAATACCGGTATTGAACTTTTGGTCCGATATTGCAATCCCTATCCTTCATAAACTCTAAAAGGCAATTTTAATCCTTCATAAATCCAAAAAATTTAATCGCTTTAATCCGTCATCAAATATTTTGAAATTTATATATTGTTAAGAATCTGTAATGCTGCTTCCCAGCATAGTTGGTTCCACCATCGGAAAGAATGTTTTACAGTTATCTGTATTGGACGGAGTCCGTGTGTCGCGTCGGAGGTCCCGGAGCTTGGCGACAAATTTGGAGACCATTTGGCGACGAATTTGTCGACTTTGGCGCCAAAATATATTATACCCGAAACATCGAGAATTTTCCCGATCCATCCAGTAGGAACCGATATAAGCCTCGAACGTTCCTGATTGGTTGAGAGGCTTCTAGCCCCACCCCCTGAGACCTATAAAAGGAGGCGGCCGCGGCTGCCAGGGTCGTAGTCGGAATCGACGGTAAAGAACTGGCCTTCCAGAAATTAGCAGAGCAGCGACGGAGTGAAGCTAGTGCTGAACTAACCTGTGCGCTACTGTCTGCAGTAGAGAGTCTTGTTGTATGCTGCTGTGTATGCTGCACGTCTCGGCTGAAGATAATCGTCTTCTGTGCTGTATATAGTTGTCGTCCTTGTGCTGTCCTGTGTGTCTTCGTGTAAATAAACGTCGTTGTTTTATTTTCTACTGCCGCCTGCTGATTGAGCATTCTCCACACCATATCACTTCCACTATCCAAACAAACCCCGGAAATTTCGTAACAATATATATTTCTGTTCATACAATATTCAGCAGAAATAAAAAAGAAAATTTCGCTGTGTATATTTATGTTGTGCAACGACTCGTGTCAATATTATCACTCAGCGATAGAAGTTTAAATGCAACGAAACAGTCTTCCCATATAGTATTCCTAGAAAAATCTGACTTTCGTAATTACGCACAATAAACGAAAGAAAAAAAAAACTGATTTGAATGAGCTGTGCCTAGCCTAGGGACTACTGGCCATCCATGGCGTAGAGAGGGGTAGAAAAAATCCAGCTCGCATTTTCAGTGCATCTCTCATGGAAAAGCCATGCGCTTTTACAACAGCTTACTGGTCTTACTGCTTTCTCTTTTCAAAAAAATTTACACATAAAATGAAACCACCCAGAGGGTTAAGAGTTCTGAATGTAAAAGAATATCTTGAAGAGAGCAGCAGAGTTTAGATTGAGCTTTTAGGGGTCAAAACAGGGCTTGAAGCCCCGGCTCAACCCCGGAATTTTACTGAAATGGATAAACAAAAATCGCTATTGTTCAAATGAGTTTTTTCCCATAAATATCAGAAACCCTGTGAGAGGAATTGTTCAAAAGTTTCATGTACATAATGTAAATAAATTCATTTACTCAAATTTATTATGCTTCCGTAGTTCAAAATTTGATCTCGATACGTTATAACCTACCTGTTCCCCTTTACGAACCAACGGAAATAGTCACTGTAATGACTCATAGTAATATTTTATAAAGTCTTTTGTAAGAAATGCTTAGGACTTTATATTATAGTAAATGAAATGTGAAATATATCTTTAAGACGAGTACTTAGTTCGAGAACGTTTGGGCAATTTTCTCTTTTTCTATCTTAAAAGATCAAGTTTGCAGTCTCTTTCAGTAACTTAGACGACTTTTTCTTTTTCTTTCATAAATAATATGATTATACTTTATAAAATTAATTGTAAAACAAAAGTGAGTGAGTTTGAGTTCCAGTATAATATATTTGAATAGTAAGATAATAGATTGATGTTCTAAATTCAGGCTATTAACATGTTTTCCGATTAAGGAAGCAAAATTAATAATGATAGTAATGATTCTTGAGGAGGCACAAAACTATAATTAGTTAGCATTAAGAAGATACTTTTGTAATTAAAATAATGAAAAAGTAGTTGAAGAGTTATCACTGAAATATTTAATTGCCATTTGGAATTTATATTATTTAGAATTTTCTCCTGATTTAGAAAAATATTGCGAAATTATTTTTAGTAGTTTAAGTTACCTTACGTTATTGAAAACGGAAGTATATATGACTTCATCGATGGTGAGAACTGAAAAGAAAAGCAGAATCTCCTCAATATCGGCAACGATGATTCTGGCGGAAAAAATCCATCACATTACGAAATGAAAGCAATACTTTTAATGGTTTGAATTTAAAAAGTATGCTTGCCATAAAAATAACGCTATTTTTATTACTATTTTATAATTTCTATATTTTCTATATCTATAAGTTGTTTATTATGAATGCTTTTGAAATTATTTATTGATCCGATTTTTTCCCACGTTTTTGTTAATGTTCGTTTCCTCTTACAATTCATTTTGCTCGCTTCGTTCATTTGTTTTCTTTCTTCTTCTTTCTAATAAAGAGAGAAAATTTTCTGTGAATAAGGTTACACTGTAGAACATTTGCAGTCAGCTTAGCATTGAAATATAACTGAAGTAAATTTTGAAGCCCAATAAGTCTCGAGTCACGAAGTGAGTGTCTCCAGCACCCGTGCGAAATACAGCCTTAGGGACGAGGCTCTTTATTCTGCAATATCTTTTGAAACTTTAGAACGGTGATGTCGATCAATGATAAACTGCAATGTGAAATAAAAAAATTTCGAAATCAATATAGTGATTATATTTGGGGAACTCAACAGCAATTTTCTTCTATAGAGAATGTACAGTAAAGTACTGAATTTGAGATTTCTCTCGAAAGTAAAGTACCAGTGATATCACATCTAGAGATCATTTGGCAATTTTTGTTTCATATGAAAAGAGAAAATATTTTTAATTAATAAAAAATAAAAATTTGTTTTTAGAAATCATGCGTAGTAAACTTTTATTTTTGCTTCCAGAATATGTAATAAATCTATAAAAAAAACACCACCTATAATTCCATGGCATTATCGATTAAAGGATAATGAACAAGCAGATAATGTTTATTGATTTATTTCAGGATAATAGCTTCTGCCAAAGTACCTTCGTCTTAATATTAATTTTCAACATCACCTATAATAGGAATCGATCATCCTAGTTGAGAAATAAATATCACTTTTGATAACAAAGTAAGTATTCACGTGTTGCATGGATACCAAAAATAGTCGATACTCTATTATATTATGCTATTTCTATCGATCGATGAATTGATTTTTTCTTCTATTTTCATTGCTTCCGAAGTTTGTTGTTGATGTGGCAAGGATTTCAATTGAATTTGATTGGCTTAGATACTAATTTGAGTTTCAGTACTAGTGCACTTTTCTGCAACCTGATCGTTAAAAAAGGGTCTTTGGAAGACATGAGAAATTTGGTTGAATAGTGTTTTGGCTACAGATGTTTACAACTGGATTTAGGACAGAGTTTGTTAAAGTGATTATCAAGTTCCAAGGTTGCAGTAAAAGGCTTTAAATAAAGGATTACAATTCAGATTGGTTCAAATTAGGGTAGGGAGAAGAGGGCATTTAGAAATTGTTAAGGGTTTACATAGTTTCTTTCACAATTGGCGAAGAACTTTTGATAGCTGATTATTAAGTTAGGATGATTCTTGATATAGCCGAAGAAGTTGCTACACTTCATATTTCTCGGTTACTTTTTTTTTTTTGTTTTGTTTTCAGAGTCTTATATGTTTTTTTGTTTTTTTTGGATGCACTATGGCGCGTTTTTGTTACACAGTGAATTTTATATTTTAAAATATGAATTTTCTTTCTTCGAGTTTTTACTGTAAATTTCCAGATTGAGCTGTGTATGTAAATTAAGACAAGATATTGTAAGACAAGGCTTGGTTTCTTAGAAGAGCGGGCATTATATGACTATGAGGGGAACGATTGAATAGACTTAGTTCCTAAGTTTATTAACATTATAATAATTAAGTTTATAACTTAAAATAATCATGGAATCAGTTTTTAACTTCCTTTTCATGAATTTTCATACGGATTGTATACATTCCTGGGTATCTTTTCAGCTCAGGCAAAGCCATGTTTCAAAAGTAATTCCATTAGAGATGATTCCATAAGTAAAAAAAATGCCTTTTTCATTTCATCAAGCCCTCATTCTGATATTTAGTTCTAGAAACAAAACTTTCTGTTTTTCAGCTGAATTTAATAAAGAGCATTTTGTATTTATTAAATTCAGTCAGGAACAGCTCGAGTATCAGTAATGAGGACTCCCCTTCTACCAGCAGTTTTCAATGCAGAAATTTAACTAACAGTTTATTTGATTTTTAAAGTATGAATAATATTAAATTCAAATTCATCTAAAACTTTATGCAGTTTACTTTTTACCATTCTCAAACTTTAGGGAAAAGGCCGAAAATGGAGTTTTTCTACACATTTCCCCACTTCAAAGTTCCAACGTTTGAAGCAGGAAATTTTTTCTTTTTTTTTTTCTGAAGTACACAATTTTTTCTTAGTCCTAATTTCCTTTTTTCAGTGTATCTTCAGTAACTGCTATGAGTTTCAACTGCTGAAGTAAAAACTGTAGAGAGTTCGGTTCAATTCAGTCAAATTAACGTCCCGTTTTAAAGCAATATTAGGCTTATTTTGGGACGGGCCTCGTAATTTTGGACCGAGGTTTGATGAAGAGGATGACAGCTGCGCTTAGCCCCTCTCCAAACTTCCACACCACACCAGCGGGAGGCCGCTTGAGCCCAACAGATTTAACTTGCACCAGACCCACTTACACGACGGTTCTTTAATGGAATCCAGTCTCGAGTCTGCAACCCTCCGGCTCCGAAGCCGGGACCTTTCTACCAGGTCAATGTTGCCCTAAAGACTGTAGAGAAGCTCAGTTTCTAGAGATGTTAGAAACAATGATTTAAAAGTGTTTTCACTGCATACTTTTTTTGTGGGGGCAGAATCCAAAAAGTAAAAACAATTTAAAAAAATAAATAATAATAATAATTAATTAATAAATATTTAATTTAAGATAGTTGTTTCATTGCGGCTAAATTTGAAAGAAATTTACTATAATCGAAATGAGTTTTTTTGATAATTTTTGTTCACGAATATCGAAGGAATTTGAAAGGAGTCATCGAATTTTTCAAAATTTCTACGATGCTATATTATTCTAAGCGATTCTTTTTGAGGTTGCTACTCATAGCGTAAGAACTATAATTCAGAATGAAACACAGATATTTTCATGGAATCCGACATCGTAAAGAATATTATAATGCGCTATTATGATTTTGTAAGTGAATATAATTATTGCGTGTATCTAAAACTATCGTAACACAACAATAGACTTTTTTATAATTGAATACGTTAATCTTTTTCCTTTTACCTTGGCAACTCTTGTTATTATAGCAGATTCTGAACTCTTCTTTTCTACTCTAAAAAAAGTAAAGCATATTTTAAATTGAACAATAAACAGAGTTAGATTACATGCAATTGGAATTATTTCAATTAATAACCAGAAGGAGAGATTTTCTCAAAACTTTCCCACATATTCTTTAATAAAGGTGTTATCTCAGAAAGCTCCTTACATGACATTGGCGTACAATGGGTACGAAATATTAAACTTTGGTGCGAATTTATAATTTTTTTCTCAATCTATTGTTTGATTCTTGGCCAGATTTTTGGCGATAAATCATTGGTATTGGCGATCCGCTTGGCGTGTATCCTAAAATGTAATTTGTGTTTTAGTCGCGTTTTTCCTAACCGATTGACAAACATTTGATACAAAACTGCACCTGTAATCACAAAATCTCATATCAAATTTGATGCATTTAAGTCATTATATTTTTGAGTTATCGAGGTTTATGTATCTCTGAAAATATAGATCGTTAGATGATCAACATTTTGTAGAATTTGACTCGTAATTTGATAGATATCTACACTATAGATGTACCAAATTTTATTCATCTAGCTCTCTTCGTTTTGTACTTATCGTATATGGCATTATGGTCGAACAGCCGGACAAACAGGCCTTTTCCGAACGGATTTTGCCTAAAATTTGATAAGAAAAATCTACAAATTTGTTTTAAAGATCATATACCAAATTTTATCGATCTAACTCAAAGCGATTTTGTATAATCTTTGTCACAGACAGACAAATATTTTCCAAAAACATACCTTTTGGTCTGAAGGAGGTTTAAAACGTGGAGATTCATCAAAACGATTAAAATTTTTTTATAATCGTCTAATTTTTTAAGGACGATTACAATACTTTCTCTATGCTTTGTATACGAGAAAGTAAGAAACGAACATAGTCGACTAAAATATTATTGGACAATCAAATTCGAACATTCACAAGATCTGCAATCATCTCGTGAACAGTTCAAGCGCTATTATTAAAGCAAAAACAAAAATGTATAGATACCCCTTCAAATAAAATGCGTTTGTTTTTTCTCTAATTTTAATACTCAACTAAACAAGAGTGCTGTCTTATTTTGACATAAAATTTATTTTTACCCTTTGGAAATCTAATTTAATCATGAAAAATTAATCATATCCATTTGTAAACAGATATATCTATTAGGTGCTTGCATGTATTTTGATCATTTTTTTCACTTTAAAAAGGCATTTATTGAGAAAAATTGGTTCAATACATGTATCAATCAAAATATTTTCCATCATTTTCTACAACTTTTTCCCATTTTCGTCCAAAAAGTCTAACAAATGACTGTTTTCGAATTTTTTTTTTTTTTTTTGGTCCCCCGGGCCGTTTTTTGTCATTGACATCGAAATCACTATTCTTAAATCATTGAAACCAAAACCGACAATTGGGATATGACGGAGCAGCATCACCATAAGTTTCTAAAAGTATCTCATGGGCTTCGGCAGCTGATTTCTTCAAATCAAACAAGAAAAGCAATGAGTTTCGAAAATGCAATTTGGAGCGTTCCATGATTGGGGTCTTTATACACTGAATAACTCCATAATACTAAATGGAAAACTTTCAAAATGATAACAATAAATAATAAATTGGCAAAACCCAAAACCATTGTCGTTTATATAGAGAATTCGCATGTTTATCGGTAGATGTCACTGATTAAAATACATGCAAGCACCTAATACTTTTCATTAGAAACTCCGTAATTATGAATATCTTGTGAAATGTGACCTCTGTTTTAGAAGTAAATGATATGTTTACCACTTACACCTTTGAACGTGGAAGGGCCGTTAATGTTTTGATGCGCATGGTAATCGGATTTTGATAAGAAACCCTCATGAAAGTTTTTGGCAAAGTATTTTTTGACATAGATATACCAAGCCAGTTGTGAGAATAATGAATGAAAAGAAAATTCGTGTGAAAATAGGACTATCTCGCTGTTACTCCAGCAATCTTGAATTCAAAGCAATCAATACATCAGACTGAAGATGCAACCCATTGTGAATCGTTCAAAGGCGGAATTCATGGAGGTTTGTTCAAGTATCATAGTAATAAGCAGCATAGTGAGTTGCAGCTATATACAAACGTTCTCTTAGAGATGTTTCTTCTGCTGTCTCTATGAAGGGACCCGGGTGCAAAAAGCCATCTGGGGCCCTCATTTTTTGTAAACTAAAAAAAAAAAAAAAAAAAAAAGCGAACATATATCATTAATACATGTTTATTTTGTTTTTGCTAATACATCAATAACTTCAGGAAAATTACAATTTTTTGCAATTTCTTTTACTGCTTCTTTTGAATATAGCAAGTGCAATTAAGCGTTCTGAACACATGCTTGACCGAAGATAATTCTTTATTAATTTTAATTTGCTATAGTAACTAGCAACGTGAAGAAAAGTTTTAACACAGTTAATATATTTAGAAATAACTCATTATAATTACTATTTAGTATGCATTGCAATATGTCTTGTGTGTTATTTGCATCTTTTTCATTTAAAATCAAATCTCGTAGCAAACAAATTTCCTGGATTAGGTTTTCATCTACATCCTTGTTATAAAACTTTACAAAGTTTTTGGAACATATCTCTAATTATATTTTTCTAAAGTTTTTATATCATTGATTAATTTGAAATCAAAAAAAAAAATATTTATATACTTTTAAATCTATCTTCTATTTGTACAATATCAGTATCAATTACAGTTTTAAAAAAATAACGTCTTAATTCCTCTACCGGGGTTTTCATAACTTCGTCTTCAGCTAATTCGGAATATAATTTTTTCCTTTTTCGAATTCATTTTACAGAAATATATTCTGAAATGTTCAAATTACGTGCTAGCACTTTTACATTGTCTAAAAATGTGTTAAATTTTGGATTTCAGTTTTATTGACTAAATTGAAAGCCGAATCAAGAACAAGTCAAGTTTTTGCTTGAAATAGTTTATTGGTAGTGTGAATTTTGAACATATTGCAAACCATACTATTAACCCTCTCAATTCCAGCCGGGCGGTTTCAGAATTTACCCTATAACTTCCAAGTGGGTCGGTTTGGGGCGGCTGCTAGCCATTTTAGGGAAGATGGGTATTAAAAACGGCTGCTCTATTAAACACTCCAGGAGGTCCACGTTATCTTCGACAATCACGACTTTTTCACAGTAGTTACCCTTGCGCCTTAGGGCGGTAGGGGTTGAGGAGGGATTCAGTAAATAGGTTGTTGGCGTATATTTTGAAAGGGTTTTAGTTTCTATTTTCACGTGTTGTTAGTCCAAAACTGAAAAGATTTTACAGCCATTTATTAAAAATTTTCCACTGAAGTGCGCTGTTAATGATGAATGATATGTAAGGATACCGACAAGTTGTTTATTTTTCGGATAAGCATCAGACGCTCTTTTCAGTATTAAGACTATTGTAATGATATAAAGACAAACTACTGCATTGTCACTGCAGCCTATTCACACCGCAATTTTCTCGCAAAATGGGTAGCGACTCTTGTTACTGTTAAGGGAAGTAGTTTCACACTCCCAGCATCTTTTTCTATCATCAAAGGACCGTCGGAATTTCTGAGGCCGAGTACAAACTACCACTTTCAAAATGGCATTAAAAGACCAAAAAAAAGATTGAGAGTATTCTTTATTACCCTTTTCACAGAGTAAGATAAGTTATATAAATACTGAGTTCCTTTTACGAATGACATTCTGAAAATCTCTCTTCATTTGTGAATTTCTACTCTTTATTTTACGTACGGTGAATCGGGTTTTTGGATTATCAGAATAATTTTTGTATTGAAACGCATATTATTTCTTCATTATGAGTAAAAGAAATCGTGAACACATTGAAGAAGACATTAAACCAATTTTACTTGCTTCTGATGAAAGTGACTGTGATATATCTGCGAAGATCATGGTTGGTGAAAAAATGATACTTTAGCTCATCTCTCGTTTATTCTAAACAAAGTAGCAGAAAATGAAACTAACGAGGATCAGATGAATGAGAGAGATGGAGATGAGGAGTCAAAAAGTGTTATATAATTTACTTATTATCAAAAATTTGCAAATGATTACCTCATGTGTAAATTTGAGGAAATTTAATATGAAACTTTCGTTCGAAAATTTATCTTGACTTAACAATACTATAGAAAACCTCACATAATATTTTAAAATCAGAAATTCAGCATACCAGTTTATACTAAAAAAGTAATATTTATGGTGTAATAGTAATATTTCGTCTTTTAAAACTGCTTAGATATCATTTTTTTCATCATCTTGAATTTTTTTTATAGGAAACTAATAATTAATACTTGAACATTAATTTCTGTATTTTTAACATGTTAATGTTTATGCATACTTTCTACATATAATTCGAGCGATATATATATCATTAAACATTATTCAAAACTTCACTGTAGGTCGAATATTTCATCTCAATCTGGAAAATTCAGACGAAGTTACTTCTAGGGCTTTAGTAAAAGAGAAAACAGAGCATTTACTTCTAGGGCTGTGGGCTTACCAGATTGCTCGAATCACCAGACAACATAAAAAACAGAGGCAGTGGTCACTGCAAATCCCATTCACACGTTCTCTAATGAAGCTATTATTCCTCTCACCCTGCATAATTACGTGCAACTTTTGTAGGAGCATTTATAACTTACATGTCATTGGCGAATTTTAATTAGGAAATATATATCATTGGTGTTAATTTAACATTTGTACTGAATATGATGCGGGGAGATGTATTTTCGACGCCTCCCTTTTTTGATGTGTTGTAACCAAAATTGGACACTCGTTAATTATTGCGCTAAAATGCATACAAAAATACATAGAAATAGACAGTCAACCCTTTGAAAGATTTGCGTATAATTCTGGGTAAAGATTTGGGTATATAACATTTTAGATACTAAATATGTGTACCAAATTTTATACATCTGGCTATTTATGCTTTTTAGTTGTTACCGAGCTCGTTTGCACTCGGGGCAGCTGGAATGACACATTTCCTCTGAAGGGATTACTTTCAAAATTTTATAAATATGTACAAATGTAGTGTTAATTACACATACTAAATTTCACCCATCTTTCTCAAATCTTTGTTATCATTTTGCTGAGACAGCTTAACAGAACGACAGGCAGTTATATTTCCAAAAATGTGTTTTACCTGGAGAACTGTCAAAATCTCGAGTTTGAAATTCTGGACGATTACAATATTTTCTCCTTGCATGACATCGCATTCAAAAAAATAAAAATATAATATATTTTTTTTCAATCTACGCTGTGACAAATTAAAAATTTTATAGTTTTCTATAGATCTTCGGTTTTTTTTTTAGTCCTAATTAGAAAAAGGACTTTGGAACTATATGATTTTAAATAAAATGAAAGGTCCATTCTATTGCGACTAAAAATGAATAGTTATGAAAATTTGAATATGACTAACTTATAAAATTACAAGATCTTAGGCTAATGCATTAAACATTCTTAAGATGGTACGCAAATCAATGCCCGGACTTTCTCCAAGGCTGATTGTCCTAAAATGCTGTTATTCAAAACTTCGTAAATCGGTAAGATGTGTTCGCAGAGGAAAGAAAATATTATTTTTAGTTTCTGTTTAAATTTTGCAGTGTCAAGAACATTTCATTCCATAATTCTTTAAGATTAAAGATTTAAGAAAGATAAAATGCTGGCTTCATAACATTTTCAGCAGTATACTTATTGACTGAAAGGGAATAAAATATTATTTTTTACATTATTTAAATCCTTTTGAAATTAAAACTAAAACTGAATTTTATGATGAATAAAAGAAATTTTTACTGAAATTTTTTTTGAGAATTTGCATAAATCATAAAAAATATTTTTTAATACAAATAAGACTTAAATGCTGAATGGATCTATTTTCTATTTTCATATTTTTTTAAATGTTTAGATTCAGTAAAAAATCTTTTATGATTAATTGAAAATTTATCACTTCCTTTGTATCGCAAAGTTCAAATTTTACGGGAATTGACCAAAAATTAGAGAAGTTCTTAGTACTCTTAACGCAACGAGATATGGCTTCTATAATAGTGTGAGTTATATGACTATGAACATTTTAAACTTAAATATATTTTGCCGAAGGAAGTAATTATAAAATATTTAATTGAATATAATTTATATAAAATATTTAACTGAACATTTTAGCTACCATGAGCACAGTGATCCAGCTGGTCTCCGAAGGTCATTAGTTAATAATAAACATGAATACCGGTTTGTATGTGAAAGAGAAGAAAGGCAAAAATTGATTTTTTTTAACTGCATAGGAATGGCCTTTATTTTATATCTAGCTGAAATCAAGCTCATTGTCAAATGGTGTGGTTAGTATAGAATTGATATTTAAATAAATTAATCGATTAACTGACAAGTTCTGAAAATATTTTTTAAAAAAGAAGAACATTTCTTTCGATATCATCTGAATGTACAAAATTTCATATCTCTGGAACTCGAGGGAGTGATTTAAAAATGTATTAAAATAATCCTAACATGAAACAATTTAAGTATAAAAATGCCATGCTGTTAATGTAACAGTCTCTTTTCTTCATACCATGTAACTTGGCGCATCTCTGACTCTAGTGTCATAAAAATCTAATCCAACCAAACCCTTCCCTTCATTTATTTTATGAAAGGACGATTTAAAAACTTCAAGGAACATTTTTGTAGAGGATAGAAACATGGAAAAACCTGAAACATGGAAAACTCTTAATTCAAAACTTGAAAGTTTGACTATGACAAGTCGATTATTTGACTGACTTGCATACTTTTTTTATTTCAGTAGATTAGATATTAGAGGGTAAATGACTGTTTTATCACGTCCCTTCCATCTTTTGATATCGATGACTCATATCTACGAACTCGTTCGAAAAAATCACCCTCCGAACACCATGTTCCTCGCTTGTACGAATCCAATCAAAATGACTGTAGTAAGGAGTGTCATTCTAAATATAAATTTTAAAATATGCCTCAATATCAGGCTCAAATAAATTTATAAGCCTAAAAGTAAAATAAAAGGATAATTTATAGAAGTCTATATTTTTCAAAACATGTTCGCTGTGATAAACCGTGACTCCTTCAATAGCGCGCGCGCACACACATCAAATAGATGCAGTCTGTACTTGTAGACTTCTCTGTACATTTACTGCCTCCAAATGGATATACGTATCCTTATATAGGAATGTTCGAACTAGATGAATAAAATCTACCAAACATCAGAATTGTAGATTAATTGATAACAACATCAAATATTGAATCAAAATTCTCCATTGAAAAAAGACTAAAATGCACATTTCGTTATCCTTAGTAGAAGATGAAACTACGCACAAAAAGTGTGTCATTTTGTGGATGTAAGCGATAAAGTCGAAAGGAGTATAGTATCTCTAGTTCATCTTATGACATAAAATTATATATAAAAGTGAAATATCAATGTTATGATTCTATAGAGCATCATAACATTGTCATTGTAACATCCATGCCAGTTGTCTGTCAACTCCGAAATTAATCAAATAAAAGGGATGAAACTTTGTAGCTATTAAATTAGACTGAAAAGTATCAAAACATGTCTTTATTTTCTCAATCTAACTTTTAGAAGGTGTTGCCAACTGGGCAACTAAAATATTACATGTAAAATATGTATGTAATTATTAAATATGTTGGACGCCTTTTTGCCGACCAATTAAAACCAAAATTTGACACGGAATTATAGTATAAAAATTATAGTATATATATAAATTATAGTATATAGTATATATATAGTAAAAATTATAGTATATATATAAATAAGAAAAGAGTCAAAATACCCTCTCAATTCCAGCCGGGCGGTTTGGGGCTGTTTGAGAATGTACCCTATAACGTCCAAGTGAGTCGGTTTTGGGCGGTTGCTAGCCGTTTTAGGGGAGATAGGTATTAAAAGCGGCTACTCTATTAAACACTCCAGGTGGTCCTCGATATTTCCGACAATCACGGCTTTTCACAGTAGTTTCCCTTGTGCCTTAGGGCGGTAAGGGTTGAGGAGGGAATCAGTAAATAGGTTGTTGGCGTATATTTTGAAAAGGGTTTAGTTTCTATTTTCATGTGTTGTTAGTTAAAAATTGGAAATATTTTACAGCCATTTATTAAAAATTTTCCACTGAAGTGATCTGTTAACGATGAATAATATGTAAGGATACCGACAAGTTGTTTATTTTTCGGATAAGCATCAGACGCTTTTTTCAGTATTAAGACTATTGTAATGATATAAAGACAAACTATTGAATTGTCACTGCGGCCTATTCACACCGCACTTTTCTCACAAAATGTGTAGCGACTCTTGTTACTGTAGATGGAAGTCGTTTTACATTCCAACCGTCTTATTCTGTCATCACAGGACTGTGAAATTTCTGAGGCCAAGTACAAAATACCACTTTCAAAATAGCATTAAAAGTAAAAAAAAAAAGATTGGGAGTATTCTTTATTGCCCCTTCACAGAGTGAGATAAGTTATATAAATACTGAGTTCCTTTTCCAAATGCCATTCTGAAACTTTCTCTTCAAATCTGAATTTTTACTCTTTATTTTACGTACTGTGAATCGGGTTTATGCATTATCAGAGTTATTTTTGTATCGAAACGCTTATTATTTCTTCATTATGAGTAAAAGAAATCGTGAACACACTGAAGAAGAAATTAAAGCAATTTTACTTGATTCTGATGAAAGTGACAGTGATCTATCAGCGAAGATTATGGTTGGCCAAAAAATGATACTTTAGCTGATCTCTCGTTTATTCTAAGCAAAGAAGCAGGAGATGAAACTAACGAGGGTCAGATGAACGAGAGAGATAGAGATGAGGAGTCAAAAAATGTTATATAATGTACATACTATCAAAAATTTGCAAATGATTCCCTCGTGTGTAAATTTGTGGAAATTTAATATGAAGCTTTCGTTCAAAAATTTATCTTGTCTTAACAATGCCATAGAAAACTTCACATAACATTTTAAAATCAGAAATTCAGCTTGAAAAATTCAACATGACAGTTCATACTAAAAAAGTAATATTTATGATTAATGTAATTTTAAATGCGTTAAATCTTCATATTTAGTTTATGAAGAATGTAATGTTTTAGTAAAATGTTCAGGCTGAAAACTGAAGGAATGTATTTTTGAAATATATTTCGCTGAGTAATTTTTACCCCGAATTTTATGTCATAAATTTTTGTATTTCAGTGTTAAATGAAGTTTTAAAAATATGTTATCTCATCTATCGAAACAATTCGATAGATGAGATATATAACGTTTGACGTAATATATTCCCTTGGTTAGAAAATTTTTTTAATTGTTAGATTAGTAAAAATGAGTGGCAAAATAAAGATATTTTTGGAATTTATATTTGTTCTACATTCTTTTTCGATTATTTAATGTAAAAGCAAGAATGCGTACGGTTTTAGAAAAAAAAAAAAAAAATGTGAAAATTTCTTTAAAAATTTAATTAAAGTTCTTAAACTTTTCTCTTAGTATTACTATCAAAAATGCAAAATAATATTTTATATTTAAAAATTCAATAAAGATAATCGTTTATACTAAAAAAAAAATGCTAAAGACAATAAAAAAAAAATCTTAGCTGAGTGTTGAAAGAACATATTATTTTCGAAACATCTTTCAAAAAGAGCAATAACATTTTTTTTATCCAACGATTGTTTTTATTTCGGTATTAAATGAAGATTTAAAACATTATCTTGTTTATCACTGAAAAGCATTGACATCTATACTATGTAAAAAAATGTAGTAATTGCATTGATATATGTATAATGTATGTTTTACATTACTATGTAAAAAATTTTTACATGGTAATATATGACATATTATTTAATTTTGGCAAGAAAAAAATGTAAAAGCCTATTGAGAATTAAATGAAACATAAAGATGTTTTTGAAATTGCTAGTAAAGCCAGTTTTTATTTAAATGGTTTGGAAGCCTAACATGAAACTTACGAAAAAAAAAAACTATTTTCTAAATTATAGAATAAATTTCAAATTGTTTGTAAAAAAAAAAAAAATACCCCACAAAGATGATGAGCGAAACACTTCACACTAAAAAATATAAATACATTAGAATAAAACTTTTAAGCCGATGGAAAATGAATCTCGTTGTCGAAAACCGCAAGGCAATTATTCAAGGTAGAGCGTCGACAGTTTTATTACTTCTGAGTGCGGGGGGTAACTGCCCCTCAGCTAGGAAGAGTCCATGTCTTCCAGAGACACGCTGAGAAAGTCTGGATATTAAAGGGAGTGCCGCTTGAAAAGTGCTTTGATGTTAAAGAGTTAAATACAAAATAAATAGCATTTCTTGTACAGTATCCAATAAATTTTTAGCTTCGCATACCGCTGTATTGTCGTTACTTACGTCAATAAATTCTTCAAGGGCATTACAATTTTGTTCAAACTGTGTACATTGCTTTAACCGAATCTATTTTGACTTCACAAAGAGTGTCACATAATGGTTTAAGAGCTTTAACTGGTTAAATGCTTTTGTGGAATTTCCCATCTTTTTGTAGATGTAGAAAATAAGCAATATGAGCGATGCAATATCCCCCGAAAATTTTTACAATATATACTGCTGGAAGCGGCATCAGAAATTAATAAATTAAAGGAGTGTGATAGGCAAGGCGTTTAAATTGCATTCGGGTTTAGAGAAAGTATTCTAGGCTGTACACCTTTATATTTCTCTTTCATGTTGCTACCTTTGTCATATGCTTGCCCTCTACAATTCATATCTAAATCAAACCAGCTTATCTTTCTAACAGAATTTTTGCTCCTCCAGTCGCATCAATTACTTCAATAAATCCTATAAATGACTTATTTATAGCTAACCTTTTCTCTTCAAAATTTACATACCTAATAATGATTGAAATTTGTTCCTTATGGGAAATATCAGGAGTACAATCCATTTGGATACTATAATACATGGCTGCTTTTATATCGTGTGTAATTTTATTAACAACTTCATTTTCTATCTTAGAAATAATTTGTTCTTGTGACCTCTGTACTAAATGATGCCCAATTTAATTTTTAGAATTTATTATTTTGTTTATATGATCAATTAGCATAGGATCGTATTTACTTAATAATACTATTAAACTTAAAAAATTCCATTATTAGGCGTACCTATTATTTCGTGGGTTCCTCGAAGTGGAAGCTAAAAATAGAATCACATTTACAATTCTTTGAAATAGTCATTTGAGTCGTGCCATTTCCTTACTTATATTAATTGGATTAGTTTTATCAATAGTAGAACATAAATTTAATCGTTTTAGTAATTCTTTCCAATCAATAAATTAATTAAAATGACAACCAGAACGCTCATGATTTTGGATTACAGTTGACAGCTTTCTCCAGTTATTATAGCCACATATAAATCGTGTAGTTTGATCATTTCCTCCTCTTTTGGAAAACAGTATACAATAAAAACAAAATACGGAATCTTGCTTTTTTGAATAAATTAACCAGCTGCGAAGTTGGATTTCACCGTTTGGCATTTTTTTTAAAAG
The DNA here is from genome assembly GCF_947563725.1 of Argiope bruennichi. Taxonomy (NCBI): domain Eukaryota; kingdom Metazoa; phylum Arthropoda; class Arachnida; order Araneae; family Araneidae; genus Argiope; species Argiope bruennichi. Next base: position 12,078,063 of record NC_079153.1, read on the forward strand.
TAGCATGTATTGGAAAATGATCTACCTTCAGCATTTTTAGCAAAAACTCCTTCGTGTTTGCAGGTCCGATTTTAATGCAAAACATTCTAAATTTATCAGTTACAATATTTGGCCATAAACCAGGATCATTTATACTCACTTGATCATATTTGTTATTGACATTTTCGTCATTATTTTCTGATGCGGTCATATTTGTATAAACACACGGTTCTTCAACAAATTTCACCGTTTCACCATTTTTATTGCTAGCCTGTGTACTTTGAGTAGAACTATCTTCCCAAGTTGAAGTTTGAATTGTAACTTCTGAAGTCAGAGCAATTTCTTTGCCAAAATTATTTAACAGCAAAAAAAAAAAAAAAAAAAAAAAAAAAGATCTACTTGTGACTTTTTGAAGTTTAGCTTTTCTCATTTTTTCTTTTCTAGTTATTTTCTTTTTTGACACCCAGAAGGATATTTTCTTGGCATGGACATGGTTATATCTAATAGTATTAAGCAGTTCACCGAATGAATTATCAAATTATAATATACTATACTATACGCTATTACTTAGGTGAGGTAAGTGACTGTAAATCTACTTACCTTATATTAACACTTTGTAAACTTCGTATATTTCCAATCTGTCGACAGCTTCATTTAAACTTCTTCCTTATTTCTTTTCATTCAGGTAGTGGTCGGTGAAGCAGTAATGCAATGTGGATTCTTAAGATTTGATCATTTAATTTAACAGTTTTACTTTTTGTTAGAACAACTTAATATAAACAAACTTACACACGCATAAAAAATATTACATTAGATCTAGAAAAAAGCAAATAGCTGATGATTTACAAGTCCATTTGAACCCAGCATCAACCTCGACTTCTGGCCGCCGCTGCGTCCAGAAGTCGCGCCGCTCTGTTTTAACATGTTTGAAGGGGATTTCCTTATTCATAAATGAACGTTTTCTCCCTTTTTATGGGTATCACTGCGATCATTGCCTGATAAAGGTGTCAGTCGACGCTCAACCAGCCACGTGGAACCAAACTTGTATACTTTCAGTACCTGTAAACGCTATTATTGTTCAGAACATTATTCTAATTCTTAATCACGGTGGAGGTCCCCTTCAGTCGCGGGGTCCCGGTGCATAGTGCTACGAATTTACCCTAGGTTTAAGCTGGTTCATTTCAATTTTTTTAATAAGTGGACTGTAATCGTATTTAAAATCAATCCACAATTCGAAAGCCAACTTTTTATTTTCATCGAGGTTCACCGACTCAATACGAAACTGTTTTGAAAACTGATCCCATGTCAGCAGGCTTACAATAAATTTTATCACTGAAGCCAAGTCAGCGTACGGTTGCAACATTCTTTAACAAAAAGCGCCAACGAAGCGGTAACACATAGCACTCCCCAGATGGCCGGCCCTGCTCAAAATAACTATTTCCATGAGATCGTAGAAGTCTAGTTCCGAATTAGTGAATGTGTATACTTTATTTTTAACAAAATAGCGATTATGACTATAGCTGAAAAGCAGTTTTATCACAGTTTATATGTCTTTAATCATCTTCATATATCCTTTCGGCTCCAATCGTACTTTTATCCATGGTTTTGAAATTATAAGATTTCACTACAGTTAATATTTTATTCTCACAAAAAACAACACAACATATATTGTATTCATTACATCATTTCTTTTTTTAAATAATAGTCTTCTTTCATTTCGGCATTTGTTTCGCAATCTGCTTCAAAAGATATTAGGTAGCAAATAAAATTCAGACGCTGAATGGTACTACTTACTATTCTTATATTCTTTATGTATGAATTTGAGAATGTTTCGATGCAATCATAAGGGGGTTATTGGATTTGTTGACGTATAATTATTTCAAATCAAATTTTAAATGAGAGGACAGGTATTGAAAATAATGTAGATACATAGCATAATGAACAGAACAGATGTATGGATTTAAGGAATAGAAAATAAAAATATCTATAAAAGTTTCAAGTTTAGAAATACGTTTTTAAAGGAATTATAAAGATAAAATTACGAGTAAAAGATTTTTTTAAAACGATTGCAAATAGTACTATTGACGATGGTCGCCAAAGTTATTTATCTATACTAATAATAAAGATGAATGTGTGCATATGCGTGTGCGAGAGAGAACTACTAAATTTGGCACATATATACTTTCGGGGGCTGAAAATTGCACCTCCGAGGAAGGTTATTTTTTTTTTTTTTAATTTTTAACTAGTAAAAAATTAATCGAATACCTGACGTTTTTCCGTAATAATTTTCGAAAATATTATTGCACAATAGTGATTTTAACCCCATTTTAAGAAATTGTTTTTTTTAATAATAAAATAATTGTGCGAATTTTTGTTGAATTTTGATAATTTTTATTTTTATTTATTTTTGCCTGATTTTCAACAATAGATAACATATCTGCCTCATATTGGCACAGTTTTCATTGTTTCATCAAATATTTAATCATTGATTTTCTTCCATTGTTGAAAGCTAAAAAAAAAAATAAAAAATAATAAAATAAATAAAAAGAAAAAGAAACCTATCGGTGTAATATACAATACAAAAAATTTTTTATATATATATATATATATATATATATATATATATATATATAATATCCCAATGTATTGAAGTTTTAATAGCGCGAAATTTAGAAGATAGATGAACTAGACATTTACATTAAATTACATCTCCATTAAAAAGATTCAAATACACAATAAACAGAATTTAATTAAGACAATTAAAATAACACGCCCTTAATGCCAGACATTTTTCGAAATCATCGATAAGGAGGAAACACACACACACACAAAACACGATTTATCTTAAATAAAATGTAATCAATATTCCTGGCGGGACAGGACCAGTGCATTAAAAATGCAAGTTAAAGCATCAAAATTAAGAAACAATATTGACGGAAGTAGTTTTCATAATAGATGGCAAGGATAAATATTTTTTCCTTAAACTTATACCTTTAAATTTGTTTTTAAAAATATCAATTTAGCACATGATGAAAATATTTAGTAGAAAATAAATCGGTAACTATTGTCATAAATGGCAGAAACAGTGAATATAAAACTCTCTCTGCAAAATGACGAGCTGCTAAAAATAAATAAGCAATTCCATTCGTTAGAAGGTAATCATTTCCTTAAGAAAATGTCATTAACATGTCAAAGTCATTTCTAGAAGATTAATAAGGAAACATTCCTACTTATTCATTCTTAAAAAGATATTTTACCACTGTCTTTTAAATTAAAACACGTTATGTTATTCTTTTTACTTAATCAACAGTAACAATTTGACACATTTTATGATTATATGAATTAAGAAATCTATTCTACAAGGAGGTATTCTTATAGGTGTTTGTAATTTGACCGATCATTTTATTTTCACATGTTTGCTTTCTATATATCCACAGTTTTTACAACCACCAAATTTGACAAGTTTTTTTTTACGATGTACTAACTCATTTCTATTTTATTAATTCGAAAATATACAATTTTCCATTCGAAGTTTCCTTATTTTGCCACATAAGCATTAAAATTTCCTGTGACGTAAAATAATTAGGAGAAAAGTTTAAAATAATAATAATTTAAAATTGTATATTCAGTTTTACTAAACTGGCATACATTTTCAAGATACTGCAATTTATAAGACACAGGTTCTAAAAAGTTTTCGGAAAGATATTTATTATTCTATATTGATCTCAAACAGATGTTTATTATTTTGTTATTAATTTAAAAATTTCGTACTATTTTTTTTACTGTGTTTTAACTCTTGACTTCCGATACACATCGACCCTTCCCTTTAACAAGCCAAAAAGGAACATGCATGCATTGTTTTCACTTTTTAAATTTGTATTTTTCAAATTAGATGGAACTGTTCTATTCTTCAGGGAAATGATGTTCTTCTTCCTCCAGCAATATAGCTCTAACAACCTGGATTCATATACAAAATTAGACAGTTTATGAGTACATTTGGAAATTTTTCCATTCATCCAACAATGATGTTTTCAATTTCGTGAAGAAAATTAGTGGCAAATGCCCTCTCCAAAAAATACTGTATGAAATTCAAGTTTGGAGAAATACATATGGCGAATATCCACATTTTCTAGAAGCTGTCGATCTGATGTATTCATTTTTACTCAAGAAGCATTTTAGCTGCAATGAAATATGTTGATAAAAACAATTAAAATAAGAAAATAGTATCAATAAGTAAGCCACATAATTTTGAATATAATAATAAAAAATGTGATGTATGGCAATAAGAAATGGAAATGAATTATTAATTTATTACTTTTCGTCATACCTGCCATTCATATTGAGGCAGTTGGCACAGCGTTGCAAATCCTGGTCTCATAGAACACCGTGAGAGGTAGTTATGAAACTTCTGATTGCCGAGGAACTTCAAAGACCCAAGCAGATGAAAATTTGAGAGTGCCAAGTCTGGGCTGTAGGGCAAGTGCTCCAAAATGTTCCAATCAAATTCTTGAAATTTTGGACAATCGAAGGGGGGGGGGGAGACTGCAAGGATTTGATTGCGAAGTTCATTACTACGCAACTATATTGGGCGTGAATCGATGGACGTGAATGCTGATATAAGCATTACATAAAGAAACAAATTTCAAACATCAAATTTTTCTTCATTTTTATTATTAAGGAATCATCTTCTGTCAAATGGTTCTTTGAAAAAACAATAAATGTTAAGAGAATCGAACAAGAAATCTTTAAGATCTTTACAGGAGGAGAAGGGGGAGGGGGCAGAGCTGATGCATTGGAAAGAGTGTTACTTATACTTGCGTATAATTCCTAAGGATATTAAAAAAATATATATAATAAAGTTGGCAAATAAATAAATTTATGAAAAATAACAAATGTTATGAATTATAAAATATTAGCCTATTTGTTTGATTAACGATTGCTAAAAATTCAATTAAATATTGTGTAACTATATCTTAATGGCTTTCTCAGAAAAATGTTTTTAAATTTTGATGTATAATAACATAATATTTTAGAAGCTTTACACCATTTTGATCAATGTGCTACACATTTCACTAATTTTACATCTGTATCTTTATACAATCAACTGTATAGCAGGAAAGAGCAGCAGTATTTAAAAATGGACACACTTAAAAAAAAAATCACAATTGCTTGATCTGAAGTTATAATAGTAATTTCAAAAAAAGTATGCTTTTAATAAAAGCATACCATACTAATATTAACACAATATATAAAAATTAGGTGAATCTCCTATCTTGACCACCAACGATGAAAAAAAAATCAGTATGAAATATTAGTAGCAACAACAACAAAAAATATTTTAGTTTCATTTCAATGAAGAAATATATTGTTGTAAAATATAATAAATGTATTTTTCAAATTTATATATATATATATATAGCAAAAAATTGGCATAATTTAAAAGTTCCTTTTTTAAGATGCAAAAATATTTTTGGAAGTTATTGCAGAAAAACCTTAAAGGTTTGCTAAAACCAACCCCATAATGCACATTTCTGCACTCCAAAGTTTACAAAAGTTAAGTTTGGTAATTCTAGGTCAAATGATTTAGCCAGCCAAGTATCAATACACAAAAATTTATCTTTGTCAGAAATAGAGATTGGGGTAATATTAACATTTTTACAAGTATAATTTATCAGGTTCTGTTTCTGTGTTATTCAAGTAATAACTACAGATTTATAATCATTGAGTGTCTACTTAAATAATAATGCATTCAAACTGTCATGAGTCAGAACAAACAAGCAGTTTCTATAAATAAATAAAATAAAAAAAAGGTATTTTTATAAATTTACTAAAATAATTTTTTAACATGGTATTGAATTGAAAATGAACAGAAATTTGAAGCAAAATTGATTAGTTTATTACAGGAGAGTGGAGAAGGACCGTTCCTCAGGATTCGTTGCAAAATTCCACTATACTATTTTACTCATTTTTAACATGATAAAGTTTATAAATTGGTCTGCTGACATTATTCAAATTATTCTACAGAAATTGCAGAATCTAGAAGCAATGAATTTGATACATAGTTATTTCTTGGATATTACATGCTCACTATGAAAGTTTTTTTTTTTTTCAAAATGTAAAACATATTCTTTGCTACAATTAATCAAAATTTTTAACCTTTAATAAATAAAATAACCTTTTTTCTTTTTCTTAGTTCCTTTGGAGTCTATTATTGGGGAAAAAAAATTATTTTGCATTACTGCACACATACACAGGTTTTTCAGCTATACCAATTTTATTTCCATGCAATTCTTTAAAAAAATTAATGAAATTTTCAAAATTACTCTTTAACAAACTTCATATATGCAAATCATTTATTATTTCAATTCTAAAGAAGAAATTTTTCGTATCAAAAGGCACATAATTTCTAAACAAAATACAATTATATTCAGATAAAATTTTAATTCAATTAAGAATTCTTTTTACGAAAAGAAAACTGTTTTGGAATACAAACACTCTTTTTTTTAAAAAGTAAATGAAATAGTTATTATTTTTCATAATTTATATCATTTTCTTATTCATTTATAGATTTTTTTTAACGATTTAAATGAATTTCGTTTTTAAAGATGTCCATGAATTTATTCTTCGCTGCTTTATTTACAAATTCTTTTTCTTTATACAACTGAGTGTAATATGCAACTAAAAACATTAATATTTGATTTTTCAACATATTATAAACTAATGTTTTAGCATATAACGAAACATTGTATTAAAAAAAAATAACATGATAATGATTTAAAGCTGGCTTTCTTTTAGTAATGTGGGTGATTTAATAATCATTATCCACAAAATGCACCAATTGATAGAATTCGCCCAGATAAAGACATAGCAGACAAATCAAGCCTAAAACATAAGTTTCATGTTATGATGTTTCTGATTCGAGATCTGAAACTTTTTTCATTTTTTTTATACCTGACATTTTGCTGATAATGGAAAAAATATGGTAATAACTAGGTATTATTGTCAATGTAACTGAAATATTCACAGGTATGTAAAATTCTGTACCTGCAAACTACATAAAACAGAACATTATTTATTGGCTTTAGACATTTAATTCCATAACAACAGAATTCTACAAGAAGGTCTCATACATGCTTCCAAAAGTTAAAACAGTATCACAACAAAAACTACCATAAGAAAAGAAAAACAGCTACAATATTCAAAATGAAACTGTAATAATATGACTAATCTGAAGTCATTTGAAATTCAAACATGTAAGTAAAGTTACATCATCTTGTAGCCTTGGTATCAGAGATCAGTTTCTCAAGTATATTTCACTATTTAACATTATCTAAAACTATTTAAATTATAAATGTAGGAAGGAGCCATGCCATCAAATAGAGACAAGTTGTTTAGTAACAACCTGTGACAGAAATAATCTTCTGATGATGATTATCAAAAAACATTTTGATAAACTATGCTTGCTAATTCTTTTATCTCAATTATAAAAGCTGAAAAAAATTGGGGGGAAAAAAAGTATGAATACAATCAAGTGGGGAAAAAAGGTGGGAAAAAAACACCCCACCAGACAGGTAAAAAAATATTTTTCAACAAATTCTTCATAAAATCTTGCATTTTTAATCACAACAAAACAGTTAAAATACTGATTTACAATTAGATCTCAAAAAGATTGATCGTCTACTATTAGATCATCTTCAAAAGAATAATTATGTAAGAAGGAGGGTCTTATTTTAAAAAGGAAATTGCAAGAAGAAAAAATCTATTTGGACAAATTTCTTATTGATATTTTATAATAGCAAGTATCACAGAAAAGTAAAAGACATAATAAACTCAGAAATTAACTGCACATCACATACAATTTTAAATAACATGCTTGTTAGAGTTAATATATTACTCATTTCTTTTAAAATATATTAACAGAAAAAAAATATCTGAAATTATAATTTTTCCTCTTTCTTACAATACTACAGCTTTCATCATTAATTTTAAGTCATATTTCAGTTTAATACAAATTTTGTATTAATTCTTTTGCATTCATACCAGTTCTTACTTTTCTTTGCAGATTTTTATAGTAGGATTTTCATAGATGTAATGGAGAATCATCTTCAAAATGTGATTTAATACTTTAAAGATAGTCTTGCAAAATAATTGTTTACATCATAATTATTTCAATATAGAAATAATTTGCATCCTAATTATTCTGTTGAGCATCAAGATAATTATGTAAAATTTAATGAATTTTAAGTACATGCTCAAGTACAGTAATGAACCAGAATGGTGTTTCTATAACTGCATAAGTTTACAGAAAAGTGACTAGCATTTACAATCAGTGCATACAAATATTTAATAGATAATTACAATTTTATATTATTTTTCTTTTTCTGTCTTATACAATATTTAGGAATGAGGATTATGAAGGAATTAAAAAAAAAAAATCTAATTGATTCATAAAGAATTTATAAAAATGAACTACGGTTTAAATTATGCTAAAAATATGTTTTCAGATTTAAGAATAAAACAAAATATATCCTGGCAATATAAATAATTAAACAGATCACAACCATGAAAGAATAATCTTTACATAGAAACTTCAAGTTATAGAGTAGAATTTAATTAAAATTTGCATTATTCTTTATCATTTAATCCACATACATTGCTTTCAGCTACTATTTGTTACAATCATCATATTAAAATTTTTATTAGCAATAACTCGCCAAATAAGACAACGTAAATTTTTATGTTTGTCAAATATAAACAGAAATCAGTGAAATGTTACCAATGTTTCATACTTTGAAACATTCTATTTAATAAAATTATATTTTTAAGGAACAAAAAGAAAAGAAGAAAACCAGGAACTAGGAAAATCTTCGTTTGACAGAAAAATTCTTCATGCAGAAAAAAAAAAAAAAAAAAATCAAAAACCATCTTCATTATATTGCCTTAAATATAAAATCAAGTACCAATAAAAAGAATTACTAAATATTTGAAATATTTAACACACTATACTGTTTCAAACTCAAAACAAAATAAATTGATGAATGGGGAAAAAAAAGTCAGGAGAATTTTGTATGCAGATTAAAATATAGTTAATACTTCCAAATTTTTCATATGGCTTCTTTCTATTTTTTTTCTTTTTATCTAACTTTCCAAAACAAATATGGACTGTACAACTGAAACAATTCATACTATATTTGACGAATCCTTGGAATTTTATTTGAAAAAAGAAGTAGACTCGATTATATCAGACTAACATTATATATGATAGTTGTATTAATTTTAATCTGGATTGATAATTAATTTAGAGAATTGGAGGGAATCTTAGATATTTAATTTACAATTATAACAACAAAATAAAACAATTTAATTAATCTTATCAATTTTCTTTGAATTTGTAACATAGAATTTTACACTAATTAATAGGCTTGAAAAGATTTTACACTAAAAATTACAGAAAATGGTCATTGTATAAAATAAAATTTGAAAGTGAAATTACTTTTTTTTGTAAATAATGTAAATATATTCAAAACTATTTACCATATTTTAACGAAAGAACTAATTATTTAAAAATTCTATGAATATATGAAAATGCACAGAAAAAATAAATGAAAAGAACATTCATCTCTGTTTTGAAATAAATTTTAATTTATGTCCTAACACAGATATTTTGACACATAAAGACCTCTATACTAAAAACACATTAGCATAACACCTTTCGATAATTTATACACCTTCAGAAAATTACAGTAGGATAAATTTAATTATTGTCAAATTTATCTTATTGTGCAGCCGGTAAAAATAGAATTCCTGATCTAATAGTTTCCATTTCAGTATATAAACGGAGATCTAGGCAAGGAGAAAACTTCGTTGGAAATCGCACATTTAATTGAGCCAATCACGCATATTAGCATTTGTTGGAAATGCAGATTATCACGGAATGAAATTGTTACACCAAATAACTGCAAGAAAATATCTACTGATGACAATATTAAATTAACACGTCAACCCAAGAGATTTACGAACCAAACGATCTGCAATTCTGTTAAATTGTTCTCTGTCTTCCCTCCACATTTTGGCAGCATCAACATTAGCTCCACTTTCATCATTTGGCTCTGCTAACATAGATACAACAGATAAAAGGATTTTTTCCACACTTTGCACAGGACTCCATCTTTCAGCAGACGATTCATAACCCATGGGGTCATCTCCAGGCGCATGCAGAATCGAAATACAAACACGACCATCCGGATAAATATTCGGATGGAACATTTCACAACTGAATTGCATTTTTGGAGGACTCAAAGGGTAATCTGATGGAAATATTAATTTTGCAGGAAACACACCACCTTCAAAACATGTACCCTCTGGGCCAGTAATTAAAGCTTCCCATTCGAAAAAATTTTCTTCATTGATGGGTCCAGCTATTATTCCTTCAGGCGGATTCAAAGTCAGTTGTTTGTATTCAGCCATAAGTCGACGAAGAGCAGATCCAGCCATGTTTCGTCCAATTAAAAATAATTTTGTTTCCAATAATATTTCTAAATATAATGCTAGTTAGTCAGTTGACAATTGATTTAAAAGAAAGGATACAAATCCTTTCTAGAACAATTTTACATGACGTTTCGGAGACTCGTTAACCGGAGGACGCTTGAACCCCCCATTTGAAGTTGAAAGGGGGGAGAAGTGGGGGGAAGCAGCACTGGAGGACGGATTTCATTCCGCTAGTGATGGAAATGGGGGAATCGATGTATGGTTGCTTTCGGAAAAGCTTTTTTCGCCAAAATTTGAAAATTTATTTACCCGCCAAGAATGAAGGGCATTTTTGGAATGTATAGGGTGGAGTGTGGTTGAATGTCGGTTGGATCTATGATGAAGGCAGACCTTATTTATGCACGATCTTTTTTAATAAAAGAATAATACCGTGTTATATTATATTTATTTTTGCTAATAATCAAGTTTTATGAATCTAATTTTTGACTAGAAATTAATGTTGACTGTGGCTGAGAACAGTGGGAACTTGGGAAAGCTGAATTTTCTACAGGCGCCTTCTATTTATAATTAATTAAATGGCAAGAAACTAATATGTTAACTCATAATTAAATTCTATCTTCTATTGGTTTGTTAAATGAAATTTAAAGATTTCACAAAGTAATGGAATGAACTTATAAGTTTCTTTTAAATTCTTAATGGAAGCTAAAAATTATGCTTTATTCGGAATACAAATTCGATGTAGTTTTCATTTTATTTCTTGCAATTTGGCTGTATTCATTGGAAAGTATTTTAGTTTTTTTATACTATTAATTTTAATGCCCATATTTTGTTTGCTGTTGTACAAAGCTATATGTTTTTTTTTTTTTAATTAGCTAAAAAAATTTTTAAATGATGCTTTTAAAAAATTATATATATATTTTTTACCTAATTAAGTAATAAATTAGTGTTATAGAACATTTAAAACATTTTTTATAACTGCAGGCATGCTTTGATTTTGTTATTTGCTAGTATTTATAGTAGCAATAAAGCATTTATATTTTGTGGTCTAAAAATTGCAATAATAAAAATCTGTAATCTCTTTCTTGCAGTTTTGTCCATTCTTTTTTTTTTTTTTTTAATGTTGATAATGTGCATGATGAACTCTTTAAAATGTGTTTTCAAATTGAATAATTCATACTTGTAAAAATATGCATTGTAAAGATATATATATTATTTTAGTTAAGTTTTTGATAAAATGTGGCTTATTCTCCTTTAAGAAAGTATGATAACCAAAAATCCTCAAAGGAATCATCAAAATATTCAATATTTTCTATTTAATAAAAACTAATTTTTGTTTTGTTAAAATAAGATTTATATTGAATTAAAAATATATGCATAAGCTGATTAATATTACATGATTTTAAAAAGTACTTTTTCAATACATATATTTCTTATTCTAATTTATTAATTTTTTTTCGTAAATGCTTAATACATTTATTTACGCATACAGCAATTTAATTCTTCTTTTAATGCTAAAAATCAGAATTTTGATTGAAAGTAGCCAAACAGAATCAATTATTTCTAATTATACGATTGGTGTAATAATATTTTAAAAGAAAATTTGTATTAAAAATTCTAATATCGTGGATAAATTTGTTCTAAATGTTGAATTTTCTACTTTTATAATAATGCACAGAAGTTAAAACTTTTAAAGAAAATTTAGAATGTAATTTTTAATTTCAAAAAATAAAAATTATTTTTTAATTTAATATAAAAATATTAGTGCATTCTAAATTAGTCAATAGAATTTTCAATTAAATTGTAAAATATCATTTGTTAATTTTTGCATAATATTTAAGTCATATTTTATTCAACCCTTATATTTTCTCAAGAAATTTTTCTTTTTTGAAGCTTAATTTCTTCTCATTTTGATTTTCAATAATAATTCATGAAATAAAAATGATTTGCTTCACAAGCATTCATTATTGTAATATACAAATATATATTAGTTAACCATTAACAAAATAAACATTTACTCCACCTTAAAAAATGCTATACTAATATTGTTTTAACTTATTCAAATGAGTGGATAAATACCAAGTAATGAATAGTTCTGAGATATTGTGTAAAAAAAAATTATAAAAGATGATAAAAATCCTTAAAACTTATATAGTTTATATACCTACTTTATCTTTTAGAATTAAGGTTTTGACTAAATTATTAAAAAAGACAATTTCTATGAGGATATAGAAGGAAAAAAAATGTTTTAGGAAAATAAAATGGGAAAATAATTTTTTTTTTGTTTTAAAGTAATGAATAATTACAATGGAATAATGAATGTTAACACTGTTTATGTTAAATTGAAAAAAAATATTTACAATTTAGAATCAATAATAAAAATAATCATAATCTCTGAATCAAATTATCTGCAAATTAATTTGTTCAATAGGAATTTAGTAACTTGGAGAATACGACTTTAGTCACTTGGAGACTTTAAATCAACTTCCATTGTCCCCATTACTAAAACGTAAAGAAAGGCTGATTTCCAAAAATAATTTAGAATTGATTCAATTCACCTTCAGTAAAAATTTTAAACTACTGACACAAGTAGGTTAAAACTGTCTGAGTGGTTTAACTTACATATATCAATTGGATCAATAAAAGAAAATAGATGGCAATCAACTGAAGACAGATTTTATTCATTACAGAAAAAAGGATGGACAGAGAATGAATAATATCAGAAGGATCACAAAATATGTTCTGATCATTGTTTTGATGAAGGAGTTTATATGAAACCAGTATTTTAAAAATCAAAGTAGTTTTGTACATTTTAAATGCAACTGAAAGAACTTCCTGGGCCATTGTATTCACAAAAGAAGAAAAAAGAAATCTTTTAGCATATGAAAGCAGTTGAACTTGGATATGTATCATATAATTGGGGACTTCTAAAGAGATAAAGAGAACTTGACAGGAAAAAAAAAATAAACTTAATGAACAAAGAGAAAGCACAATCATTTACAATTGGAATATATGATATAATATATTCTCAAAATATTGTATCAAAGCTGATAATCTATGCAACTCCTCTCAAAATTCAAATTCTACCTCTAAAACATGATTCTTATTAATGCTTAAACCACAGCCTGAAAATTGGAAGGAAAAAAACTGTAAACAGTATCTTTCACTTTTGTTTCCAATATCATTTTTTTAAAAAAATCTTTCTTTTTTATTTAGTTAAAATTACTTTTTAAAAAATCGTCTACCTCATTATTATTCATTGTAACTAAAAAGAATTTAAATTAAGTATGTTAAATGTATGATGTGTTATTCTTTGTTTTTTTATTAATTTTTTAAAAATTTTATGAAATAAAAAAAAAATTATATGCTTCCCTCCCTTTCTCTCTTTTATCTTTATACTTTTTCTGTCTCTTTATAACATTAGCATATAAGATCATACAGTTTTTTTATATGAATACAATTAATTGAAAAATAAATAACCATTGTGGATATTTATCCTTAAAATTAGATACCTGAATGCCATCACTAATCAACTCGCACTAAAAGAAAATTTTACTTTTGAAGAAAAATAATTATTTTGCGAATAAAAGAAACCTTGGTTAATGCTTCAGAAGAAAATTTCATAATTTCCACATGTATTTTTTGAAATTTTAAATACTAAATCTGAATGATAAAATGGTATTTTAACAAAATTTCGAATATGGCTGTGTTAATTTACCTAAGCGTTTTTATTGAACAAATAAAATATCTTGAAGGGTACGAGAAATTGTGTTGTTTCAAGATGTCATAAGGAATTGTTTACCTCGTTTGTAGATTTTTCAGCTACTACTGCAAACATAATATTCCATTTTTTTTTTCAAAGATTATTGTTATCAAATAATATTATTGCTGTCATACTTTTTTTTTTTTTTGTAATCACTATATTGCATACAAACAAACATGTAATGTTGAGTGACAGAAAAAACAACTTTAAATTAATTGCAAAAGAATAAATTCATCTTTACTTGATTAGTTAAATTTTGATAGTCTTGGGAATGAAATGAATGTTATTACAATAATAAAAATTATTGTAGAAATACATTCTAAAATATTTTTTTTAGTTTATTTATATTAAAAAGACAATTGTATGATAATGAAATTGAGATCAATAAAAGGATTTTGATATTAAGTTTGGAAAATGGTGTTAGTATCATTTTTGCACAATAATATATTTGGGAATTATAAGAGGAAAACATCAACATTTTGTTTAGTTAAAATTATAACTGGAAATTTTGATGCATTGCATCAAAGCACACGCTTTCATCTTTTAAAGCATGTTTGATAGATTTTCAGTTTCTGGAGTCGGCAGTCTGTCTTATAATTCATGTTAAAGTATAGATAAATATATGAACAACTATATATTTCTTCAGTAAGATTGAAATTACAATTGCATATCTGTATATTGACCTAATGTTATTCTTTGATTTGATATCCACCGGAATGCAGCATCTTGTAAAATTTTTATTCATCTACTATTCTATTTAAAAGTGAAGGGTTTTTTTTTTTTATCAATTAATTTTAATAAACATTATTTTGATATTTTTCTCTTTTTTCTTTCGCATTTTAATCACCAAAATAAAATTGCTTAAATGTAGTTTCTCAAAGAAAGCTTATTTGCAGAAAATTATTTCTTAGATAGCGCAGTAACCGATGCTTTTATGAGCATAAAGAAAGAAAAATAGATACTTATGACAGTTCTGTAATTGATTTTTCCACTTCCATCTATTTATCTATCTCTGCTGCTTTTGAAAAGCTACCCCAATTTGCTTACGGCAACAAAACCACAGGGTGGTGGTAAGCAGATGCGCTCTTATCTAGTATCATATGTGCTAAAATTGTAGGATTAACGGAATTTAATTAGCTTTTAGAGAAAACTTGGTAAACAGTTAGAAAAGCTGTAGGGAATGCATAGTTCTCATTCTTATAATGTGAGTGATTGATGGATAATGATTCTTTTTTTATGGGATAATCACCATTTTTCCCACGCGAAACTTGATAATTACACTTTAACCCATGCCTGGAGATGGGAAAATTCAGTGAACTCATGATCTAATTTCCTTCAAACAAATGCCTTCATTTTATAAAGGCAAATGAATACATTTTTATTGAATTAAAAAAAAGACAAATTAAGGAATAATTAAACAGATAGTTATTTCTTTACACAAATGATATAACAAAGTATTTGACATTCGCATTGGTCTGTGAATATCCATTTTGAACGGATGATTTTTAAGTAAAGTTGATTAAACTGAATCTAATTTTCCCTTGTAGCATATAAATATTACAAACGCTTGATAAATAATATTGGAATTATTATTACGATTTATTTCTTATTTAATACTTTTTTATCGATGTATTTTAGTCAGTTTTTGAGTTCGCTGTTTTGAGCTGCATTTTAATATAGTTAATGTTTTGATAGCAATAATGGACAAAACCATTTTTTATACAACCATGTCGAATGAGTTTTATTTCAATATATAGTATGTATAAATATATATATATATATATATATAGAGAGAGAGAGAGATTAATTAAAATTATAGTTGTAAATTTTGATAAATTGCCTAAAAGTACACATTTTTATCCTCTAAATCACGTTTGCTAAATGTTAAGCTTTGGGGCGGCAGTCTGTCTTGTAACTCATGTTAACATATAGATAAACACATTAATAATTATATTATTCTTCAGTAAGACTGAAATTACGAACGGGTATCAGCATCTTACTCTAACGTTATTCTGTTGATTTAATATTCATTAAAAAGGACCGAGAAGAGCTATTTGGAAGGCAGCATATAGCAAAATTTTTATCATTTTTATTAATCTGCTTAATGATCAAGATTTTTAACCAAAAAATTTTAATAACATGAGTTTTATATTTTCCTCTTTCTTGTTTGGTATTGTATTCATCAAAGAAAGAAATCGCTTAAAAGTAGCTTCTCAAATAAAGGCAATCGTTTGCAAAAATAAATTCAAGTTAAAATATCGATTTTTATTTATTTTTTTATTATTATTATTTTTTTTTATTGGGCTCAATTTTTCATTCGGTTGATATGTCTAATTTTTCTGAAAAGGATGTTGCATTATTTACAAAAATTTTAACATGATTAAATTTATAGATTGGATGTTGTCTCTGAATTAAGTTAGAACATTTATAAGGCAAAAACATATTCGAGATTTCTGAAGGCTAGACCGTTCGACCGAAAGTTGGTTCGTAATTTGAATAATAAATGTTCACTAAGAAAAGTTTTTAAAATTGCAAATAGGTTTTTTTCTTTAAAAATTTATTGACCTTTTAACCCTTCGTCTCAATAACTTCGGAGCGTATTGTTGCATAGAAGTCATTCTTATGCCATTTTAAAATTCAAAATATTAATTATTCAGTGATATCAATTTTATTTCTGTGTAATTTCTTTTCATATTTTAATTAAATATTTTAAGAATATTTTATAATAATACTTTCTAGTACCTTTGTTACAGGGTTGGTCTTAGAAAACGCAAGGCCCAATCTGAAACTATTTTCTATAATACTTATTTCTAGACAATTTTTACCAGTTATATAAAATAACTTTTGTAAAAAAAAAAAAAAAAAAAAAAAAAAAACATTTTTTAAAATATATTCTAATTAGTGAATTAAAAGCAGATTTTAAAAAAAATTAATTGATTTTTTTAAATTTTTAAATTATTGTTACTATTTCCCTTTGGCAACTAGCTGGTTTGCCTAGAATTAACATTTGCTTTTCAATTAAATATTTTATGTAACTTGCTCTCTTAATAGATTCTCGAGCAAAATGTTTTTAAGCTTCGAATTTTTATAAACATATCACCGATACTATTATAGAAGCCTTTCCTTATTCTGTTCGTTCTTCGATGCCTTTCTCTAATTTTCTATGAACTCCCGTAAAATGTAAACTTGAAATTGAAGCCGGAATTGATAAAACTTCAATAAATACATTTTTTAAAAACCAAACACGTCTTTAAAAAATATATGAGTTCAGAATTAATATCTAATTTGTATTACAGAATATTTACATATTTTATGAATTAAATAAAAACATAATTCAATAATATTTTCTTTGGCCTCGTCATAAAATTTTATTTTTAATTTTGCTTTCTAAAAGATTTAAATGACGTAATATTTTATTTTATTTCAATTAAAAAAGTACTTCTGTAAACGATTATGAAGTCTAAATTTTATACGATCCTTCAGACCTAGGAATCCTATTCCGTAAAATAATCTTGACCATCTAACGTTTCCATCTTTGCGGCAAATCTGACCGAGTTATAAAGCCTTGAATATCCTTTAGGACAATCAAAAATGTAATTATTTTAGATTGATCAATCTTGGGGAAACTCAGGGCACTGATTTTGTATCTTCGAGGCAGTCAATGGAGTTCCGCGTTTTTATAAAACAGTGACATTTAAATTGTCATAATTCACTCAGTTTTGGTCACAATAGGACGAACTTTTTTTTATATAATATAACAAAATATATAAAGAAAAATTATTAAAAGAATGCCTCATATTTAAGTCAACTCAACATGGGAAAATAAACCAAACCTTTATATTTTGGTCATATCAGTGGGAAAAGGCTAAGATGAGGTATTAGGAGCAACAATGTAAATGGTTTCAGTTTCTCTTCAGTAATAAAATACAATGTTGTAAAATAAACTTAAAAAACTTTTAAAAAATAAAAAAAAAAATTATATGGCAAAAAAATTTTCATCATTAAAAAGATAATGTTTTGAATTTTAAGATGCTGTACAAATTGTTTTTCTGCTATAATATTTTCAGAAATTATTGCAAAAACACCAAAATTTCACAAATTTTAATTAACTGAAAATTCAAAAATTCCCACCGAAATTTCAAATTTCCACACTGAATATATGTGCAAAATTTGGTTGTTATAGATCAAACGATTTTCCCTGTACAGCACCAATACAAACACACACAAATTTATCTTTATAATTAGTGCAGATTATATGCATTATGTAATTTAAAAATAAATTGTTTTTTTTTCTCATATTCAGTACCGGATGACACTACTCATGTGAAATTAAAAATTAAGTAAATTGACAAGTTAATTTCTAGCAAAATTATGTATAGTCATAGAGAATACAAACGTGTAGTGCAATTTTGAACGGTGTCACTTGAGAGGGTGAATAAAAATTCCATAACAAAACTTCATCTTTACAAACATGAAATGCATTATCTACTAATAATAAAGCGTACTATTAGTAGAGCGATCTCTACTAATAATAAAGATGAATATGTGTTTGCGCGTCTGTATATCTGGGTGTTGACGCTCTATTAATCAAACCGTAAGACATATAGCTACCAAACTTAGTACGCACTTGCTATGTTGGACGGATAAAATGTGCACTTCGGAGCAATTTTTTAAAATTTCATTTAGAATTTTAATTAATTAAAAATTAAGCAAGTTCTTGATGTTTTTTCACCTCGATAACTTTAGAAAATATTACAGTATAAATGTTATTTTTATATATTCAGAAATTTTTTTTTCAATGATTGTAATTTTTTGCAGTATAAATATCTTTTTCATATTTAATCAATTTTCTAAAAATATTTTAGACATATTTTCCAGCAAAAATCTTAAGAATTCCAAGCAAATATTAAACGTATCAAGAATAATTATACAAAAGCATAAGAATTCTTGATGAACACCAAAGTTATTATTAAATTTGCAAAAAAATGTTCAGTTTTCGTTTTACTGTGCGAATTATTATTCTGTCCTTTAAAAAAATTATGACTGGCAAAGCTGATCTCAGGAAAGTAAGCAATATAATTATCTAATTCTGCAAAAAAAAAAAAAAAAAAACCCTGAAAAATTTACATTAAAAATATTTTTAATATGAAGAAAAATGCCAATTTCTGTTTTACTCTAGGTTAGAAATTAGATTGTATTGTTAAAAGAGTAAAAAAAAAAAAAAAAAAAATGCATCCTCGATGGTTAGTGGCGTTGGCAGAAAATAAGGAAAATGCATAGTAAAATGAGTAGAATCATAGAAGTCTTCTAATATAATATTTATTATAGACTATCTATCAAAATTTGAAGCTTATAAATAATTTGCTTAAGAAGCTATTAAGACCTAGTTACGTAAAGTATTTAATTGAAAATTTTGGCGGCCATTAACGTTGGCTAGTCAGTTATTCAGTGACTAGTATTAAATAAAATGTTGCTATAGATATAACTCAGCAATAGAATTGAAATCACAAATAGAAATTAACGCTAAATAGAAAATGATTAAAACGTGTTTTTCACACGGATTAATAAACCAAACATACTCGTAAATTTATATATACTTTAAAACATATGCTTTAATTTTTAATTCATGAATGCACATAAGCTAGCCAACAAATGGACAAAAATTTGTATACTATTTGTAATAAGTAAATAGGTCACTATACTATTTATTTCAGTGACTTAACAAAGATTTATGAAAATTCTTTATTTGGTACAAAAAGAAAATTGAAATGCAAGAACATTGTCAGAAATAAATAATTTTTAGGACTTACATAAAAAATAATTGAAAATTCATAGATCATTATTGTCGTTTATTATTAGGGAGCAATTTTTCTAGTTTTTATTTCCTTTTGCGAACTTTTTATATAAATCCGAAATCCAGCTGATTTCAGATCCAATCGATATAACTGCCCAACAATTTAAGCGTCCTTGCTGAATTAATGATCGTAAGTTTGTTTTATAATTAATGATTTAATGATCGTAAGTATGTTTTATAATTAATAATTTAATAATCGTAATTAATTTCAAGTTGGAAAACTTTCTTTCTACAAATGCTAAAGAAACTGAAACTGTCAAGATAATCCGTAGATGAATATATAAATTTGAAATGCGTCTTGTTAAAATGGTGATTAATAAATAAAAATGATAGAATATCCATATCTACCATAATGAAAAAAAGTTTTAAAAATTAAAAAAAAAAAAAAAAAAAAAAAAAAAAACTTATTTTTGTGAGCATTTGAGCTCGCAAAAGTTAAAATAAAATTCTTAAAAATAACCTTTCAGGATTACAGGAGAATTCGAATTAAGAACAAATATCTTGTTTTTGAATAAATTCAGTGCAGAATAATAATTTCATAAATTCACATTTCCTTTTTAAAAGGCTTTTATTTAAAAAATCCTTTATTCAAATTTTATAGAAAACACCACTTATATAATGAACTAGAATCCAATGCATAAAATGCTAATTATTTTTTAAAGAAGAAATGCCTTGAAATTTTTATTTTCTGCTCATGAAAAGTTTCGCCACAGATCCATTAGTAAATAGCATGTTAAGTGGACTAGAAGTTAATAATTTCCGTTGCTGAAGAGTTTTAACTTTCCTAATTCTTCTAAATTGTAAATTCTAAAAAAAAGATAGAAACAATGATAGACAAAAAACTGGTAACAATGATGGAAACAGAAAAAAAAAAAAAAAAAAAAAAAAGCTGATACAAAATTAGTAGTAACATTGAAAACGGCTTTGAGCTTTTTTTTTTCAACAGTGAAATATATATTGTTGCAAAATACGTTTAAAATATATTTCAAAAAATGTATTAAATATTGTAAGAAAAATTGTATGATAAACAAATTTGGTATCATTAAAAGGATATATATATATATTTTAATTTTATAATGCTATAAAAACTATTTTTCTACTGTAAACTTTTAAAAAGTTATCCCGAATACAGACCAATATTTCGCTTAATTTTTAATTAATTAAAAAATTTTTAATCACTCTGAAAAGCACATTTTTACCCACCAAACTAAATATTTGCCAAATTTGATTGATACATGTCAAAAAGGCTGGTTTGTAAAGTCAGCACATGTACAAACAGACAGAAGCTTTTTCCTTATGTTTAAATATCAAAATTTAGTTAAAATACCAATACATTTTCTCACTAAACATTCTTGCCAGCAGGCTTATGCGTTTTAGCAAAAACTAATCACTCCCTAGCCCCATTTTTCAATGAGCTAATAATGATTTATTGGACGTTTAACTCGTACGGAAATGTCTGGTCCCAATACCCTTCTCGTGCCCCCCTTTTTTCCCCCTACTAAATAGACAAAGTAGCTGTAAATTTTATGTTGCGAACATACAACACCCTTCGTAAAAAGACTACTAGGATTCTTTTATGTTTGTTAAGGTCCATGACAAGGCGGAAGAAAAATTAACCCTGTATGCAGGAAATATGAAAGAGACCTTATGAACGTCGCCCAACTGGAAACTATAGACTAAAGACCGATCCTGCTTAATTCTTGGTCTTATACTCAAGAATGTGTTTGATATTGTCGATATTAAACACCATTTTTATTTACTTTATTGCTGTTGTAATTAAGGAAAAAGAACAATATAAAGATAGATTAAAATGAAATCTAAAATATTATTATACTACGATATTTCGAATTAAAGGTTCGAATCACCTTAATATTTATTTTTTGTATAGTTTCTGTGATAAATTTGAAAAGAGTATATAAGTAGTCTATAGAAAATATAAGGATTTTTTGATCTGCCGTCAAAGACATTTTTTTCCTTAATCTGTTCTCTCCTAGCAGATAACAAATGGTCAAGATCAATTACATGATGTTATTGATACTGGATAAAATTAATGTATTAATCATTGGAAGGAGTAATAGGATTTAATTGAACAAAATTAAAACACAGTGCCTGAAAATTTGCCATTGTAGGATGTCCCCTTTCCGAAAACTAAGAGAACTGCTCCACTTCGGGCTCCTTCATGGTTTTTTTCTATCATTTTTCCTGATAGGTTTTCCAATATCCTTCTATTGATAGCGTTTGAAAAAGTCATAACAATAGTTTTTGATGCAAATTAATTGAATTTTTTATTTCTTAAGATTTGAAGTCTGATTGGAAGAATTTACTTGATAAAATCAAATATCATAAATCCCATTATGGGTTTGAAGAGGTTTATACATTCCAGCTTATTTTCATCAAATAATCTACAAACATTTTCAGAGAATAAATGTAGATTATTCAAAGAATAGTAGTTGATTAGAAAAGATATATTGAAATTTATAGAACAATTAATGGTCCATGTTACACATTCAACATTAATATAACAATATAAGCACATACACGGCAGCTGAAAATAAATGCTAAATAGAGAATCAGTCAATAAATATTAATTTTGGATTTTAAGAGGAGTCGGTGCATAACTAAGCAGGTATTCCATGTATGATATGGCTAGAGCCGAAGAAGAAACATGAGCTCTAATGTTAGCTAACTATTTAATAAATAAACACCGCTTTCCCCAATGATATAAGTAGACGGTTTTGTTTCACATTGAAAACACATTTACATTATAAGGATGATTATTGTTAGATGTATACTTTGGAAACGAAATCGAAATAATTAGGGATGTACCAGCTGCTTTCGGTGACCAGCTGGTCTGTCCATCATTCATTTAGTATTACTTTAATTATGTCAATTAAAGTATTTGCAATAAATTTAATTTTGTTAAATTAATGCATGAATTGCAAAAAAATAACAAGTTACATATAATTGTAAATTATTATAAAAAATACTGTTTATAAGAATTTTTTTGAGAATTATTTTTTTAATACTTAATTTTAGTTTAATTCTTCTTTAATTCTTAGTTTTTTATGTGAATTACTGTTTAAGCAAACTATAATATATAAATAATTAACATAACCTTCGAAAAGAATTATCTTGCAGTTGATAGAGGACTTATTTAATGATTGAGCTAAGAAGTAAATATATTAAAACTAATAGAAAGTTAATTTTTAAAATTGCTTTTTATTAAATGATAGAAAAAAGCCATAAAAAGTTGGTCAAATAAAAAAATCAACTGTATTTTATTAGGGGGAAAAAAAAAAAGATGATAATCCAGTTATACCTAATTTTTAATTTTATGTTAACCTAAAATAAATGAAATAAAATAAATAATAGAAATGAAGATAATAAAGTAGATTTGAATCTTCATCCAAAATAATATAGAAAGCCAAGATTGTAGATTTTAATTGTTTAGTTTTATATTATCTTTAAAAAATTAAAATGACTATAATATGCGCATAAAATTGTATTGAATATCATTGCAATGTGCTCATATAGAAGTATAGTTTGCTAAACCAATGAAAAATATGTTTAAAAGTATTTTGAAAAATACTAAGATCAAAAAAGAAAAATATTGAATGGAATTAAAAAAAAAAGATAACTGAATTTTTTTTTTTTTAATTTAAAATGTTTATGGTCAGTGATATATTTCGAAGTTATAAAGAAAATGCTGGAATTTTGTTAATTTTTTATTAAAATTTTAATTTAATTTTTGAAACAAGATTTCTTAATATTGCTATCTAAGAAATAGTTAATTGCCAGCCAAATTTGAAAGCTCTAAGTCCAACAACCTGCCTCGAAAGATGCAATTTATTGATAGCATGCCAGCCTATAAATTTTATTATATTAAAAGTGTGAATAATTTTATCTCATATTTTTTAACAAAGAAAAATCGTTCAGCTTTGATTGAAAAATGAAAATGATTTGTCTTTCCTTTACAATATTGCTGAAAATCAAAATTTAAAAATTTGTTAAAATAAAGAATATTTTAAGATTTTATAATTAAAAAGATATATGTCTATATATACTTTTATTTTAAAGATGAATTAAAATCTTTTTTTTTAATTTGGAAACATTTTCGAAAGTTATTGCAGAAAAACTTCAAACTTTTTCGCTGTTTTTAAATAATAAAAATTAAAAAATTGCTCTACCAAACATTACATTTTCCTGCCCTCCTTTCCTACATATTTATTCTTCTCTGTATACACACGCGCACGTTCTCCTTTATTAGAAAAAAAAATTTGCATTTAGTAAAAAATTTATATATATATTATATGGAGAGTTCTTGCAGCCAAATGTTATTTCGAATCGCAATAACATAAAGGCATTTATTTATTCAAATTTCGCATGAAAATATTTCTATTATTATCGACTGTTGGAGACGTTTTCTTTCAAATGAAAAATAATTATACAATAATAAAATAAATGAAAAAAAAATAATAAATGAATACATTTATATTTTCAATAAGTTATTTAATAAATAATAATTTTTAACAAATGACTTAAAATATTCTTAATAAATAAATACATTTTAATAATAATAAAGAATTTATTTACATCAAAATCAATTTAAAATAAAAAAATTATCAGATGAATTTCTGAAAGAGTGTAAAAGAAACGAGTAAAGTTTCAGAAAGAGTAAAAGAAACGAATCAGTTTGACGATTCCAAGTTTTGGCGGAATAAAATAAAAAACAAAATCGCGTAATAGGAAATGAAAAAGATTGGCATTATTCGCCACAAATGTGCTTATTTGCCAAATCTTATAACCCCTATTATAGCTAATCCTGCAATTGGGATAGTTCTTGTTAGCGCCTATAGATGGCTGTAGACTGCTGGCGCCGTCTACAGGCACTAATTGGAACCTAGCTTGATCCTCCAATACGTCCTCCGGTTAACTCTACCCGACGTTTCGTTTGTCTGCAATCAATGTTTGCAACTCGCAGCTTGAAAAGAATTAAGTTTCATTTTCATTGCTGACAGATTTTTTTAAATGAATGACCATATTTGAGTAATAAGTTAAGATAAATATAGTTTTAAAATGAAACAAAATCTGAATAATTTTGTATAACGCTGTATTTTATTTTATAGTAAAGAAAATTGAAAATATACATATTCTTTTTGTGTTATGAATAGGCCACTTCCATTTTAGAGTATGTCCAAAATAACAACTCAACTCCTCATAGTTTCTTAATCGACGTTTTGAAGACAAATTATTGCTTTGCTCTCTGGACGTTGGATTTGCATCATGCGTTCATTCGTGATGCTGCATTGAAAAGTATTTCGAAAAGACTTGGAGTTTATGATTACGCATTTTTAATAGGAATTAATATTTTAGAATCTCGCATCAGAATATAGTTAGTATTTCGTTTGTGTCTCCTTTCTCTAATGTGGAGTAACTTAAGAAACTCTGTATCCTATTTTATGTGATTTTGATTCAAATGCATTAGTCATCATACATTTGTAACTTAATTTTGAAGTCGAATGAAAATAAATGCACATACTTTAATTAAGAATAAATGCGTATGTCTTTAGATAATATCCCAATAAACAAATTTTGGTTACAGATTCTAGAAGTTTCTATGCTCTTTTATAATGCATAAGTGACAATGATTAAATTAAATTTTCTCTTCCAGGTATTAAAATCAGAAATGAGCGAAGGCGAATCAAGTCAAAATCCTCCCCGGCAAGGCTTTCAAGCAGCAATTGTAAGTTAAAATTGAAATTGTAGTGCTAATGCTATAAATATCAGAAATTTATATATTTCATTGGAATTTTTTTAATGCATTGCTTTATTTTGTTTTGCAGTTTTATTCTTTGTATGTGTATGTGTCTTTTTATAGTGAAATTCATATGAAGCTTGCATATTAAATATTTCAGAATAAGCATTTTTATAATGAATAATTCTTTTTTATAATGATGCTTGCTTTACAGTACAACTCTTTAAATTTGAAAATGTCATATCTGGTCTATTTTTATTAAATGGAAATCGATGCAAGATTAACGTAAGCATGTGAGCAGATATTGCAGTAATTTTAATTCTTCGATTGATGTGTTTGTTTTTAAAAGTTAGGTTTTCTATTAAATATATATTTCGATCATTTCAGTTAATTTCTCTTGGGCATGAAAAAAATGTATTTAATAAAAGATTTTAAATTGCAGATTTGCGCAATGTTTACGGTAGCGATGTCTTTTAGAGGCGTGGTTTAAATCATTATTTATGCTCGTGCACAATAATATCCAATCGTATTACGAAGAAAACGGTAGGAGGAGTTAACTTGAATGATTGACAATCGAGTAATTTCATAAAAAGTGACATAAAGGAGCATTTATGGAATGTGTGAAATTTTATCATTTAAGATATTAAAAAAATATATTGTGGAGGAAAAACGTTTGTATTAAAAATTGCATTAAATTTATAGGGGGAAAATCATCTGTTTCGTTGGTCTTTTTACCATTTAAGTAGTGGGATAAAGATGAAATATCTAATTTTTCCTGAAAAACATTAAAATATCTATTAAAATCAAATTAAAAGGAAAAATTTACTTTTAATGGCGCAAATGTTTATACATTTACTGTTATTTCTACATGTAATTTATTATCTACTTAATATTAACTAAAATTTTGACTTGTAAGTGTCAAACTTAAAATTCTAGTATAATCTTATTTAAGAAAATGTATTTAGTCTTAAATAGCATTATTATTGCATAGGAGACATTGTTACATCATCAAATCATTTTTATAAATTTTATAATTAAAAACCAACAATTTACATTTTTATTTTAATTATATTGATGTTGTATTCTATATAAATAACATCTGTTTAAAATTCTCTTGATCTCTCTAACATTAAAATATGGAAGGTTATGAAAAAAAAAAAATATTTACATGATAAATTATCTGTAGTACAAGATGGTTTTGCATCTTAGATCATGATATTGTTATTCTCATTTTATCCTGGTTTCATATGCGAGGAGGAGCAAAAGGATCTAATCTCAATTGTGCATCTTTATCTTTTTAAAGAAAGTTATAACATTGGTAGATCTGAAAACTGTTGCTCTTCTCTTTCTTGGTTTTCTATTGGATGATTAATTTTTCATAAGTTTAGTTCATCTATTTTTTTCCACGATTCTTCCCTTCTCTAATTGAATACCTTCTTTTAAGGTCAGATTTTATTTTTGGTTACTTGCAAGCTAATCTCTGTATTCTATTTTTTTATCAACATGTTTAATCTTTATGCTACCTTGTTTATGTTCTGTTCTGAACAGTATTCTTCTCCATAAAATAATATTTTAAAACTGTACCGAACACCATATTTGAATTTCTGGCTTCCAAAAAGCCATCAAATGTTGAAATAGTATTGTAAATTTAAATACTTTTGTGCGATTCTCTAAATTTTTTTTGTTTGTTTCTCATTCACAGACATATACATGTTTATTTTATAGCTTTAGAAACTATATTTTCATGATTTCCTCCCTGTTTTGATATGTGGCAAGTAATTTGTCATCGTGATAATTAACATTATATATCTTGGATCAGTTATCTATTATATAAGATATGTTTAAGATTCAGAGTTGCCAGTTTGCATTTCTAACATGTGATAGTCTCTGCAAGCAATGTTTGAATCTATAAACAGTATATGGGTCATTTTCAAAATTCAGTGCCTTTTGGAAATTGAAAAGACAAAAATAAAAAATTTTTTAATTAGTAAATTTTTTTTAATATTACTAAACAGACATTATTTCTGTATATTACTTGAATATTTTTGATACATTTTTTTCTTTTATATATTTTTAATTGATGTTTTTTTGGTCAGATATGATGAAAATTGTCATGTCTGTTACCGGACATTTTTCTTGTAATTTTAGTATTTAAGTTCAGTGTACAATAATGTAAAGCTATATTTAATATAAGTATAGAGTCATTTTACCCATATAATAAAGACTTTCGAATAAAAAAATATTTCTTATGGTATTTTTATACTTTTGTTTGTCATGTCTGTTACTAATATAGAATTCTTACAAGGATTTTTTTAATATAAAATACTATAAAAAACAATTAATGCAAAATGTCTATCATTCTTATATATACTAGGCAGAGTCAATTAATATGTAACTCTAATTGTAGCAATATTATGTTAATTTAAACTTTTTAAGGAAAATTTTGAAATGGTAACAGACATGACACAAAGTAACAGACGTGACACTGAGTAACAGACGACATAAATTCAGGAGCCAAATTTTGATGTAAAGCTTGAAAGATAGAATTAAGCTAAAATGTGTTTCTCTTTTAGTACATAACTTTTTACTATAAAAAAAAATATGTATATATTATTTGAAATTCACAGATACAGAATTGGAACATGTGTACACATTTTATTTTTTAGTATTTTCTTGAGTTACAATGCTATTTATTCAACATCATATTTGGAGAGATCCACATCAAACATCAAATATTGTAATTGGCGAAAAGAGCATCCAGTTAGATTTGGAAGTTTCATTACAATATCCTCTGCTTCAATATTATATTCTTTATCATCCTCTCAAAAGAACTTTGCATGATTCCTGACTTTTTTTAAATACTTAACTGTAAAATTGTTGTCCTAGATGTCGATTATTTCTGAAACGAAATATTTTATCGATCGTTTACCCTCCAATTTTACAAGTACGAAGCTTCCTTCTTGAATATCTTGTTGAAAATTGTTGGATAAAGGAGAAGAAAAAGATTTACAATTATTTTCTGCGTTATTTATTGTCATGGCTGTGCTTTCTTGTTCACTTTCTTTTAATGCAAATACATTAACTGTAAAACAGTCAGACATTTTTCTGTCAGCAGAAAAAGCTTAAATCCCTAAAAAACATTGAGTCATTCCCAAAAGAAAAAATTTGATGTACGCTCATCATTCCTTTTAAAACCGGAATATCAGATGGAATTATTTTTTTAAACATTTCTACATCTGTTTCACAGATATAATGAAGCTGAATGTTTGTTTTATTTATTAAAACATTAAACAGAGTTTTTACATCGGGTATATCTGTCCCTTGTGCAACTATTTTGTCAGCAGCTCTCTTAATGGTTACCCCTATTCCATCAGCAGCACCCTTGCCGTGACCAGCCTCAAAAAAAGACCATGATCCATACTTATAACCATTATTTGCTATATGCTCATTCAAAAGGAAGAAATTTTTCGTCTGCCGATATTGCGTGGTAGGGCCATCAGAAAAAAAGTGGATAATTTCAACTTCGGGGGAAATTCTCTTAAGCTCGTTGAATATTGGTTGAAGGTGAGCCCAAATTGCTGCAGGACCATGGTCGTAACATTCGGAAATTGTGCAGAACGAAATGGGTTTATACTGGTTTCTTAGATATAAAACGCCAGTATGCAGAGTTGCCTGCTTTCTCGATCCTCCGAAATGAAATGCCTGCACTTCTGTAGCATGTTTGCACACGTAATTTTCAGAAATAAAGTTTAATAAAGCAAATGATTTGATAACATTGCAAACATTAATCAATTCAGTAAATACAATGTGATAATAAAAAACAAAGAAGATAAGAGAAAAAATGAAAAACAAACATGCGCTTTTAAAAAGTAAGAACTTACATTTATTCCCCCCCCCCCTCGCCCTTAAAAAATTCTTCCTAAAATATCAACTAAAATTTAAACAAAACAAACCCAAAAATTGAACCATATTTCAAATCTTGAAACATGTCAAGTCTGTTACCAAGATTGTCATGTCTGTTACTATATAGAGTAACAGACATGACATTTCAAAGTAAAAAAATTAAGGAAACTAAATAATTCCATAAAAACATGAAAATAAATTTTAATTAAAATTAAAAACCTAAAAATCTAAATCAATTGAATAAATTAATAAATAAATATATTTTATACAAAATATTAAGGTAACAGACATGACATGCAATAAAAATACTTAACACAAAAAGGCTTCAGCTTCTTCAATCAAACATCAAACATTCAAGATGGCTGCTTGCATTTCTTTATTAGAACATGTTTCACTGGTATACAAGTGTTGTCATTTCAAAATTTCAATCTTGTTGCTTAAAATGTTGAAAATATTGTATGGTAACAGACATGACTTAATGTCTGGACAGCTGTATTTAATTGGCAAAAATCATCTATTCTTCTTAAAAGGTTATTAAAACCTTCTTTATAACATAATTAAAAGTATATTTCACAATAAAAAAATATGTCAGAATAAAAATTTTAATTTTTGGAAAGTAATGCAGCAAAAAACATTTTGAGTTTTATGATTTGGACAGCTGAATTTTTGTTTCCTCTCAACTTCTTTATTAGAAAAAAAAAATAAAAAATCAGATGAATTATTTTAATTTCATTGTTTCTCCACTGGAAATTGCCTGCTAAAAAGCATGGTAAAAAGAAAAATCATTTAAACTTTATAACATCTTGTAAAAAAAATGCGCTTCACATGGACAACAAATGGCACCGAATTTTGAAAATGACCCATATATGTTATTTTGTCAAATTATACTGGGTAAACTAGGATATAATAGAAATCCTTAAGTTATTTTTGGAATTGGCAAATAAAAAATAGTTCTTCATAATTTTTTTTATATAATAAAAACAATTTTGCTACTGTATTCATAAACAAAACTTGAATGCTAAGCAACAAGTATTGTTTGAAATAATTAACTTGCTATTACAAGATGGCAGTTCATAATCGAGTGGTCCAGTGTGTGCAATAGCCTTCCACTTAATTATTCGAGGCACTGTAATATTTTTTGATCGTGTTAATCTGATATGCTTTGGAGATATAGTGTTTAAGTGAAAAATCAAATTTAGAAATTTTAATCATTTTATCTAGTAAATGCAGTTTGCAAATAATTGCAGACATTATGCAGTTTATCAAGTAAAATTATTGTAGTAAAAGCTGGGTTTCTTTAAATTATATTTAATCTAAAAGTGTTATTTGTTATCTTTAAGAATAGTTGAATAGTTTTAGCAGTAGTTAAAATTTTTAAAATAATGGTAATTTTTTTTGAAAATTTATGTTAAATACTTCTGCTATATTGTAGAAGTTTTCGATAATATTTGATTTATAATTTATTAAAAAGTTGAACTTCAGAAAATCTTTTTGAGTTTTCTTTCAGAAAAACATGCAAGAAAATTCATAAATTTTTTCCAGTGCACAAAGTGTTGGAGGAACACAATGATAATTTTTTTTATTAAATATTGTTATACATTTTTTGATAATTCATATTAAAATTCTTGTTTTATTACCATTATTCATTACAGTCGCAAAATCCATCTATCCAGTATTTAAAGTTTGAGATCCTTATTATGAAAAAACTATGTATAGTATTTTTGCAGTAGTAGGATTATTAAACAATAAAATATTACTAAAAAAATTAAGTGAAAGAAAATAAAATTGGTTCGATAAAATATAGAAATCAACATATTTCAAATAAGGCTATTAATTTGCAGATTGAGAATATATGTATATTCTATTTTACATTCATCTGCATTTGTTATGTCAAATCTCCTTCTGCTTTCTATATCATATTTTGGATTTTCTTAAGTTTCTGTACATTTGTTTTTTTATAACACAGCATCTCTGTACGTAGTAAATGAAAGTAGTTAATATTTGCATACCTTACTCTTTTTTTTAATTATAATTTTTACAATTAAACTAGATTTCAGTAACTTAATTGATTGCATATAAATTAAATACATATTTCTGTTAAATTAAATATCATGGATATATATTTTTTATTTACCTCTGTTATGATTACAAACTTATGAGAACATAAGATTATTTTATAATTAAGGGCATTTAATATCAAAAATTTTCTTTCATTTATGCTGTATGCTTCACATGTAGTTAAACTAATGTTAAAATTTTTTTACTTCATAGTAATATTATTAGTAATTTTATGTTTTACTTATATATGTAGTAATTTTTTTTTATGAACTAAGGAAATTCTTAATTTTTTAAATTAAGATTCAACTAAAATTGTAGTCCTGTAATACTAAGAGACATTTAAACAAATAAAATAATTATTAATTTATTATTTTTTACAGCTTTTTTAAATTATATATTTTTTTCTTCATTCTGCCTTTTAATGGTTAAAAGTTATTCATATTTTAGACATCTTTATTTTATTAATGTTTGGTATTCTTTAAGAATTTAGCTAAGTATATGGTGCTCATTTAATTGTTTTTTCATATCACATTGAAAAAAAATATTCTAGATTGCATATGTTAGATACAAAGATAAACTGCTTTTATTTTAATTCCTGCATAAGTAGAAATCAGAAGATTCTTTTTTTGAGTGAAAAGAAGTATGAAAAAATATGTAGTTTAACATATTGAATATATTATGTTTTACTTTATTATATCTCATTTAGGATTTAATGTTTTGACAAATGTATATTATAGAAATGGAATTATTCCTAACTTTACTGAAACTGAAATACATTATTTATAAAATTGCTCAAATATGAACAATAATACTCTTATGCTCGTAAATTATGAATGTTAATTTGTATGAATTAATAATTAGAAATTATTATTTATACAAGTTATTAATTATTGAAAAGAAACATAAAAATTTATTATAAACATTAAGCCAATTTAATACATCAAAAGTACATAATAAAAAATAAAATACCTATATCATAGTACCCGATATTTTTTTTAAAAAAGAGATGTTAATTGGAACAAAGAGAAAATATACATTCTGTCTAGAAGCACTACTTAGTTTTTGTAAAGGTTAGAAAACTCTTTGCTTGCTTTGTGCTGCTAGGCAGTCATTAAAATACTTAGGCATACTGTGCACAAGTTATTCAACTTCTTTTAAGATACGTTATCCATCATGGTTCCAAAGTTTTGGAATACACCTGGAGGATGGATGATGTGTTGCAATCCTTTGTCTTGGCTTGTTTCATATTTGTTCAACTAGGGTCAGATAAAAAAATATATATATTTCAAATCGATGCCCTCTTCCTCTGACAAAATAGGTATTGTTATTCGTTAAAAGCAAAACTGTAATTACTGCACTTTAGAACAAGAAAAGCATATTGCTGAAAGATATCTTGATAAATCTGCTAGTAATAGTTCTATGTTGGATGTGTAGATCAATCAAGATAGTACTATTCAAACCAATAGTTTAATGCCACCTTCAGGATGCTATTAAGTGACAATTGTTATAACAAGTCTCTGTGTTTCTCTCCATAAGCATATTATTTAGTTAGATTGCAAGGAAAATTTGGATTTCTCAGGAAATAGTAAACAAGCCCACTGTTCTGATACCCAGTTGATATTTCTCTGTATAAGTAGTAGTTTTCTGTATATTAGGTAATCAGCTATCATGAGTAGAATACTTCTGACATGTATAGATTTTACTTTCTCAACTATCTATACACAGTTTGCCTTAATACTGTTGTATCTGTGGATGCTAATAACTATGGAGATGGGTCTGATTTATTACTTTGTTTTATTCTTTTGTTAGTTACTGCCAAATATTAATAAATTTGCTGCTTTATAATTTGGGAACAAGCTAAAGTGTCTTATGCTTCCATTTTCTTGGAATTGTTATCATGAATAAAATAAGATATTTTCTTTGCATTTCTCAATTCCTGGTATATTGCCTTCTGCATCCATCTTCTAATAACTAACTTTCTACTATGTACGTGTCAATCTCAGACTTAAACATTTTTTTTTAACTGCTTTATATCACTATAGTTCATTTTATTAAATCTACCAATTGTGCTATCTCTTACAAGATATTTTTTATTCATCTTAGTAGTTTATTTTAACTGAAAATGGAAGCTTATTGTTCCAGAAGATGTGTATAGTTCTATTTTATTGGAAATATTTTAGATCCCCTCCCCCAGTATTTTCAATTTTTTTTTTAAATTTGTAAACATGAGAGTAAATTGATTTTATTTAGATTTTTGAGTTCTTTTATTATTATACTTTTTAGCAACCAGTTGATTTGTCAAAGATATTAGTTTCCATTAAATCTGCAGTGTATCATTTGATGCTTGTGAATACTTCAATAAAATATTTTTAAACACCAAATTGTTGTAGACATTAGTCTTATTATTTTAGTAGCTTTTAACCAGATTAGTTTGTTTTGTAACTTTCTTAATGGAGTTCTATAACATCCTAATTGTAATGAAAACTTAATTGCCATCTTCTAATTATATTGTCTTTTGCAGAAATGTAATTCCTCTGTAAGCTATACAGATAATATTGAGAATATTTCTCCTTTAGTTTCCAGTAGTGGAAGAAAAACAACACAATTAAATATATAAAACAATTTAAAGGTTTTGAATTTTTTTGCAACAATGAAAAGTATTGTTGAAAGTTATGTAACAATTTTTTTTTAAATTGTAAATATTGATATCATTTATAATTTTAAAAATGATGTATAAATCAGGTTTGTGCAATATTGTTTTTAGAAGTTATAACAAAAAAAAAAAAAATCTTTTTTAATTGGTACATAATCAGAATTAAAAAAAAATGTTCCAAGCTGCTCATTCTTCCTTGCCAGATTATATTTGTACAAAATTTTACAGCTTTAGGACTTACGGACTGGCCCATAGAGCACCAACAGACATTATCTTTTATTATTAATAGAGATTGGTATACGTAATTTAACGCATTTGGAGTTTTGAAGAAGAATATAACTTTTTTAATTGTTAATATTATGAGTAGTTATAAAAATGTGATTTTAATTTTAATAAAGATGTAAATTATTGAAATCTTTTATGATTCTTTTCAGAACCACATGCTTGAAAGTAAAATTGATTCCTTATTATGGTTAACTAGATTGGGCACAATAATGTTCACTATTTTTTCGATGATACCATTGTTTGGGTGAGTTGACTTTTATTCTTTTTAAGATTAACTATTTATTTAAACTTATAGCAAATCAATATAAAATCATTAAGCGTCACAATTTTTTATGTATTTTTTTACTTACAGTAAAAATTATAAACTGATGCAGCTTTGTTATAAAATAATTAATAGATGAAATGAAATGAACTAATTGAAAAAGTTGTGTAATCGTATAATTTAAAGAAATTTGTATTTACAAAATCATCTATTTAATTTATTATTATATTTATTAGTGTCTATTCATTAAATTTTATATAATCTAAAATGCAGTTTATATATTTGATCTAAACTAACAAAAATCCCTTATTTTGCCATAAAAAAAAAATCTGCTGGATGCTATGAAAAAAATATGGATTTAGTTAGTTGAAAGGACATTATAAATTGGAGGAAGGGGATGGGAAAGATACCAATATTATAAATTGTATTAAGAAAATCTTTAAAACTTAAAAATACATAATTTAGCAATATAACTTGTATTTCGCTATTAAAGCCTTTATAAACCATTAATATTTATTATAATTTCTGAAGTCTAAATTTAGTAAATTTTAAATTTCAAATTGTTGCATTTGATAAAGAGCCTTGTGTTTTAATATTTTTCTGACTTGTTGAGACCAGATATAGATTATTGAAATAATAACAAAAACTTGCTATGAAGCAGAATTGATGTCTTTACTTTACTGTAAGGAAATTTTTCACCTAATGTGATTTATACTTTAAATGCTTAGATTTTGGATGTTATCTTAATTCAAAACAACCAGAAGAAAACTTGAATGTTTACTGATGTTTTTCATATTTACTTATTTGAAAGGTCTGATTTGGGCCAAGTTTTTAAATGCATGTTTTTTAAATTTTTTTAGGACTTTCTATAATTTCTAATATAAAATTTATTTTTTAGTATAAATCCATATACAAGTTATCAACGAGCTCTTATGAGTAGTGCAGCTACGAGTGCCCTTCGTTTACATCAAAGGATGCCACGAATACAATTTACTCGTGAATTTGGAGCCATGCTTTTGATGGAGGACTCATGCCACTACTTATTATATTCCATACTCTTTATAATTTCATCCCCTATTACTTGTATCCTTTTTACTATTTTTAAAATTAGTACAGCTTAAAGTAATTTTGAAAACATCTTTGTGAATTTTATTTGTTGTGTTTAAAGGATCTAAGTTTTTAATATTCATAAAATGCATAATGTATATTATTTACTAAGCAAAAGTTTTACATAACAAAGCAATAAGAAAAAAATGGTATTGCTTTTATTCATTTTAAAAATAAATAAATCCTTATACATAAATAAATCCTTATACAATTCCTTCTTAGGTCAACAAATTTTTTAAAATTTTATTTTGTCAAATAATTGATATTAATATAAATAAGTATATACATATGACAGAATTACAATATTAAGTAGCAAAATAGAGCTTAGCAACAAACTTGATGACCATTCGGCGACATGGCGACGGATTTGGCGACCACATAGAATTACTGGACATATTTAATTAATTAATATTTGAAAAAAACTGTATTAACATCAAGTGTCATCCACTACAAGTTTAAAAAAATGTATTTGAACTTGAGTAGATGAATAAAAAGTATTTTATTAATGATTGAAAATTCGAACAAGATATATATATAAAGAGTGTGAGCTAATAGTAGGAATTGAAAAAGATGAATATTATTAACTTCAAATGCTTAAAATTTTTCTTCATTTCTACAGGATCAAAATTATAAATATGAAAATGAATGATAATGACAATTGTAGAAGCATGTTCGGTTAATAATCAAATATACCCTAATTTTTGCTTTTTAATTTATTGTTCTTTCAGACTTGTTATGAATTTTCACAGGGCTGTGTGAAATAACTGGCTGTTTTTTAAAATTATTGCAATTTTTTTTTGCTGGATTATTTTGTTAAATGTTGCACATTTTAATATAACAAAAATTAAATGTAAATGTATTTACAAACTTTTAATTTTTTCTTGCGGTTAATGTATTATATTGAATAAATGAAAACTGGGCATGAATTTATTGATTTATAAAGTTAGTAAAAAATGCATATGATTTAATGATGTTATAGAATTAAAGTAGTTTTGTTAATTTTAAGGTAATTGTTTTGTTGAATAAAATAGTTGTTCAACAATGTTAATTTTATTTTCAAAGCAATATGTTTTTTAGTGGTGAAAAGCTGTCTATGCATTTTTGATAGCTCTAAGATTTTAAGCAAACATTTATGTAATGTCTTTCAATCTTGATTCTTTATTTGGATACTCCATGTTCAAAAAATTAGCATTGAAGATATTATATAAAAGTTAATATACTCTGAGAATGTGATTTAGAAATTGAGAGAATATTAAAAATTCAAATGACTTTATAAATGAAATATTTTATTCAGAATATTTTAAATATGAGCAACTTGAAAATGAATACATAAAATTAAATATTTTACAAATATTATGTCACATTTTTTGTTATAATAGTTTATTTTATACTAGATCTTCTAGAGTATTGCTTGAGAGCTAAAAATGTCTGTTCTTACTTACAAAAGGGATTAAATAAACTTTTGTTATCTACCATCATAAATTAAGTTTTTAAAATACAAATGAAACAGTCCCCACCTTTTTTTCAAGTAAATATTGTAGCATTTTGAAATAACGACTTAATGGTCTGGCAAGTTAATTGGGCTACTCAATATAGAACTGTTGAATGGTAAATAATTGCTCAGTAGATCCTCGCTGAACGAGCTCAATTCATTTCCAAATTACTTGTAATGCAAAACACTTACTAAGGGAAAGAATTTTTGTCTTTATGTAATCCTTGTAAATTAGGGCAATGTGTTCTATTCTGAAAAAAAATTATGTAATTTTATAATGTAATTTATTATTTTTAATGCATTTACTAGATGATTACATAATGCTTTTATTAGAAGATTGTCTAAAGATGGTTGTCTTTGACTGCAAATTTTGACAAAAATGAGACAGAATTATCATTAAATGAATTTATAGCATGCATAGTTATTCTTTTTGAGGATGCTTCTCAATATACATTGTAATAACTTCCTATGCTTTCAGCATGTTTCTTATTTCACTGGAATGTTATTGTTCTGTTATGGCTAATACATTTTTGTCTTTTGACAAAATCTTCTTGGCAGTTTATGACACTAAATGCAACCCCATCTTTGATAATTCTAGGTATGTTCTTCTGAGAGCTCATTGCTACCTACCTCTAACCTCCTAATCTTGGCCAGAGGAAAAAAAAAAAAAAAAAAATTGTTGATTAAAGCTCCACAGGCACTTGTCCAAAAATCCTTGAAGTCATATTCAACACTTTCTGGCCAAAACTTCTCTGTAAATATAAGATCTCTCTTCAAACAAGTGCTCAATACAGTCTGATACAAATCAAAAAGGCATGTGAAGTAACAAACATTGCTTGCGTAGCACAATTGTCCTACGAAACATTGCTTGTTATGCAAGTCACATTTTTCTATTTTGTTTTGCTTGTTGTGTGGGATGCTCATTAATTGAAGTTTGACTGTATTATTTATATGTGAAAACTGTATTTTTTAATGCTGTAAATGGTTTGTGACAGTATTTTTTTGTATTTGAAATTTCTGTATTTAAAAAAAGGCTTTTTTTTAAAAAATTATTTCTATATTCATATGAATTTTGATTATATTAAAAAATTATGAAGTGAAATAAGTAAACAAATGTCTGAAGGCTACATTCAAAGTCTTCTATTAAAGGTTTTTAGAAGTTAAATATAACCATAAAAGAACATAAAAAAAATTCATTTAACAAAATGAAGTTTCAGCTCAGTCAGTAATTTTTATTATATTTTCCTGTATAATATATAGGTGATATGGAATTTATTAATTCATTTGTAAAATCTTTCTATAATACCATAGCATTTGAGAAGATAATTTAAAAACGAAAAAGAATTTTCTGAGTAGTTTGAATTTCTATGGGGGAAAAAGTATTTTTACTTTTAGTTATATAGAATATAATAGATTTATCAAGTGTTATGCATAGCTTATGTAATTTAATTATTTAATTCATTAAACCCATTTTTTCCCCTTTCAAATATGTCTGAGTTTTTTTTAATTCTTTTTTTCTTAAATATTTTTATAAATTTTTCTTAAATACCATAGTAATTGCT
The DNA here is from genome assembly GCF_947563725.1 of Argiope bruennichi. Classification (NCBI taxonomy): domain Eukaryota; kingdom Metazoa; phylum Arthropoda; class Arachnida; order Araneae; family Araneidae; genus Argiope; species Argiope bruennichi. The sequence continues at coordinate 12,117,221 of NC_079153.1, forward strand.
CATTTAGTATAAGTATTGACATTATTTATATGAATAGATTAACCCTTTCTAGGGCCTTGGGAAGTATGCTTCCCATCAAATTTATCAATCTTTGTATGAATTTATGTAGGTTTGCATAAGTTCTGACAATTTTTTTTAGAAAGACAAACTTAGATGCTTTAGTTCTTTATTTTACACAAAATGATGAGTCTTGATTTGGTACTTAATTATTAATTAATTGAATTAAATTTATCTAATAAGCTAAATGAATCCCTTTTCTTATTCTAATTTCAAGCCTAAAAATATTTTAACATAATATGACTAGAAAAAAATGGCCCTTTAAAGTGTTAAGTAGTTGAAGAAAAATTATAAAAGTTTAAATATTCCTGTGTTTTATTTATTTTTTATCCATGCCCCTTTTTTCTTATACTGGGAGATCTAGCTTAAATTATATTTAATATGCTAAGTGCATTCTTAGTTTTTAAATTTGAGACTTGGTTTGTTTTCAGGATAATGAATTGAATATACTTTTTATAAAATGTCATATTGGGATTGTTTGATTTATTACTAATTTCTCATTTTTCTTTACTTTCTTTTGTACACTTGCTGAAAGAAATGACACCTACATTTTTTTATGTATTTGTTTTGGAGGTGAACTTTGTTATAATCTTATTAAGACTTTGCTGAAAATGGTTTTCATTAACATCTATGAGTTTAGAATATGGATATTATATAGTTTATCATGTAAAACAGTAGCATTATACGAGTTTAATACTTCTCAAACTAAGAATTTGATTTTTTTTTTAAATTTAAGAGAACCCATAATTTAAGAGAGACCATAATTTTTTTCCCCATATGAATTTTTGAAAAAAATTTACTTTTCTTGACATTATCAGTATCATTACTGCCAGTTTTTCTGTTTGCTGTTCTACATTCAGTACATTATAGTGTAGTCATCTTAAATGTAAGTATACATATTGATTCTTTAAAAATAAATTTCTTGTACAGTAGAATATTTGCATAAAATGATTTTTATTGCATGAAAATTATCTTGCATATTGTATTTTTTCTTTCTAGATTCTTTCAGAAAATAGATATCTATTGTTCAATAAATTGAATGCAAAAATGACTAGCTTGCAATGTTTTCCTTTGTATTATAGATCTAATTGAGTTAACTTATTTACAGTTTTTATATATTAGTTTTATTAATCATTGATTTTAAAGAAAGCTGTTGCCAATCATATTTTATCACAATATCTTTATGCAAAATTAAATTAGCATTGAATTTTTTCATGTAAATATCTGATTTTTTAAATGCAGTAGCTCTCTCCTTTTTTTTGGGGGGGGGGAGCAGGGAATCGTTATGAATCTTAAATTACTTTAGGTTTAGCTTTGTGGATCCCTTTCCTTCGCACTTGCATTCCTTTGAAAAATGAAAAAGTTTTAAATCCTTCTGTTGTATATTTTGCTTGTTGTTGGAGAAGGGAATTGAAATATAAGCTGATAACAGTTTTAAAAAAATGTAGAAAATTAGCAAATGTATCAATAAATTTTTCTTAACATTTTTCTTTATTTTTTTAGTGTATAAATTTTGGCTTTTTTTTTCTTTTTGTTTAAAAGACTGAAATTTTATAACTCCACTTTTTTTTTTCTTTTTTTTTTTACTCAAAGGTGATGTACACACAGTTTAAGAAACTCTGGATTTTGATTGGTTGATTTTTATTGCTCTACTGCATTGTCTTATAAATATTATGCTAAAACTGAATATCAAAATTAGGATTGTTAATAGATTTATTTTATCATGAATTTTCAGCCATTTTGAATGAAAGAATGATAAACTAGTATATTATTGGCAGAATATTATTATAGAATATAGGAATTATATGTAGAATATTATTGGCAATCTGCTGTTAGAAAATCAAGGATAATAGATTGTATTAAAGATGTATTGCTTCATGATACAAGTTTTTCTAATTGTGAACATATAATATACATTTTTTTTTCTTCTGAAAGAAATATCTATATAAATAAAATTTAATAAATTATCTCATTAAAATGTGAAACTAAGTTAGACTTAATGATTTTAATACAACTTCTTTATGAAATGTTAATAATCTTTTGTACTGTATATGCTAGTTATTATGCAATTAATAATAAATCTTTATATATTTTGATCTATTTATTTTAAATACACTCATAAAAGTTAATAATTATTGAAATTAGTTCTGATGAAATTGGAAATATATGTGATAAATAAAAATTGAAAATCATACATTTTTATTCTAGAAATTGGGACAGTTAAATCTTGCTAGATCATTAGCTGCAACTGCAGAAAATCACCAGCAAAACATTCTCAAATTAGTGGCATTTACTGAAGTGTGCTTAATGCCTATCACTATTATATGGCTTCTAAGGTAATAAAATTATGGACTTTTTTGTATTTCTTGTAATAATCACGAATATTAATAGCTTGTAGTTTAGCAGTACCATGTACATAGTATATTCATACACCTTGTATACAAAAAGCTATTTTAAATGTTTTTCTTTCATGTGAAATATTTAAAAACTGATACTTAAAACATTGTGGAGATATTGAACCAGATCTTGTTCTAATAAAGCAACCTTAAAAGTAAACATTTATAGTCGTGAAAAAAATGAATTGTTCTCTGATTATGAGATTTAAAGAAAATTAAAGCATCATAATTTTAGAAAGAAAAAAAAGTTGAATTTTTTTTCTTCCAGACAACTCGATGCATTTAAAGCTTACTCGAAGTTAATGGTGAAATTTATTTAAAAGCAATTGTTATATATTTTCCATATATTTGAAGTTTTTTTCTTTTACTTCTGTGCATTTTTTAGGACTCTTAACTTCAGTTCTTTTCTTTTTATATTCTTGTAGTGGTAAAGGGAGTTTGCTGGCACCTTTTGCGTATTATCGTTTCTTGACATTCCGTTATGCATCCCGAAGGAATCCATATACTAGGTAGGCTTTTGTGGAAAAATTGTTTGTTACTATAACTGTATACAGCTTTAAAAAAATGGGTGTTTGTTGGATTTTGTTGATTAAGTTAAGTTGCTTAAGTTTGATAACAATTCTTAAGAACTTTAAAAATTTCTTTGTTTTGAGAAGGGGAAAGTTTTTTTAAAAATGCTTATTTTTCTAGAAAAATGTTTAAAAAAAGTTTTATATCTCTAGAAATTTAATATGATAAATTGAGTGGATATAAAAACTTTGTTTATTTGATTTACAAGAAAGAATACTGATGAAATGGAAGAATGAGATGAAGTGATCCAGAAGTGTCTATATGTGTTAAAACAATGTTTAATGATCTTACCTTTTTCTTCAATAATGGACACAGCTGTATATTGAAATGCTAGAATTATTATTTTGTAGGGGCAGTATGAAATAAGAGGTGTCCCAAATTTTTTGATACACATATATTTTTAAAACTCGCTTACATTTTATTGCTTTAGATTGTAAAGAATTTGTTATGCATGGTAAATGCACGCTTTTTCATTTATGGGTTTTTAAAGAAGAGCACATTGATTAGTTATTCTCGACAGAAAATAAGAATAAACCAGGATATATTTGGTGTACAAAAGAGATAAAATATATCAAAGTTGAAAGTTGTGCTAAAAATACACATGAAAGGTTTTAATGACAAATGTTTTTATACTTATTATAGTGTAGCCTCTTTTGTATATAATTCACTCATCATTTCTTATATCATTTGGAAGTGATTGCTTGAACAATACACTGAAGGGAACTACCATATTTTATTGAATTATATTTTATCATGATGCATAATTATACTATTTGTTTATATAAAATGCAGTGTGATGAAATTTTAACTTGAAACCAAAAATTTTTAATTGTCATGATTTCTTTTGTGGTATACTTTTAAATGTTCTCTCTTGAACATTATCTATTGAATCGATTTTTTTTAAATTTAGTTTTTGTTTTAAAAAAAAGGAGAGAGAGAAAAAAAAACCCCTTGCTAGATTTGAAATTTAAAGTTTTTGCATACTTTTAGTCTTTCTAGGGCTCAGATTCTATTTTTAATGGTTTTTGCTTTCTTTTTTTGTAATTTATACAATTTTTTTAGTTTTCCAGAACAAACCATTATCTACATATATAGTTTCTCCCTTATATGAAAGAAAGACTACATAATGATTGGCAAAGTGCATATATAGCTTAAATTTAGTTAGGAACATGAAATTCGCATGAAGATGCTTCTTGAATATTAGAGATTGACTAAGAATAGATTTGAAAAAGTTTGATTAGCAGTTTAATTTAAAGATGAACAGGGACATTTTCATCATAACATCAAAGTATATTATCCATAAAATTTTTTTATATGCCCTTAAAGTTTTTTTTTCTTAAAAAAATCTGCTCTCACTGATATCAGTTTTATTTAAATGAATGCATTTTTTAAAACTTTAACAATTTTTAAAAAAATGAGATTAGACATAATTTATACCATTTGTTTTTATTGTAATGAAATTCAAAGCAATCAATAATTAAATACATGACTTTACCATGATTAAAAAAAGCTTCCTTTGAACTTGAAAAATTGTATTCAATGAGCTGTTTTCAAGTTTTTATTTATTGAATGTTAAGATGCATTGTCTTGTCTACTTTTTCCTCAAAATAATTTTTTAAAAATGTCACATGTTAAAAAGGCAAATACTACTCATTTACTAACTTATCACAAAAATCCCTGATCATGATGTCGATGAATTTAAAGTTTGATACATTACTATAAATTGAATGGAATTTTTGTTTCAAATTCAAGGTTCTCTGAAATGTGAAGATTTATGTCTTCTAATTTTTTTTATAACTAAGCTTTGATTTAAATGTAATAAAAATAAATTTGTTGCCTCCTCTGATTATTATTTTTTTTTTGTGCTGTGCTTCTAGATCAGTATCAAAGTTTTCAAAAATATTAATTTCAATATAAAATTAAATATGTATGATTTAAATTTTTTAAATACAATTTTGTGTTATTATTAAGCATAAAACATCCTATACTTAGAAAATAGGTAGGTTTATGTATATATGCATGTACAAGTGTTTAATATTTTTGGCTAAAGTACTTTATATTACCGCAGTTTCTTGCTATACACCATAAGTATAGGAAAGTTCTCTTTTGTAAATTATGTTGCATTTGCTTTGCTACTATTCAGGTGTTCTTTTTGAGAGTTGCTTTTATTCTCAATGATGATTTTCTTTAAGTTGAAGTATTGTTACTGGCTTATGCTTTGTTATTATAGGCTATGCCAGTGATCCTTTGATTTTTCATTATTGATAATTGTTCTTATTTTCTGGTCACAGTGATTCTTTTTAAAATGTTGCTTAGTAATAGTATTAATGCTGAATATAAATGAATTAAAACATTTTTACACTGATTTTTTTTTGTTGAATTATATAGTATGTTATTTCTTCAAAATATTTCAAAGTGCAAAACAAAATAGATAATTTCCCTTTAGTGCATACTGATGTAATGTTTTGTAATATATATTGATAGTGGAAAGGGACACACACACGTATGTGTGTGTTCTCTGTTAGCAAATTATGCAAGAGATAATTTGCCCTAGAAGCTATACGAAATTATTTGCGATTGACCAGTAGATAGTTGAATGAATTAATGAGATTTTCCCCCTAAATAAGCCATAACAATTAGATGCAAACATTTTTTTCATGTATAATGTGGTATTAATTTTTTAGTTAACCCTTATTTTCAATTAGACATGACACATTATCACAGAATTGGTATGCCAATGTTTTTTTGAAACAAATTTTATCATTCTTGAAATTTTCTTTTGTGTAATAATTTTACATTATTTTTTATATCTCTAGCACTTCTGTTTTGTCCTTTTTATTTTCAAACTCTTTTTACTTTTGGTGTTTGTCTTCCACAACTTATTCCATGACTCTTTCAAGTCATAACTCTTTGAATCAAAGTGCTTATTCGTAGATTTCATGACATGATTCAAATTGTATTATTTTTTTTTTCCTTTGAGTTTATCTGAAAATATTTTGGGGCTTTGCTATATAATTTGTTTCTTGGAATTTCTTGAGCAGAAAGAAAATAATAATGTAAAAATAAAAAAATATTTTTAAGTCATTTTTGATGTCAAATGAATATCAAGAATCTTTAAGTACAGTTTTGGAAATTCAGTGGTTCCTGAAAAATTAGACATGGAATTATTCAGTTAAGAAAAGAAATATATATAACTAAATTCTCTAAAAATTGGTAAAGTATAACAATTTTTGTCAATTTGATTAAATAGATAAACTCTTCAATGTAAAAATTTGTAAAAGAAGCTGAACTCAGTGACATTTTAAATTGTCATCTGTAACATCTCATCAGTTCAAAATCTAGGAGTAGTTATTATTTTTTGAACTTTTTTGTACAAAGCAGCAGGAGGGTAATATTTTAAACTATTTGCATATTTACATAGTGCGAGACATACTTTGTATTTAAATTCATGTTGTAGGTACGAGAATATTTTAGATATCTTGTTATCAATTTAATTTGATTTAAAATTTATGGTTTTGATGTCTAGGCTAAATATCAAATATAATATGGGAGTTATTTTCTTCCCATACACCTTGAAAGTCAGTAATTTTAATGTACAATCTATACATTTAATGTTCACCGATGAGTTTTCAGATTCACAAATGAACAGATAGACATTCTATTAATAGATTTGGTCTTGTAAGGAGAAAGTCTTATAGTACTAGTGATAAATGCTGCTATACTTTTTAGCTGAGAGACAAAGGTGGACTTTCTATTGATGAATTTCAGTTTGTTTGATGCAAATGTGTACTTTTATAAATTAGAATGTGTACCAAATTTCATTCATCAGGCTTGTAACATTTCTAAATTATCATATTCTCAAGCAGACATTCATAATTAAAAAAATAATTAACAGTCTGTAGAATCAGTTAAATGTGCTGGTTTGTCAAAATATATAGATTGAATTTTTTGACTGCAATACTTACTATTTTTATTTAAGAAAATTAAATTTGCTGTTTATTTTTATTAAATAAAAGTTCTTATAGTCAGTTAAAATTTTGAATCTTTTATATTTTAACAGAATTAAATAGATTTTGTTTTCCTTGTATAGTTGAGTTAAACTATTCAAAGTTCATCAACAAAATATTAAAAGACTATGTAATCAAACAACAATCCCCTCTCCTCTTTAAATAGTTCCATTTTCTCGAGTTATGTAAAAACAATTATCAAGCATGATATATTTTTGTAGATTCCAGCACTTTTGATATCAAATCTTATTCTAAAGATTAATTTCCTTTTATATCGTAATTCTACAATATTTTTAATATCTCAAGCACATTTTGCCTAATTCATTTTATTGTTCAGTTAATCATACTTATTTCTTAGTGTTTATTTGGCATAATTATTAAGTCGGCTTTTTTTTTGTTTGTTTGTTGGTTCAAAGCCTGAATTTTATATGATCAGTTCCATAAAGAGGAAAAAATAAAAACACTTTAGTACAACATATTCAAAAATGGAAGTATTTTCTTTGCCTAGTATTAAAGCAAAATAAATAAGGGAGATAAGATAGGTAGAGGAGAAGAATGTAAGAGTAAGAGGGGAAGAGTGTGTTTTTCTCTATAGTTAGGAATATACTTTTTGTAGCAACTCAGAATACTTCTTCTTATTACATTATTTTAGTTAATTATAATCATATTTAAAAAATAACATAGTTAAAATTTTTTGCACCATAATTAATTTATGTTGATTCTATGTAATGAAATTGTATTTTTGAAATAAATTGTTTAATTTCTTAATGTTTCTAGTTGCCTTTAGATATTTAAAAATACTAGCAGTATTTACATGGGCTGTGTTGTGATGAATGTTAGGGAAATCGAAACCAGAAAATAAGGCTATTAAAACAAAGTAAAAAAGAAAATGTTTTTTGATAAATTCAAGATAGAATTCACCACCCCAACCACTCGATTGATTAAAAAATTTTTTATTTCATATGAAAGTCCACAATCTTTAGATGCATCATTAGTGGTCATCTGCACCACATCATTTTCCAGATAAATGAAAAAAATTATACTTCATTTTATATTTTGTGGATGGATAAAGATCGACTGAGTTTCAAACAGTCGTTGTAGTGATTCAGAAATTCATTGTTTCACATCAATGGTTATGATTTCCTAGATACATTAGTATTGTTTTATTGTCTTCGTCTTGAGAAATATGTGGGGTATAAAATATATTTTGCTATTTTCAGAATCGGTTGTTTTTGACTGTATAATATAAAGTTGTAATAAGGTTACAATCGAGCAAATTTCTTTGCATAGACCTTTAATTAGAGCTTAATTTCACAAACAATATGTTAAAGCTTTCTTTGAATTCAATTTATAATTGAAACTGTACTAATTAAACTATTTTTTTTTTTCAAATATTTTTGGCCCATACTTTCCTATGTTTCAATTTTTCACTGACTGGTTCAGCAAAAAAAAAAACTTATTAGGAAAATAGTATATAAATAAATAAAAAAAATATTTTGAACATTCTTGTTTTAAAGTCAGTAGAGATATTCAAATCCTCTGATTTTTTTTTTTTTTTTTTTTTTTTTTTTTTTTTGAAAAAATTAATGGAAATAATGTTTGATGTTGAAATTTTAGTTGGTTAAAAAAAAATTTTTTTTTGGAAAAAATGATTAATTTTTAAATTTTTTTTTTTTCAATTTCACTAAATTATATCAGAGGTCCAAAATAAATTCTTTAGAATAATGGTTTTCATTCGTCACTGCAAATATTTTTTTCCTAAGATTATTAGAAACCATACTGTGGGCATTTACATGTGGAAAATTATCCAAAACAGCGCAAAACATAAAATAATCTCATTATTCAACTTTAAAAATCAGGCTTTAAAGTACTTAGTCTTCATTACGACTACATGTATGCCAAATTTCATGACTGTAAGTGTAATATATTTGTCTGGACATTGCCAGCATGCAGGTACACACATTTTCTTTTTTAAGCGTAGACATATTATAATATTCTCTGGTTACTGGTTTTCTTTTTAATACTGTTTTCAGTTTAAATGATTAGATGAGAGTTAGTTTTTGGATGAATTAAAAATATTGTATTCCTATAATTTTTAAAAAAGCATTTAGCTTTTTTCAAAAGAAAGTTTTTTTTTTGTTTAAAAAAAATCTAAAAGTGGATATTTAACACATTTTTCTGCGATTTTTTTAAATGAAACATCTTACAGCACTGCTCTAATGGAACAAAACAAATTATCTTACGAGATAAAAAAAGGCATAAGCTTGATGAAGATTAATTATTAAAGAATTGCATATCTTTAGTAGTTTATTATACTTTACTGTTGAAAATACTTTCAAATTTTTACATGTGATAAATACTTTGTATTTTTAATTGCATAGAAATATTTTATTATATATGAAACATTTTTTAATATATAACAAATAATTGAAGTCCTATTGAAAGAATAAGGCAGGCTATATTTGATTAATATATTAATTATTCTTATGTATATTCCGAAATATAATTGTCACTTTTATAAACTAATTCTATTATTCTTTTAAAATGAGGTGATATACATTACTTATTCAAGTATATATAAAATATTGAGATTAATTGATGAAATTTTCATTTTTAGAAATGTGTTTCGTGAAATGAGAATCGTTCTTGAAGCCTTTGCTAACACCCCTGGACGAAATGTGTCAATGAGAAACATGTGCTACAAAATTATCAACTATACATCCTATTTGGCACCACCCATACCAGCACAGCAGTAACAATTTTGTAAAAACTTCGACTTTGGTGACTGTATTTTTAATATGGTTTGTGTCAAATTTTATATCTATTTATGTGCTTTGATAAACATCTGGATCACTTGTTTTGTTTAGTTGATATTAGCACAATATTTAAAAGTTTTGTCATGTCATCAAATTAGGTATGATGGTTTCATTATTGAAACACGTATTCACCTATGCACTGTGCATAATTCATATGCATTTAAATTTAATTTACAATGTTCCATGAGTTTTATTTAAACAAGATTGATGGTACTTTTTAAGTATGTTATAAAAAATTATGTCAGTTATTTATTGTCATTTCTCCTTCCTTTTTAATTTTTGTAATTTTGTAACTGTATATTAGGTTGATTACATCTTTGGATTATAAGATGGATTGCTTTAAGTTTCATTTTGCAACACTGTAAAATGATTCTGTCTAAAACAATTAGAATTATCGGGAAATATTGGATGTGCTGTTTGTATGCTAAATAAAAAGAATTATAAAGAATTTGTATAGAATTTTTTTTTTTGCTTACTTTTTTTCTTTATTTTTGTCTTAACAGAAATATATTTCAATTTACATTGCCATGCCTTTTTAAATTGAATTTTACTTACCAAGAAAATATTAGTAGCATACTTTTGAAAAGAAACCATTATAAATTCTGGCATTTAATTTCTTTTAAATAAATTTTTAATACATTAATAAATCTGAAATTTTAAATTCATTTGTATAGCTAGTTTGGAGTGGTTGCTGTGTTAGATTTCAATCAATATAAAGGAACTGACTGTTATTCTTGAAATTCGTTTAAATCAAGGGTGGAGACTTAAAAAAATGAATTATGTTTAACATTTAACGATTAATTTATAGATATTTAAAAAGCATACATTGCATTGAATATTATATATATAAGTTAATATGAATTCACATATAAAAATAGATAAAATTCTTTTATTCAATCTTCTTTAAAGAAAGTATTTTTGTATTGCAGAGTATTTATAATAGTGCTCTTGGAACATATTTTAGTTGTGTTTGTGAAGCATTTTCATGATTTGCAAATTTTTATTAGATTAAAAGGATTGGAATATCTATATTAAGTATAGAAATGAGGAAAGTATTATGCAGATAAATTTACTGCTTATTTTAATTCTTGAATAAATTCATGCTCAACAGTATAGTGAGAAGATATATTGCTGTGGGTAAAATATATAAAATTTCATAGGTTTTTATCCACATTCTGTCTAAATCAATCATTCTTTTAAGATGTGTTGCAAAAGTTTATTGGAAAATTTTAATAATCTTTGTCTAATTACTGTCAACTAGCAGTTTTGACACTGAATAGAAATTCTTAATTTGTAACTATTTATGAAAATTCTTTCTGCCTTCTGTAACTATTTGTTAAATATTTATGTTTCTTAAAAATTTTATGTAGAATCATGTTTCAGATATTTTAGAACCTTCTCATTGTTACTAATGAGCTATACAATTTTCCAGGGTTTGGCAAGAGGCATTCTCTAGTATTAAATAGAATTTCAAATTAAAGACTAATATGAATAGGAAAATTCATTTTTATTCACACTTGATATTAAAAATTTAGCAGTACATTTGAATCTCTTGTACTGCTATTTAAAAATATTGGCAGTATTTTAATATAGACTATGATAAATGTTAGGCTATTGTAATTTGCTTTACACTTTTTTCTTTTATGGAGTGCACATGGATTTCACAATTGATATGTGTAGGATGCACAGGGTGAATTCCATCTAATTTTCCAAACAAGAGCATTATAGGACAGCCCATGTGATTCATAAAACACTAACACAATTCTTTCCTATTCCTTACTGTTTGCAAGCAATAGCAGATTCAATGATTATTTTACTAAAAAAAATTCTGATTTAAAAGAGTTTTTGACAAACCTTCATGTAAAATGCATATTTTGAAAGAACACAGTAAATTCTATAAGATGACTCTTTTCAACAGGATGCCTGAATAAAAGTTGGGTTACAAATGCAGAAATCTTGATGAAGTGTAGAATCAAATTGTCATCAAAATCTTTTATATTGAGTATCATAAATACTGATCTAGCTACAATATAACACATTTACCAAAAACTTGCATGTTCTATCAGCCTTCAAATGTTTTATTGTAAGCTCATATCAGCATTTCAGAAGAATTTAGTCTTTTTGTTGTAATACATCATGGAATTGAGTATTCATTAAAACAGAGAACTTGTCATTCTCACTTCTGATTTTTATTTCCTATCTGTCTTGAGCCTGCTTTTTTAGTCCAAGAAAGAAAATTTTAGAACCTAATAATAATAAAATGTATATATAGCATTTTTATAAAATTATAAACATTATGGGAACAAAATGAGACATCTTCATATCTCAAAAACATTTTATTGGCAAATTTGCATATATTCCATTTATCCGCTGAACTTTCCTTTGCGAACTTTTTGGCGAATGACTATGTTACAAACGAACGACTAAATTTCTTCTGAATTAGAATGCTGAAAAGATTTATTGTTGTCTCATTTGGAAACTAATGGAATGATTAAGTTTGTGGTTTGTACATTGTAGTTAGAATGATATTTGAGATATTCAATATTAAAAATGTTGGCAATGATTTGATTTTGCATTCCACCAAGGTTTCAATGTTTGTAGCTCGGATTTCAGTCCAGGTATTCCGATGAAAATGGTGTCTTAAAAGATTTTTTTCCCATTTCTAAGTATGTGCTTATTTTGCATGTAGATTTGTCAAAAAATTTTTAATTTGGATTTTTTTCTCAATATGTTAAAGTGAATATACTACCTAACTTGCAAATGGAAAGTAATGAGCCATGGTTATTGTTGTGTTTTATAATGAGAAGATTGCTGTAGTGTTATACAATCCACATAGACTATTCTATTCACATCTGCTAGACAAATTAAGTCAAATTCACCCTGTATATCATAAAACAGCTTAAAATTAATTCATTAACTAAAATTAAAAGTCTGGATTGTGTTTGCCTTAATTATTCATCTAGGAAATATAAAAATAAACCATTTGTAAAAAAAAAAAGAAAAAAAGACCCCTTCCCATTTTTCCTTTAATAATTTTCGTACAAATGGTTAAAAAACAACAACTTTTTTTTAATGTTTTTGTATAATTTCTGCAAAGAACTGTAGATTTCAGTCTTTGCTGTGAATGTAGTTACTATATTATTTACTGTAGGTCTAGTCTTAGATGTGAATCATAAAGACAGGAAATTCATTCTTTGCTTTTATATTGTATTATGACTGCAAAGTGGCACATTTATAAAACGGCTTTGGTTTTCTTGCAAAAGAGATTGGTGTAGTTGGATCAGAATTGCTTTTAATTTATTCAGTGAAAAGACTGTTTACAACTTTATTTTGTTTACATATACTTTCATTTGATGCCCATTTTTTTATTATTGCATTGTTTATCTATTTTGATGACTGTATTTTAATTTATTTAATGTTTAGTTATTTAGCTTTTCTGTTGTCAATTTGATGGAGTTAAAAGCATTAAAATTCCGTCACTTGCACCCCCCTTTTTCTTTAGGGAATATTTATAGTTCAGTACTTTTTCACTCATTCTCTGTAATATATGTTGATGACCTTTTAAAAATTGTATTTAAAATGAGTAGCCAAATGATAATTATTAGGAAATAGAATGAGCATTCATTATAAAAACCTGTCTGTTATGTATAGAGAATTTAATTATATAACCATAAAAGTTTAATTTTCAAAAAACAATTACTATCAATTTGAAATTTTTTTTTCTTCCATGTTGAGCAATAACTTCTATCTTTTAAAACAATTTTAAACAAAAGGCATAGGATTCCGAGTTTTCACATGTTAAAGAAAATGTAAAAAGTTTCAATTTCATTATATATATTTATATTAATAAATTTGAAATTAACCAATAATTATGCAACTATATATAATCAAGATTGTAAAATATCAAATTTTACAATGTTTTCCCTAAAAATTATTTAGGGAAACAATTTTATTTTTCTTATGTTTATTTTGCATTAATCCAAATTAAAAATTGCCTGTTTACATTTATTTAAAATTTTTTTAAAGAATTAAGAATTAAAATCTGATCAAACGGAAAAATTCTTAAGCATCTAAAAGAATAGCAGATTATTTTAAACCAAATCTCAACCCTTTTTTGTGATATTTTTTAGAAAGGAAAAATTTTACAGTACCTCATTTCTGCTTGGAAAACTTTGTTTCAGTTCATGAAAATTTTGAATTGATTTTTTTTTTTTTTTAGTTTACACATTTTAATGATATCTTTTAAGTCAAAATATTATTTAAAAAAATGCAACATTCATTTATTAATAATGGTGAAAAATCAGAAATGAAGGGATCACTTAAAATCTTCGTAATCCCATTTGAAATCATTCCTTAGTTATTGGCATTAGCTTTTTATCAAACAGTTTATAACTTTGATAAAATTTGAAATCTTGGTGAAAGAATTATCGCATACTTATATTTAATTGGAAATCATCTTTTAAATTCAGTTATATGAATTTAAATGAATCGTACAGTTATAATACTTCATAATTTCTGCAATTAAATGTATTAAAGTCTATTTACACATGTTGTTTTTTTTCATTTTACACTGATACTTATTTAAAATTTTACAAATGAATGAATGATTATTTTATATGATATATGTGAAATATAAAAAACTTTTCTAAATTCATCAGAGTTAAAAAAAAACCCGTAAAAAATTAAGAAGTACACTAGATGATTTTCCCAAAATCTGCAAGTAAATGAAAAAAGTTTATTAAAATATCATGCACATAAACATATCCTTGTTTTGTGAATATATTTAATACTAACTAGTCAGCCCTATTGGAAAATAATTAGATTTTAAAGAATTCATTGAAACTATGATTTTCCATCATCTACATTTTATATATATATACTTTTAAAAAAAATTTGTTTTATTTATTATAGGAATAATAATATACCAAGCAACTAATTTAACACTAAAATAATAAAGCTTTATTTTCTAAAAAAAATATGTTACAAATTAACTGTTATTGCATTAGTATTGAAAAATGTCATGTATGAATGCATCAAAAAGTTAATCGATGGTCAAAAGCAACAAAACTAAGAATTAACATTTTTTTTTAAAGAAAGAGTTTAAAGAAATCTGTTGGTTGTAGTATGGAAATTTACATAGTATTATAAATCCGTTGATTCATAATTGGCATGATAAAAACGAATCGCCAGATCCATACAGCATATTAGATTAAAATAAGCAACTAGACAAACCATGCAAATTAAAACAGAAGTATTACTTGCCAAGCCGGTTTAGCGCGCAATATTTGGGGAGTCGATTTGGACCTTTCTTGTAAAGTCAACTTAGGATTAAATAAACCAGAGTAAAATCTGAGGCATATTGGAAGAAAATTCCGCGATTCGAACATCCTTTCTGTAATACTTTCAATAAAATTGATTCACAGGGTTTGGTTTTATTTTATGATTAAACACGAGCACATATTTTTTAACAGTTGTTACCACTATTTTACGTGAATTTGAATTATGCAAGAGAAATGAGAAAATTGATATAATTGCTGATTTACTAAAAGCAAATCGTTTTAAAAGCACATTCAATTCTTCATATTAAACTTAGCAAAGATTTGCCCAAATTCAATCCTAATATCTTTCCCTTTGATTAAATTATCCATTTCCGAACACGATGCCAAAACACAATTGTTGGACACTAATTTTTCTGTAATTAATTCTTTATTATTTTCGTCAATTAGCCGTGTTGCATCTTCTATAACCACAGTAGCAAACCCCAACTCTGACGCATGCAAGGCCGTTGAAGTTACACAGTGATCGTAAGCCAATCCACAGACGAATACATGCGTCACATTCTTTTGTTTCAGTAAGTCGTTAAGCTCGGTTTTAAATAATTTCATATTATCCCAAAATGCAGAATAGCTATCAATTTTTGGATTTGTTCCCTTATATATGAAAACAGAATTTTCTGGCACTTTCAGATCTTGATGTAGTTCTGAACCCCATGTTCCTGCAATACAGTGCTTTGGCCACAGTTTTTGTTCCATTTTCGGTGGACCTTGAAACCAAACTGTATCGAACAGTTTGAGATCTCCAACACTCTTTTCATTTTCATTGCTTAATTCATAAAGTTGAATATTATCGAAAAATGATATGTGTTCTTCAGGATGATAGTCCAAAGAATAAACTAGAACATTGAATTGTATATTTTCAATTAATTCATTTATTATTGGAACAACTTCATACCCATCTTGTTTTGCACTGCAATTTTTAAGAGCTAATGAACCATCAATAAAATCATTTTGAACGTCAATGACTAGAAGTGCTGTAACTGGATGCTTCAATGGCTTTAAAAAATTTTTCCAGACATTTTCGAATTCATTTGCATCTATTTTGTTATCAGCGTTACTATCGAAAGAGACGAACAACTCTTTTATTGTGGATTCGTTCAGCGTATCGCCATTTTGGTTCAATAAAGATGCGATCAATCGTTTGAAATCTTGTTCATCCAAATACTGCTTATCCTTTTCGTCAAAGTAGCGAAAGCATTCCAACTTTGTCGAATTCTCCGCGAAATCGAGCGAACGATCAAAAAACGCCATTTCCGTCGGGCGTTGAGGTGTTCAGAACAATGCACTTTGCCGGAACAGGATAGAAGCCGGCGGAATACATCTGACCTTCAAAACCGGGTAACCTTGGCAACGAACCCGCCAACGAAGCGCCAAATTCCCTCCCGCAGTATGAAGTTAGTATCCCTCCCCTTCCTTAATTTTGTTCTTATGCTATATTTTTTTATCGTCTTATTTTATTTTAATTCTTTGCGTACTAAATGAGGAAACAGATGCTGAACCCTACTCAACATTCTATTTTTGTAATGTCGCGATTTGTTATTACTTTAATAGATTCATTGTGCTTTTAATGGGTATCTACGGGTAATTATCAATATGCAATAAAAGTTCTTATATATTTATAAGTCAAATAATATTGAAATTTCTACTAGATAATTTCTTTTTTATGAGTTTATTTGACTGTAGAGTAATCAGTAAAAGATTAATAGTAAATGAACTCTTTATTGATAAATTATAAATCATGTAAATATCAGGTGAAAATATATTGTAGAGAATTTTTAACAGATTTTAAACTGATTTGAAAGTCAACTTTTAAAAATAAAGCAGAAATATTAGGTAGTCTTAAAAAATATACTTTATACGTGAAAAATATACTTTATGGTGAAGAATTAACTCTCTGACCGGAATTTCGGTAGTTACAGTGATTAAAGTATATGCTAAGAGTTAACTGGAAAGATGTTCTGGTCAGAAGGTTAAAATTGCTTCAACGAAAGACGTTTCAATTAGGATGAATGTAGGTTGGAGGAATAAACAAGAAAACGAAAAGTAATTTCTTTCATTCTTAAATTCATTTTAAATAACTATAAGGTAGAATTTGATGGAAATAAAATGAAACTTGAAAAATAATATCTTACATTTACGTAATATAACATTACATTGGATTAACCCTCTAACTGGAATATTGGTCATTGCAAGCACTAATTTACATGTTAAATAAATGGAATTTAGAGGATCTTGTTAGAGGGTTACCTCAGTTTGAACGGTAATCAGATGCTAACATATCCAAATCGCACCACATCCTCCAAACTTCCTTTTCACACTGACATGTAGAAGAAACTACTGTGGCGTAATGTCAAAGTTTTGCCTTCAGAACTGAAGAGTACTATAAACTTAATATCCGCAGTGTACATAGAAGGGGCGAATATTAAATTGAAGTGTCTTCCCATTGGTGTAGTGAGGATAAATTGAGGAAAGTCTTGCGAACTAAAATGTTTTTCTCACCACTGGACAATGTCAAAATCATCCTCCCTCATACAGCCTCAAGGCGGGATATTGACTAATCTAAATTACAATTGTGAGAAGAGATTACAATTCAAGTTTTGTTTTATTTAGTTATATTAACATCCCGTTTTAAAGCAACACTAGGGCTATTTCGGGACGGACCTCGTCATTTTGAACCACGGTCAGATGACGAGGGCGACACCTGAGCGGGCACCCCTCTCCATACTTCCACACCACACCAGAGGGAGGACGTTTGGCATCGACATCGACGGATTTATAATGCAACAGACCCACTTACACGTCGGTTCTTCGGAGGAATCATATCTCGAACCCGAAACTCTCCGGTTCCGCAGCCGAGGCTTTACCATCAGGTCACTGCGGTTTAGACTATAATTCAAAAAACGAGATAGACAGTTTAAAGATTCTTTTTAATTTAATAATAATAATAGCGAGAGGAATTTTTTAGTTATTAATATTATTAGAATTATTATGTTCTTGATTCTCTTATATATTTCCATTTTGTGTTCAAGTTTGTCTTACAGAGAATCGAATATACAGTTTAAATAGGGCCGCGGTGGCCTGGTGGTAAGGTCTCGGCTTCGGAACCGGAGGGTTTTAGGTTCGGGTCCCGATTCCACCGAAGAACCGTCGTGTAAGGGGGTCTGTTGCGCGTTAAATTCATTATGACCAAACGTCCTCCCGCTGGTGTGGCGTGGTGTGGAGAGGAGAGTGCCAGCTCAGGTGTCGTCCTCGTCATCTGACCGAGGTTCAAAATTGCGAGGTCCGTCCCAAAATAGCCCTAGCGTTGCTTTAAACGGGACGTTAATATGACTAAACTAAACTACACTATGCACTTTGAATCCTTTTCCATTTGACTCCAAGGTTTGATTTAGATCAATAATTTATATGTAAAGACCAAATGGTGAAATTCTTTGTAATTTATTACGTTTTTGATCTAATGTTTTTACGTACACATGATTAGACGAAACCATTGAGAATAAATTCGTTAGCAAATTTGGTCCACATCTACAATTCTAGTACTAAAATCATTTACCAATTTTCATTTGTCTAGCTCAGTGTGACTGAGTTATCACGTGGATGGATTTCCTGTTAACAATTCTACGATAATGATGTAAAAACTATGAACCAAATTTCATTTGTCAAGCTTGTTCTGCTTTTGGATTATACTATTCAAAAGCAAATATTATTCCACCCCCACCCCCATCCTCTCCAAAGAAATCGGAGGAAATGAAAGTATGGTGATTACTCAGAATTTCAAATTTTTTGATGATTACATTATTTTTATACATTTTGTACTTTGAAAAAAGTTGAAAAGTTAATCCCGATTTAATTCTTTAAAATCTTCTGCTAAATAACATATTTCACCATTTTATTTTTGTCTTAATTTTATTTGGGCTCAAATCATCAATACAAGGTTAAATTTTTAAAATATTATAAGGTTTCGGAGATTAAGGACCTACGAGTCCAGGTGCTCCGTCGAAATACTCATCACTTCGTCGTCGTTTTGTCTTGATTTGTTTTCACACTCATTTTATAAAAGGTCGCTTTGAAAAAAAAAAACTTTCGGGAGAAAAAAAATGACCTACGTATGTTTTTTTTTTTTTTTTTTCAATTACAGTCAGTCACTCCGTTACCACAGAACTAAGCCATATAAACAGGGATGATTGTGACTGGCTATTATACTCATTAACTAACCAACTTTTGTATAAGAAAAACACGGCTAGCAAAAGCTCGTAGAAACTTCAAACTATTGGTAAAGGACTAGAAATCTTTTCCATAATTTTTTTAAAAAATATTTTTAAATTTTCAGAATATTGTAATATTGTGTTAAAATTATCACTATCCTTAGTTGGTACTTTATTAATTTAATCGAGTTGGACACATTCTGTTACAGACCTACATATTATAAGATTTTTCATCTAAATGAACTGTATTCGAAAAACTTGAATAGAACGCACATATGTTACGCATTCACTTACTATTAGGACTTTAAATAACTAACAATGATATACTTTTATCACATCACAGTATTTTTGTGAAAGTAGGTTCTCAAATATTTAAAATCAACAATTTAAATATTGTAACTGTTTATGTGTGGCGAAACTCACAGGCCATCGAGGCGAAAAACGAAAGAAGGGTATAAATTATAGATAGAAAATAAAATTTGTACAAAACAAAACCGCAACATGTATATGTGCACAATCTGAGAGTTTTTTGTGACATTTATATATCATTAAACATAAATAAGAAATTCAAACTAAGAACACTGTACCAAGAGGAACATTTACTGCATAGTCTGTAATCGACATAAGCGATAGGCGGGCGTGTTTTAAAATCATGATAGTAGAAG
Source organism: Argiope bruennichi (assembly GCF_947563725.1). Lineage (NCBI taxonomy): Eukaryota > Metazoa > Arthropoda > Arachnida > Araneae > Araneidae > Argiope > Argiope bruennichi. The sequence continues at coordinate 12,137,273 of NC_079153.1, forward strand.
TACTTCTCTTTCCTGCTTTTTCGGATTGTTCTCGTAACAGCAAAATTTTTAGAACAGAATTGTCATGACATTGAAACACGGGTAACAGAATGGAGGAAGGTGAAATGGCCATCTGTCTCTAAGTCAGATGGTGGCTACCAGATTTTTTTACTTATTACTGAAATTTGGCGAAGAAAGTTCTTTTTCTTTTTTAAATTTCTTTCTTCCTTTTTTTTTTGGAATTAATTTGATGAAGACAATTTCTTACATTGTATATATATATATTCTAATTTCCTGCTTTTTGTTTTAATTTGGCTCATATTAACTTCATTCTAAAATTTTCTCTTATTTCCTGATCACATTCCATCTTTTTTTTTTATTTAATTTATGCTACAAAAGCTCTGTAAAAATGCTTAAATCAGCGGGGTTCACGCTTCGAGTAAAGGTATAAAAATTTGTTTCTTGTTTGTATATAAATTATGTTTTCCGAGATGGAATGAAGCGAAGTTTTTAAAGTATAAAGTGTTCTCTCTCTTCGGCCATGACCCTGCTTCAAAAATATGTGCTTACATTATATATATATATATATATATATATGTATTGTTACGAAATTTCCGGGGTTCGTTTGGATAGTGGAAGTTATATGGTATGGAGAATGCTCAATCAGCAGGCGGCAGTAGAAAATGAAACAACGACGTTTATTTACACGAAGACACACAGGACAGCACAAAGACGACAACTATATACAGCACACAATTATCTTCAGCCGAGACGTGCAGCATACAACAGTATACACAGCAGCTCTACTCCGTCGCTGCTCCGCTAGTCCCTGGAAGACGAGTTCTTCACCGTCGCTTCCGACTACTCTTCGACTCCACTGATCCACGACTCAATTCACCGTCGGTTCACAACTACGACGACTCCACTGGTCCACGACCACTCTTCTCTGTCGCTTCCGACTACTCAATTCACCACTCGACTCACCGTCTGTTCGGCAGCTGCGGGTGTTTCCTTTTATCGGTCTCAGGAGGCGGGGCTAGAAGCCTCTCAACCAATCAGGAACGTTCGAGGCGTAACACTGTTCCTACTGGACGGACCAGGAAAATTCTCGATATTTCGGGTATAATCTATTTTGGCGCCAAAGTCGCCAAGTTTGTCGCCAAGCTCTGGGACCTCGTATGGAACCCACTATGCTGGAAAGCCGCATCACAGGTTCGTAACAATATATATATATATATATATATATATATATATATATATATATACATATATATATATATATATATATATATATATATATATATATATATATATATATATATATATATATATATATATATATATATATATATATATGTAGGACTCAGAAATCACTACTATTTTAGAACGCACATTTAATTACATTTAGGACGATTAGGACATTTAGGATATATATACATTAACATAAAAGAATTGAACATTCAGTAGATTTCGTCGAATACGTCGCGTCTCGTCTCGTCTTTACTTCGTCCAGATCCGTCTGATCTGACACGTCTTTACTCTCGTCCAGATCCGTCTGATCTGACACGTCTTTTCTCTCGTCCAGATCCGTCTGATCTGACACGTCTTTTCTCTCGTCCAGATCCGTCTGATCTGACACGTCTTTTCTCTCGTCCAGATCCGTCTGATCTGACACGTCTTTTCTCTCGTCCAGATCCGTCTGATCTGCTCTCCGTCTAACCAGCGTCAACTCCGTCTAACAACCAGCAGATGGCGCTCGCCACTACATATATATAATATTCAGGGCGAGTACAAATCCATCCTCATTCTATATGAATTCGTAAACTTGCGATTTGAAAGAAATGGTACCTTTATGTCACAGTTTGATGTTATCAGTATTATAGATTCTTCTCACACGTAACTCTATTTAAAAGGATTGATCTATGCACGTCAAGTGCTTTGTGTCTATTTGATTATGGAATCCAGGGCGCATCTTGCAAGAGGAAAAACGACATAACGTCACGTATAACTTTGTTAGATGACACTTGCTTTGCCTTTCATTATTTGACTATGACAAACAAACTATTTTTAGAATAGAACAGACTATTTTTAATAACAGACTATTTTTGCGATTTCCACATATTTTTTTTTCATACTTAAAAAAAAACAACCCTAAAAACACTATTATTTACTTTATTGGAAAATAGAAAAATTTACTATTTTAATAAAGTAAAAAAAAAAAAAAATTATTGGTGGTTTGGGTGTTTTACTTTATTGGAATTATCAAATGACATTTAAATCAGTTTTTTTTTTCACTATCTAGTGCTTGTTAATATTTCCCACAAAACCCCAATTTAAACTAAATATTTTTCATTTTCAATCAAAACTAATCATCATCAACAGCAACAACAACGGAAAAAAAAAGTAGCTCTTTCGATTTTCTTACAAATTCAAAGCTCTTTGATATCTTTAACAAAAATGATGCACTTAAAATGTGTTGTCAAAAATTATATTGCCTTTCTATTATAACAACCAGAATGTGTTAATTGGTAAAGTTTCTGATGAGGGCCATAGATGAATTTTGATGTTTTCTGATGATAGTTGCGAAAACTATTTTTGCAAAGAAAATGATTTCTTATCTTATCCATTCAGTTTCACAGAAAGTTGTCCCTTTAATGCCTGGTTGCTGTACTAATTTTATCTGTTTCTCCAATAAAAAAGTTTTTAATTATAGTTTGATAACTTGAGCACTAATAAATGTATTAAACATTTCATCGAATGGAAGAAATAAATCAATACAAAAATTATATATTACATTCATTCAATGAAAATAACAAGCATGTTAAAATTATCGTAATAAATATTGCCTTTTTTAATAATATTTTGTTGAGTAGTGAAGAAATCAAATATGTATTCAGAAAAAGAAATTTTACTCCTTGACAAATCTAGGCCAACATTTAATACCGATCTTCAGTTTTGGCATAAGGATAGCAAAATAAATCGTCGTTGTTATATCAAAATGTCGAGTGTAAGAAACAACACTTAACACACCATATACGGAATTTTGATGTAATAGGTGGTATTAGTAGTGACATATGGCATTTTGTTTTTGATCTACAACTTGAATTTTATCAGCTGGTCACATACAACAACATGAAAGCAGATATAGCTTACGTATTCATGTGGTTTTAAAAGAAACTTTTTTTGGTAAATTTGATCAACGATATTTTAATGTAATGTTGATGATTTGTCATCAAACAATCTTGCTGCCATTCTCATATAAGTGAAGTGTTCAGATAATTTTGGGAGTGGTGTTTCAATTTTGTTGTGGTACAAAAATAGTAATACAAACTAGACTAAATGGTAAAATAATACTTTATTTTCAAACACAATATTGAAAAGTGAATTGAATGAAAACAGTTTAAATTTGCTTTGGTTAAACCAGATTATAATACATCATCATATATTCAAAAATATTTTACACTTCAAACACAATTATTTATATGCGATGCGAAATAACTATGTTCATAACTTCTGTTACCTTACCAAAAACAGTTTAACTAAATGTTTCTCTAGATTTGATATTAAATAATTACATACTGCATAAAAACATATAAAATTCTTGCAATACTTGTTGATACATAACAGTGCAAACGACACCTATTAATGACATTATATTACACTAAATCATAAAAGATAAAGAAAATTCATTTCGTGAATTTTTATTCAAATTTTAAAGAAAAAATTATTATTTGAACAAATTGTAAAAGTGTAACAGATTTAATGATCGACATCTATCAAAGAATATTTTTTTAGATATTGAAATGTTTTTGTACAAAATCGTTTCATTTAATCAATATAAAAATAGAATTAAAAAAAAACAAATGAAGTGAAAGAATAACACTAGATGATTCATTTTTTTAAATTATGAAAAGAAAAACATAAGATGTATTTTAATACATTGAGACTAGAAAAGAGAAATAAAATTCATTATACATTCAGAACAGCATTACAAAAAATCTTTTTTTAAATTTCTTCAAATTTTTCGAATAAAGAATCGAACATTCCATATTTTAATAGTCGAATTTATAAATATTGATATAAATAGAACAGTTTAATTCTATATATTTATTTCACTTGTCTGATGACTAGAATAATCACAATTTTTCATATAAATTTGTTTAAATCTTTGGTTTCTCGATATGAAATTAATAGTCTTTATATACAATCTTTAGTAAAGCAATTATTTTTACAACTGTTTAATGCAAGATGTAAAATTAAAATACTTTAAAGGTAATTCTATGAATCGCATTCACTACAACAGGTCAGAATAAACAACTATTTGTTATATGTTTACATTTGAATGAACTAGAATAATTTTTTTTACCTGTTAGCTCGTTAAATTGTATTTTATTTAATTTCATTAAAGATTAGTTTTAAATAAACACCCAAAAATATCTATTTGGAAAATTAATCTGAAAAAAAAACTTTAAATTATGATTTTTTATATTCGGTAATTATGTAAGCAATCGAGATTTTTAGAAATGATTAACTTACTTTGCTGGATGGACGTTTTTATAATAGAATTTAATAATTATTTTTCTATCTTGATTTTTTTAGGGGGGAATTGCAGCTTTTATGCAGAAACAGTTGCAAATATACTTATAAAAAAACTTTCAAAAATTTTTTACTGTTATAATGTAATTTAAATTCAGACTTACTTTTCTTCCTGAGATGTTTAACGTGTTTGATATGTATTTAATATTTTAAAATAATAATTCAGAGATTATTGGATATAAATGTATAACATTTTGTATTTTATCCTTTTTTGCTATTGGTAAATTTTTTTAATTATTATTAATTAATTAAATGTTTTAATTGTTATTATTTAAATTAAATATTACATTTTTAATTATTATTAATTAAAAATATTAGAAAAGAATTTCGAAGCATTAGAAATAATGAAAAAAAAATCGTCATTTGTTGCGAAAACTTTCTCAGTTTTTCAACAGCACAAAATATTTAACTGCAATAAAAAAATAAACACAGAAAAGTCAATTATTTTATCGAAAGTTTAAAATTAAGTACAATACATTTGAAATTTAATTTCCACATGGAAATTGCATTCATGTAAGAAAATCAAGAAATGAAATAATAGTAATAACCTAAAGTAAACAAAGTAAAAAAATGATTGCATTTGCATATACCCAAATTAAAATATTTCATGTGCATTCACAAAAAAATTATAATCTACGGAGGAAATATGTATGTCTTTTCCATTTAAAGCATGCACAATTAGGATAAAAAATTATAATCGAGCTACATAGGTTCTAGTTTCACTTTATAATAAGAACAGAAATAACTTTCTTGTGGCATTTTTGTTTTCAGTACCGAAATGTTTCCGATCTTCACAGAACAAAAATGCTCATCTCTTGGCGTTCATTTTATAAATTCGTTTATTGGCGTCAAACTTCGCTGATTAATCCTTTTATCCAATATACGTTCACAAGTAATCATCTTTTGAAAACTTATACCCAATACCAGACGACTTTTACCATTGTTTTTCAGTTGGCGTTTTTTGCCATTTAGCAACTTCTGTAGAATTTTTCGCCAGCTGTTGGCGATATTTCCAATCGATTGTCACCAGTTGGCTACTTCAAGAAATTCTGTTCATCCCTTACCTTCTTGAAATCTGGCATCAATTAATTGTTGACGTTCGAAGATGGAATCCAGATTGGATATCGTTTTCAATTGATGATCATCAATTAGTTGCTATTTTTAAGGATAGCCTGCCAAATCAAAGCTTTCTTATAAAATGTGTGGTCATTTTGGCGTCACTTCTAATCTTAATGAAAACTCAAATGAATTTCCAACTGTTTCATGACATAATTCTTTGTGGTTAACTCTCTTCAATACAGTCTGATCAGTCTTCATTTACACTGTACCTTTGACTTCGATAAGTTACAGTATGTGGAAAGCTGACTCAATCGAGTCATATTAAGTAGAAACTGTAGTTATATATTTCATATATATATATATATATATTTATTCATATGTATATAGTTTGCAGACAAGCGATTCCAAGCAAAACTGCCAGTCTATATGTTACAATTCGCCCATCCAGAAAACATTGGTACAGAAGTGCTCACAACCATGCAAGGTGGTGGGCCACAGTTCCTGGTGCACTCTCACTTTGAGGGGTGGTGTCCCTTTGTGGGGGTGGGAATCCTCGTTTAATTTTCGTAGTGGTTTTTAGAAACCTTGAAAATCCTCATGAAAAGCTTTACAGGCGCAACAGTCCACGAGATGGCGCTATAACAAAGCGGCCAGAAACGTACTCACGAACAGAGTTTGTAACAGGCAGCCAATCGTACTTCCTCTGTTTATAACTGGGGAAGAAAAAAGTATTACAATGAGTGTTAATTAAAAAAATATTTTAAAATTTTTTCGACAATACATTAAAAATATAATAGAACAACAGGAGAACAATTAATAGAAAATATTGATACATGAATTGGGAAATTGTAGAAAGTATTTTTCTTCTTAACACTTGCCTTACGAATTTAATCTCAGAAATTTTCTATTAGGGGAATTTGCTTCTATTTAAATTAGGGTTGGGTGTTGCTGTATTAAACATATATTTAATATTAGGTATGAAAAGTATCAAATATACAAAACTGATACAAACTAAGAGTATTATATACTTGGTATCAATTTTTGGACTTGTTTCATTCATTTTTTATTGGGTGAGGCGATATCAATTTATCAACGTATTAAATCGATATAACCTAATTATGAGCATTTAAAATTTTTTAACCCTATATACTTCATAATTAGCCATTACTATCCTTTGCCCCATATATTTCTCCAGAAGGGGGCACTTCAAATATGAGGATGAGAAGTTTTCGCAATGGTTGTTGGTTCTCGCCATCCTAGTTGATACATAAATGGCATGGGGTCGGCTACTTCCCTAGGGATGACTGGACGGGTCTCCTACGGGATATATTACGTATTACCGTGGCTGGTAATACCTTTAGGACTTCACCTTAATTCCCGGTCATTCAGTTTTTTCAATGTCGGGTGGGTTGGAGAGGTTAATTATGATTTCAACATGTAAAGGTGCACATGCCAATGAAGAATAATTAGTTTCTCCTGTATTAATTAAGTCAGCAAAGCGTTTTGTTTCCACTTCTTATCCGTTCTTCAATCATTGTCAAAACCAAGGCCACCGTCATTAATACCTGATTCCTCATTAATCACTCAAAATCAGTGGCATATCGTCATCAATACCTCATTCGAAGAAGTGAAATCCCAATTTTCCATCATATCATTATCAGTTATCAGCCTCGGGGCAAATGCGACAACTGATATCAACATAATGTACTCCGTTTCTTTCCAACGAGAAAAGAATCAATTACTTGCTAATCAAGTACAAATGAAAATCAATGTCAGTTGGTATTCGATACAACAAAACTGGATATCAACCCAGTCCTAATTTAAGTCCACGTAAAGACGTAAAAGATATTTGAGATATTTAATCACAATTTTTGACTTAGATTTAATTATGGAAAAATTCTACTTTTTAATGCATGAATCAGGCAAGTCATTATATGCAAAGGGAGGTTTATATCGTTTTTGTTTTTTGTTTGAATATGCTGTTATTGAAGATTTCTAAGATTTATTTATGGATTTATCGATGTTCGAAATGTCACAAAACAATTTCTGTGGCCATTACGAAAACTGCTACATTTGCTCAGCATTATAACGTCAGGAAAAAGGAAGATGGATGACACGGTACCAATCTTAGAGGATACCATGGAAACATAATATTAGTGCAAATGCATTTCTTTTTGAAAACAAATAAGAGAAATCGAAATGAAAAATAATATCGTCTATCATGTGCTATTTATTCTAGATGATGATTACTAGGGATGAAAAAAATATTACATATTATGCCGAAAATGCCACTAATGTCCACATGCTATTTAACTCATTTCAATCGAGTGATTTTTGATCGGCTTCAGATCGGATAGTAAAGCTTCTTTCAAAGCTGACATTGCATTAGTGAGGATATTCAGAGTATTATTTCAATATTGAGAAAAGTATCTTCCATCTCAAATTTCATAATAAATTGTAATAATTCAAGAAGGTCAACGTAAATTAATTTATTTTCGTTGCTTGTGGCAGATATGAAAGCTCTACTCGAAAATTCGAACTCAAAGTTGAAATCCTATTCGTCCATTTCGGCAGATGCGCAATCTAGATTATTCACAATAGTTCTAAGCTAGTAGTATAGGCTGTGTTAGATAGGCATGCCGTAGCTGCGGAAACCTCTCACGAATTTCTACAATTATTTTAGTTCAGATTAAAAAAGTTAATTTTTAGTTTAGATTACAAAATATTATCATTTATTGTGAAGTCTTGCTGCCCCTAAAAAGTGTCGCTCCCCGATACGTTACGCCACTGTCTTACATTCTCCATATATCACAGAAGAGTTTCTTAATTGTATGAGTCACAATTCAGTACGTACGTAATAGAATTTCATTGAGTTAATTAACAGAATTTCATTGATACAAAAAGTCTAATAAGGTTCTTTCTTTAAACTACTTTAATCTGAATAATACGCTTTCAACGCCTAAGATGAAAGGTTTAGAAAGATACTTGGTTTTTCAAATAGCTTCTAATCTAGACAAGGGACGATGCAAGAGCCCTTTGTGACGGACTCAGGCAAAGAAAAATTTACCATACTTACAAATTTATATATATAGCCAAATATAACACAACCGAATATAACAAATGTGATGTAAAATGTATTATTTTTATAAATTAAAGTAACCTTTTAGTTGAGAAAAAAAGGAAAAATTTCAATAATATTAATTAATTTACAATAATTCATAACATAATAATAAATATATTCATAGCTACGTTAAATGTGCATTGTAACTCAATATGTATGATGAGAAACCTGACAAAAACGAAACCTGACAGATTTGCTGAGATGTCCATAAGTGACCACTTATATTTATGGTATAAATGGTAAAAAAAAAAAAGAACCCTATTTAGAATTAAATTAGTTTTCGATTAATCAGTATGCTGTATTAAGACTTTACTCAGCTATTTTTCACTTTTAGTTATCGCAGTGAGAAATTTACACATTTACCTTCTTTACAGCATTTAGTTTTTGATAACTTTTCAATTTCATCTGAAACAATTAAATTTCATGAAGGCAAGAAATTGTTATTACTTGTGCTGGTGCAAACCTTAAATTTTAATCACAAATATCATAAGAAATATGCTTAAAGTTTTAAAAAAATAAACTGATAAAATTATTACATTTAAATAAAATTTCCTAATTGATTTATACAAGTTATGACAAGTTTTATGCAATTGACAAGATGCAGTCATTAAATATTCTTCAACTGAAAAGTTATCACATATGACAAAGAAAAGAACGAATGCCGAAATTGAAATAGCACTACAATATATTTTCCGAAAAAATAGCACGTGCTGCCATCTATCAACGAATTCTAGATATAGAAGATAAGAGCAACTTTTAAAATTGTTTGCAATACCTGCTCCCGTGTTTTCTGAGATGTGTAAGCCAGAACTCTGTTGACTGCTTCCAACAAGCGTCTCTTCACTGCTCATGTTAATCACCTTGGACAGGGTGGCGGTGCATTTGAGGCGCATTTCGTCCCTCAGGAAGTGGTCAGTGCGCACTGCGAAACGGAGACCCAGGATGGAAGTCACTTGGCCGTCAGGATACCGTATTGGTTTGTATCGCAACAGGAATTCGGCTCGTACCTGAATGCACAAAAAATTTATTTTGTTTAGAAGAAAAGTTTTTCAAGGTAAATGCATTTCAATTAAAAATGAGGAAGTATGAATTTTAAACCAGCGGTAGTGGTCTCCCTAAAACTTTCTCGCATGCTCTCTAATAAACTTGTCAAGCTAGAGAACGCTTTACAAGTTACTATTGTACATTGGTATGCAATAGCTAAGAAATATTTGTTGGCGTGAATTGAGCATTTTTTTTGAATCTATCGTGTCATTCTTGACGAATTATTTGGCGATTCATTCCTAGCATGCGTTAATAGTATTCAAAAATCGAATTTGTGTTTTAGACGTGTTTTACTCAACCGATTGAAAAATAAAATGACACAAAAATGCACTTGTAGTCAGAAATTCCTATATCAAATTTGATACATTTAAGTCACTGCGTTTTTGAATTATTACTTTTACATATTTCTGAAAATACAGACCGACAGATAGTCAACCCTTTGTTGGATTTGGCTCAAAATTTGACAGGTGTCTACACAATATAAGTTAAATATCTGTACAAAATTTTATCTATCTAGCTCTCTTTATTTGTAATTATCGTGTTAACTCACATTCGAAGAGCCAGGCAGATGGAATCCCTCTGAACAGATTTTACTCAAAATATGATAGAAATCGGCAAATTTAGTGTAAAGACCGTGTAGCAATTTCTAACCATTTAGCTGAAAAGCATTTTTTAATTATCCTTGTCACAGACAGACATTTTCCAAAATTCTGTTTATCGAATTCAGAGAGATCTAAAACGTGGAGATTCAACAAAATCTCGAGTTATATGTGTTCGAACTTTTTGACGATTACAATACCGTCTCTACACTACGTATACGAGAAATAAAAAATGACCGATAATAAATTTAATTAATCTGGAATTATTTTACGTAAAGCTGATATTTTTTAAACTTCACTTTCTCGTTAAAATTCCATAAAGTATTAAAAACTAATTTTCAAAATATTTCGGGAAATAAAGTTTCGAAGTTATCAGGATGAAGAAATTCTTTAGATAGGAAGAGGAAGAAGATGAGACGGGAAATAATATTCTATTTCCTGGAGACAAAAAAATATGTTTTACAGTTAATTATCAACTTGACGGGAGTCAATTTTATTTTCAACTAGCCGCCTTTGGCGACCAGCCGGTTCGCCAATCTTAATGTTCGTTAAAATTTTAATAATTAAATATTTTATGCAATTTCTACTTTAATAGCTTCTTCATCAAAATATTTTAAAACTTCAAATTTTGATTATCATATAATTCATTCATAATATTATAAAGGCCTTCAGTCATAACGTAATAGGTATCTCTCTCATTTTCTGTTAGCACCCGTAGAATTTATGCTTCAAATTAAAGTGGAAAGAATTTATCTTCAATTAATATAATAATATTTTTTACTGAAACAAAGCATTTTTTTATAATCTGATTACTGAAAATAGAGTCACTCAGCGTTTAAACTTTATGGGCACTAAAGAATATCTTTTTAAATTTATGTAATATCTCAAGAGTTGGTCAACAAAATTTTCTTAGATTCATTATGAGCAGATCGATTAATTAACAATGTTTAAATTTAAATGCATCAAACACTAAGAAAATAAAACGAATCGTTTAAAATAAACGGTTGAAAACAGGTTTTAAAAAAACTACTTAAAAAACGATGTACTTAAAACTATAAGCATATACAAAAAATATATAACTAACATAAATACAATTTACTTACAAAAGCATGCAACTAACCCAAAAATAATTTAAATCATCCATTGATAACGTTGTCATGGCAACAATCAGAACAGAATGCGCATGCGTGAATTTTCTTCGCCGGTTACGTAACGCAAATACGTGATTTTTTCTACGCCAGTTGGGGTAACGCTATGCGGATTAGAAATTTTTAATTTCCTTTATTCTGTTTTATTTTAATTCAAAAGTACTTCAGAATGAATCTGAAAGATTGATTCATTAACAATGTTTAATTTTAAATGCATCAAACATTAAAAAAATAAACAGAACCGATTGAAGTAATCCGCCGAAAAATTTTAACCCTAGCCTCATTACTGTTGGGAGAAAAAAAAAACTGAAGCCTTTCTCGTTTGGCGCTGGGGATAATGGAAGATTTTTTTTGGCGGAAAAGTTGGCGGTGGGGAAAATGGAAGATTTTTTTGGCGGGAAAGTTAGTTTTTAATTAATAATTAAAATTCTAATTAAAAATTCGAAAAAAGAAACCCCAGGTGCACATTCCCAACCTCCAAGGTATACATGTACCAAATTTGGTAGCTGTATGTCAAACGGTCTGGCCTGTAGAGCGCCAACACACACACACACACACACACACACACACACACACACACACACACACACACACGCACACACACACACACACACACACACACACACACACACACACACACACACACACACACATTGAGCTTTATTATAAGTATAGATAAAAGCAAAATATTAGTAAAAATTAGGCGTTGCATCTGAAAACAATGGAAAAATATTGTATTAAAAATAGCCAAATATATAATAACCAAAACGTTTTAATAATTAGATACCTATTTAAAAATGATGCACTTTCTTCTGGTTTCAGAAAACAGTAAAGCAATTAAATATTTATTCTGTTTTTTAGCCATTTTTTTGCTATTCAAAAATGGCAACAATACATCTTAAAAATATTTCGAAAATAAAGAAAACTTACAGGTTTGTCATTGATGTACCATCTCAGTTCAGCTGGAGGATTTGATTTTGCGGACGTGCAATTTACATCTACCGTGTCCCCTTTCTGATATTTGGGTTTACCACCTGTTATTACGGGTCCGTCACCAACTACAGCTGCAAAATAGAAATAATATTTCATTTTTTTGAACACGCAATTTTTATAAATTTTTCTTAGATATTCAATAAAGATAAATTGCGAGATGGTTTTAAATAAATTAAAACTGAAAGAATTCCAAATGCATAATTCTTTCAATAATATTCATTTAAACAAAATAAAAAATATTTTAGATTTAAATATGAAATCAAAAATATCGGGAGATTGAACATAAACCAAATGAAAATCAAGGATAGAATTAAAAATGCATTATGGATATATTCCGTATCTTCCCCTAAGTGATTAGGCTTAATATAAACTAAACTATTACTTTTAACTTTATAAAACTTCGTGCATTTATTATAAGACAAGAGAAAGACTACTATCAATAGTTCAAAGTGCAAAAGCTAATTAAATATTCAAATTATTTGAAATTATCAAAAATGTTGCCTTTTCCCTGCAGTAAATTCGGAGCAAATTATCTTATTTGAAATATTTTTAATACCGTCTTAAAATTCAAAATGTTACTATTTCAATGATATCAGTTTTATTTTTGCCCAATATTTCTTCCAATTTAAAAATCTTTTCTCAATTATTAATTTAAAAATCTTTTCAAACTAGAGGTAGAATAGTACAAAATTAATTTTATCTTGTACTACTCTATCTCTATTTTTTTTTCCTTTAAATTCTGTTCTATTTCAATACATACCTTTTTACCCGGTTTTTATTTTTTCGAAGTAATGATTTAGCACTGCCTAAAAGAACGCAAGAAAATTAAAGGCCGTGCGAGGAAATGAAGTAGATACTGGGCAGATGCCTCTACAGGCTATAAAAATTTTCTTATAATTTTTAATATTTTGTCTTTTTTTTCCCCTACAGAAATCTTGGTGGAAATAATTGCGAAAAAAAATTATACTTTAAAATTAAAAATTTTACCTTTTCAAATATACCAATTTTATTTTTATGCAATTTCTTTTAATTCTTTAGAAAATATAGCCCAGACGATTTTGAAATAGGAAATTTGTAGGCAATTCTTTACTTGTTACTATTACGATTTTGAACTATTTATTACTAACTTTGTTAAAATTTCTTTTTTTTTTTCAATCTGGAAAAGGGTTTGTGTATAGTAATATTTTATGCAAAAATAACTGAAACGTTAAAATGATTATATATAGAAAAATTTTTAATTCTGAACAACGCTCGAATTTCAACTAGTCAGCAATAAAATACGACACTGACTATTTTAGATTGTGCTGCCATCTTTACGTCACTATCATAAACAACAGGAAAATAAATTCTTTTTTTTTTTTTTTTTTTTTAGGACGAACTATGTGCTATTTTATTTATGAAGAATTTGCACACTAAAGATCTATTTGAAATGTTCGCTGATATTTTCAGATAAAAGTTTTACCTTCGATTTTGTCACGCAGAATGTTTTTGTTTTTGATTTCATTAATATAGTTTATATCATCATAGATCGCGCTTAGAAGCAAAGCAGGCACAATTTTTTTGACTACATTTTAACAGCTTAATGAATCTTCCAAAATATATTAGAAATTGGTAAATTTGGTGGAAAATCCAAATATAAAATTTTATAAACAGATAAATAATAATATATGCAAATTCAGTTGGAAATTTTTCAGAATAATTTTTTCTTTTTTAAAAATCATAATTACCTATTATTAAATGATAAAAATGAAATAATTTGGAATTAATGAAAACTATCTGTGAAAGATGATTACATAGTGAAAATTCCAAGCGAAAAATGATTTTATTTCAGCAACAATTTTGTGAAGAATTTTAAGTCAGATCTACTTAATTAATCCAGATTCCTGTTGCCAATTAATTCTTGTAATAAATAATTGCTATGAAAAAATTACTTATCTTTACACTTTATTAAAACAAATAATGGTGAATTTAATAGATCTATTTGCACAAAGTTTCAGAGGGACTGAGAAAACTGTGAAATAAATGAAAGCTTGAAAAGTTCATTCATATGAATTAAGTAAAAAAGTAGTATCTCAAGTTCTTTAAAAAAATGTAAGTGTTTTTAATTTTATTTAAATTGTAACTATAAGTGCATTTTACTTAAAATATATTCGATATTTGCAAATATATTATTGAAAATAAAAATTTGCCAAGGAAATTATTTAAACTTTAGAAATACAATACATTTTCGATATCTGAAGGAGGGCCATTCATTTTACAGATTAATTGAGGGTTTTAAACTCAAAATGTTGGCAAAAATAGCTTCAGTTAAAAAGAAAAGGTGCTTTAGCTCCAAAAAGGCAAAAACAAATGGTTGCTTTTATCTAAAAAAAGTAAAAACATTTGTAAATACGCAAATTTACTGTTTATTATGTCATAGTTGTAAAGACTAATTACTTAACATTAAAATCTTTCCAAAGCATTTTCGCTTTGATTTGTTTTTTATCAATCATTTTATGACCTATACGCGTTTGACGCTTTTCCCATTGCTTGGATATTCGGATATTAATTGATTTAAATAAATTTAAGATTTTGAATGCTAAACTAGGTGAGCAAAAATATGGAAAAATTTAAATTGGCAAATAACGAGGATTTTTTTTTTCATATCAAAAGTCTTGGTGATTAAAAATTTATTCAAATTTGAAAAAACAAAAGTATTTTCAATCATTAATTTCCAAGCGCAGATCTAAGTTTACTTTAGCACTCCTAGATGTCGCCACGAGAGGAGAAAAATGAAGTACCTGAAGCTTTGGCGTTATCCCCTACTATAATCTCTTCGCTGCTCATGGAGTAAGCTTGAGAAATGACGGCGGAACATCGGAGCTTCATCGCTCCGTGCCAGAAATGCCGGGGCTCCGCCGTGAATCGCAAACCAAGAGTAGAAGTCACCAGTCGGTCTTGGTGACGGATGGGGCCGTACCGGATTTCGAATTCAGCAGGGGCCTGAAACATAAATACAGATTACAATGGAAGAGAAAGAAGCACATAAAACGTGTAGGATTTACTTTCTCTGACAGATAATCGAATATATATTTCTGGCAGAAGGTTTCCTTGAGTTTCTTCATGCTGAATTTAGAGTATTTGATACTTTGACAGGAAAAAATCGCAACAATGTATAAAAATGTTAAGAATTTCATGATTTAAAATTTATTAATAACAAGGATATTGGGCAGAATCCAGTTGAACTAAAATGTATTATTTTAGTTTCATTTGTAATTGTATGTTCGAAATATAATATTTTAAGTAATAAACGTGTCTTTATTTGGAAGAAAAGGGCATCAATATATAATCCAGATTCTAATGACTGTTTATTAAAATAACGGAATATACGTAAAATAAATGAATAAGTTTTTCTGACAAAACTATTTCGTTCTGTCAAAATCAACTTGAAGACCGCACTGTATCATTTGACCTTTTCATTCATACGCATGCTAAGAAAATAGAAGTGGATAAACCAAAGGATCAAAAAATGAATTGGTGAAAAGTGATATCTGCAATTAATTAATTTCCCTTTGTTAAAACAATGTTACGTTTCTATGCAGTAGTTGATAAAAAAGAGTTGCCGTTAGGTCAATTGTTGGAAAATTTTGTTTCTACAAGTTCCGTAATATATGTGCAGGCACACGGTGATTCAGTAGTGGATTCTACTTCTTCAAAACTTCTGTTTTATGAAAATTAATTAAAGGTTGGTTCTTTATGAATCCGAAGGCAAGAAAGAGAAAATCCAATTGAATTTAATAATTTAATAAGACAGTAACGATCAGGAAAGGTAATTTTTTACAAAAGAAAAAGAAGGAGTTTACATTAATAAAATATTTAATTTTTAGGAACCATCTTTATATCTTAATATCTAAAACTTTCCAAATATATATTCTATATCCTATATTTATATTTATATTTTTTGAGCCGAACTGTCCAAGCGACTGAAAAGAAAGCAAAATTCAAAGTTAAGAACGCACAAGAGCAGCTAAAATCTATTTTGTATGTCAGTTATCATTAAACATTATCTTATCATTATCATTAAACAGCCATTTCATCTCTTAAATATATACAAAAAAAGTGCAATCCGGAATATTATGTGCTTTAAATTTTTACCCTTATCTTTTTAAATCTAATATTTTTCAATTTTCAATGGAAAATAGTACATCGACTAAAGTTAAAATAATGTTTAATATAAAATACAGATCTTTTTCACCCATACTGGTAGAAAAAAGAAGTATAAGATAAAAACAAATTTCTAAAATTAAATTTTATATAACAACAGATTTCGTACAACAGTGCATTTCAGGAACTCATTGCTTTCATGACGTAATGGGAGCGTATATAGAATAATTGGCATTAATTTTGTGACGATGAGGTCATTCTGGAATAAAAACGTCGATTTGAATTACGATCGAAAGAAATTTCATTGTGTGATAAGTTTGAGTTCGGCGCATTAAATGAGCGATCTAAATGATCTAGTGCTGTCTTAGTTCTGGGTGGAAGAAAATAATGTTCCTATCCGCAAATTTAACATACTTTATTTTAGTTTAACTGTTTATTGAATGTGTAAAAGCAATCTTAATTAAGCAATAATTTTTATTCTTAGGATCAAAATCATCCTCAAGAAGGTGTCTAAAAAGAATTAAATTGTAATGCAAGACAAAAACATGATTTGAAAGCAAAAATTGTTTCACCCAAAGAATGAATTAACATAACTTATTTCGTATTGAAATGAGCATGAAAAAAAAAAAAAAATGGAAAATTCATTTCTGAAGGTCACAAATAAATTCTTGGCCTCCTAGTCTATTGTGATTATTATTTGACAACGGATACTGAAGCTCTCCACGCTTTTGCGCATGCGTTAGGATGGGTTTAATTCGTCAAAATAGGGGTGAGAGGAAAGATTGGAAGGAGGGGATGTTTACATTTAACAATAAAATAAACTCGGATTATTCGCAGACTGAATTAAAATAATACCGTCAGAAACTACACGATATTCATATGCATGTGAAAAAAATTGAACAAACGAGTATCTAATAGGAGAAAATCAAGGTCGGAGAATGACGAAGAATTCCAGAAAATGCGCTCGTTCTTCCACGTCTCTTCCTTTAATGAGATAGAATCGACGAACAGTGGTGGTCTCAGAATACTGAAACGAACAGCATATATACCATCTAAAGAAAATTTTATATAAATATATTGAAGTTTCAACTCAACTCAATATGACTACAAATTAGGAGATAATGCTAAAAATTACTTCACTATCTATTCAAAATCGAAGCCACTCATTCAAAGCAAATGAATTTCCAAATTTTTTTGTATACGAAATAGTTTTTTTTTTAAAATAAAAAACTCGTAAAATAATTTAAATCCAATTTCAATTTTTTTTACATATTTAACTTTTGTACTATAATTTTAATATACAATATCCATTTTTTATTATTTAATCAACTGAATCAGTAATTATTTTTTTGAATAAAAAATACCTACGATACCAAACGATTGTTGCAAGAATGAGAAATTGGTAATTAAATATGCTGCCAAGTATAAAATAAAATCAATGGATTCTTAATCGACTTTCTCTTATTTCTCAATCTATTCTAAAAGATGCACAATTGATCATGATAATTTTGAATTTAAAATTATCAAAAACAGAAAAAGAAATTTTAAACGCCGTCATTTATGCATTATGATATTTATTATTAATTAAAAAAACTCCTTATTAGGAATACGAAGTTTTTAGAAAACAATTGACAGTATTCTCACATCAACTTTATCTTATATTTTTACAGAAATGGAGATATTAATGAATTTGCGGCGTTAAAAATGACTCTGCCTATGTAGTATGTAAATGATTCTGCCTATAGGTAGTGTCTGCCTATGTGGAAAGTTCTGATTAATAGCAAATAAATTTCTCTACAACTATCCGAAATCATCGTTTCTACAGAAGACACTATTATTTTTTTCTTTTTATAATTTGGACATAATTTAAAAGTATTTATTCAATGATATAATTTGGTTGCTTTGCTGTATCCTGTAATAAATTACACTTTCTACGACTGTTATCAATAAAAATATTTTTTGAATCATTTCATCATTTAAATGAGTACAATAATAATAAAAAAAATCTTTTCCTAGGATTTAGCATTTTTGATAATTTGATATTACTTTAGTTAACATTGAGTCGAGCCATCGAAATTCTATTTTTGAACTGTTAATGAAAAAAAATAATAAATTGAACATCTTTTTTATTAGATTTCTTTTCAAATTTTTTTCGTATATTTTTTTTACTTAATAAAAAATATCAAATTAATTTCCATATGTTATTTATGCACTGGGTAATTAAAAATATTATCTCTTGAGTTTTAATTAAACAAAGAAGCTCCAACACAAGATAAAAAAATCATTAAAAATAATTAGCGATCAAATTCGTGACATTATTTATTTTTACTTAAAAAAACAACCTGTCTGTTAAAAATTTATCTCTAGTGACTTGGAAAAAATTCAATTAGGGAAAAATGTGTGAAATCGAAAATAGCATTTCGAAGATTTCAAAGATAGTATTTAATTTTTTTATTAAATATAATATTTTTCTTTCCTTAAAAATGTCCAATATAGTGTTTTTTTCATATAAAAATTATTTTATAGAGTATGAAGTATATATATATATATATGTATTTGGTCATAAAAAAACTTATTTTTATACTTTTTACAAAGAATAAAGAGAGAAAATATCGGATAAATTCGATACATTTTTGAGTTCATATTCATACTCTCTCTCTCTCACACGCACACACGCACGCACACACACACACACACACACACACACACACACACACACACACACACACACACACACACACACACACACACACACACACACACACACACACACACACACACACACACACACACACACACACTTTATCCTCTCCAAAATAGCCTTCGTGTTACTTTAAAACAAATTAAATGTAAACGATCTAAACTATATTTCTATGCTTTGGAAAATATGCTCTATGGATTTCAAAATTAAATTGACCCAATGCATTTAGCATGGATATATGAATATGCAACATCACATAAAATAATTATTAAGAAGAATAACAATTGTTGAGTCTTCTTGCCATCCTAATTAGAAATGACTTCGGATGCAGATTTAATTGCCAGTGCGATTTGAAAGGATTTCTCTTTCATTATATGACAGCATATATATTTTACAAGGCCATCAATACGTAGGATTGCTTTTTTAGTTTTCTGTTATAATTTTAAGAGATACTGTAGATATAAACGAATTTTTCAATAACATAAAATGCAAAAACAACACCACCACCACCAACAGCAACAAAAAAACAACAACATAGGTATAAAAATGAAAATGGAATGAGAAAAAAAAAGATAAAACAAAGAAATAATAATAACATATATTTTATACACAAATGGATAATAATAATAATAATTTAATATATATTTTAATAAATATAATATATATCTTAGAAGGACATAAATATGTAGAACTGCTTTTTTAGTTTTCTATTCTAATTTTAAGAGACATTGGAGATATAAAATAATTTTTCAATAACATGGAGCAAAAAAGCACAGGGATAAAAGTGAAAATGGAATAAGAGAAAAAAAAAAGATCAAAGCAAAGAAATAATAATAATAAAAAGCAACTCCTTTTCTTAAAATAACTTATTTTGGAATTTAATGCAAGAGTTTCTGATGCAGAGTAGAAATTTGATGTATTGCAAAAAGAGAAGGAAGAGAACGCAGTTTGAGAAAAGAATAAAAGATATACGCGAAAAGAAAAACTAGAGAAGAGATTACAAAGTAATTTATATTCTTTTCTAACGTAAGGTTTTGAATATATTCGGAATACAGTAAATAAATATTTGTGAAAATGCTGCTGATTGATTTGCAGGAAATTTCCAAAAGTAAATATTCGCCTATGTGATTAAAATGAGTTTCATAATGCGAATATTACATGAAAATAAAATCTTTTTAATGATTTTTAAAACTATACGCTTATCAAAACAATTGATGACATTCTTCTGAAGAATACTATCTACTTTCATAACTTTTGCACTTAAACTTTATTTGTCAGTTATCTTATTTTGATGACAAAAGTATTCTGTATTTATTCTTGACTTATTAGAATTATCATCTGCCAAATTAATGACTTTGAACTAGGTAACTTTATAACTTCTCTAATAATTTAATATGTTCTTCAGTCACATTCTTGTTCATGATGCATATTTATGTTCGTGTTTATACATTGATTGTTGATCTTATATATTGGTATATTGTTGTTCTATATATAGTGATTTTATATATTATCTATTATTGTCCTTTATATATTGATTGTTGTTCATGAAATGCAATGAGTAATTTGTCACACGAGACAAAGAACATCAAGAGTTTTGAAAATGCAGTATCCGTGAATAAAAATAATTTTTTCCCGACTCCTATTATATACATACAGACGCAATTATGCAATCAGAAATCAACTACCTTCCTTCGGGTTTCGAACTCACCATTGAAAACTATACCCAAGATAAATAATTTGGCACATTAACTAGACTAATTACAATTTTTTTGCATAAGAGAATACTTGTAACGTAGAAATCAACGTTGAAAGAATTGCAGATAGGAATTTTTTTCTTTTTTGAGTTATTTTGCCAAAACAGTTTTATCATAAAATGCATTGTCAGAGTCGATTCCTTAATCAGTAACCACAGTTATGTTTCCAAATGTTCATATACAGACACATACATATATACGAATCAACCGATGTAACCGAATTAGTTTCAAAGCTTGAAATGGATTTTTGAATCTAATAATAAATCTGTATGCATTATTTCATCCGTTAAGCTGTTTGCCTTTTTCAACAAATGCGTTCACGTGGAACATGATCGGATGAACAGATCGGTTTTCCAAAGAAGAATGTCATCCAAAATTTGATAGAAATTTGCAAATTTAGATAGCTTGAAGGATAAATTTACATTTGATAGAAATTTGCAAAATGTCAAAACTTATTTCATGCCAGTAACTTATTATGTTTTTACTTTTTCGTATACGAAGTATGAAGGAAGTATTGTAATCGTCAAGACATTCGAACTTGAGATTTTGATAAATATCTACGTTGCAGACCTCACCGAGATCGCATTTTTGGCATGTCTGTCTGTCCATCTGCCTGTAAACATGACAATTGTAACATGTTTTGATCCAGAGCGTTGAAATTTGATATATGGAATTACGACCAAATTTGTAGATTTCTATCAAATTTTGAACTTGACTAAAATTTCTTCTTTCACAGGAAATTTGTCTGTTTTATTGCTCGAGCATGATCGAACTCCATAACTAAAAACTGCAAAGAGTTAGGTAGAGAAAATTTGATAAACGGATATATGTTTTAAAATATAGACACCAAATTTTGAGCCAAATCGGCTAAACATTTATTGGTCTATACTTTCGCATGCATGTAAACGCGATAGTTCATAAACGCAACGACGACTTGAATCAATGAAATTTGGTATCTTATCCTGTGATCACAAATGTAGTTTCATGTCCACTTTTAATGTCAACTGGCCGGCAAATATACATATTGTTGCAAACCTATAATGCTGCTTCCCAGCACGGTAAGTTCTATCACTGGAAAGACCGATTTACAATCATCTTTATTGAATACTGCTCGGGTGCCGAGCCAGTAATTCCAGAGCTTGGCGACCATTTGGCGACAAAATAGATAATTTATTTAATAGAGAAACTTCGAGAATTTTAACGATCCATCCAATAGGAACAGAGATACGCCTGATCATTCAGAAGGTTCTCGGCCCGCCTCCCGAGAACTAGGAAAGGACGGCAGTCTCAAGCTGCAGGGAAGCGGAGTTGGAGTTGGAGTCGAAGATAAGTAACGAGTCGTCGAGAGGATAACGAAGCAAAGGCGGAATAGTCCGGTGACGTGCCAACGTTCTGTGGAGCTCCAGCGATTACCGAACTGAGCTGTGTGCCGAGTTCTGGTGTCTATTGTGGAAGCAGCATCGAATCCTGTGAGGAATAGCCAGTCGTGTAGTAGTGAGTGGGCAGTTGGATAAAGCTAAGGCGAGGAGACAGTGGAGAATTTCAGCCGTTTGGAAAGGCTGTAGAGCGAAGCTCCGAAGATCTCCTCTCCTGCTGAATTCTGTCTGGCCGCTTTGTGTGCTATGGTTGACTACTACCTGTGGGCTACTGTGTGCTGTCCTGTGTGTTCGTCTCGGCTGTGTATATTTGTCGTCTCTGTGTATTCGTCTCTTCATGTGTAATAAACATTATCGATGTTTTCTACTGAGGTCTGCTGATTGTTTTCACATCGCACACCCACTACAAATGAATTCGGTGACTTTACGGACTTTGTAGTACAGATGGAAGTTCCGTAACAATATTCTCTATAAAAATTCAGTAAACATGCTAGACTCAAGCCAAAGATCTACACATACAAAGTCGGTCGCATAGTCGGCAATACACGTTTCTAAAAAGGCATTTTTTTGACTTCAGAAAGATTTATGCACATATTCACGTCAAAGATCCATACTTCGTAACTATTGTTCACCAATGCTGTGCAACTTATTATCAGTCTTACTCAAGGTCCACAATTTTATGCGAAGAAAGGGGGGATGAGACCTATATTGGAGATTATGTGAGAAAGTTTCGAGGAAACCACTCCAGTCGGTTTGAATTATCTTATTCACAGATCGACAAACAAACACACGTTTCCAAAAAATACGTTTTTCAGCTTCAAGGAAGCTTAAAGAGTGGAGCTTCATCAAAATCCCGAGTTCGAATTTCCCGACGATTACCATATTTTCTCGTTCTACACTTGGTAAGTGAGAAAATAAAAACTTGTCGAATGATTTTATTAATAAAACATTACATTTTTTAATAATTATTTTGCTGATTAATAATAAAGATACAGGCAGAAATGTTATATGTCAGTACCAAAATACAGCTAAGCGACGTATGTTGTTCTCGAGGTCCACAGCGGGAAGTCCTAGTTTATGGAGAAGTAGGCATATTACTCGATTTCATGTAGGACAAACCCATTCTCTTCCTTCATTCATTTTAATTAATTTCATCTTATTAATAATAATGTTTTGAAATAATAAAGTTAAATTATTTCAAAACGTGGTTCCGTATGATATTTTTAGAAATATTTGTTTTAAATATCTCGTCAAAGTTTATATTATTCAACTAAAAATAGGAGCTATTTTAAATTCACTCACATAATGATTTTTACTTAAAAGCATGTCATAATCTCTTATATAATTAAAATTCCGCGTTACTTACTTAATTAAATATCTTAAGAGAAAAGAAAAATTACTTTTGAAAGATTAAAATTGCACATTGATCTAGAATGGGCTATCTTACGACAAACCATTTATTTTCTGCTAATATTTCTTCCAAATATTTCTAACATTATATTATAACATGTTCATACTCAAAGAAATACATCAATAGCACGGATAAAACGATTTCGTACATCTGTTTATTCATTGCAATCGAACGCAGGAACGTTCTTTTTGAAATGTCAAAATGTGACATCTTTGGCTCCAAAGAATGCATTGCAAATGAACTCGACAATTGTATAGTTGTTATAGGAAAGCAAGATACGAGATCTTTCCCTTTACCTCGTTTCCGTTGATGTACCACCGGAGCTGAGCAGCTGGCTTGGAGGGTCCAGCGGAGCAGGTGACATTTACGTCGTCCCCCACCTGGTATTGGGGTTTCACCCCCGAGATGGTAGGACCGTCCTTGGGCAGAACTGAAACGGAAACAAACACATTAGTCGACGCAAAACAAACAAGACTAAAAAAGAACATTAAACAATATAGTAAAAAGCGATTGGCCAAGTTTGGAATGACGGTTTGCTGCTTGATACAGAATAGCTATAACGTAATGACCTCGGTTATTTAAAATAACTGAACCGATTACAAACGGCTATAACTTTTTTATAAACAACCAAAGGGAAGAAAAATTTTGAGCACAGAATAAAGTTTAAACTCTTGTCTTGGTGCGTAATAATAACCCAATGTGTCTGAAAAACGTCACATGGGAAAAATACACGATACTATGAAACATCCTATTGACATCATGAAACATTTTTGCTACCATCGATTTTTCATAGTCGTAAATTTCATTGAGATATGTTTTAAAGCCTTTTTTTTGAACGCTAATGATCAAATTAAAGATTCGATTAGAAATGAATGCAGACATTTCCAGAGTGGAATGATCAAAATTGATGTAAATTGTCATATAGGCAAGCATTAAGCACCTAAACTTCCTTCTATAACACTATAAGTCGAAAATTTTCCACATTTTAGACCTCCATCAGCTCAAAAAACATATTTTGGGTAAAATGCCTGTCTATCTGTCTGAAACAAAAATAACGGATAGACGGATGAAATTTGACACAAAGTCTTTACACCAAATTTATAAATTTCGGTCAAATTTTGAGCAAATTATGCTCAAAAGGAGTCTTTTAGTCCTGCTATTCGAATATAAATTACCATGGTTAATACAAAACGAAGACAGCTACATGGATATAATTCGAAACATAGATTTAATATCTACAGTGTAGATACATAATAAATTGTGAGTCCAAACTAACAAGAGGTTGAAGAAACATGTATATAAGATAAATAAATAAAAATATCAAATTTGATATGTGATTTTGTTACTATAATAGCATATACTAAGTCAAATTTTAATTTCAGTAGGTAGGAAAAAATGCATTTAAAGTACAATTTTAATTTTCAGATTCTTTTCACCGCAAAATACAGATTAAACGCTTAAAAACCTCTCCGAAAATCCCATCATAAATTTGCTAAATTCAAACCAAAGGTTAATGCATCTTAATTATTGTACACCAATGCCATAGAATGTATTCTCTGGAAAATCAATTTTATTAGAATATATGCAAGAAAGTTTCGAAGAGACCACTTCCATTGGTTTGATTTTGTCGACATTCATTGCATCATGTATAACACCTTTCGGGTTCTGCTAGTATTAGTATATGAAAATATTGGGGGAGGGAACACTCTCTATGATTTTAAAGATGACCACATCCTCTCTTTATATATTTCTTTTAAGAGAAAGTCAAAACATACGGGGCCTTCGGATCCATCGCTCCCCAGTTGTTTACTCTTTTCAAAGACGAATTCATATTTATCTACTGAAATATTGCTCTGACACTCTTAAGACGTCGAAATTCTAAAAATATGAAATTACGAGGGAATTTAGGAAAACAATACGGCCGAGGCGGAATGATCAGAATTGCGTCGGAAGCAGCCATCATTCATGGCACATTAAAGGACCTCGCGTTGGACGTGCTCAAACAAGCACGGCGTAATCAAAATTCTTTATGGAGTGAGGAGGCACTAAAATTTAAGGACGGAGGGATTTGAATCGGAGAGACGCACTAAAGCCCCGTTTATATGTTTCTGACAGAATAACTTCAAAAAGGCGCATAAAGTTCCCAAGTTTTAAATAAAGGACAGCGCATTCGACTTTATGAATTCGCCAACAGCGCACTGGGAAATATCTCGTGCCATTGGAGTTAGAAAATATTGTTTAGATATGAGTTATTTAAAATCAGAGAGATTGCATTCGATAGAGCTCTATTTTTTGAGTTATAGGAATTCTATGTCTTTTTCGAAATTGTAAAAAGATTAAAAAATTGGATAATATATTTTGTATGGTAAGTATCCTTGAATCATTTGATTGCTACTAAAAATCAGAATATTAATTAGAGCAATCTGCATAACGACTGTTATTTAATTCATGACACATATCATCTTACCTGTATGAGAATATTAATTACAGAATAATTTATTTGAATCACCAAACGAGTTTAAAAATATAAAATTAAGGTATTTGAATATTAATTAGTCATATGAAGAACCAAACGATTTTTAAAAATATAAAATTAGAGCATTTAAATATTACTTAAGTATCAGAAGGACCAAACGATTTTAAAAATATAAAATAATCCATGAAGAACATTTTAAATTCTTCATTAATCGCAATTTTTATCTTTAAAGAGTTTCAACGAATTTCACTGATATAAATTTTATTCTATCCATTTTGATGATTTTTCTTCACAATTGCAATAATTATTTCTAATATGATTGAAAGGAATATTTTTTAAAGAATAATGAGCATTCATCCTATTAGAAAAATTCAAACTTGTTAAAAACAACTAATAGATAGACATTGTATGCTTGTGTATAAAATGATGGAGTAAAGGCTATCTAAAAATGTTTTTCTACTAGAAAATATTTACTAATTTTTGAATAGTTAATATTCTCTAGAAAGATCTTTCAAGACAGTGAAAAATATATTAATTTGTATTTATTTAATTTAAATATAAATTTATTCAATTTATAGTATGTTCTTCAAAAGTAGCTTGATGTTGATATTCAAAATATTTTTGCAAAATATATACGTATATAGATAATTTTAAAGAAAATGTCTCAAAAAATTTAGCTGCAGTAAAAAAAATCTCAAAAAATGTTCGACATTTCGACATAATTATTTATATGCAGAAACACCATTAATTATCTAACAATAATTTCCTGCATGAAAAAGAAACAGAATTTTGTAACCACTTTTTATGTTACTTCCTAATGTGTTAGAAATATGAAATTTCGTACACTTAAGCATTTTCAATGCCAATATACTCTTTGAATATTTCCACAACTTAATCCTTCGACTAATTAAATTAAATTTTGATTCCTCACTTCACCTAGAAGTGATTGATATAAATGATTTCTAGATTGCACAATATTTGCAATAATAAATTATAAATTAGATTAAAGTGGAAAATAATTGGAATAAAGTATTTTTTAAATTTTTTACTCACTAGCAAAAGGGTTTTCAAACATGTTGGCTAGCTGACGCCATTTGATTTATACCCATGATTTGCATTTAATTAGTTACATTCTTTCCTACTATAGTTAAATAGTAGAAATGAGTGTCACCTAATTAGATAGAAGGTGTAAATCACAGACCTGTTACGGCAGTAAAGTTAAGAAACAGTCATTATTATTAATTTTCAGATGGTTAAAAATTGTTTTCATTGAATTTCAATTTTTTTTGTGAAATTAAATTAGCTCCCTAAAACTTTCTCGTATACTCTCTAATAAAGATGTTTTCCCAGCGAATGCCTTGCATAACATTGGTGTTCAAAATTTACGAAATATTAACTTTTGGCGTAAATTTAGCATATTTACTGAATCTATCTTGTGATCCTTGGCGAGATTTTTTGGCGATTCATCTCTGGCCTGTAGTCAAAAGTATCCAAATATCGAATTTGGATTTCAGATACATTCTACCAAACTGATTGAACTAAGAATTTGACACAAGACACAAAATTTCGTACCAAATTTGATATATTCAAATCATTGCGATTTTGAGCTATCGCGTTTACATGTTTCTGAAAGTGCAGACCGTCAAAGGTCAACCCCTTGTTGGATTCCGCTCAACAGCTGGTAAAAGTCTATACTAACGATGTTAAATCTGTGCACAGAATTTTATCTATCTAGCTCTCTTCGCTTTGCAGTCATCGTGTTATTTTATATTCGAATAGCTGGACAGAACATGCTTCCTCTGAACGTATTTTTATTCAAAATTTGATAGAAATACACAAATTTAGGGTAAAGATCGTAGACTAAATTTCATTTCTCTATCTCAAAGCATTTTTGAGTAATCTTTGTCACAAACAGACATTTTCCTAAATGTGTATTTCGAACTCAGGGTGGTCTAAAATGTGGAGAATGGTCAAAATCTCGAGTTCGAATTTTTTGATGATTATTGTACCTTCTCTATACTTCATATTTGAGAAAGTAAAAAGGGGATAAACCATAATTGCTACAGGTAATTTCGAATACTCTAGGCTTTTTTATCGTTTTTTTGTTGTAGATATCAGTCAAGATTATACGCAATCATTTTTGATCGCATCTTGCAAGAACGCACACCCGAAAGTCAAAATGGAGGATAATAGTGTTTTTTTCTAAAAATGTGAGCCAACTGCAGATCATAAACAGTAAATCTAGAAAGAAAAAAAATCCTCAACCCCAAAAGAAACCTTAGAACAAAAAGCACGAAAGCCCTGTGAAACGAAATCGTCAAACAGACAGAACATGTGTCAAGATGTATTGGACTAAGGATTCGGAAACTGGCATTAGTGTTCAAAATGGATGATTCGATGTCTTATTTTTGTCCTCGCGAAGGAAGGGACAGGTGAAAAATTGGAAGGAATCTGCACTTCCCCTTTGGAATCTTAATTGCAAAAGAGAGGAACAGTGGCATGCGTGATGACAAAGGTAGGCCATTTATTTTGTTGCCAAGGTGCAACTTCATTTCATCAAAGTAAACAAGCGGTCTTGTTTTTAAGACCTCCACGGAAGAAGAATTAAAGGATGAAGAATGAATTTGACATTTTGTTCAGAACAATTCGGTACGGAACAACCCAGCAGAATTGTGAACATACTTTGGATATTCCTTTTTATATATATTATTTTTATTCTAATTATTTTTGGTCATCTCGGATATTGTAGTTCTAAGAACTTGTGATGCCACTATTATAATGCAGCTTGTCTAATAATTATTATCTATTATTAATAATTAATCCATCTATTATATGTATATATAAAACGCTTGCATACGTGGCACAAAAAAAAAAATCGCTCTTTTTACTTATTGTTGAATGGCAACAGTTATGAAAGTTTTTACAGTTGCATTGGATTCAGTGCTTCACGTAGGTAATTAATGCAGTTGTAAAACGTGATTAGAAATGCTCTGGTGATGATTTGCCGTGTCACCAAAATGTACATTCAGACAGAGGAAAGAACATGTAAAAGAAATAAAAAAATTTGAATGAAATTTAATGGAATTTGATATATGGATTTAACATGAAATTTGATATATGGATTCTACACGAAATCTATAAGATTTGAGAGCAATCATTCGAAGGAAATCTGTCTGCTATCTGCATACATGTTAACGCGATAAATACAAAATGAAGAAAGCTCGGAGAAAAAACTTTGAAGCCGAGAAAGTGTAGATATCTATCCATTTTCAAACGAAATCTGCAAAGCTGTTGACATGCTATCGAAAATGACTGCTGTTTCTTTTAATAGCAAGCAAACGCAATAATTAAAAAAATGACTTAAGTAATGACTTAAATATAAAATTTGGCATGCAACTATGAGATTACATTTGCAGTTCTGTATCGAATTTTGATTTCAACCGGCTTGAAATAACGCGACTAAAGCATAAATTCGATTTTCAGTTACTATTAATCGCATGCCAGTGATTAATCACCAAAAAAAAAACGTCAAAGATCATACGATAGATTCTGAAAAAATGATAAATTCACGTTAAAGATCAATGCTACGTAACTATTATTCGTCACTCTTCAAAAGACAATATTTTTATACGGGGGGGAGGGGTAATTTCATTACAGAATATACGAGAAAGCTTTTCAGGGACCATTCCTACTGGTTTTAAAATGAAAACACCAAAGATGTGAAGCACATACGCTCGTTAGTTTTCTTCCCACAGAAATCAGAATAAGGATATTTCCATTCTAATCATCCAATATTAACAGATTTTCTATTATAAAACATGGCCGATTTAAATGTTTAGTTTTTTTTCTCTGTAAAACTAAATTAAGAAAAAGCTAAATATAGTTCATAACTCAACTTCATTTAGGTTTATTCGAAGACAGATTAAAAGTTGTAAATAAACTCTAATTAAATATGTTTATACCTCGCATATTCTGTGATTGTAAGTGAATGTTTTTTTTTAAAATTAAAAAAAAATCACCTGCGGACTTTATTGTTATATCAAGTATTCACTTTTTAACTAAAATTTATTACTGCTCAAAAATAAATTTTCCACCATTTCGAAATTTAAAAAATTATCTTTCCAATGATGTCCATTTAATTATTTTGAAATAATAATAATAATAATAAAAAAAAACGTTTTTGCTAAATTTCCAATAATAGTTATTTTGAAAATCAAACTCATTTCATTGTTTCATCACATATGCAATGACATGATTTCTACTATTATTGAAAGCTAAAAAAAGAAGGATTCTGTTTAATATTTGTGCAATTTACAACATGAATAAAAAAGTAATGTTACAATATCACGAAATTTAGAAGATAGATGACACAGATGTATATGTTTTTAACAGAACTATGATGTCTATGAGACTGCTTGCATTAGAAAGGTTCAAGTTCACAGAACTTATGAAAGGCAATGAACACAGCTATACGGTCAGACAATTTGGCTAACTGAAGACATGAAGTTATATCTAAACGATTTATCCAACATCTGACCAGTTATTCGTCTGATGCGACTGGTATTAAAGAAAAAGCTCAAAATTAAATTATTCCGACACTTCTGCAAAATATCTCGAGGCTTCGGCGTTCCCCAAAGCTGAGAAACCCGTAGGCAGTTACCTATTTTGCTTGTTTAATAATCCGGCCTTGTCAAGACCGAATAACCAGACCATTTTTTTAAAAGTGCTTTATACCTGCGCCGACAAATTACAGTGGAACCCAAACACGACTCAACTTGAAGCCCGCGTATTACTAAAGGGATGAGATATGGGTTCTATCAGCGGCCACTGAAATTGATTCCTCAAGCGGAGGGCCGAAAATAGCGCGGTCACACTCCACCAGCGCAGGTGGGGATTTGGTGGGCACGCATGGTCGGTGGACCGCCGAAAAACTCGAGTCTTGCTTTTCGTCCGTCAGCGCTTGCCAACACGGCGAGGGGCCCTTTTTTTTGGGTCGGAGCTTTCACCTGTACGGGGTCGCGAAAGCGTGGTAATTTATTATTGGAAATACCGATGGAAATGTAGATTGTAGGAGGGAAGGGTATGGCTGGAAGGCTTCATTTTCCCCACGCAGACAAGTGTAACAAGAAGTATAAAAGATATCGGAACTGCTATTTTAATCGGCAAGGTTGAATGTTTCTTTTACAATATTCAGATACAGATGGAGATTCTATTAAGGAATGCTTTCTACAAAAACTGAAATCTAAGTTGGTTAAATTGTGAATTTTTTTTTTCTGTGCTTTTTCGAATTTCTCACTCGAAATCAGATTATCTTATAACTTTAAACGAGCAATTCTTGTTTATATAAAAATTTATTTCGTGTATCTCGGAAACGCTCAAACGATTTGGATCAAATTTTATATATAGATAAGGTTTTACTTTTTAAGTTTATCTATATATGTAGGTGTCTTCCTGAAACATAAAACCCGATTTTACACACACACACACACACACACACACACACACACACACACACACACACACACACACACACACACACACACACACACACACACACACACACACACACACACACACACACACACACACAACATTCTTTATAACTATACAGTCCAAGAGATGGCGTCACCAACCCAAGTAGAATTTAAACAAACCGAAGTAAACATCCGAGCTTCAGTAAAAATTTTATAACTTGAAACAAGCAATTCTTGTATATAAAATGCACACATTTTTAAGCAGTTTCGTGGCCGAAGAGAAAAGACACTTTTGTAATTTCACAACTTCGCTTTTATTCCACTCCGGTAGGCATAATTTATGTATAAGCAAGAAGCGACGAGGTACGTCAATCTACTGCACAATACAAAAGCAAACGGGTGAAAAAGAGCACGGAATATCTCCCCCCCCTCTGGTGATGATCTTTACACATATCATTTTATTTAAGGGAATTACAGGTATCTTTTATAAGAATTTGTTTAGCGTGACCGATTTTTATGAAATTTGGATAAAATTTCATGCTTAGATAAGGTTTTGCGCTTTAAGTTTATCTATACAAGTGTTTTTTCTTGAAAAAATGTGATTTTTTACACACACAATTTTTTTTTTATAAATAAATATTAGAATAAGTATATTTGACCTCCTTCCAAAGTGTGTGCAGTGCAGCATAGTGGTCAGAATAACATGAATGACGCGTGTGTGGTGGGTGTTCGGTTCGAGTCGATTTTGCCTTACCTTTTTATTTATGGATATATATTTAATATTTTTGCTTTTTAAGTTTATCTATATAGGTGTCTTTCCTGTAAAAACGCGATTTTACATACACACCCAATTTTTTTTATAACTATTAGTGCCTTTCTATCTGCTCTCATGCTGACACTGTCATAAAGTGCCATCTCGCTAATTTTTATGGTACTTGTATTGATGTCATAGGATGATAACCTACTAGTACCTCAAAATTTTGTGAGATGCCATTATACGTATGGCATTATCCGAATATGAATACGTTCGGCTCACATCCAATAGCAAAAATGCATATATTGTGTTAGTCAATCAACTTGTAACATGTTAAACTAAGTACATTCAGGATTTTTTTTTATTTAAATGGCCTGTTTATACGTAAGTAAGATTGAAAAATATTCAAATGTAATCAAATCAGTATGTGATTCGTATCTAAATATTTTCTAAAAAAAAACAAAAAAAAAAAACGATTTTACAAAAGTTGAGCGAAACTCGATCTGCCTGGCCTTGCAATTATAGGACAGAACAAATGTTTACAAGTATTAATTACGCAGATCGAACACAAATATCAAGTGTAATTTAAAATAATTTTTATTATACCAAAGTATATGTAGAATACAAACAATTCGTAAAAAAACGATTAGATAACTTGATGCTTTTTCTGTTTGGAGACATTTTACATATAGATTTAAGACTATATTCTGAATTTCTTTTAACTAGCTAATTATATTTTGCAATACATGGAATAACAGACAGACAGTATTTCCTTTAACAATATAATCCGAAATTTGATTAAGATTTACAGTTTTAGTGATATGCGTCAGATTTCACCCGACTCGATCAGCGTATTTTTGAGTTATTGTTTTCAAATACAAATAAAAGGAATGGTGGATTTCCGTTTGACGGAGTTCCTCCCAAATTTTGATAGAAAATTTCATTTGGTGTTCTTGGTGTCTGTATTATGCTCATTCGATTAATTATAACTGGTTTATAAAGAACAGTTATCAATGGTGGTGATAATAATAATGATTAGGTAGTTTGTATTAATAATAATCTACTATTATTAATAATAAATCAAATTATGACAAATTTCACTCGATTGATTTGTTCTGGTTTTGTTGTATCTGTCTGTCTTTCAAAACTATCTTCCCGATTTTCTTTCTAATTCGGGCATTTATTTCTTTCAGAACATTTCTTTTTAAAGAAATTTATTAACATTCGAATTTCTTTTTAATTAATAAATCTTGAATCAAAAGTCAAAATCTTAAAATCGAACTTTTCAGCAACGATTTTTTTTTTTGAAAATCTGTATATCGCATACTAAAGAGTAAATATGATTAAAAAATTGCTTTGGTGCTAGTTTCCATCTTTCAGAGCTCAGAACAAGCCGTCACTTCAATATCTTCATGAAGAACTATCTGAATCCCATTTGACAACTAGAAAGTCCAAAGGTAGCAATTTTCTTCCTAGATAGGCAGAACAAAATTTGTACTTTCATGTTCAAATTTCAGCGAATGATACTTATTATGTAAGAACTTTATGTTAATCTTTCCGTTTCAGTAAAGGGGAGGGAGCTGGAAAATGTTCTAAGCTTTCTTTAAAACCTTAGTGTTCTATTTTATAGGGTGCACTGCTTTCGTTCACGAAATCGTTAATAGACTCCCCGCTACGACCGAATTAACACCAAATGTCACGTAATGTCCTCCTCCCCGCTGGATAAGATCACGTGACGCGTGGGCATCCCGTGTCAGGAGTCCATTTCCGGCAATGGCCCACCGCTCCGACACCTGAAAGAGGGCCCGACACCCTCAACTAACAGACGATTTCTGTCGACCTCATCGAGTTGGCTTTCGTTGAATAAACTTACCGAAAAACAGAGGTAAGATGATATGTGTCATGAATTAAATAACAGTCATTATGCAGTTTCAGACGATATTGAAGACAGTGAGGAGGTAGAAAACGATTTTTTTCCCTCTTTTTCTTCGAGACCTTTCCTTCCCTTCCCTTCCTTTCTAATTCTAGAAATATGACCGGAACTCGGGAAACAAAGGAAAAAAAGTAACAGCAAGCCTACATGGAAAGCAGATGAATTAGTTTTTCTCAAAAAAAGAAAAGGAGAAAAATTCTGGCGTATTATGTCGCTGATAGAAGAAATGTAATGTCCTATTTTCACGACAGTAGGTAAAATAGGATACTAGAAAGTTCTAAAATGGCTTTTCTGGGATGGTCATAAAATGAGCCTTGAACATAATCGTCTGCTCTCCTGAATTAATTTCAATTTCCTATTTTCTACTTTTTTCGTGAATAAAAAAATCGACAACTGAAAGTAATTTTAATCATATCAGAATAATTATTTTTGATATTTTCCCTTTAAATTAAAATTTATAATTAATGGGTAGTACTGGATATAAGTAAATAAATAATTAAAAAAAAAAAAAAACTAAGAATCACTGGCGGTTGAAATTATAATCTGTATAACAGAACAAAAATATACCAAATTTTATTGAAGAAGTGATAGTTTAACCGCCGTTTTCTAGTTATGTATGAGGCGAGCACTCGCCATAAAGATATGTCGAGATCGGCGCCTCAAGAAGTTCCTTATTATCTAAAATTTTCACGCCTCACTAACGATATTAATGTAGTAGAATACGATATTAATGTAGTAGCTCTGAGCATATAACAGATCTCTGCTGAAATTATATAATGATTAATATGCATATTCACAAGCGGAAGTAGAAATTATAAAGGGTGTTCCAAAATTAATGCAAGATTTGAATTTGCCATCATTCGTGCAGTAAAGTGTTGGTAACACTGTTAAAAAACATTTGATTGTTGATAGTTTAGGGTTTGTAAAATGGGAGCGTTGCACGACAGAGAAACGTATTTTCATTGTTGAACAATATTTCAAAAATAATTGAAAGTTTGAAAATTTGTGTATTGCCCCCCTAGATCGTGTGATTTAACAACAATGGATTTCATTCTATGGGGTTATTTGAAGTCAGAGGTCTATACCAACAAGACCACAAACACGCATGCATTGAAGGAGGAAATTCAGCGCTGCATCCATGAAGTTCAGACACATTTATGCAAAATGGTCAAAGAAAATGTCGTGAAAACACAGCGTATGTGCCAGCAAAGCCGTGGAGACCATTTGCCCTATGTGATATTCCATACATAATACATACCCTATTATGTGTGTTTTAAGATTCAATAAAAATATAACAATTTAAAGAAAAAAAAACTGTGCTTTTTATTTAATTCAAATCTTGCGATAACATCTTGTTGTTGTTGTTTATCATGGCACTTGCCATGGACAAGTTCGTTGACAAAGCCAGCGATTTTAAGCCAAGGGAGCGTCTCTTGCTTTAGTAGCGCCAACTAGGGTCAAAAGTACGTCTTAGCTACCCACGCATCACATTCGCTTGCGGAACCTCTTTTTACAGGGAAGACACATCTCACAGATAGAATAGATGAGGAACAACCATGCCCGAACCGGGACTCGAACCCATTATGCCCAGATCACGGGGAAGACGAGCTGCCCCTATGCCAGGACGCCGGCTAACATCTTGTTCTATTGTGTAATGCTCCCTTTTTAGTAACCCTAAAATTTCAGCTGTCAAATGGATTTTTTAATACAGATGCCAACACTCTACTGCAAAAATGGTGGCAAATTTAAATCTTGCGCTAATTTTGAGACTTAATTTTTAATGGTATTAACTAAAACTTATCATACATTATCTTATCATACATATCTTAAATCATACAAATTTTGAGGTTTTACAACTGCATCTAAAGACCAACGTAATAAAAAAAAGCCATTTTTTTTTTAAAAATTTTTTACAGAAGAACTATATAAGATTTAAATAAAAGAAAATTCATCCATTTTAGTACAAAATGATTTATTCAAACTTTCATATTTCTGTAACAATGTTTAACCTGGAGCATAAGAATTCAAAATCATAAAGCACAAAAACAAAATATATATCTTAAAATGAAAATTTCAAGTCAAATTTACCAAAAAAAAACTATAATTTATGATAGAATTAAATAAGATTTCATGGAAAAACATTTTCAAACACTTCAAAAGATATTTGAATATATAGCGCGCATACATTATTTATGCATAATATATTCAAATTCTAAAGTCTTCCAAGGAAAAAAATTTAATGTTTAAATTACGATGCAAGGGATTTTCTAAACTAATTCTTTAAGCCTATTTATTCAACCGTAGATAACAATTTAGAAATTTAGCGGTTCTTATCTCAACAGTTGTCTTGTTGGTAAGTTTTCAAGACTTTTTCTCACACTAAAAAATATTTATCAATATCGCATGCCTAAAGCTAAGACTGTTTCAAAGCATATTTCAGACGTACGCATCCAACTTAATCTTAATTTGTTTCTTTGGCGAAGAAAGTCATATTTTCCAAACCAGCTTATTACCTGTTTCTAGGAACGAAAAGGCATGTTTACCAAACATTTTATTTTTCTTACGGCATCTTCCTCACACAGCCCTTTTATTTACCAATAAATTTTAATAAACTGTCGCAGACGTCGGTCTAATGCTCTTAGAAAAAGAAGCCGAACGATTTATCAGATATTCGTCTTGGGAATTTCGGAAACGTCGAATGGCTACATCAGAACTTTAAACCGATTTCATCTTCTTTATGTATCAAGTAGCTACATATTTATGCCTTTTCGTTCCCTTAACGCTTATAATACGGAAAAGGCAATGTTAAATTATATATGATGCGACGACAACAAAAATTTTGCATTTCCAGGATTTGAAGGCAGCTTTTTTTCTCTCTCCTTGCAACGGAAATGAGCGAGGAGTTGGCGGCTTTCGTGCGAATCAAATGAGATCTTCTTAATCCCTCTTTAATGCACGACGCATCCACTAGTCACCATAATCCCACGAACGGAAAACCGCCAACAAGAAAAATAAAAACCGCCAACATGGTACTAAATCTGTTTAACGCGCCGTCTTCCCTTGTCAGTCAGCCAAAAATATTTACACCAAAAGAAGACAATAACTCACCAGTAAATATATTTCTCGCCAAACTGTCAAAAATTGCTGGCGAAATGATCAACACGCTGCGAACCGCAGACTCAAACCATTCATCAATTAATGTATTCATCTAACCGAAACACTCGGAATCGAGACCCGGCCTGGCGACGGTTTCTCGTTAATCATACTTTCATTTAGGATTCCTTTCAATTCTTTGACAAATCCCCGCCGAGAGGAGATACATAAATCTTTTCCTTATTGGACAGGATCTCTCCTGTCGCGATCTGTACAAGTCCTTGGCGAGAACTGTGGTGTGTTGGCGTGAGTACTGGTGAAGACAGTGCGTAATTCTAGTGAATGATGGTAGCAAGTTGGAGAACCCCCTTGAAGTTTTTACTTTTTGACGTCCTAAGAATGTGGGTGAGAGGACTCATCAGAGATTTGCTACTAAATTTCAGTGTCAACCACCATGCTCAAAACGAGTTTCGTTAATTAAGATGCAGCAAGATTCAACAAGTATGTCTTGATTTATGCCAACAGATGTTGTTGGGAGAAATCGCTATCGGACAGGTGATAGAGTACTGGTCTCAAGTTAGAGGATCTTAGATACCTTTTCTTGTTTCTTTGCAGGTACGATGCGAGCTTGAAAAATGACAAAAGTCATAAAATTTGAAAGTGTTTGATTGTTCAACAAGATCATAGAAAGTGATTTGTCAGTTTTAATAGGATTTTCGTTTAACATCTGAAATGAAGTAATCAAAGGTGCGCCAGAGGTGTTTAAATTTCAAATTTATTCACATTTTCCATGATCTGTATTATTGAAGATTGTTACTATAATTATTCTATTTTTGTATAAATCAATTCAAGAGATCTATGAATATTAAATCATGGAAATATTTTGTTCCTATTGCTGTTTAATAATTATAAAATTTGTATTTTATGCTGAGATTGATTTAATTTCTTATATTAATTATTTATGTCTGTAATCAAGTGTCCGATTGGTGTGTCAAATTGCATAATATTTACTATTAAAATTCGTAATAAAGTTAAAGTAACAATTAATTAGAAACTTCAAATCACTTGGACACACTTAAGAAGCTCCTGTATTTTTTGACTTTCTTATATGTTCTCAGCGGAAAGCACTTGAGGTAGGGGGATGGGAAACTTTCGGTACGGTGACTGGTTCGCGCTTTCCAATTCCTCCCCCCCCGTGTAATAATGGTAGCATATGTGTTATTCTGTATGTGAAATTGGCACCTGTATTACACGTAATGAAGGGCTATTATGCTTTAGACACAGGCCCAAATCCACAGCAGTTCAGTCACTCAGTTCTGGATTATTCTCCGGGTAAGTCAAAATTCTGACTTCCCAGGACTCGGAGTAAGTCAGAATTTTCTCTTTATGATTACATTTTTATATAAATTGAAATAGCAATAAATATCCCCAAAAGGATGCATATAATTAAGAGGTTAAATAAAATCAAAGCAATATCGTTCCACTTTGAAACAAGAAAGAAATTTTGAGCAGAGGATATTATGAATCTCTATATACTTTCAGACCACACCTGCAGTAGAGCATAGGTTCATATCTGACTTAATGCGTACCAATCTCGCACAAAATGCAGTTGCTTAGCGGCTTCGAAACTACTGTCCTGTGGCACCGTAGCGAGATTTTGTCACCAAGCCATAAACTCTTCTAATGGATGCTTTAGTGATTTCGACAATGATGAAAGCATGAAAATTTAAAAAAAACATTATATGATAATTGAGAAAAAGGTGCATCATTATCAGTATTTGTTACAAATTTTTGTAGTGGGCCATTTACCATGCTAATTAGTTAGTTATATGGTTCTTTTGAGCATTGGAAGCCCGATTTAGCCTACATAAGAAATTTGTTACATTCTGTTCATTATTCAACTTGCGAAACCATATAATTTTTCTAAAGCTAAAAAATTCTGCTCAGCATCTACTTGAGATT
This sequence comes from Argiope bruennichi, assembly GCF_947563725.1. Lineage (NCBI taxonomy): Eukaryota > Metazoa > Arthropoda > Arachnida > Araneae > Araneidae > Argiope > Argiope bruennichi. Next base: position 12,176,889 of record NC_079153.1, read on the forward strand.
GGGAGCGAATTCTATTATAATGTCACGTAGGTTCTTTAGTGTGGAACGCAATGACACACACAAGAAGTAGAGCTAAACCGATTTATTAACTCAACACTGAACTCAGAACACAGTGACTGACAGATCTTCTGCTTTTATACTAACAGGGAAAGTTCCAGAATACTTTTTTGGAGGCAGTAAGAAAAGTCCAGAATATTTATCTAGTAAACTAAAGAAAGGTCCAGAATCTGCTGGAACATGAAATAAAGGAAAACATAAACTCAAGGAATTAAATATTTACACACACTGTGAATCGCATTGTCTCTAGCGGGATTCGAACTCACGATTTCTTGATTATGAGACCAGTGCTATGACCATTCGGCCATGAAGAGTCGAGTTCCTCTTTTCAATGCGGCAATAATAATACTTTTCCCAGGTCAGTATAGATTTGCTTGTCGAAGAAACTGAGCTCGCAACACTAGCGGAATCTCATATAGACACTGAACAGAGTTTCTTATTTTAAAGAAAATCCTAGTGCTCCGCCACTGCGGGAGCCAGAAACTAGTAGCTTTGCTAGAAATCCGAATGTAAAAGATTTACGAAGTAGGCAAAATTGTGTTGGCTATGCTCCGGGCTTCTAAGAGGAAAACTACCATCTTCCAAACCGACAGTAATAATCAATTCGCTTCCAAATCGCACATTGGTATATCGCACAAGTTTTTTAAATAAAAGTGGTTAAAAACATAGAAGATAGAACCCACACATTTCTTTTACAGACATCCGAACTCATACCCCACGAGGCCTTTGGCAATTTAATGTTATTACTGTAAGCAGAATTATAAATTATTTAAAAAGTTAATTCTATCATGGCTACTATAACCACAATGTTAATATATATATGTATTTTTAACATGTTAAGATAAAAGAATTATAAAATGAATGCATTTTTCTCGAATGGAAATAAACATAAGATAAATCAGGACACAGTAAATTTAAAGCATCAAAACCAGAGATACAGAAATTTAAAAAAAAAGGAAAGTTTCATTAAAACATTAAGCAACAAACACCTTTATTTGACGCTCGAAACTTTTTTTTTTCAGAAAAGACGAAAACTTTAAAACAAATCGAAAAATTAAGAAAAAAAAAAAAATCCATGCAGAGAAAAGAACATTTTATCTTCAAGTAAAGAGGCTACAATTTAGAGAATCTAGCAATGAAAAACAAAATAAATAAATAAAAGGAAAATGATTCTCCCCAAACTTAAAACTGAACAAGCTCTACAAGTTCACTGGAGCTGGAAAAAAATAATACCAGGGAGAAAATCGCAATAATTACACATAACCGCTTGCGGAACACCATACTCACCCTATTTGCATAGCCCTTCAAAAATACTGAAAGGCAATATTCTGCAATTTTTTTGAAAGTTTTTTGATTATTTATTTTTACCCTCCAGACGAAATGAGGGGAGGACTAAAAGATAGGGAAGCGGCACTTGAGACCGGATTCACGTGATTTATGGCGTCATCCACCAAAGGGTGAAGGATGGAATTTCATAATCACATGGATTTTCCAGGCCAAATCTTTTTTTTTTTTTTTTTTTTTTTTTTTACGGGGGGGGGCAGCCCCTTCACCCGATGGTTTGTCATGAATGGATAACCAGAGGAAGAGCTGACACACAGCGCATGCTCGCAGTTTACTCACTAGGTAAACAGGAAATGATGCGCAATTCATATTTCACTGTTTTGAATAGCTTTGATTTTATCGATTGAAATGTGGATTTAAGCCCTTGGTACACGAGGACGTCTCTGATCTTGAAAACGAATTATGTCGTCTTTGGTATTTAAATTTGTATAATTTTTGCTTAAGTTTTTAATGTTTTTTAAAGGATAAATAAATAAATGGACTGATATATACAGCAATAAATAGTTTCAATAGGATAATTATGTTATTTAATTAGAAGGCTAATTTACATGCTAACCAGGACTTAATATTAATATTTTTAAACCTCTTCGGGCCTGTAATGCGGTTTGGTATCGTTGGATTCATTTGTTTTTATATGTTTGTATTTATGCTTTTAATTTACGGTGAGTGGTGAAGATTTGATAGGACTTTGATATTATCTGGATACAAGTGTATAATTATCATGTGAGAATATAATGTTGTTTTGGTTTGGGGTTTCTGAAGCCTCGAAATTGGCAATTTATCGCTTTTGAGACACCAATTTTTCACTTTTAGGGTTATTAAACAATGATAAAGAAGGTTGTCACATTTGGCTACTTAATGCCAAAAAAGTTACAATTGGGAGTGAATGTTCGCATGTATCCGATTCTCTTATCGGGCCGATGAAGGACAGAGTCGTAAGAAGTTATTGTCTGAAGAAGCACACAGAAGAAAATGGGAATGGACGCGAAACTGTGACGAAAGGTATCGAAAGTTTATATTATATATATAATTTTTTTTTAATTTTCAATTTTTCTAGCATTTAAAAAAAAGTTGTTTTTGAGCTCGATTGATTTTGAGATGGTCAAAATCCATCGCTTTTCTAAATCTTGGTGATTTCGAAATATGAATCAAATGAGAACATGATGTTTTTCTGTCGGATTGATACACGACTTAAAAAAATAATGCTTTTACAAGATAAATTGAAATTTGCGATAGCAGATTTCAATTTTTTAAAATTTTTTTAGATGCAATTAATCTGCAACAAATGAATGATTTTAAAAAGGAATTTTCTAAGTTAGTTTTTAAATTAAAAAAATTACCCCCTCCCCCCAGTAATTTGAGATAGCTAGAGTTTAAAAATATTGTACACAATTCTAGGTATCACTTGAATTGCTACCTGTTCAATGTAAATCAGAATAAAAAAATAAATATGAATTTAAAAATAAGATATTAATCAAGAAAATTAAAATTAATTACAAATTAAACATTTATTTAAAAATAATTATTAATTTGTTACTAATTGAAATTTTTTATTTATTGGTTGTATCGAATTAATAATTAAAAATCGAAGCCTCAAGAGAAAAAGTACAGTGATTTTAAAATTCGAGTAAAAAAATGAATGAAGCCAATTTCTTTTCATTAAAAATATGAATTTATTTTCAGAAAAGAACACTGATACTTCTGAGTATCTGCTCAAATAAGCGCCAGAATGTGATGGTTTTTCAGATCCACCTACAAATAATACAGTCTTAGTCTGGAGACTCGCCAAATTTGGCACTTGGCTACAAAGTGAACTTAGCAGGTGCAAATAGTTGATGCGTTGTGATGCTTTTACTTGTCAATTTAAACAGGTTTAATGTATGCAACTGTCACTCAAAACTTGATAGGGGAGAAAGAGGTTGCGCGAATTGGACAACTGATTCAATGCAGCTGTCTTTCGCATACTGTTATAAAAACAAAACAAAACCGGAAGCATCTGAAAAATCATTGATAGATCAGGTGCTTGAAAAAAGCATAAAATATCTCGAATAATAATTCAGAGGTTAAAAAGTAGTTGGATTTTAGCCAGTTTAGTGAGTTAAAACGCATTAAGAGCAATTTCGGTCATCCCAGAAAGATATACAAAAGTAGAATTAGTATATGAATTTTCAAAAATAATTTATATAGTAATGTACAGCAGGTTTAAGTTTTACCAAAGTTTAGTATTCTTTCTACAACTGATGCTTTTTGTATTAGTTTACAAAAAATCCACAAAGCAATGACATTGGTAGTAGCAGCACTGGGTGATTTCTGCATACAATTGCTCACAAGAAGGAATTAGCATCTGAGACATAGCACCATTTCTGGCTTTAAGAAAGTGAAATAAACAATAATTAAAGTTCTCAACACATTAATATCGGTACTCAGGATATTTATAAAATGACCATAAGAATAGAATATACTTTTCTAATATATAAAAATGAATTTTTGTTTGTTCGTATTTTATGCTCTGCCGTACCTTTCATCAATTATGATAAAACTTTGCCAACTTATTGCTTGCACTTGCGCGAAGGTTTAATCATAGTATGATTATTGTATCTAATATATGAAAATGAATTTTTGCCTGTGCGCATTTTATGCGCTGCCGTACCTTTCATCAATTATGATAAAACTTTGCCAACTTATTGCTTGCACTTGCGCGAAGGTTTAAACATAGTATGATTATTGTATCTAATATATGAAAATGAATTTTTGCCTGTGCGTATTTTATGCGCTGCTGCACCTTTCATCAATTATGATAAAACTTTGCCAACTTATTGCTTGCACTTGCGCGAAGGTTTAAACATAGTATGATTATTGTATCTAATATATGAAAATGAATTTTTGCCTGTGCGTATTTTATGCGCTGCTGCACCTTTCATCAATTATGATAAAACTTTGCCAACTTATTGCTTGCACTTGCGCGAAGGTTTAATCATAGTATGATTATTGTATCTAATATATGAAAATGAATTTTTGCCTGTGCGTATTTTATGCGCTGCCGTACCTTTCATCAATTATGATAAAACTTTGCCAACTTATTGCTTGCACTTGCGCGAAGGTTTAATCATAGTATGATTATTGTATCTAATATATGAAAATGAATTTTTGCCTGTGCGTATTTTATGCGCTGCTGCACCTTTAATCAATTATGATAAAACTTTGCCAACTTATTGCTTGCACTTGCGCGAAGGTTTAATCATAGTATGATTATTGTATCTAATATATGAAAATGAATTTTTGCCTGTGCGTATTTTATGCGCTGCTGCACCTTTCATCAATTATGATAAAACTTTGCCAACTTATTGCTTGCACTTGCGCGAAGGTTTAATCATAGTATGATTATTGTATCTAATATATGAAAATGAATTTTTGCCTGTGCGTATTTTATGCGCTGCTGCACCTTTCATCAATTATGATAAAACTTTGCCAACTTATTGCTTGCACTTGCGCGAAGGTTTAATCATAGTATGATTATTGTATCTAATATATGAAAATGAATTTTTGCCTGTGCGTATTTTATGCGCTGCTGCACCTTTCATCAATTATGATAAAACTTTGCCAACTTATTGCTTGCACTTGCGCGAAGGTTTAATCATAGTATGATTATTGTATCTAATATATGAAAATGAATTTTTGCCTGTGCGTATTTTATGCGCTGCTGCACCTTTCATCAATTATGATAAAACTTTGCCAACTTATTGCTTGCACTTGCGCGAAGGTTTAATCATAGTATGATTATTGTATCTAATATATGAAAATGAATTTTTGCCTGTGCGTATTTTATGCGCTGCTGCACCTTTCATCAATTATGATAAAACTTTGCCAACTTATTGCTTGCACTTGCGCGAAGGTTTAAACATAGTATGATTATTGTATCTAATATATGAAAATGAATTTTTGCCTGTGCGTATTTTATGCGCTGCTGCACCTTTCATCAATTATGATAAAACTTTGCCAACTTATTGCTTGCACTTGCGCGAAGGTTTAATCATAGTATGATTATTGTATCTAATATATGAAAATGAATTTTTGCCTGTGCGTATTTTATGCGCTGCTGCACCTTTCATCAATTATGATAAAACTTTGCCAACTTATTGCTTGCACTTGCGCGAAGGTTTAATCATAGTATGATTATTGTATCTAATATATGAAAATGAATTTTTGCCTGTGCGTATTTTATGCGCTGCCGTACCTTTCATCAATTATGATAAAACTTTGCCAACTTATTGCTTGCACTTGCGCGAAGGTTTAAACATAGTATGATTATTGTATATAATATATGAAAATGAATTTTTGCCTGTGCGTATTTTATGCGCTGCTGTACCATTCATCCGACTGCGATAAAACTTTGACAACTTATTGCTTTGAACCTAGAAATTCCATGTTTTGAAATAGGCAGTTGTATGTTGCATGCGCACGAATTGGACAGCCAAGAAATGTATTTGTTTTTGCTGAAGACTGAAAAGCAAAAAATACTGTCCACCCTAAAGTATATTTGAATAATAAAGTTAAAAAAAAAAGAATAAATATTATTGATGCTTCTCCTTAATATATAATTGAATTTTTATAATTGTATTCCAAATTAAACAAAATAGTTAATCATTCCAAATTAAACAAAATAGTTAATCATTCCAAATTAAACAAAATAGTTAATCATTCCAAATTAAAACAAAATAGTTAATCATTCCAAATTAAACATAAATCAATTAATCATTCCAAATTAAATAGGATATTTTATTCCTATTAATTATTATTTCAATTTCAAACGATATTTCTCAAATAATTTCTTCGGTGGCAGCAATGTGCTAGGTATCAGCTAATGAACTAAACTATCAAGCACAAGAATAGAACATATTTATCAACTATAAAAACTCATACCACAAGAATGGAATTCGCTTAGCAGTTTTAAAAACTGTCACATTACAAGAATAGAACATATTCATCAACTATAAAAAACTATCACAGTATAAGAATAGAATATGCTTATCAATTATAAAAGCTATCACATCATCAATATCAGCTATGGAAATATAGAAAACAATTATTTATATCAACCGTCTTCAAATCTTGTTTTCGAATTGTAGGAACGGATTTATTGTGTAAAAAAATTGTATATATTACATGCGTATTACTTTATTTGTGTGAAGAATTAAAAAGAAGGAAGGAGTAACTGAAAATTTTCATTATACTAAGACTATATTGACATAAAAAAAATCTCAACAATGGTTATGATATTTTTATTAAAAGATCTGTTGTAAGAAGTTAAAAAAACAGATTTTCCAGGAAATAACTCTCACAAATTTTTTTTTCTTCTAAGAAACGACCTTTAGATTATCTTAATGATGCTTTCATTATTTTTTTAAACTAAGACACAAATGATTCATTTTTTAAATAAAATACTCATACTGAAAAGCAGTATGACATGAAAGATATTATTTAATACGGTATTTTTTTACGCAAAAAGTATTTCTATTTTATCTCAAAGGTGTTTCATTAGTATAAAAATAAATAGAGAAGTAAAGAAAAAAAAATAAAAATAATAAAAGAATAAAATAGAAATACAATGAAAAAGGAATTTATCAAAGCCATTAAGCAAAAGCAGACAAATTAGCAATAATAAACTGGGATTGGAAACAAAAATACTAGTTTTCTAAATAATTTCAACAGATCTATAATTCTGCAACTTTAATGGATGAGACGCTTTATACATTTTTACTTTCTCGTATAGAGAAAGTATAGTAATCGCCAAAAAAATTTCTAATTAGATATTTTGACGAATCTCCCAAGTTTTAGACATCCCTAAATTAAAAAAAAAAAAAAAACCATTTTTGGAAAATGCCCGCTTATCTGATAAAACTAATTAAAAAAAGTCCTTAAGCTACACTGATGAAATTTGTTATACAGTCTTGATATCAAATTTGTAGATTTCTATCAAATTTTGAACAAATTCCGTTCAGAGAAAGTCTGTCTGTCCAATTGTTCGAATATAAGTTAACACGATTGCTACAAAACGAAGAGAGCTGGATGGATGAAATTCGGCACACACATTTAATATCTATAGTATAGACAGCTATCAAAATTTGAATCAAATGCAGTGAGGGGTTGATCATCTCTCAGTCTGTTAATAGAAACATATAAACGTGATAACTCAAAAACACAATGAGTTAAATATATTAAATTTTGTATGGGATTTTGTAACTACAAGTGTTACTTTTTACCCATTTTTGTTCCAATTGGTTGTGAAAAACGTGTCTAAAGCAGAAATTCGGTTTTTGGATACTATTAATGTATACCAGGGCTTAATCGCCAAAAAACACGCCAAGGATGGCACACTAGATTCAACAAAAATGCTAAACCTACGCCAAGAGTTAATATTTCTTAGCTATTATACGTCACTGCCCTGCTGATATAACACTTCTCTGGTACAACACTGCGAGAAAGTTTTGAGTATAGTATGCGATATACTCAAGTACAGTATGCGAGAAAGTTCTGAGGAGACCATTTCCCGTTGGTTTCTCCGTTTATATTTGTTAACTAAGACTCTCCTATTTTGTGTTTGTATTTTAATCAGAGGGAATAAGAAAATTCGCATCTTGGTAAGCACTTCAGGGCCGAAGTTTTTAAAAATTACTTTTAGTTAACTCGTCTAGATAGAGTTAATTGTTTATATTTATTAATACATTTGTTTTCAACCGTAACGCTATTGGATTTACTACATTTCAAACCACTAAATACAATTATTTAAGAAAACGATATATGTACATTAGGAGTGCTGATTTGTAAAGAAATATAAAATGCATTTTTAAGAAATTTAATAAACTAACATATCTGTCGGTTTCATAGCATTTCTCGGTTTCCGAAATAAGCTCAAAACTTTCAGGACCAATTCTGCAACTTAACGCATGCGCAGTGAAGCAACTTTTCCTTCATCAAACCCCAATCACCAAATTTTCGGGTTTTATTCTTTAATCGGGTTCCGAGGCACTCTTTATCCCTTATTGCTGGCTCATTAAGAGATTTTCTGGAGAAGTGAGCTCCCCCCCCCCAATTCTCCATTTTTTCTCTCCCCTTTCCTTTGGCATTATTTTCTCTTTTAGACAAGAAGGGGCAAAAATGTGTCTGTGTGGACAGACATCGAGGGATGGGAAGGAAGGGGAAAGAAAAAAAATCTATTTCAATATCCTTTCTTAAACCCCCTCCTCCACCATATCCTTTCACAATTTCTGCATCTGAAGAGAGAACCCGATTCATCAAATAGTCGTTTTGTGGAGGGAGGACTCTTCTAGGCAGGAAATTGCAGTGGGGGTGGACGAGAAAATATCTCCACCCTCCATGAAAAAAAAAACTCCTCAAAAGCAGATTGCATACCTGCTTGTTACCAGTTACGGTTATAGGAGATCCTCGAGCTGAAATGTTTAGTTTCCGATTGATAGATTCTTCACGTATAATGGCACCGTTATTCGCAGTTGTCCTCAGATACTTTTTGAGGGTTGGTGGAAAGGCAAGTCTGTTTTTGCATCTCGAGCTCTGGGATAAGTGCTGCTTTGGGTTTTCAATGTCAGATACATTTCGAAAATTCCTAATAGAATTGCTCGCAAAGCATCTACTTAGATTTTTTTTTTTAAATAAGTTCATTGGTTTTATTGATACAGGAGTATTCCAACATTCCAACAAGACACAGAGGTATTTAATAGAAATTAAATGGAAGAAATGTAGGGTATCTCAAAGGATGTTTATTCGATGACAATCGGAAAAACATATTAATACATATTTAAATAATTAAAATTCAGCAATGAAATCAAAATTCCTTTACATCTCTGAAAAAAAATTTATAAAAACAATAATATAATCGAAATCAGTTAAAGTGTTTTTCGAGCAAATCAAACTGTGATATTAACAAAGGAACGGGAGTTGGGACGGCAAACCATTTCCACTTTTACTAAAATTAGGAAGTGGATCGATTTTGTCAATTAGTTTTGCCAATTTGCAGATATTGCCAAATCAGTTAGAATGCTAATTTTTGAAGTTTAATTTAAAATAGTTCTTCTTAGTTATAAAATGCTAAGTTGGCCGACATGATTATATTACAACTATTAGAATGATAGATGAATAGGTGGTAGCCGAAGGCGGCTAGTTAATTAGCATAACAATTCATATAAGAGAGGAAATGACTTCTGAGATAATTAAGCGAAATAAGTTTTTTTTGTGTTTTTAATTAATTTTTACTTAGATTCATATTTAAATATTAATATTTTTGCAATTTAAAATACGAGTCTGACAAATCTGTCAAGGGAATTAAAAAAAAACAGGAATTTTGAGCAGAAACGAAATAAATTAACATATAAGGCCCGATTTGAAAACTTTCACGACAATAAATAAATCACAGAATAAACAACTGCATTATCAAAAGGAAAAATACGACATCAAAATTGAATTCACACTTGATACAACAATCTGCACTTCATTAAGAAAATATCAAAACAACCACTTTTTAATATCTTCCGAGGATTCTCAAAAAAATAAAAAAATAAAATAAAAAACCCAAAGAACCAAAACAATGCCGCACAGAGATTTTTATAAAACCACAACCAAAAAAAAAAAAAAAAAAAAGATAACCATCACAAAATAAATAAATTTGGAGGGCTTGTAATTTATCAAATAAAAAAAGGAAGCAAAAAACAAAAAGAAGTCTGTTATCCAAAGAAAAAAATTCGTTAGCAAACGCTGCATAAACTTTAAGAGGATAAAATAAATACCACAAAATATTTCACATTTTTTATTTTATCTTTCTTCATCTAATTTTTAAAAGCTCCGTTATAAGGAAGACAAGATGAAGGAAAAAAAATGATGAGCATTTTCACCCATTCACAATGACATTTCCCATGGAGCGTTTGGGGAGTGAAAAAAAGGCCCTAATTATTTATGTGATATGTCTGACACTTCCTTCAGACGATTATTTTTTACTTTATAAGCGGGGGAAGGAACTCAGAATGGCAACTACTGCAGTGTTCACGCGATGAATTGAGGATCACTTTACTCTCAAAACAAGGGAAAGTGGTGCATAGTATTATCTTGTTCCAAGATTCGAAAAAGATTTCAAAAATGAATTGAATTTAAATTATAAACAGATATTTTTGGAATTAATTTTTTTAAATAAAGAAGAAAATTTAGTCGCTTGCATTTAGAAATAAAACAAATAAAAAAAGCGATATTAATTGAAAACAATTATGAAGACTAGATATAGTTTTGAAATTCATTGTGACTATGCATGAACAGTTATTTTTTTGAAATGAATTCTTTCAAATAAAGAAGAAAAAATCGCTTGCATTTAGAAATATAACAAATAAAAGATATTTTTTTGGAATTAATTCTTTCAAATAAAGAAGAAAAAATCGCTTGCATTTAGAAATATAATAAATAACAGATATTTTTTTAAAATTAATTCTTTCAAATAAGGAAGAAAATTTAATCATTTTCATTTAGAAATATAGCAAATAAAAAATGGCGATATAAACAATTATGAAGATTAGATTTAGTTTTAAAATTTACTATGTCTATTCAAGGGATAAAAAGGGCAATGGTCTATACAAAGGAATGAAAAACACAACTTAAGATTAAGTGAGGGTAAATGATATATGCAGTTACATATATCATATGACTGTAAGGGCCCATTAATTAATCCTAGTGTTTGCAAATATTAATTTCCATAATGGTAGTTGTTAATCCAAAAGGAGTGGTTTCTCTCAAACTTTCTCTCATACTCTCTAGTAAAGGTATTATCCAGAAAATGCTTTGCATAGCAGTGACGTACAATAATTATGGAATATTAAACTTTGGCATGAACTTAGCATTTTTACTAAATCTATCTGTCATTCTAGGCGATAATTCCCTGGCATGCGGTTACTAGTATCCGAAAATCAAATTTCTATTTCAGACACGTTTTTTCCAAACCGAATGAAACAAATATTTGATGCAAAACTACACATGTAGTCATAAAAAATAGCATTCCAAATTGGATATATTTAATTCATTGTGTTTTCGAGTAAAGACGTTTATAAGTTTCTAAAAGAACAGATCGACAGATGGTGAATCTTTGGCTATATTTGTTTCAAAATATGATAAGTGATTACGCTGTAGATGTTAATTCTGTGTGCTGAATTTTATATATCAACCTCTTTTCGTTTTCTAGTTATCGTGTTATTTTATATTCGAAAATCTGGACAGAATATGCTTCCTCTGAACGGATTTCTTTTCAAAATTTGATAGAAATCTACTAATTCGGAATAAAGACAGCATACCGAATTTCATCCATCTAAATCAAAGTGTTTCTGAGTTATCTTTGTTATAGACAGACAGACGGATGGACATTTTCCAAAATCACATTCTCCGAATTCAAAATATTCTGAAATGAGGAGATTACTTAAAATATCGAGTTAGAATTTTTGTGACGATTACAATATTTTTTCTATACTATGTATAGAGAAAGTTTGTAAGTAGTAAAGTAAAAAAGAAAAAGTAAAACACGCTGGAATTAAATAAAAATTATTTATTTTGGATTAAAGATAAGTAAAAAAGGAAAATTTTACCTTTGAATATAGAAATTGATTTGAGCTTGCGACTAAACAGATTTCTCGATAGTAGATGTTTTCCATTAAAAGCAAATAAAAAGAATAATCAATATTTGTTTTGAATATTAATGCGAAAAAATGTAATTACTTTGAATTGAATTTCAAAAGGCGATAGATTTAATTAAATTATTATTAGTAAGACAGATTAATTATACATATAATTAAATTTAAGAATTTTTAAGTCAATAGGTAGTTTAAATATTATATATTTGTTATGAGAATGTGACAAAATAATCAAAAGAAACTCTTATTAATATTATAAATATTTACATTAGGAAAATTTGCGAACGGTTTTTTGTTGTTGTTTTTATTAATTTTCACGGAACAGAAAAAAATAATTATTGTATATATGGGTTTTGCAATATATATATCATTAGGCACGAAAATATAAAGTATCAAAATTACTAGCCAGCTACTGTTTGTCACTATATTTTTTTATTTCTCAAGTTTGGCGTTTTCCAATAAAAATTTGAAGGTAAAAGTAGTGAGAAAAGAATTCTATTCTCGATCCGTGCCCCTAGTCATTACTAAAATTAACGGCAATGGTTAATCCGAAATTTTATTCCTGATAAAAATGTAAAAATGCATAAAACTGTGGACTTTGAGCAAGATAGTGAACATGTTCAGATTCTCACGTGCGGTTTCCAACATGAGAGTTTTGTGCTTCGTAGTACTGTAAAGTGGAACATGCATTTTAGACGCTTTCTTTCAACTGACTGAAACCAACCTATGGCATAGAATTATATATTAAATCTATATTAAATTCCCCTTTTTTTAAGCCACAGCATTTTCATGAATGCAGAAGTACAGACCAATAACCAACCCTTAGACTGATTTAGTTTAAAATTTGATAGAAACGCTACACTTTAGACGCTATAACTATATGCCAAAATTCATTTATCTGAATCGCTGTGTTTTGAGTTATCGCATTTACATGCATGTGACAGCACAGACCGACAGACAACCAATCCTTTGAGTGATTTGGTTGAAAATTTAATAATGGCTTAGATAAGGTTCTTTAGATGCTAAGGCAATGCATTCAGTTTTATCTGTTTAGCTCTTCATGTTTTGTAATAATTGTGTGCACCTGTAACAAGACAGAGAGGCATCCTGGGAATGGATTTTGCTCAAAATTTGATAAATATTCAAATTTGATGTAAAGACGATGCACACATTTCTCCGTCTAGCACAAAGCGGTTTTGAATCATCGTATTTACAGGCAGGCAAATTCCAAAACTTGTAATTCAAATACTTCCAAAACTTCGTATTTAGGCAGGGATGAAATGGGTAGATTCCTCAAAATCTCGAGTTTGAATTTCTTGAAGATAATTATACCTTTTCTTCGTATACTTGGTATTGAAGAAGTTGTTGTGTTCGTGCATCAACAAAAATAAAATGCAGACAACGTACTATAAAACTAAATATTACATATAGATAATATTATCAAATTTACATCAGCTTATTTTCATTCAACATTCTAGCATCGTTTTTAAACAAGTTCCAAAAGTATCACTGTTGCCAATCTGAATTTTACAACTATTTACAAAATAAAATTTATAATTATTAAAATAATCGTTAGCTACTTTTAAATAAAATATTTACGATTTATGCAGCAACATATACTCCCCTACCAGTAACGAACGTTACGTTAGAAAGTAGGAAGTAAATATTTTAGTAGTAGCATAAAGGAGGAAAAAAAAGTCAACATTTAAATTTTGAATCTCAATGGCGTCTTAATGATTCTACCAGTTCGAGATTGTCTTAAGGCTGGTTTAAGATCAGGTTGAGATACAGTTTCCTTGATTTGAATCTTAGCTGGTTGGGACGCAGGTGTAATCTTCACACAAGTTGGAGTTGCAAGCTGCTCTTCAGGATTTTCTTGTGGTAGTAGATACGCTGGCTTTAATCTGTCTATAGTTACATTCACTTCTTTATTCTTTATCCTCAGAGTAAAATATTTTGGTGTACGGCTGATAACAAAATATGGACCTTCATAAGGGGGTTCGAGTGGCTTTCGTACTCTATCAATGCGAAGGAAAACGTGAGAAGTTGATTCTAAATCTTTGTGCACAAATATTTTTGGATGACTTTTTTGTTGAGTTTCTTTTGGTCTCATCAATTCCATAACATTTTGTAAATCATTTACAAATGTTCCTGGTGACATATGTGGTATATTTGCATCAAAGAATTCTCCAGGAAGTTTGATATTCTCTCCATACACCATTTCTGCTATTGTATAATTAGTATCGTCGTGGATCGCAGTTCGTAAACCCAAAAGTACTGTTGGTAACGTTTCACTCCAAGATACATTATTGTGGGCTTTTAAAGCAGCCTTTATCGATCTATGTAGTCTTTCTACCTTTCCGTTACACTGCGGGTGATAGGCTGTAGTATGTGAAAGCTTAATGCCGCAGATTCTTGACAGATTTTGAAATATCTCGGATGAAAATTGGGTTCCACGATCAGTAATAAGCTTCCAAGGTACTCCAAATCTTGCTATCCAGTTGTTATAAAAAGCTTTTGATATTGTTTCCGCAGAGATGTTTTCCAGCGGAATAGCTTCCATCCAATTCGTGTATCTATCTATACATGTTAGACAGTAGGTGTTACCATTTGAAGGTGGTAGTGGACCTACAATATCGATATGTATTTCTCGAAATCTTCCTGATGGTTTTTGAAATTCACCCAATACTGATTTTGTATGGCGGGTTATTTTAGACTTTTGGCATGGAATACACGACTTCGCCCACTGCTGGACATCTTTCTTAATATTTGGCCATATAAATTTTGAAGAAATTAATTTTACTGTTGATTTAATTCCCGGATGGGACAATCCGTGAAATTGATGAAATATCTTCATGCGAAAATGTTTTGGTATATAAGGTCTAATATGCTGTGTTGAAGTATCACACCATAAATATTTTCCAGATGGAAGGGGATATTTTTTAAATGACAAACTTGTAGATTTTTGACAGGTTCGAAATTCATCATCTTGTACTTGTTCCTTAGCAATTAGTTCATAATCTATTAAGGCAATTTCCTCAATTCTTGATAAAGTATCCGCTACCACGTTATTTTCTCCTGTAATGTATTTAATTTCTGTTGTGAATTCTGAAATATATTGAAGTTGTCTAATTTGGCGTGGAGATGCTTTATCGGATTTTTGCAAAAATGCGTAGATTAATGGCTTGTGGTCAGTATACACTGTGAATTTTCTTCCTTCTAGAATATGTTTGAAATATTTAATGGATAAATAAATTCCGAGAAGTTCCCGATCGTATGCACTGTAATTTTGTTGTGCGTGGTTAAGCTTCTTGGAAAAAAATCCAATTGGTTTCCATCTACCATTTTCAAGTTGTTGTAGAACTGCACCCACTGCTGTATTGGAAGCATCTGTGCACAATGAAAGAGGTAATTCAGGATTTGGGTGAGATAGCACAGCAACATTTGATAAATCTTTTTTACATTTTTCAAACTGCTCAATGGCTTCCTTGTTCCAAGTTATTTTCCGATTATCTTTTTTCTTTGCTCCTTTTAAGTATTCGTGTAAAATGGCTTGAGTACTAGCGGCGTTCTTCAAAAAACGACGGTAGAAATTAACCATTCCAAGGAAAGTCCGTAGTTGATGAATAGTTTCTGGCAGTTTAATATTGAGAATTGCTTTAACTTTTTCAGGAAGAGGTTTTGATCCTTCACTTGTGATTAAAAATCCTAAAAATTCCAGTTCTTTAACTCCAAAAATAGATTTAGAAATATTAAGTCTCAATCCATATTTTTGCAATCTATCAAAAACTAATTTTAAGTGTTTTACGTGTTCTTCTTCTGTAGTCGACGCAATTAAAACATCGTCTAAATATGGGAAAACAAAATTTAGTCCTCTAAATACCTCATTGATAAATCTTTGAAAGGTGGAAGGAGCATTACGCAAACCAAAACTCATTACATTAAATTCATACAAGCCGAAGGGTGTTATAATAGCAGTTTTTTTCTTATCAGCTTCATTAATCGGAATTTGGAAATATGCTTTATGCAAATCAATTTTAGAAAATATTCGAGTATTCTTTAAAATGTGGTTGAAATCTTCTAATCGAGGTATAGGATAACGATCTGGTATGGTTTGAGCGTTCAAACGTCGATAATCCCCACATGGTCGGAAGGAACCATCTTTCTTAGGCACCATGTGAAGAGGGCTGGACCATTGTGATTTAGATGGTCGAATAATATCATTTTCTAACATGTATTGAAATTCCTGTTTTGCTATATGTAATCGCTTGGAATCCAGTTGTCTAGCTTTGGAATAAGTAGGTTGTCCTTTTGTTGTGATAAAATGCTCAACATCATGTTCAAATTTAGATACTGTTAAATTAGGTTTAGTTAAATTTGGATATTGTTGTAACAAATTAGCATATTTAGAAGTTTTATCCAAAGTACTAATAACATCATCAACAGATATTGTTGTTACGTGGTGTCGAACGGACAGATTAGTTATTCCATCAATAAGTTGTTTGTTATGAATATCTATTAAAAGCTTAAATTTATTCAAAAAGTCAGCTCCTATTATTGCTTTATCAACTTTAGCTAATATAAAAGGAAATTTAAATTCTCTTCTAAGTCCTAAATTTAAGTTCAAAATTTTAATTCCATAAGTAGGAATTTCTGTTCCATTCGCCGCATATAGTTTAAAATCATCTGTTGTTTTATTTCGATGAGTTGCAGGAATAAGACTAACATCAGCTCCTGAATCCACTAAGAACCGCAGTCCTGTGTTTTTGTCCTTTACAAATAAACGAAACTTGCGGCTTTCATTAATATCAGCAACAGCGGTAGCCGCTAATCCTGTTGCATCTTGGAGTTTCCCGCCTTTTCGCTCCAAGCACATGGCGAGTAACATTTATCAGGTCGGCAAAGATCGCCAAATTTAAAATGATAAAAACAATATTTACCTTTCTGGTTAAATCGCTTAGTTGAACGACTGCGGCTTCGAGATATATTCCGGCGATGATTTATAAATTTGGATCTAGAACGGTCATTTATTTGCAGTGAATCAATTTTTTGTTCTAAAGCAGCTATTCTTGCAAATAAAGCATCAGTATAGTTAACATTTGGCGAAACAGCACAAACTTCCTTTTCCGATTTCATCTCATGAATTTTATCAGCCATCGTAGCCAGTTTGTCTAAACCTTCTTCACTTACAAGAAGAATATTTCGAATAAAATCAGGCATTTTATCCAGCCATAAAGATTTCAACACTTTTTCTGAAAAATCATCCGCTCCTAAATTTTTCATCTTCTGCAAAAGCTGACTTGGCTTGTTATCGCCAAGGTCTATTCCAGTAACTATGCGCTGAATTCTCTTGTTTTCACTTTCTTTGAACATATTTAAAAGTCTTTCTTTCGCCAGGGCATATTTATTAGGCTTAGTGTCCTTAATAATATCCCATATATGCTCAACATATTTCGGTTCAAGCTGGGAAACCAAATAGTTGAATTTAGTTTCTTCAGTAGAAATTTTATTTATTTCAAACTGAGCTTCAACTTGATAAAACCAAATGTCTGGTTTTTCACACCAAAATGGTGGAATTTTTATGCTTACTTTATTAGCTTCGGCATCCATAACAGTAGTTGTTTCAGTCGTAGAATGTTCGCTATCCGTTGTCATCGTAAAACCAGGGTCACCAATTGTTGTGTTCGTGCATCAACAAAAATAAAATGCAGACAACGTACTATAAAACTAAATATTACATATAGATAATATTATCAAATTTACATCAGCTTATTTTCATTCAACATTCTAGCATCGTTTTTAAACAAGTTCCAAAAGTATCACTGTTGCCAATCTGAATTTTACAACTATTTACAAAATAAAATTTATAATTATTAAAATAATCGTTAGCTACTTTTAAATAAAATATTTACGATTTATGCAGCAACAAAGTAAAAACCGGCAGACTTTTGAGTTCTTTAGTATTGAATGAATCGCAGAGGTCGGAGGAGGGAGTTTCTGATTAGAGAGAAATAAAAACGTGGGCTAAATTTTCCTGAAAACAATCAAGGATAGAAACATAACACATAAAAGTTAGTCATATTTCTACGTCAGATATTATTTAAGTGCTTTAAGTCGCTGAAACAACATATGATTTTATCCTTCTCCGTTTCAGTGGATTCTATGACTCATGACTTGATATAAGTAAAGGATCAGTGCAGTCATAATAGTTGAGATAAGCTTTTTGAATTAATACACTTATCTAACCATGTGTTCTTATCCATCTAAAACTGTTTCCATATTGTTTTACTCCAAGTGAGTTTCGAAGTACAATTTTAAGAACGTTGAAATGGCCTGGAAAATATCAAACGAGAAGTTTCTAAAGTAATAAGTATCTTCGATCTGACAATAAACAAACCGACTACCACTAACATATGATTACTGATTTTTCCTTTTCACACTAATAGACACAGTAACCATAAATCTTATTCGAAAGTGTTCAGCGTTTCTATGAAATGACGTCACCTTCAGATAGCGCCAATAGTTTATCGCTTGGATTCTTTTAATAATTAATCTTACGCCACAAAAAACTACAAAACTATCGTTTGGCATTTTTGAACTTAATGTTTTTATGTTTACAAACTTATGTTTTTATGATTATTATTTAGCAATTAAAATTACGCTATTTAGGTGACCGTAAACTACAGGTTTTCATGATATCAAAAATTTAAAAATAGATGTTTTAAATGTTTGGCAACTGACTCCTTTCAACTTGATTCGATCCAGAATATCTAGATTCTTTTCAAATTAAGCATCACATTTATTAGATTCAAAGAAACAACTTTATATAATCCTTTTTGTATAGCTATGTTTTGAGGTAAAAAGTTTCAGAATTCTCCCCTTTATACCTAACTAAGGATTAAAAAAATAATGGAAACACGCCAAGAAACGATAAATCATTCAATCTGTCATCTGTGATCAGATAAAGTCAAGGTTAACCTTTCCAGATTTCCAGTTTTCTTTTATGTCGAAAATTATTCTCCACCTTATGAAATAAGAGATAGTTTTAGGGAATGAAAAAAGTATTTTTTCCACAAAACGCTACTGCTTACAATTAAAAATATCGTATTTTAATCTAGTATAAAAGATGGCAAAGTAATATCGTCTAGATTTTTTCCATATAAAGATTCTACTTAGATGTGATTTGCCAGGTGGTCACCTCGAGTATGAAGGTGTTCTCGAACCATCCGATGATATATTAATAATATAGATTAACGGTTTCATTGCCAGTTCTGATATCTATGATTCTGACAGCCCGTTTTATTTCCATGGCTATCTGATCTTTTAATTTCCCTGTATGCATATGCATCAGGTCGGAGTTTCTTTATGATTACTCATCCATTGTTCCTTATCAATATACATATATTCCATCGATGGGAGTCTCTGATATAGGACGCTTCCATTATGGAGATAGGTTCTCGCTGTGGGGTAGAGTTACCTCTATTCTCAAAACGGGTATATTTTAACTCTTGTCTTTTTTTCTGTTTCGATGACGGTCATTTAGAATATCCCAGTTGCTTAAGCACAATGGAGATAACTCGGACCTGATTTGGTTATTTATACATGTGGTTATTTACACAGTGGATGCACCACGAATACGTGAATGTGAAGTTATGGATAAGTAAATGAATTTCCACTTTTTTTAGAGCCGATGATGGGACGTAGGTTTTACGGAAGGGATCTGGCAATGGTGGTGATGACCCTTAGCTTCTATGCTGATTTTCAGTCAGATGTCCTCAGATACCTAAATGGTTGCCTCAGATTTTTTCGTAGTTATATTATATGAGCTTCTTATAAGATGGAGTCCAGAAGTATTTTGTTTACTTTTTAAATTCACTTTAATTATGTATGGGAATTTATTAAAAAGTGAATTATGTAACTATTTAGATAACATTAATTAGTTCCAAAACCATGAATTTTAGCGCATGATGACTCATTCCCGATCAAAATCAATAAAGATACTCTAAAAGTAGTGGAAACTAATTTTAAGACTGATGAAATGCCACAGTTATTATTATTATTATTATTTTGCTCTCCTAATGAATACTGTAATATAATGTAAACATTGTAACTATTCGGATGTATTAATTAGTTACAAAATTATACATTTTAGGACAAGATCATGGGTTTCCCGATCAATATCAATAAAAATCCTTTAAACATATCCCAAACTATCTTTATGACAGACGAGATACCAAGGTTATTTTTTGCTTTCGTAATTTTAATGTAATTTCGGAAATGAAACGATTTTTACGCCATCCTAAAATTAAAAAAATGTATATACATACTCATTGCTATTTTCATTGCTGAATTGTTTATTCTGATTTCGAGGTTTATTAGAAATTTATTTTTAAATTCTCGGTAGTGTAAATACAATAAAAATAAATGTTTATATTTTCTCTGGTAGAGTGGAATCACTCATAAAATAAATGCAATAATTAAAAAATGCAAATTTTTTTCTTCTCTGATGTGAATAGTAAATTTTATACGCTTAAAAGCGTATAAAAGATTTTCATTCAATAAGAATAGCTAAACAAATTTTTATAAATTTTGCCCCTTTTATTGAGAAGATTCATTGACGGCGAATAAAAGCGATAGGAACGCTTCTGGTTAACGAATTGACACCTATTCAGAATTTAGGTGTAGTTTAGTTTAGTTTAGTTATATTAACGTCCCGTTTTAAAACAGCACTAGGGCTATTTGGGGACGGACCTCGTCATTTAGAACCGCGGTCAGATGACGAGGACGATGTCAGAGCTAGCACCTCCCCTCTCCACACCAGCGGGAGGACGTTTGGCCAGGACGTTTAACGTGCACCAGACCCGCTTACACGACGGTTCTTCGGTGGAATCGGGTCTCGAGCCTGAAACCCTCCGGTTCTGAAGCCGAGACCTGAAGCCAGGCCACCGCGGCCCAGAATTTAGGTGCAAGACTCCTAAATTAAGTTTCCTTTTTTTTAATTTTTTTTTACAATTATTTGTTTTTGCTTCATCATGCTCACATACAGACTTAATACAAAAGATTATTTTTTCGAACTCATAGAAGTCGAAAACAAGCAAATTCATTAAAATATTGAGGTCAATTTCTTTTCTTTAAAATCTATCATACTTTTTCCCCTTTAAGACCATTTAAAAGGGCCATAATGAACTCTTTGAATTTCTTGCGATAAACTAGTTAAATCCCACTAGTTTCGAAAAATTCTTTTTAATCTTTTAGCCTTATGCCATCTGCAAGTCTAATCGGGATTCTTTTGTTTGGCTTCGGTAGGATTTTTATCGTAGGTGGTTTTTCGAGGCTTTCAAGAAATGATAAATTTTCATGTTTATAAATTAAATAATTAATTAAAATAGGAGTTTGTGGAATGGTCTCCAAAAAACTTTCTCGTGTACTCTCTAATAAAGGCTTTATCCCAGAGAACACCTTGGCGATCTTTGGCGATTAATTCCTGCGTTCGTTTAAAAGTATCCGAAAATCGAATTTGAGTTTTAGGCGTGTTATTCTCAACCGATTGAAACAAAAACTACACTTACAGTCACAAACTCCTACACCAAATATGATATATTTAAGTCATTAAGTTATTGAGTTATCGCTTTTACTTGTTTCTGAAAGTACAGATGGTCAGTCACTTTTGATTTGGTTCAAAATTCGACAAGTGTTTATATTACAGATAGCAAATCTGTGTGCAGAATTTTATCTATCTAGCTCTCTTCGTTTTGTAGTTATCGAGTTAATTTATATCCGAACAAGCGGGGAGATAAACTTCCTCTGAACGGATTTTGTTCAAAATAACAGAAAGTCACACATTGACATAACATAACGCCATCCTGTGCCCCCGGTGCCTATAACACTAAGTTATCTAACCAGTTGGATGAGCACAAGATGGAAGGAAAAAAAAATAAAGATAGAAAATTGTTGGTAGAAAGAGACGACAGAGAGAATCCCATCGGTGTCATATCCAACACGACTGTATTGAATGTTTGGTGACGTAATAACCGAATAGAGGGGACAAGTATACTTAAACAAATGGTCACTATAGGTTCAACTTACAGGGAAACGAGATTACTAACTGAAAAAAATGATAAATTACATTGAGAACATCTGTATGATATGTATAAGCATATAAATAATCACTGAAAAGTCAGAAATCTGTAACGTCCTTCTGAGTCCTGTGGTTTTGATTTCCTTCGTGAGAACTGCACTTTTGAGGGACGTTTGAAGTTATAATTTCGGCTGATTTTGATAAGTGGCATTTTGGTCTCAGCTATTGTGTAGTCTTGAAGAGGTCTTGGTATTTATGAATATGGTTTACTATGGAGTGGATCTTGCCGCTTGAAAGGGTATTTGATAGTCACACATTGACAGAAAGTCACACATTTAGGATAAAGATCGAAGTCTAAATTTCATTTGTCTAGCTCAAAGTGCTGTTGAGTTGTCTTTATCACAGACTGACACAATGCAATTTTTTTTTTTCGATTTCAAGGATGTCTAAAACGTAGAGTTTCGTCAAAATCTCGAGTTCGCATTTTTTGGCGTTTGCAATACTTTCTCTATGCTTCGTATACGAGAAAATAATAATAATTTTTTAAAAATAAAGAATAATTAATAATAAATAATCACGGGACACCAACCTAATATCACCGGACGGCATTATTAATATTGACTATAGGGCATTATTATTTTTACTCATTTTGCGTCAAGCAATCCAAGTTTTCATGCCCTCTCCAAGTTCACTTCCCTTTTCCCAATATAAATGTTCAATTCATTCAAGTGATGGTTCGCTGTAAGGAAGAGGGTGGATCGTCTGTTAATTCAATCTTATCACCGGACAATCCCTGCTTCCAGCTAAATCTCTTCATAGAATGGAAAAAAAAAGTCCAGTTAATCCTTTGCTTGCCTTAATCGCAATTTTATCGCTTCATTCTCCACTTTATCGCTCTCCCTTTTAGAGCAGCTTCCTTCCCCCGCCACCGGAGTTTTCTGTTTCTTGTGTTTGATTATACCATTGCGCAGTGCCGCTGGATATACAAAACTTGTCACGTCATTCTCACTCATTAAACGCTACCGACTGAGAATTGTTTTGACTAGGCGTGTTATCGAATCCGCTATCTGCCATTAACCGTTACTTCGGGATCAATGCATCTGTGACTTCAATAGTAAGTGGATGCTATTTTATCACTGACGTTAAGTCATTTGTTAAGTTGAATTGTTATGTGTTTGTGGCATGGATGTTTTTCCGCCTCATTCAGCTGATTTAGTTTCATCGCAATGCTTCTTTGAGATAGTAATTAAGCAAATACAGATCTAATTTTGTGGTATAGCTTTTGATTTATTTTATTTTAGAAGTTACTTCCATGGCCATTGCAGGATTTAATTTGCCAAGGATTTACTTTCTCGTGTACATAGTATAGAGAAAATATAGTAATCATAAAATTAAAAATTTCATTTTTCATGTCAAAAGTTTGAAGATTCTCCACGTTTTAGAACTCCACAAGTTCGAGAAACACATTTTCGGAAAATGTCCGTCTGTCTGTGACAAAGATAACTCAAAAAACACTTTGAATTAGGCAGATGAATTTGCAGATTTATATCAAATGTTGAGTAAATTCCGTTTAGAGAAAGTCTGTCCGAATATAAGTTAATGCGATAGCTAAAAAACAAAGAGGGCTAGATAGAAAAGATCCAGTACACAGATTTCATATCTTCAGTGTAGACATCTGTCAAAATTTGAGCTAAACCCAAGAACGGGTTAACTGTCTGTATTTAAGAAACATGTAAACGCGATAGTCCAAAAACGCAGTGACTTAAATATATCAAATTTGGCATGGGATTTTGTGACTTCAAGTACAATTTTGTGTCAGTTTTTGTTTTTTACTTGACTGAGTAAAATGTGTCTAAAGCCCGAATTAGATTTGAGGATAATATTAACCGAATACCAGGGATTAATCGTCAAAAAACCCGTCAAGGATGGTACGATAGATTCAGTAAAAATGATAAATTTACAAAAAAAAAGTTCATATTTCGTAAATTTTGTACACCAATGTCGTGCAAGGCGTTCTCTGGCATGACAGTTTATTAGAAAATAGGCGATAAAGTTTTAAGGAGACCTCTCCCGCTCGTTTCTTTTTAGTTTGTCATATGAAAAGAAAAAATATCGTAATCGTCAGAAAATTGAAGCTCGAGAGTTGGATGAATCTCAATGTTTCAGACCCTCCTGAGTCTGAAAAACACATATTTGTAATTATGTCTGCCTGTCTGCTGCTCTACCTGCGTGTCTGTGAACCTTGCAAATCCAAAACGCTAGGGGCTAGATGGATGAAATTTAGTATATCGTCTTAACAATTAATTTATTGATTTTTACCAAATTTTGAATGAAATACATTCAGTTTATGTATACGATTTTACACGATACATAACGTACGACTGAATACAAGTGAACACGATAACTAAAAAAAATTGAAAAGAATTAGATAAAAGAAACGTAGAATAAAACGAAAATAATACGAAATACGAAAAAACGAAAGATAAAACGAAAAGAACTTAGACAAATAGAAATTTGAATGCAGATTTATCATCTAAAAATATAGATTTTTATCAAATGTAGATTTATACATTGCTTTTCAATTTCGTTATTTTATTGCTTACGTGCGTCACCTGTTTACGATTTTGTTTTAAATTCCAACATTTTGACCAGAAAAAATTTCTACCTTTAGAATTTTGCAATAAATAGGTTTCCAAATTTAATTCACATGGCGTCACTGATATAAAATCAAAACACAATTAAAATGAATGAATTTTTTCACAAATAAATTCAGTAAAAAAATAAGAATATTATATCATCGTCGAAAGTACATTTACATTTCATTTTTATAGCTCATTAGGAATGTGCGTAAAGTCATTTTTCCGACACAAACATAAAAGAAGTTGACTAAAAATGGCATCTGACATTCAAAGGTTTGAAATAATATGATTATATTTATTATTCAATTAAATAAACAAACAAAAAAACAACCGAAAAGCTATTTTTTCTCATAATTAATTTATTTTTCTTTCTACTTAAAGTGGCTGGTGGTGGAAAAGAAGATCCGAGAAAATCAAATTTCAACTGAAACTAAAATACGATGAAAACAATTTTAAGACAAGCATAATAATATATTTAATAATATTTCGTCAAAAAAATTGTTCTAGTATTTAAGACACACAGAATCCTTTCACAAAAACATGACGATTCGATTCCACCGAGACCCATCTCCGCATGGATCTAATGAATTGATGTAGCAGAAAACAGGTAAGAAATTCCGATATGGCCATCCATCTTGATTGAGCGCAGTTCTCAACAGCCCGACGTTCGTCTACATTAAAACCCTTTGATTCATCGCTCGGAGGGCCATTTTTCATCGTCAGGAAATCAACATCGCGATTTTTATACAGCCGGCCATCAAATAGATCTTTTTAACAAATGGCATGTCAGCATTCCCCACCATTTACTGTCAAGAGGCAGATTGTTAAATTGGAGAAAAACAATCGCGATATTTAGTTAGATTTGAAATGATTTATTTTATCTCCATTTCATAAGTTTTGCTTGCAGTGAATGCTACCTGTACCTACGTCTCTGCTAGCGAAAATTATTCTGAGAGACGGTATTTCAAACTTTCTCGTTACGCTGGTTTTAGTGCGTTTAATTTATTTCAATTAAGATGCCTATAAGAAATTGAACGAGTATATTTTAGGATAGATCAAACATTTTGGAACGGTGGAGTTGTCCATATCAGGACGAATGAACGAGATGATAACGTAGTGATTCATGGTTCATTGCTTGGGTATTCACTTATGCTTATCAAGATAAAGAAAATGAAAATAAACATGGTAAGAGAGACACCTTTTATATTTAAGACTTCATTATTATTATTTTTATTTTCAAAACTGGATAAATGTAGTAAAAAAATTATAAAATTAAAATTAATGTAGCCAGCGGGAATGGTCTCCCAAAAACTTTCTCGCATACTCTTTAATAAAGGTGTTATACCAGAGAATACCTTACATGGTATTGGCGAACAATACTTGCAAAATACTTACCTTTGGCGTGGATTTAGCATTTTTACTGAATATATCTTGGCGAGATTCTTTTTCGCCATTAATCCCTGGTACGCGATTAATAGCATCTGAAAATCGAATTTACGTCTCAGAAGCGTTTTTACTAACCGATTGAAAGAAAAATTTGATTCAATCCAATATTTATATTTACAAAATCCCATACCAAATTTAATATATTTAACTTATTGCGTTTTTAAGTTATCGCGTTTATATATTTCTGAAAATACAGACCGACAGACAGTCAACCTTTCATTGTGTTTGGCTCAACATTTCACAAGTTTCAAAATGTTAAATGTGTGTTCCGAATATTATCTATTTAGCTTTTTTTGTTTTGTCGTTATCAGGTTAATTTATATTCAGAAAGCCGGGCAGGAAGACTTCCTCTGAATGGATTTTGTTCAAAAATGGGCCGGACAGACGGACTTCTGGATAGACTCAAAATTTGATTCTGACTCAAAATTTGATAGGAATTTACAAATGTGGTTTAAAGACCGCATACCAAATTTCATCCATCTAGCTCAAAGTGTTTTTGAGTTATCTTTGTCACAGACAGACAGATGAGAATTTTTCCTAAAATGTATTTTTCATCCACAGAAAGGTCTAAACCGTGGAAATTATACTTTCTCTACACTACATATACGTGAAAGTAAAAAGAGGTTTATCGTGAAGAAAACAAGCAGGCGAATGCCTCGTGGATTTGATCCAAATATTAAAACACATTTGCATTTAGTTGATAAAATGATACAGCAACTTTCATTCATTTGGCTCTATGAATTTTCGATTTGTCGTGTTCACTTACAGGTGAAGAGATCGACTTACCACCAATGAATTTCATCTAAAATTTGGCAGAAATCTACGAATTTTATGTTACGAGTACATACTAAATTTCATCTCTCTAACTTATTCGATTTTTATGGAATCGACATAGACGGGAAGACAGATATAATTACAAAAAGGAGTTTTCCCGACTCAAGATGATCTAAAAAATGAAGCTTAATAAGAATATAGGGGTCATATTTTCTGGAAGATTACAATTCATAACACGAGAATGACCAAATAGATGCTAGCATTCTCCTAACTGAAAATATTCTTTTCCCTTAGAACATATTTCCAATGCAATTTAGAACATCAAAAACACTCGATGCCTTTTCCGAACAAAAATAGAAATTGGGATTAAGAGCGGAAGGAACTCCAATAATCTCTGATAACAAGAAGATAAGAAAGGTCAAAGAAGATTGGTGGAAAGTCCTTCCTTTCTCCTATTTATGTCAAAATCGGGCGTCGTTGCTACCTAATATTTTATACGCTCCCCCAGTAATGTTCCTTCCAACTATAACAAGCGCGCGCCAAACATGTTTGCAAAGTGTTCCTTGCAGATCTCGCGAGAATTTGAAAATAGAAAAATTCACTTTCTCCCGCAACTGTAAGGAAACTGCGCCTAATATTTCCGAGAAGATTCCTTCTTCCTCTAAAAATGAGAAATGAAGAAGTAGAAAAAAAAATATTCATAATAATAACACTTTTATGCCTTCCGTATTCCCTTTCCCAGAGCGTATTATGAGCGAATATCGCAGAAGATTTCTTCAAAAATTGCGAAAGTATCGCCGAGTAAAGAATTTCGCTGGCACAATTTGATTTAGCGTATTTTTGCCCCACTGTAAAGTCTTACGAGAAATGTTTTGATTCCCCCTTTTTTTTCTTTGGAAGGGGTGAAAAATCTCTTTTCTCGCTTTTCTTTCTGCGAGATTATACACATGTTATGCCTTCACAAAAGATAAGGTTAGTTGAATTGCATTTTCGCACCGGTAATGACACTGAGAGCTACGCCCTTAGTATTTGTTGATAGCTTTATTGAGAAATTTAAAGCCGTTTCTTTTAATATTGGATGAATATTTTAAGCCAATATCGGAATCAAATATTTAAAAATATATGCACAATGTTTGAAGAAAATATTCGATGAAATAAAAGCAAACGATATTCTTAAAAATACTGAATTTTAAAGCTAAAAATGTTGGGGAATATTTGAAAGAAAGTATTTGGCGAAATTAGATATACACTTCATAAAAATGATATTTTGTGAACATTAATCTGAATACAAAACTAACTTGGAAAACAGCACTTTCAATTATAATGAGAGGATAAAATGCAAGATTTTTTTTTGATGAAAAGGCAGGACGAAATCACTATAATCATGAATCTTGAAAACTATTTTAAAAACTTTTGGCCGAAATAAATTAAATACCGAAATAAGCAAATTCTACCAACAATTTTTCGAAATATATAAAAGTAAGGTTAAGTTTTCTGAGTGTTTGATAATTTGAAGGTTTCTTTTATAAAGAAAATTTCAGATTGTTCCAAATTTGAGGCAAAGAAATGATATTTATATAAAAGATAGCGAAATTCCATTTGCAAATTTTCGAGTGACCCATTTCTGAAGTTTTATTGAATAGTAAAATTATATTTAAAAATAGTAATTATTCCTTTTATGATGAGATGACGACTTTATCAACTTTAGAAACTCATCAAATGCAAGATTTTTTGAGTTTAACAAAGGAATTGTTTTACTTTAAATTGTAAAAGATGCACGATGAGAAAAAAACTTGTGTAACAGCTTTTTTTTATGTATGGTAGATTTAAAGTCATACTACAAAAGTTTCTTTTTTTTCTTCCTGTATACAAAGATGCACGATGAGAAAAAAAACTTGTGTAACAGCTTTTTTTTTTATGTATGGTAGATTTAAAGTCATACTACAAAAGTTTCTTTTTTTTCTTCCCGTATACAAAGTATATATAAAAGAGAAGGCATTGTTATCGGAAAAACAAACAAAAACAAAGCTAGACGGATGGGATTTAGTACATAACCTTTCACCAAATTGTTGATTGCTGTCAAACTTTGAGCAAAATGTATTCGGCGGAAGTTCGTCTGTCCGGCTATAAGTTCGAATATAAAGTTAATACGATAACCAAAATGAAGAAAGCTAGGTGGATAAAATTCGGTTCATGAATATATTCGGTAATTCATCATGCATAATGCAATCACGTATCAAATTTTGAACTAAATCCAACAAAAGGATTGAACATATGTTGATCTGTACTTTCAGACGCATGTAAATGATATGACTCAAAAATGCAATGATTTAAATGCATCAAATTTGGCATGTGATTTTGTGACAGCAATTGCAGTTCTGTGCCAAATTTTAGGTCCAATCTTTTGAATTCTAAAACACATAATTTTTTTCATTGGTGGAAATTGCGAGAAAATTTTATGGAGACCACTCCCGTTTGCTTTTCCCACCGAATTTTCAGATTTCTCTTATTTATTGAATGAAATTCGAAGGGGAAGTCTGTGCGTCTGTCTTTATCTACACATACACAATAACTCGGAAATTGTAAATGATTAGGCCGATGAAATTAGCGTAGAGATTTATCATTAGAATAATTTGGTCCCAGACAATCCAAGAATTGAACGTCCATTGATATATTTGTGAGTGATGCAGATTAAGACAATTTGGTATTTGATCTTTATCAAAAACATCGTGAGTTTGTATCAAATTTTCGATCCGATCACTGTGATGGAAGAGACCTAAAATCTACACCTATTCAACATCTCAAGAGGCTAAAATCCAAAAATGGTAAATCCACTTTTCAATTACACCGCAGGAAGAGACCTACAATCTACTTAATCCAAATCCGAAGAGACTAAATCACATTCACCACATCCCAAGAGACTAAAATCCAAAAATGGTAAATCCACTTTTCAAGTACACCACAATGGTACTTGAAAATCCACACACTCCTAAAATCCACTCTAAATCCACATCAGTTTTTTTAGTTCCGTATGTAAAGCTTAAACGCGTCATATTGTGGTCTAATAAAAAGGTTAAACACTTTCTCTATTCTTTTTTTATCACTGGATTACTTCAGTAATTTCTTTGCATAATAAGTTTATCAACTTCGGCGGCCATTTTTATAATTAAATAAAACCAATATTTCTGTGAACCTGCTGGTCGCCAGAGGCGATTAATAACTAATAATCCTGTGTTTACATTGTGAGTAAATATTTATTCTAGATTATTAAAGTTGAGCTTTCCCAATATTTATCAAACTATACTGGACAAACTAAACACCTAAATCTTTTAGAAACATTCATTGCGTCGGTCATTATTGATAAGGTCAACTCGTAACACTTCACATATTGCCAACTTGAGTGTGAATAACCATAATCATTTACAGAAACAACTAAATATCTATTCACACATTGTTTTTTTTTGAAATTTTTTCTCTACCTCGAAAGTCTCTTTCACAAACTCTCAACAACCCCCTTTTAAGGCCTAATATATTCCATCGAATTCACGGAATCAAGCGACTGTAAAATATTTCGTTTACAAACATCATCCCCCTTTGCGCCGGGTACGGTCGGGGATGCGAATTATTTTCGCTCTCTCTTTTTCTCCTTTTTTTTCCTAAACTCTTTTCTTATGTTTTATCCACACTTTTAACGGTAAAAGAGAATAGGAAAGAGAGAGAGAAAGGAAAGAAAAAAAAATCTCGCTCACTTTCTTCTTTAGTCTTCTACCACGCTTTTATTCTCGTTTAAAAAGAGAACGAAAGGGGAGGAGGGGGGATGGGTTAGAAAAGGAGGGAGGGGTGTGGGTGGGTGGAAGAATTTCTGATAAAGTGACGGAAAAACGGATAAAGTTATTCTCTGTTTTTCAACTGCGAGAGCTCCCCCCTTCTTAAAATGCGTTCATCGGAGCCTGTGTTTAAGGGAGAGTGTAGTGAAAAAAAAAAAGTCGGGAGATAAGATTTAGAATGCGTTTCAGAGCAAACTGGGAGAGAGAGAGGTAGAAAGGGTGAGCTCGTGCAACTTCGGATCGGTTCGTAATCGGATATCGTCTCGTAGACATGGTTATTTTAACCCTCGCAGAGCGATGAATGAGCCCGAATGGCGCTTTTATCAAGCACTTCATGCTCTGTGCGGATATGGAATTTCTTTTACAAATGAACCGAGTGAAAATGGAAGAAGTGAAAAGCACTTCAAGATGAATATAACCGCCGAGGAATATTGAGTACCCGGGTCGACTTTTTTTTTTTAAGGTGCTTGAAACCAACATTCATCTGCAATGGGTGACGAGTAAATCATCGCTCTGAGTTCTTAAGATAGCAAAACAACTGTGGTGAGATGATTCGTATTTCGTTGAAAGTCAATAAAAAACACTAAGGGAAAGGAGGCGTTGTTGATTGGAAATGGCAAGAAAACAGAATGAGGGTTGAAATCATTAACACGTTGATTGCCATGGGGATCACCGGTGGTTGGTATTGAGTTTGTTCGTAGCAACATGGGAGTAACTGATGACCGGTGAAGTCAAGACTACTAGAAATATGATTCAAGTAAAATTTCCGATGTTTTGAATTTTTCAATATTATTATCGTTACTAAAATAGCGTGAAGAAATTAATGCAACATATATGTATATATGCATTTATTTATAAATCTATATATGCATCTTGCTGATGTGATGCGGAATTTGCGATAGCTAAAGAATCGTCCTTGGTATCTTACCATAGCTAAAAATTACAAAGTGACATCTTAAAATAGCCCCACGCTGCTTCAAAATGGAATGCAACTACAGCTAAATTAAATGAATTACAGCTTTCAGCCATTATCGCCAATTATTTTCGCATAACTTACTAACCGCAAAGATACATAACCCCAGGAGTACGCGAACTACAAATTGGGATCTTCTGAACTCCTAGTCAGAAGACTAACTATCTCGCATTCTAAACCAGTCCCGGGGAGAGATCTTCATATTCTCCAATCCGTTATTTCAATCAGCAGGATATCTAATCGAGATACAAGGAAGACAGTAGCGCGGGAGCGTAGTTAAATGAAGGATATCTCGCTAGAAAATTAAGCTGGAATACACATTTCGGAGTGGAGTAATAGTTTGAATATCCCAAGGCTATGACCGAATCCTAACTGACAATTATATTGGATTTCAGATTCCGCATTCGATAGCGGGCAGTAACAGCGATCATGTAAGGATTGGATGGAACGTCAAGGATTTGAAACATTGCCCTAACTCGCAATGTATCGAGCTGATTTCAAGGAATCTTGTATATTTCAGAGTGAGGATAACTTTGCGTTTGTGGTCATCTTTGTAGTGGATATAACGTTGATGATTGAATTAGAAGGAATTGGCGGTTATTTAACATTAACTGTTTTGGTGTCCTCACGGCTTAGTATATATCTCTTCTTTGTGCTAGATTCCAAAGATATTGCTAGAAAGATACTAAAACATAATATTCTGAGAAACCTACAAAGAATAACCGATTTTGTGCATAGCGTGTTTTAATAATGCTCATGAAAAATTTTGTTTGGGCAACAAGCATTATTTAAGTTATTTTATTTTTACTATACCAAGTTTGTTGTATTATACGTGGTAAAGCAATTTTTGCATTCCAGTTGCAAACTTTGAATGGGACGACTCTACCACTGCCTGATCCTTTCAAAGTATGCATTAAGAAAGCCAAGCACTGCTAAAAGTGGACAGTATTTTGTAAATATAAGGGAAAAAAAATGCAAAAAGAACTCTTTATCTTTTATTATCTTTTGTCCTGATCATGGATTCTACATTAGACTGAGCCAATGTATATATTTATTTTTCCTGTTTATTTATTTATGTATATTTTTCTCTTTTATTTTTGGTAAATTTTATTATTTACTAATTATATTTCAATGATACTGTTACTGTGGAATATTATGCAGACCTTCTCCACTTTTTCTTTTTAAGCTTGCTCCTTTATTTTTTGTTCCAGTTTTTTAAAATTTTGTTTGGCTGTCTTTAGCTTCTTTTGCATCAAGTAAACATGCGTATGAAAGATTTTTTTTTGAATAGCTAGTTCTTTGATAACTATTTAAATTCTATTTTTTTAAAAAGTTTAATTATGAGCTTTTTACCGATGTAACGCCACTTTTAACACACACTTAATCATCCTCAGAATATTATTACTTTATATATTTTTAACCTCTTTGGAACAGATAAACGTGTATAAAATTCTCCTACAGTGTGAGGTTTGGTAAGCACAGACAGTCGCTATAGGTCGGATATTTTCTCTGCTAACCACAAGAAGCATTAAATTTTTTAATTATATACGAAAGAATGGGTAAAAAGTATTCTTTACAAGGAATGAAACCATTTTAAAATATATGATTATAGATATTATATTTTCAATTATAATGAATGTCTTAATCAAAATGCTTGGCATTTAATATTAAAAAAGTAAAAATATATTGTATTTTAATATAACGGAAAATACCTAAATTAAAACTAGAAGAAAAAGAATAGACCAGAAGACCATAAGGAAAACAAATATTTACTTTTAATATTATAAAAAAAAACTTCAAAAATAATTAATACTTCAAACTAGTGTGAAAATTAATATTTCAAAGTAGTGTAAAAAATCTCAAAACACAAATCAATGCTGAGACCGACATTAGATAGTTTACATTCAAAGGCAATATCCAGCTTTTTATCTTACTTCGAGCAAACTATATATCCATTAGGTTTTTTTACCATTTTTTATTTAAATATTTTCTTCTTATCACTATAGTCTGAAAAATCCGCAGCCGGATTTTTCCTAAATTTACATATATAGTTCCTGGAAAGATGACGCGATCTTTTAGCCATGACAGCACAAAATAAATTGAGAAGGGTGAAAAAAACTCTCCAACAGAATATC
Organism: Argiope bruennichi; assembly: GCF_947563725.1. NCBI lineage: Eukaryota > Metazoa > Arthropoda > Arachnida > Araneae > Araneidae > Argiope > Argiope bruennichi. The sequence continues at coordinate 12,210,835 of NC_079153.1, forward strand.
TTTCATAAAATCACATTTCAAGTGGAAGTAAAAATTATTTACATTATATAAATATTTACATTATATAAATATTAATCAGACATTATAAAAAACAATGTCAAAATGAGTTCGTGTTTCTCTTTACATTCCAAAAGTAGGATTCATTACAGGATTTAAAAAAATGTTTAATTTTATTCTTTCATTTAAATATGAAGAATGCGAAATCGAATTTACTCAAATTAAAATCATATACTGTTTAAATTAATTTTGGAATTAATTTTTGTTATTTTAATAGCATCTCTAATTAGTTATCATTTGCTAGTTTTAGATTTTATTATTTAAAAAAAATTGGCGCTTTAATTTTTAAAAATTATTTGATCCTATTATCAAATTTTATATAGATTATACTAAGAAAAACTTACTTTTTTTCATTAAAATTATTTTTAAATTTCAGTTGCACATTCTTTTTTGCGTGATATACTTTTAGAAAGGGATCTGCAACCAAGCGTTTTACTATTTCAATTTCACAAAATTTGCTACTTAAAACAGTTTATATAAAGATTAAATTAAGATCGATAAAACGCATTTTGTTACAAAAGTTTAGAGGGGGGGGGGAGAAAAGAGGACACAAAATTTTTATTGCCTGAAGGCCCTTAGAAGTTTTAATCTCGCCTATTCATTTCATATATCCATTATAATCTTTCATTGGTAATCAATTTAAATCAATCATTTCATCATTTCATCAGTAATCAATTTAAATCAATCATTTCATCATTTCATCAGTAATCAATTTAAATCAATCATTTCATCAGTAATCAATTTAAATCAATCATTTCATCATTTCATCAGTAATCAATTTAAATCAATCATTTCATCATTTCATCAGTAATCAATCACACGTAATATTACAATTAGGTTATTAAAGAAAATGCAGTGTAATTGGAAAAAGGAATGAAAAATGTAACAAAGGTAATTCCACAAAGTTACGTAAGAGGAATGAAATGAACAGTTTAGCGGTAGGACATTGCATCAGTTGGTGCGCAGAAAAAAAATGTCCACAGTTCCAAATATCCAAGTACAATTGCGCATTCTCAATTTTTTTTTATAAAATAGTTATTTCATAAAAAAATTTCAATTTACTTGAGAAAAACTTAAGTTTTAGACTAGTTTTTCTTCAAATATAATATAAAAATATTTGCAAATAAAAATCGATATGCTGAGAGACATTTGCCAAAACTTAGAAGATATTGAATTACAATTTTTAAGTCTCATGTATCCAAATAATACGACAACTGAATACAGATCCGTTGAAATTGATTTTTTCATACATACTTTTATCCAAAACATATTACTTATAATCACAAAAGCAGAAAATAAATATTTTAAAGTACAGTTTAAGCAATTCTCCGATGTCGATCCAAAAAGAACCACTTAAGTTAGGGAAAGAAAAAATTATTTCCTATGTTTCGATTTGTATATAAAACTGGGCAAAAGCGAAGCATCGAAAAAACAAATAAGTATTAAAAGATTATTTCATAACATTGAAAGACTGTTTCGGCCTCCAATATTAATTTTTGAAAAATGTCTTTCTTTTCAACGTTTTTTGTGGAATGCATATTCGAAATGAATTGGTTACCTTCCCTTTAAGGCAAATAGATACAAATCTCTGATTGAAGATTGAGGCAGGGAACACTTGAAGATGGTAAGCTTATGATATTTTGCGGAGATTAAAAAATTTTTTTTATGAAGGTCTCTTATTTGTTACACTTCAATTACAGAATGTTACATTCGCGTTTTAATAAATAAATAAAAGAAAACTATGACCAAAAATTCTGTTCTTTGATTATTTTTTATTTAGATATCGATAATTTATAAAAGAATTCGCATCATAATTCTTCGAAAATTAAATATATTTTTTCCCAGTATTTGTTCTCTCTATATAAATATTCATTTTTACTACTTCACAGGACAATATGTTTTGAAAAGAGGTAACAAAAATGCTAAAATATAGTTTCAAGGAAATGTTGAAATGAATTAAATAAATATTTTGCTTTCTCCTTTTCTAATATGTAATGTTTATATTTATTTCAATACAAAAAATTGAAGTATTTTTCTATGGGAAGAATTTTATTTTAATTTCGCAACGCCTTAGAGTTGAAGTTTATATTTATTTTAAAGTTTTTTTTTATTGATTATTTGTTGTAATTTTTTCCAGTTAAAGATTTGCTTGTATAATATATACAGAATATGACTCAGCATAACAGTTACTGATGTTGCAGTCATTTTTTAAAAATCTTTTAAGTCTTGGACTATGTTTTATTTGCTTAATTTCTTAATATGAATTGAGAATATTTGCAAGGAAGTGTTAACTGACGATAAGATGTTAATATGAAGTCGAGAATTAAACTATCTGTTACAAAATAAATTATACTTAGTTCACACTCATCATTATGATCGTGAGAATTAATTAAATTAAAATTAAAAAAACTAATTTGGGAGAGAAATGTCCCATTAAAATTTTTAGAAAAAGGCCATTTTGGAACCAAGTTGGATGATTAAAAAATAACTGAGGAATTAATTTCCATTTATATATAATATTTGATGTTAGAATGCAGGCATCAGCTTCACTTTTTTTATACTAAAACATTGTTAGATTTAATGACTCTAGTAAAGGCTACATTAAGTTGTCCATGACTAAATGCAATATCTGACAAATATGATCCACCTGTTTGTACAAAGTTAAGGGCTTTATGCGAAATTTCACTCATTGAGCCGTTTGTATTTTTGAGTTACTATATTCACCTGCACACAGGCAATCATTATTCAAAATACGATTATTTTTACTAGATTATAACATTTAGACGCCTATTTAGAGCGTCCATGAACATAAAAATATCCATTTCTTAGATTTCAAAAATTAAAAAAAAAATAATGAAGAAATATTTTTTTGATATTCGCAATGTCACATACGCATCTTCACCAGTTTCAAGGCAAGCTTATCTCTAATTAACTAATAGCCACCAACGCCCTCTGCTTTCGTGTAAATGAACTAAAATTGCATATCATGATGTGTATTTGTGCAATAGCGTTGATTTTAGGTTTAGGTGTTGTTTTGGAATTTGTGAGCTCTAAAAGGAATTTTAACAGAATGCCACATAAAACGTTAAAAACTTGAGATCGAATTTTATGAAAATTACATTTTTATCTCAATGAATTATCTGATACAAGAAAGTACTTAACAGATCTATACTTAATTGTAATTGTACAAAGTGGTGAAGGGTTAGTAAATCAGACCATAATTTTGAAATTTCAAAGGAGATATAATCAATGAATTTCTAATGAAAAAATGACGTACAAATACATATTCTATGCCATGCTAATGCATATTTAAAAATTTAAAGTTATCCTTTTAATTGCATCTAATAATATATTATTATATCTGTGTTGGTGAAAACAGATAACTTTGTAGTAGGAAATAATTTTCTACCTCAAAATATGTTTCATAAGACTACAAACTTGAATTGATATATAATACGGAAAAAACTACTTTCATAAATTCGATATTCCAATAAGACTCTTTTTTTATATGTGAGATTCTACTGATTAACTTCAAAAATAAATTTCTTGCTTGGATTTGAGAATATTCTTATTCAGTATTTAATTCGTTTTTCATTAATCGAATGGAACTTAAAAATAAAAATAAAATTTTAATTTCGCTCATGGTCTGAATGCATAGATTTTTTTCATTGCATAGAATCTTATTACTTATAAAATCGAATTAAATTTTATTTTGCAAAAAAGAATTATAAATATAATTCTGTATTCATAGTAATGAATCGTCTGCGTTTCATTGTACTTTAATCATGCATTCGACTGACTTCAGTTATTGAGTAGAAACAGTAATGAAATCAAAACAATATTAATTAAAGTCTAAATATATGAATACTTTTAGTAAGTGTACAATAGGTCCCCCCCCCTTTAGTTGGAGTTAATTATCTCTTTCGTCCGATTACTTTTTGTTTCAGAAATTAATTCTTGAATATTAAAAAAAATACTGTACTGTGAAAAAGACAGCTGTTCTCTCTATCATGAAGCCATATCCTATCTAAACTAAAAACGAAACGTTAAAATTGAAACTTTCATTTCAAGGTTTGAATTTTAATGTTTCGTTTAAATATTAGCATTAGCATCACATTTTATATTTTGGTATCCTATATTATATATATATATATATATATATATATATATATATATAGTGGCTCAAAAAATTGAGAGTACACCTTACTTTTACTTGATAAATCCAACTTTCAATATAAATAACACATTACCGGGAAGTGCAAACATGTTTTTATTTTTACATATAACAAATGGTTTAACTTAGAGTAAAAAAATAAAGAAAAATTAACGAAAAAAAAAATACTTAATTGAAAAGTTTCAGAAGCATTTTAAATAAACATACGCAGAAATTTGCCTCAAAAAATTGAGAATTCACCAATGAAATTTTTGCAATATCACGCATAGAAACAAAGTGTTATTAAGTTACATGTCTTTTGGCTTTTATAATGGCCTCTAAACGTCGTGGTACCGATTTTATCAATTTTTGGTGGTATCTGAAGATATTTTACCTCATTCTCCTTGCACCACATGCTTTAAATCAGTTTTGTTTCTAATTTTGTGTTTTTGGACCACTGCTTCGAGTGTGGTCTACAGATATTTAATGGTATTGATGTTGGGGTAATGTGATGGTGTGTGTGACTGTTGTTTACAATGAAAAAGACACCATATTTTGACGTTACATGCATTCTGTTTGGGGTCGTTGTCCAACAGGAAAATTAAATTTCCATCTAAATCCAAATTTTTAACACTTTCGTTTAGATTGCTGCGAAGTATATCCAAGTAAACCATATCGTTTATAATGCCATCTATAGAAATTTAATTTCCTACTCCGGATGAAGCCATGCAACCTGAAATCATGACGGAGTCACCATCATGTTTAAGTGTAGGAAGTAGATTTTTTAGATCCAAAGCAGTATTAGACTTTATCCATACAGTACGATGGCTGTCACTGTCAAAAATGTTGAGTTTTCTTTCATTACTAAATACAGCTTTCTTCCAAAGGTTATTGGTCTTCAATAGATGAGTTTTTGCAAACTTCAGATATTTTTTCTGAATTTTCAGGCTGATGAACGGTTTCTCTCTAACAATGCTACTTTTATATCCAGCTTGTCTAATGGCATTTCGCACAGGTTCAGCACTTACACTTCTGCCTATGATTTGAAAAGTTTCTGCAACAAGTTGGATGAACCATATGGTCGCATTAATCTAAAGGAAAGTGTTAAAAATTTGGGTTTAGATGGAAATTCCATTTTAAAGCAGGACAACAACCCAAAACAGAATGCATGTAACGTTAAAATATGGTGCATTTTTCATTGTAAACAGCAGTCACACTCACCACCATAGTACCTCGACATCAATGTCATTGAATACTCATGGTCCATACTCAAAAAAATGTTCAAAAACAGAAAATTAGAAACAAAACTCATTTAAAACAAGTGGTGCAAGAAGAATGGGATAAAATATCATCAGATACCATTAAAAATTAGTTGAATCGGTACCATGACGTTTAGAGTCCATTATAAGAGCCAAAAGACATGTAACTTAATAGTGACACTTTTTTTCTATGCGTGATATTACAAAAATTTCATTAGTGAATTCTGAATATTTTGAGGCAAATTTCTGCGTATGTTTATTTAAAATGATTCTGAAATTTTTCAATTTAGAAATTTTTCTTTATTTTTACTCTAAATTAAACCATTTGTTATGTGTAAAAATAAAAACATGTTTGCACTTCCCATTTATGTGTTATTTATATTGAAAGTCGGATTTATCAAGCAAAAGTAAGGTGTACTCTCAATTTTTTGATATATATATATATATATATAATGTAAATTTATTTTTTAACATTATATTTTTGCGAATTTATATTCTACTTTTTATCACACTAATAAAAAGGGATACAAAAAATCATTTTTTGATTAGTGATTAGTGATTTGATAGTTAGTTTTTTGATTAATTGATGTGCTTAGTATTGATTCATCTGAAAAAATTTTCATGATATTTTTTGATTAGTGATTTAGTGATTTGATAGTTAGTTTTTTGATTAATTGATGTGCTTAGTATTGATTCATCTGAAAAAATTTTCATGACATTTTTTGATTAGTAATTTAGTGATTTGATAGTTAGTTTTTTGATTAATTGATGTGCTTAGTATTGATTCATCTGAAAAAATTTTCATGATATTTTTTGATTAGTGATTTAGTGATTTGATAGTTAGTTTTTTGATTAATTGATGTGCTTAGTATTGATTCATCTGAAAAAAATTTTCATGATATTTTTTGATTAGTGATTTAGTGATTTGATAGTTAGTTTTTTGATTATTTGATGTGATTAATATTGATTCATCTGAAAAAATTTTCATGATATTTTTTTAAAAAAATGTTAATAAAATTTGAAATGCAAAAATACTTAAAATTTTATAATATGCAAAATCGTACCGTCATTTATAACTTTATTTTTAATTAAAATAAAAATATCAATTGCACTAAATGGCTTCAAAAGCTACCATAAACTGATATTTTTTAAGTCATTAGTAACATTTAAAGAATGATACAAAATTTAATCAAACATTGAAAATAGCTGCTCAAAGGCAAATAAATGGATTTAAAAATATCTACAATAATATCACTTAATAAAAATGACAACAATAAAAGTAAATTAATCTTTTTTACACATGGAAACATAGGTTTTCATTAATAAAATAATTCATAAATAAATAAATTTCCTCCAAACCTTTAGTAAAAAACTGCTTTATTCCTCATAATATTTGGCAACAAAATTTAAGAAGCATCTATTCAGCAGTTTGGATTCAGATTTGGATTTCGACCCAACTATTTATGAATTTCAATTTTATTTATATAAATTGTTTTAAATTTGCTATCCACAAGATTTTCGCTCAATAAACAGCGCCACCTATCTTAATTTTCGAAATTTTACAAGAAATAGGAAAAATTGAATTTTTTGCAACTGATACTCATTGTACGGTAAGAACAAATCAAATGTGAAAAAAAAATTAATTATAAATTGCAAAAAAAAAAAAAAAAAAAAATTCTGCCTCTTGTAACATTTAGAAAAATTACAAGAAACAGATGGCGTTGCCTTATAAGGAACGATATATTACAACACGCAATTATATCATGAAAAAAAAATTAATCCTTAACTATGACGAGCAAATGTTAATCTGTTTCGAGAATAATCAGCGTAATAATGAATTAGTAGAACACAAATATTTACTGAACTGCCTGATTTTTCATAATCGCTTGTGCTAAGAATCCGAAGTAACAAGCACCCCTCAGTGTTTTTCTCCTCATCCCTGTCATTAAGATGCATCTGAGGCCAATTCCACTGACAGGGGTACTCGGCGTGTTTGCGTGGCTTAAACATCCAGCAGACACATAATGAAGGAAGTTAGGCAGAAAGGCGGAACGCCATTAGGCCGGCCTAACAATGAGGCGACACTTCAAAGGACTGCGGGGATGTGCCTGTCATCAGCTGAAACGAGCCTGTCCCTTTGATAGGAGCCGCAAAAGTGAGCTCCGGATTCCTTTGTACAAACTTCGTTTGGATGGTTGGTTGGCCCCTGCAGGAAAATTTCGGAACCGCACAGCCTCTGAGCTAATTTTGTTGTGAGAGGAAATATCGAGATAATAGTTTTCAAGGTAATTTTTGTAATGTATCAATGCCATGGGCTGTTTATTGGCACGTGGTTGGAGATGATGTTTTTATAAGTGATTTTCGTTTCAAATCTGTTTTTGAAGTGATGTCTATAAAAGAATATATGATTCTTTAAAAATACAAAATGTTTTTCGGTAGGTAGTTTTTGTTTCAAACCTGTTTCAGAAGTGATGAATCTATAAAAAATATGTGGCTCATTAAAATATGGAAATGTGTTTATATTTTTAAGAGCGATTTTTGCTTCAAACTTGTTTCTGAAATAATGAATCTCTAAAATAATATATGGTTCAGTAAAAATACTGAAATATATTTTAAAAAGATGAAATTTTAAAACAACAATTAAGTTCATTTTTTGCTAGTTCATAAATTTTTATTTATATTTCTAATAAAGTAATTCTATATATTTTTTATTTATATTTCTATATTTATTTTTTTGAATTTTTACTAATCAAGAGAGACAATAAAGTAATACTCAGATAAAGACGGGCAAAATCATCATTTGAAGTTGCTCTTGTAATGCTAACCGTAACTGCCTATGATGATGTCAGATAGCGCCCTCTGAAGCTTTCTGGCGCTGTGAGGCAGTTCGGGTCTAGCGACTTATGTATTACATATTTTGATCCATGCTCTTATTTATATCTTAAATTTATGTGTAAATTGTTTGTATGAAACGTAACTTTTAAATAAGTAACTGTTACACTCATTCGAACTTGTTACTGAACCCCGTAATGACCCCACACATTAATATTTTATGGATGATTTTGATGATTTAAGCTTTAAGTAAATTAAAATGTGATTTACAATAAATTTGATATTTATAATTATTTTTCTTTATTTCAGTTATAAATTTGAAGCTTTAAATTATTTGTGAATTCATAGTTTAAAATTATAAGGGACTTTTTAATATATTTTCATTGCAGACATTATTATTAGAAAGTTACCGTAACTTTGCATTATATATATTATATATATATATAAACTGAGTTCTTTTCTTTTTCAAGAAAAATGGATAAGACTTAAACGAACGATAGAGTGCTAAGAATTCTAATCGAATGCCATTCTTTAAAATCATGCACAAAATGTAGATAAATGCCGAACCTGAATATATCTTGGTTAAAATAGCTAGAGGATCGATAGTAAAAAAATTAGAGGCAACATGAACCCGCGAAATTTTATTAATATTGCTCATTAACTCACGACTTCAATGAAAAGAATAGGTTTTTTAGGGATATTTTATTATCTTTTTTGTTTCTGTGTTTATAGAATTTAAAATTTTTAATGATTTTACACTCACAAAAATTTATTAAAATAATTTCTATATTCGTGGTAGAAATAATACAAAATGTTGAAAACCGCCAACAACGAAATATTAAAGAAAAAAAATGACTTCTAGTGAAACCAAATACAAAAGAACGAAAATCTTAAACTTATGTATCCCTCCAAATATAACAAAAATAACTCCGGGTACTTTTCCGAAAAGCCAAAATAAAATAAAAAGAAATAATCTCGGACCGATTCAATCAAATATCAGAGGCCCTCTGAGCTTTGGCCTTTACCTTTTCGATGTCTTTGAAGATGGTTTGGTGAGCGGCAACTAAATAGATGGAAGGTTTGTGTGGCGGCCTAAAGCATATATATGCTCTTTTTTTTATATTGGTCTTTGATGGGACCAATACGCTTCAAAGTAACCGTCTATTTATTTGTCTTTGGCGAGCAAACGTGGACAAAGTTTGGCTGACGAACAAAATTTTCTTGTGGTCTTTTACAGCTGAAAAGAAATATACAGCATTTTTTATCCGATACAATATTTTGCCTCAAAGAAATAAGTTTTCTCTAAAAAAATAAAGATATAAAGGGAAACTGAACACGCATCTGACGGGCAAACAGTGTTAAGTATTGCATGGGTTTCAATGTGAAGGAAATGCGATGTGGTCTTTATTCCCCCCACCCCGCTCTTTCCAGCTTCTGCCGTTCCAAATGAAACTGATGAGTCTGCACTATATATCAGAAAAGGAAAGAAACTTAATGAAATCCGATACGGCACTGGACAACCCCCTCCTTGAAATCGACTGTGTGAGATAGCTTTTTTTAAAGTATGGGATGCCTTATTATTTTTTTTCCCTTCAAAAAAGCGCTATGTTTGTCAACAGTAGCTTTCAGCAGAAAGGCTATAAAATCCAGCCAAGTCAGTATTAAATGTGAATCGAATAGCAATGACGGTATTTCTGGTTCTAACTGTCAACATATTTCAATGAACCTTACTTCTGTTATGCTAGAGTAATAAAATATTTTAAAAGAAAGCGAGATTTATTAAATTCTGTATAGACTTTTTTTTGTGTAAACGTGCATTAAAGTCGTAAAGATTTGAGTAGTTAGAGAATAAAAGTAGAATTTTAAAGAAATCTTTGGAAAAATGAGAAAAATAGTTTTTTTTCTAGTATATAAAGTGTGCAAAATCTGAAAATTTGATTTCCGGATTTCTATTCCACTTTTTCAAAGATGTTTCTTCTGATTTACTAACTTTGCTTGTAAAATCCAAATACTTTTTTTTGCATAGAATACTAAATACTTTCTCAATACTTTTTTTTGCATAGAATAATATTAAATACTTTCTCAATACTTTTTTTTGCATATAATGCTAAATACTTTCTCAATACTTTTTTTTGCATAGAATAATATTAAATACTTTCTCAATACTTTTTTTTGCATAGAATACTAAATATTTTCTCAATACTTTTTTTGCATAGAATGCTAAATGCTTTCTCAATACTTTTTTGTGTGAATAGAATGCTAAATACTTTCTCAATACCTTTTTTGCATAGAATACTAAATACTTTCTCAATACTTTTTTTGCATAGAATATTAAATACTTTCTCAATTCTTTTTTTGCATAGAATACTAAATACTTTCTCAATACTTTTTTTTGCATAGAATAATATTAAATACTTTCTCAATACTTTTTTTTGCATATAATGCTAAATACTTTCTCAATACTTTTTTTTGCATAGAATAATATTAAATACTTTCTCAATACTTTTTTTTGCATAGAATACTAAATATTTTCTCAATACTTTTTTTGCATAGAATGCTAAATGCTTTCTCAATACTTTTTTGTGTGAATAGAATGCTAAATACTTTCTCAATACCTTTTTTGCATAGAATACTAAATACTTTCTCAATACTTCTTTTGCATAGAATATTAAATACTTTCTCAATTCTTTTTTTGCATAGAATACTAAATACTTTCTCAATACTTTTTTTGCATAGAATATTAAATACTTTCTCAATTCTTTTTTTGCATAGAATGCTAAATACTTTCTCAATACTTTTTTTGCATAGAATGCTAAATACTTCCTCAATACTTTTTTTGCATAGAACGCTAAATACTTTCTCAATACTTTTTTTTGAATAGAATATTAAATACTTATTCAATACTTTTTTGCGTAGAATACGAAATATTTTCTGAATCTTTTTTGCACAGAATACTAAATATTTTCTCAATCGTTTTTGCACAGAATGCTAAATTATCAATACTTTTCTTGCCTAGAATACTAAATATTTTCTCAATACTTTTAGGGATAATACTAGTATAGGATAATACTAGATATAGTATAGGATAGGTAGATACTAGTATAGGATAGGACTGTATAGGATAATACTAGATTCTTTCTAAATACTTTTTTGCATAGAATGCTAAAGATTTTCTCAACACCTTTTTGCATAGAGTACTTAATACTTTCTCAATATTTTTCCGCATAGAATACTAAATACATTCTGAATACTTTTTTGCATGGAATTTGAAATACCTTCTCATTACTTTTCTGCATAGAATACTAAATAGTTTCACAATAATTTTCTACAGAGAATACTAAATACTTTCTTCATACTTTTTTGCATAGAATACTAAATACTTTCTCAATACTTTTTTGCATAGAGAACTAAATACTTTCTCAATAGTTTTTCACATAAAATATTACAAAAATAAAAGAATTTCTTCACACGCCTCGAAACTGAAGTTCAATATAAAACAGAAATAATGTCAATGCCGGATATCTGCACACAGCTTAACACTTTCAGAAAAGAATTTTATGCTAGAAGCTGATATAAAACTAAAAATTTTCATAAAAAAGTTATTATCTTTTTCCGATATTTAAATCTGAAATGTACACCAACCTTTATATAATTTCTAAAAATTAAGAACTAGTCTAAAATTAAAAGGTTCTCAGATCATCGTACTCTTTCAAAATCAAGAAAATAGTTAGCTTTGTTTTTTTCGTCAAAGCCAATTTGGTGTTAACTAGTTGTAGTACTCAATCCAATAACATGCCACTGATAGCAATTACATACTATGACAGAATTTACATTGAAGTCTGCAGAAAATAAGTAACATGTAGATTATATATTTATATTCCGTAAACAAAGTTTTCGAAAAAAAAATTATATTTGTTGCTACTGAAACTTAGTAATTTAATATCTAATACTTCCGTATGATTCCTCTGAATTCTTTGTCAAGATTGTTTGCTTATCAAAAATATTTTTCGGTATTCAAATGAATTTTATCAATTTCCATTTAATTTATGAACTTATTGGGAAAAGTAACAACGTACATTTCATTATTTGATCTATACTTATAGAAGGCGAACAAATATTTTTCAGCAATGAAGAAAATGAAAAAAATTAAATTGAAATTCAAATAAACAAACCACTTAAATAAGGTAATGGAATTTGCTAATGCATATACCTAAAAATACATTGGATATACATTTCGGAACAATTTTCTGTGATAAATTTGCACATGAATTAATTCATAAAATAAGTAAGTAGAATACCCTTTGATATAAAGGAAAGAAATTCCTGATTAGAAATGTTAATAGAACGAGAAAAGTTGTTTGTCGTGGCGAAAAAAACATTAATTCGCCTTATAAATTAAGTTAAAGAGTATTAATTTGCATTTGATCGTAGTGAAAAATTTCACTAAAATTCATCCTTTTTTCATTACAAAGATCAACATTCATAATTTGATACATATAGCCATGGGCTCTTTTTCTCCATTAATATATAGTAAATATTTGATGTAATAGGATGAGATTGAAAGTAGGGAAATTAATTCAAAAAGAAATAATTTTTATGGACAAAAACAGTTTTTGTTAAATGAATATTTTAATAAGATTTTCGAGAACAACACAAATTATATATGCAAAGGATTCTTTTTTTCTTTTAGCACTTCCTTTTTTTGTATAAGGTATGCTTTTATTAAAATGACGAAGAAAATTATTTTACAACAGCCTAATCAAGCTCTAATTGTATGCATGGGTTTCAATTACTTTGAAGTTTAATTTTCTCTTGTCAGAAAAATTGATTTTGCTTTCCAAATCTATGTAAACATTTTTGGGGGGTGGGGGGGGGTTGTGAATTTGTAGAATTTTTTTTATATATAATCATCTCAATTTAAAACGACGGACTATTAAAATGAAAGACTTCATAATTTTGAATCATGATCAGATGACGCCAATACTTTGCTATTTTTTCCCCTAGAAGTTTTTACATCACACCAGCATGAAAGTGATTGATTCTGCACAAATAGACATCCACAGGATTTGAGGTTTCCGTGCTAAACGTTTTTGTTCCAGAAGTTTGAAATATATTTCACATTTGAAACTAAGTACAATGTAACCATAATTAAAGTATTTGTGTTGAAAGCTGTTTCAAAGAAAAAGTGTTAGATCAAACGCGATGCTAGCCATAATAGACCAATGGGGATCAATTCATGAAAGAAAAATATACATTACATGAAAAAAATAGACTAACTTTTTCTTATGCTGACTGAAATAGAACATACTTTTTTTTAAAAGACGTACAATGCCGTGGGGCTCTCCGATGAGAGGCGAGAGCAGATTTCTATCAATGAATTATTTGAACAAAGATCAATAGTTAATATTACAGTTTAATGCATACTTATTAATGCCAATTTTTTATTATTACAATTATTTTTACAATGGTGTGAAGAAAGTAATGCATTATAAAGCATATAGTTTTAATTTTACATCAAACATAAGTGTGACATAAAACATAAGCAAGATTTTGTGATTACAAGTGAAGCTTTTTGACAAAAATTTTTCTTAATAAGTTGGGGGAAAACGCGTCTAAAACGCAAATTCGATTTGAGGATACTTTTAACCGCATACTAGGGATTAATAGCCACAGATCACATGATAGATTCAGTTAAAATATTAAATTCATGCCAAAGGTTGTCCTTTATAAAACATAAGTATGACATAAAACATAAGTAAGGTTTTCGGACCACATGCGTAGTTCTGTGACAAATTTTTGTTTCAATAAGTTGGGGGAAAGCGCGCCTAAAACGCAATTTCGACTTTCGGATACTATTAACCGCATGACATGGATTAGTCGCCAAAGATCACACGATAGATTAATAAAAAATTCTAAAATTACTCCAAAGGTTAACGTTTCTTAATTAATGTACGCCAATGCCATGCAGGATGTTCTCTGGGGCAACACGTTTATTATTGCACGTGAACGGTTTGAGGAAACCACTCCCAGCTGGTTTAGCTTACTTTATATATTAATTATATTAATGTCCCGTTTCAAAGCAACACTAGGGCGATTTTAGTTCGGATGTCTTACTTTTGAGTCGCGGTCAGATAACGGGGACAACACCTGAGCTGGCACTTCCCTCTACAAATTTACACACCACACCAGTGGGAGGACGTTTGGTCCCGACTTTGTTTAGCATACCCCGATCCACTAACACGACGGTTCTTCGGTGGAATCAGGTCTCGAAACTGTAACCCTCCCATTCCGAAACCCAGACCTTACCATCAGGCCACTGCTGCATCCCACTCCGTATGGTTTTTAGTTTCGCAACAGAATCAAAGATTTAAGTTAAGATCGCAGAAGGTCTTCACCTGTGTGCTATCCTTAACCGAGGCTAGTAGTGACAAACAGTGTCTACAGCATCTATAATCCAGCGCCAAATGCAATCTTTTCACACAAACAACAAGAAGTTTCAATATTTGAAATCCTATCCATGAAAAAACAAACAATCGAGTGGCTTGTATTAGGGAAAGCTTCCTCGGATATTCAGAAGGCAGCCATTTTTTGGCATAAAAGTTTCATTCTTTTCCACGACTCGATCTTCCGCACTGGGAAAGAACCGCGGCGTTCGGAAATACAATCTCAGCAAATCGAAGTAGCACTTTTCTATTGTTTTCTCGAAGGGGGGTAGAGAGAAAAAAAGAGGACGGAACAAAACTGCATCCAAAGTTTTGGAAGATCCGTCCCCCGTCACGCTTTACAATATTTCCCCATTTCCGCGTTTCTATTGCATAGTCTAGGTTTCTAAAGGGGAAACCGCGTTATGCAAAGATTTTATTCCTTATACTGCGCCCGCAAAAGAAAAGGAACTTTTTTTTTGAGGGGAGAGTCACACATATCATCGTGGATTTGAGGATTTGCATTCTATAATTCTATTCACAATATTTAAGTTCTGTTTAGCTTTTTCTCCCAAGATTAATTTAAATCACTAAGAGAATCGATTCTTGTTCACGTGGTCAACGTATGAATGATAACTGACTAACCCGGGTCATTTTAGATTTGGAAATGCTTCTCGTAATGGTGCAAAATCTTTTGGTATCTGGAATAACTATTTTTTACTTCCTTATTTGCTACGATAATTTTCCATGTTTTGCATGAAAATTTCAATTGTTTAACTTTTTCGACAAATTATTAAACTTTATTTATTTAATATCATTTTCTATTTACTTTAACCAAATATGTATGCCAATTTTATTAAATCATATGAAACAAAACAGATATTCTCAAATCATATTTTTCCATTTTTTAAACAGGGGAAAAAAAATTCATATATATATATATATACGGCTGGTCGCCAAAGATGGCCTAAATAGCCGTGTTTGGAGACCAGCCTTGTTCGTCGAAATTATCTTTTTAGACTATTAAATGTTAATACGGAATGCATATATTAAAAAAAATCATATTGTTATTGGATGAGGCCGAAATGTATGAATCAAACTAAATAAATCAAAATAAATTATAATGCATGAAAATTAATATATAATTCTAATTTTTTAAAAATCTTAATTTTAACAATGGAAAAAACACGGGATTGTCATTTTACGACGAATGAGTTTGAATACCAAAACATTAAAAATTAATTGATACAGAGTGTGTATTATATTTAAAATATTACTAAAAACAAAGAAACATTGTTTAAAAATGAAATTGATATTTACACAAACATAATCTTCTGAGAGTTTTGACATAATATAAAAACCATTTTTGTGGGGTTATAATTTTGAAAGTTATGGTTATCATTTTCCATAGGTAAGTCACCGCGATTACCAATGTGGTAATGGTTAAGCATATTTTCGCGTTAGATTAAATTTTTATTTAATCCTATTTTTTTATATCTTATGTTCTCTGAGTGAATATAGTTTTTGGTGAGCTCTATCCAGAACGTTTCTAATAATATTTTTCAGATTCATTAATTAGCGAAGTATTTAATTAACTACAGCTGCAAAAACCTTCATTGAAGCAGTTTGAAACGTTCATATTGTGATTTGTTTATACTTGACCGTCACCATACGACAATATGCAGCAAGAGACCGATTTTTGGACTACGCACATTAGTTTATATATATATATATATATATATATATATATATATATATATATATATATATATATATATATATATATATATATATATATATATATATATACACAATAAGACAGAACTCAATTATTTAAGAGACCTGTTCCTTCCATAGCTTATAATATAATGTTATCGGAAATTAAATGTTTCCATATTACCTTGTCATAGATGCTGGGAAGTGGGAGGGGTAGATTTTGATATCGTCCTTGTCATCTGACAGTGTTAAAAAATTTGAGCTGCTTCATAAATAGCTCTCATGTTGCTTCAAAATAAAAAATTAATAAAGTTACAAGAAATTAAGTCAAATTTTGATTAAAGATATTCCCGATTATACAACAAACCCTCAATTATTGACTGTGATTGCTAACCCCAACATGTTGCTAATGAAGCTAAAATAGAAACTAAACATTAAGAAACATAAACGAATGGCCAATTTTTTCTGAACTTACAAATTGTAAATATAGATTCTCATTGCTTATTAAATCATAATTATATATGTAGTAATTATTGTAAGCAAAAGTTTTTCAAGAGCAATGCTGCCGCAGATGCTCCTTCTACTGGCCAGGTGGTATCGAGTAACGATTTCCATCTTTGTGTTGACTTCAGTAATGGCAGATGAGGGCAATCCCTTTTCAAACCGTAATTCATAATTACTTTCTTAATTGTTATTCTTTTTCTTTATTGTCATTCTATATGTTATAATGTTATTGTTAAATTTTATTAAAAAAGTTAAAAACCAACTAGTTTTTCATTACCTCATATTACAAGTTGCTCTTTTTATTGTGTCTTTTTGGTTATTTTGTGGAGTATCCATTGAATCGTCCTATTCTTCATTGTCATGCCAAATAATAACGCATATAAATCTTAGTTAACAACAGCTTCTCTTACTACTACACAAAATGACACCAAATTCTAGAAATATATTTGTATTTATCAAAAATAACTATACTAAAGAAAATCGATGTAATTTAATTTTGAAATTTTATTCAGTTACAGGAAGAATAGTGGATTTCAAGCCATATGTAAACATAGAAAGTCCATCATATTTATAATCATGTCAAGACAAACAGGAACAAGAATTAGATGAAATCTCCAATAATTCAACGATGTTGAATTTCAATTTGATATCAAAACCCAGATATTCATCTAAACTATCTCGTTTCTGAAAACGAATTTGTGCACTGTATTCCTGAAACGCGCGCTTCCTGAAAACAATATTTTTGAATTACTTTAGGATACAATTCCTTTCGATTCTAAACAATTCCAAAACATGAACAAAATTCGTTTTTATTCAAAGTCCTAGGCATACCGTGACGTTTTGCATTTTCATCATCTATCGATCTCTGCAATGGATCGCATGACTGAATTTAGTTGTTTACTTGCCGAGATTATGAACAATTCATCTTATTCGGCTACCTTTTCTGGAAAACGGAGATGATACACTTTAGAATACACGGCTTCCAAATATATTGTTAGAATTCCATAACTGAATTCCCACTAGATATCTTGATAAAACAGAATGGGAAAGAAATATGATGGTATCAAGCTTTATTATAGAAGTTTAACTACATAATGTTTCAATATGACAACCATTCTTCGTTTGTTTTTGTATGTAATATTTAAAACAAATATGGGTTTGTATATATTTTTCTTCAAATTGATACATGGAGGATGGCTAAGAAAAAGTAATTTGTTTTGAAACTGCAGAATCTTAGGAATTTAATAACAAACATTGAAGACAAAAACCTTAACTTTGGAAATTGAGCTCCAAATTTACATTTTGTGAAAATACAAATTGCATTTCATCTACTTTGCTTGCCGCATCACAAAATTCTAGTCACATTAACACTAAAATAGGGATAAATTCAGAGATATAAGCCAATATCGAGTGGTATATCAAAAGGAACCTGCCCAAAGTTTCTCTAAATCCAATCCTCCTCACGTGATACACGTCAAATGCGCTGTATCAATCTAGATTCTTTGATCTTTGTTACGTTTATCATATGATCACGCAAATTTCTTACTCGTTTATCACGCGATTGTGACTCCAAGAAAATGAATTTCATAACATTTGTCTTGTGAATGTGATATCCCTGAATTTATTTCATTACATTTGCCATGCGAATGTGATCTCACTAAATTTTTTTCATCACGTTTATTATGTGAATGTAATTTCATTAAATTTATTTCCTCACACTTATCATGCAAATGAGATCTTATCAAATTTTTTACCGTCATGTGAATGTGATTTCCCTGAATTTATTTCATCCCATTTTTCACGTGAATGTGATCTCACTAAATTAGTTTCATCACGTTTGTTATGTGAACGTAATTTCATTAAATTTATTTCCTCACGCTTGTCATTTAGTGAGATCTTATCAATTTTTATTTACCGACATTTAACTGTGATCTCTCTGAATTTATTTCACCCCAATTGTCATGTAAATGTGATCCCACTAAATTTGTTTCATCACGTTTGTTATGTGAATGTAATTTCATTAACTTTATTTCCTCACGCTTGTCATGCAAATGAGATCTTATCAATTTTTTATACCCACATGTAACTGTGATCCCTCTGAATTTATTTCATGCCGTTTGTCATGCGAATGTGATCTCACTAAATTTGCCTCATCAGGTTTGTTATGTGAATGTAATTTCAATAAATTTCTCACGTTTTCATGCAAATGAGATAGTATCAAATTCATTTTTTTCACCGACATGTGAATGGGATTTACCTGAATTTATTTCATCCCGTTTGTCATGCGAATGTAATCCCACTAAATTTGTTTAATCGCATTTTGCGTACGAATGTTATCTCCCTGAATTTATTTCATACCATTCCATTTGTAATGTGAATGTGATCTCACTAAATTTGTTTTTTCCCATTTGTCATGCGAATGTAATCTCACTGAATTTGTTTCAACTCATCTGTCATGCAGACCTTATCAAATTTATTTTTTTACTGACATGTGAATGTGATCTCCCAGAATTTATTTCATCCCCTTTGAAATGTGAATGTGATCTCGCTAAATTTGTTTCACCCCCTTTGGCATACGAATGTGATCTCACTGAATTTGTTTCAACTCGTTTGTTATGTGGATGTATTCTCGCTGTATTTTTTTCAACCCGTTTATCAAATGAATGCGATTTCATTGAATTTATTTCATCCCATATGTTAAATGAATATATCATATTAAACTTATTCCATCATGTTCCAGCGACGTAGAGCTTTATCCCTTGACCAATGAATTTACTTAATTTCCTATTTAGATGAAACAGCCTATTTGAGACATTTATTAACATTTCAATTTCTATAATAATATAAGCGTTTCTGAGAAATTAAAGCGTTTTTACATGATTTTGACATTATAAATTTCTTTATACTTCCACTTTAATGTGTTTTAAAATTAAAAATTCTATAATTCGATGTGCGATTCGGATTCATCAGTGTATGCGAAGGGGTTAATTTTCATTCATTCATTCGTAATCTATGTTTATAATTTCACCAGACGGATTACAGCTGCAATTTTCAGAGAGTAGATTATTCATTTTATGAAGTAACACATGCGCTTTTTTTTAAATATATATAGCAAGAATTACGGCACAATGTTCTTATTGCCCTTGGATGGAGTCGAGTCCTAGTGTCATGCGTTAGAATGGAATGAATGGAGCAAAGTTCGTGTAATTGAATTGTATTGGCAGTTTATATTATATAAAAATGAAACTATCCTGAGTTCAAATGAAATATCTCCAATTAAATGAAATTATGCAAAATTCTATTAAATTATTTGGAAGGATAATATACTTCGTAGTGATAAGTGATGATAGTGATTTTTCCTGTAATAATGATATATCTTTATGATTAACTTTAATTTTCATATATTTTTTAGTACTAAAATATTCAAGAGATCGGGAAAAATACATTTTCTGAAACATCACGTGATTTCCGCTAGGTAATGCATTTGTTTCTGTTGTAGCGTGTAATAATAATTCCTTTCTATTTAAAAATGTTTGAATCGATTTCTAAACATTACATCAAATTAGTGTAAAAAAAGGGTTAAACAAATTCACAGGTGTACTCGATTTTAATAAAAAAAAATGGTAATATCTAAAAAAAAATCAGTTATTTTTTTTCTCTTTTTGGTGGGACTGAGGAAAATGGATTTTCTATTTTAACTGTGTTTTTTTTTTAAATCAGAGAAATATTTTATTAATAAGTCAGAGAAATTTAAAGCTATCCAATATATTGCCCACAGTCTGAACAATGGAAGAGAAAAACTTTAACTTTCGGAAAAAAATAATCCAAAATTACATTTTCTTTAAAAAATAATAAAGCAGTGCTTCACTAATGAAGACCCCATTTTGATTTTCCACCCAAACAGTGACGCCCAACGCAAACTCATAAACTTTATAGCTATAATTTAAAATGAAACCACACACATGACTCATGATTTCCAAGTCTGATCTGTAAACAAAGCCACACATCCGACTCATCAGTGTTCGTGAAAGGGTGGACGAAGAAGTAAACTGGGTTGTGTACTCACCGTACACCCTCACTTCTTTCTCTTCTCTGACAGTCTGGAAGGAGGGAGCTTCGGCGGACACTTCGCAGCGGTACACCCCTTCTGTGTTGAGATCCGTCCGCTTGAGGTACACATATCCTTCGAAAGACTGCTCCAGCTGCAATACAAAAAGAAGTTTAGAATACCTAATAACTGTAGATATATAAAGAAGAAAGTTTGGCTGAATGGCTTTTTTTTAAAATCAAGTCAGCAATTTTTTCCTAAACCTTATGAAATTTGGCAGACATGCTCTTCAAAATATAACATAATCGCCCCCTACGCCCCCGGTACCTAAAACACTGAGTTTCTAAGCAGTTGGATAGGTATAAACTGTAAGGAAAAGTAGATACGACAAACCACCCAAGGGATCTCTACCGAGAACCCCATCGTAGTCACATCCTGGTGACTATTTAACTGAGTAATAGAAAAACCATCGGGAGTGGTCTACCAAAACTTTCTCGCATACTCTCTAAAAACCACTCTCTAATGCCACAGAAAGCCTTATATGGCATTGGCGTACAATAGTTACGAAATATTAACTTTTGGAGTGAATTTAGCATTTTTAGTGAATCTATTGTGTCATAATTGGTAAATTATTTGGCGATTAATCCTGGCATGCGATAATAGTAGCTAAATATCGAATTTGTGTGAGGAATTAATATCTTAAATACTTGAAAGAGGTTACGGTTCAAAATCCAAAGGTTAATTCAAATATAAATTAAAAAAATTAATTAGTTTTTCGTGTTTTTTTCAGCTATATTTACAGATAATGTTATAACACAAAAATATTTTTTACATTATTTTAAATCACAAAAACTAACTTTTTAAAGATACTAATTTCATTTGCTTAAAATTTTTTTTCTCTACTTTAAAAAAAATTAATTTAATTTGAGGCGCAATCTGTAACAATGTTTTTATTGCTATGATGATAGTCAAATTAATTTCTCTGTTCCATTAAAACAATTCATCGCATGCTTTTGCCAGTGTTAAAATTAAGATAAAATACTAATTGGACATACCCACATTCTTCGTCTCCGTGGTTAGATACACTGAAGTTTTGGCTGTTTTTGGTGCTATGTTAACGGGTTAAAGGGTGGCTGCTATACCGTAATTCTAGCTCCAAAGCTGAAACTTTACTATCAGGCCATCACCGGGTGTTAATACGTATTACTGCCAAATTCGGCCCTTTTCGGAACAAAAAAAAAAAATCCCTTCATTGGGATTCTTATGTTTGGCCGCACTAATCGGCAACAAATAAAAGAATGTTCATTTAATGTGCTTAAGGCATAGTGCTAATGAACAAATCTTTTATTTTACGTTAATAATGATTTGAAGAGATAAAATTATAACTGTTGTATTAATAAAAGCTTATATTGCCGCATTGAAGAAAAACAGTCGAATCTCCATGGCCCAATGGTCATGGCACTGGGCTCCTTATCAAGAGACCTCTAGTTCGAACCCCCTATAGGGATTCATCATATGTGTAAATATTTAATTACTTGATCTTATGTTTTCCTTTATTTCATGTTCCAGAAGATACTGGACATTTCTTTAGTTTACCGGACAAGTGTTCTGGACTTTTCTTACTGTCTCCAGAAGAGTATTCTGGAACTTTCTCTGCTTGTATAAAAGCAGAAGATTTGTCAGTTACTGTATTCTCAGTTCAGTTAATAAATTGGTTTAGCTCTACCTCTTCTGTGTGTATTTGATTTTTATACTATAGTTCTACGTGACAATATATAAGAAGTGAAATGGTGATCCTGTACTTTCCAAATGATTAAATCAATAAAAATTTAAATGTGTTGTATTAACATTATGGCGTTCGGCGGTGTATCTATCGGGCAAATGCTGGACCAACGACACCCTATTTGTGTTCTGTATAATGTAATAGTAACTAAAATGATCTGAACTAGCCCTACTGGCACCAGGCAAATGCATGCCGATTAGATGTGCGGATGGGATAATGTTAAAGAATATATCTTTTATTTTACGTGAATTTTTTCTTATCTTTACCTCACTTAAAAAGTTAAATTAAACACCAATTCAGTTGCAAATTTATTAAATTTTAAAAAAAATATCAGTTTCAAATTAAACATATGTATTTCCCGGGGAGTAGAAAATTCTACTATTCTACTACTAATGACATACCAATGTTCTATTTTGAAAGTCATTTACTACTATTCCAAAATGTGGAGCTAAATGTTAAGTTTTAGGTCACCATAAAGTAAAAATTAATTTTTGAAAATATTTTACATAGAAAAATAAAATAAGACGTGTCATTAATTATATTCGAGGAAATTATTTTAATTTTGTAAGAAAAAGCAAACTAAACTTTTTATATCTTGGTATTTCTTTAACTATAGTTTTTAAAATCCTTTTTCTTTATACGTTGAGTTTTTTTTCAATATCCCCCCCCCCAAATACTGCAAATTTGTGTAGTTATATCATTCTTAAGAGTGCTGGAAAAAATCCCAATATTTGATTAATTACGATTCATTTCTTGATAAAATATTTTTTTATATATCTGTATATATATCAATCCGCATTTAAGTCGTAAAAATATTAAAAATTAATTAGGGTTAACTTAAAAAAAATTTTGACTACTGAGATACCCAATGGAGCAGTAAAAAAAACTTTCACATTTAAAAAGATTTAAATAATATATTGCTAAACAAATTGAGATAAATGGAAACGATCAAATATGATGAAGAAATAAATTCACTTAAAATATTTTATCGGAATATTGAAGAAAAGTACTAAAAGACAAAAGAAAAAAAATAGATAAAAAAAAAAGCAAAAGAAAAGATAAAAAGCCCAAACATAAGTTTTAAGAGAACACTTTTTTTCTTCTAGTTGAAGAGGGAATGAGTAATGATTCGAACAAAAAAAAATATTCAGCAGCTAAAAACAAGGAATAGTTTAAAATCTCAGAACTTATTTCCGAAATTAAAATCTTTCTTTTAATTAACAAAATCCATAATCAGATTTTTTTTAATCAGTAGAAAAATAAAAACAACATGTTCGGCGCTATGCACCTCAGGTCAAAATAATCAATAGAAAGAACAAAAGTAAGGTAAGTGTTCTAAGTTATGATGAGAAACTGAATTGCATTTGAAAACATTTTTCTGAAAAAAAAATTAATATGCTTATTTATGTTGTTGAAATATTGAATGCAATGCAATAAACTATTAAATCCTTCTTGAGTGCATTTCGTTTTTTTAAGTATTTAGAATTCCAATCTTTACATTTTGTTCTTTTTTTTTATCTACCGTCTTATTAGCTACTCTTATAAAAAGAATTCCGTAAAGATTAAAATAAAGTAAGAAGTAAAAGTTTCTTTTTGTAATGGTTTGAATGTATTTTAAATTCCTGTTCTTACAATTTTAAAAGAATTTAGCATTATATATTCAGCGTGTATTACTTTCATTTATATATTTTATTTTATATGTTCATATCTATATATTCAACGACGAAATTAAATCGGTTTATGAATACAATCCGTTGAAGGATAATAGATATTTAAGCAAATTACTCTTTGACAGATCATTGATTTACAGTGGACTTTTGCAGGAATCTGATTCATTCTGTTAATAACCCCCCCCCTCGCAACTTACTTCGCCTTGTTGGTTGTTTGAATCTCATATTAGTTACTCGTAATTGTTTGTTGTTCGTATTTTCGTTCGTTTGAATTTGTTGTTCGTTACCGTATTGCTTATTAACCGATATCCGATTGGCCAACTAGTTGGTTCTTTTATTTGAATCTATTCGTTTTTTTGTCTATATTTGTTTGAAGCTACTATTCGTTTTTTGTATTCGTTTGTTTGAACCAACTATTCGTTTTTTTATTCGCTTGTTGCTCGTATTCATTTGTTTGAATCAACTATTCGTTTTTTTGTATTCGTTTGTTTTTCGTATTTGTCTGTTTGATCAATTATTAATTTTTTTGTATTCGATTATTGCTCATATCAATTTGTTTGAATCAACTATTCATTTTTTGCATTTCGTTTGTTTGACTCTTCTTTATCGTACTGTTCGCAAGGCGATCCTTGATTTACTATGGATCTTTTTCAAAAATCTGAATTTCGTTTTTTGGAAAAACAAATAGATTTAAAATTAGATAGTTTAATGTTACATTTATTTATACACAATAATAATAATAAATATCTTTTGATTGGTTTTTACTATTAGCACAATTATAAACTCTGCTCTTTTGATGATTCATTATATTAAATAGTAATTCACAGTTGAATAGTACGAAAATATTCCTCTGCTGTTTAACAATGAATAACTATTTCAAAGAACCCTTCTAGTAATGACACTTTGTCTAATTAATAGATATATTACCGCAAAAGTAATTTCCTTTTTTATAACTATATTAGGGATCACTATTAAATAAAAATATAAGATCGAATTTTTCCATTGAAATATTTTTAATCCACACAGATGAAGAAATAACTCCAAAACAATGAAATAAAATTTTGTAGAAAAAATCTTAAAACAGATTAAAATCTCAAACAATATTCTATTTTGTTATTAGTCCAATATAGAAAATTGATTTACTTAATTGCATCACTGACTTTTGAAATTGATCCCTCGATTTCTTTAAACATTATTAAAGCAAATGCATTTTTTTGTTCTAAAATTCACATAAAAACGCATTATGAATCCAAACAAGACGTTTTATTTGCTGAATCATTTCTTCTTCTCTTGTTTCTTTACATTTTATATGAAACTATGTAGACAAATGTTAGTTTTCCCTATCCCCAAATTTAAATTCTTTTAAATCCATTTTATTGTGTTTTTTGTTCTGGCTCGTTCCATTTCGAATTTACGAGGACTACTATTTAGAATAATTAATTTCTGGGACATTCCTTTAGTTTGAGAGGGTAATCGCTTTGATTTGACCTTTTAAATTCAGACAGCTGTTTCTGCGTCCTTCCTGAACAGCTTTTGGACAACGAATTACCTTAGCAAACGACACTAATTATTTAAACTAATTTTTAAACTTGTCTAATAATTATTATGATGAATTATTGCCAAAGAAATATATATTATTGTTTATGAATATATATTATAGTACAGAGAAGGTACTGTAATTGTCAAAACATTCGAACTCGAGATTTTGACAAATCACGTTTGAAACCTTTCTGATTTAGAAAATGTATTTCTGAAAAATGTCTGTTGGTCCATCTGTCTGTCTATGACAAAGATAATTCAAAAATGCTTTGAGCTAGACGGATGAAATTTGGTATAGGAACTTACGCAAAAATGTGTACTTTTCTATCAAATTTCAAAATCCATTTAGGAAGTTTGTCTCTCCGGCTGTTCGAATATTAGTTAACAAGATGATTATAAAAAGAAGAGTGGGAGATAAATAAAATTCGGTACACATGTTTAACATATTAACACATATTTAACATTTGTCAAAATTTCAGCCAAATCAAATTGATTTGTTGATGTCTGCACTTTCAGAAACATGTAATTAAGTTAATTAAAAAAGGTAATGACTTAAATATATCAAATTTGGTATGGCATTTTGTGACAAAAACTGCAGTGCTATGTCAAAATTTTGTTTCAATCCGTTGGAGAAAATGCGTCTAAAACACAAAATTTTCGGATACTATTAACTACATGCAAGGAATTAATTGCTCAAAATATTTGTCAAGGATCACATGATAGATCCAGTAAAAATGCTAAATCAGGCCCAAGATTATAGTACAGAGAAGGTACTGTACCAAGATTATAGTATATATTATAGTACAGAGAAGGTACTGTAATTGTCAAAGCATTCGAACTCGGTCAAAACATTCGAACATTCGGTTCCACTATTGTAAATAAATGCTATGGAACGCGCTTTCTGGAATAACACCTTTACTAGAGAGTATGCGAGAAAGTTTTGGGGAAACCACTTCTTCTAGTCATTCGTTGTGAATTCTGAAAAATTTGTTAAGGACGAATAATAACTAATCACGTGCTGTTAAATTTTATTTCTACATACTTTCTTATCGTATAAATCACCAATGATGCAACAAATAAAGATATTTTGAAAAAGATATAATACGTTTTAAAACTTTTTTCAAAGATTTATTATTGTAAAATTATAAAGTAATCTACTTACATCTACGTAGACTCCTTGCAGATCGTACTTCTGTCCTGGTGGTCGGTCTGTCGGCAAGAATCTGTAGAATTCCACATTGTTTTTGTACCATTTGACCGAGTACAGCTCATCGCCTTCTAAAGTGTAGCTGCAGTTCAGCCACGCAGGTTCTCCTCGGATCACTGCAGACGAGACATCGAGCTTGGCCAACCTCAGAGCGGGGACCACTATAAAACGGAAGAGGAATGCTCAATATTTAAATCCTTGTTAAGAATAAAAATGCAATAAAAGCAGTTACATGGCATAGAAGTTTTAGATTCTTTAATAAATTGAATGAAATTATTGAACCCTTTCGATTCAGTTTTTGTATGATTAAAATTTTAAATTCCATGTAAAAATGACTGTTTTTTGCTGTTTAGTCTTTAATTTATAATTCATTATCATGAATATTACAGAATCTTGAAATCATTTTCCCCAAATTCATTAAAAGGTGATACCACGTGTACTGAATCAAAATTTAGTTCAGTATCAGTTCATCGATAGTTAAAATACAAAAATATTTTATTTGTTATCACGAATTCGTAAGAGTAGATCTTCTTATAGGAGGAATCTAGCACATCAGGAGGTAAGCTAAAAACGTGTTTAAATCAAAAAATCGGCAATGTTTCATTTTTATAACCATGCAAAAAGTCAAATTAAATAGAAATGTTTAAAAATAATACACAAAGTTATAAAAAAATTTCAAATACTCATAAAACAGGATCTATAATAAAACAGTATACAGTGTATCCCGAAATTCATGGTCCAAGTGTTGGGGATGGTAGAATATTTTCTCCCTAACAATGCTCTGAATAAAGCATGGGGTTGCAAACACTGTTAAGAATCGAAAAAAAAATCAATTTTGTGATTATAAGGATTGGAGATTTAAACTCGTAACGGTGTAATTTGGTAACTATTCATAAAGATGGATGTTTGTATGTGTGCTTTTTATACAAATCAGCAGTTTTTGTCCGATTTATATAAATTTGGCTCATTTGCTCTTGAAACCAAGAAGATATATTTAATTTTTGCACTCTGAAAAATAAATTTTTAACCAAGCAAGTTTATGGCGTTTCTCAATTGTATCTTCAGGAAATATTACCTTGCAAAATAATTTTTTACAGGAACTCAGAACTTAAAAAAATCAACTTTTTAATGATATCAATTTCTTTTTATCCAATTCCTTTTCTCTAAATTTATACTTTTCTTAAAATTTTATTTCATTTACAATTTGTAACAATATTTTTGTTATTAAATACAAAATTATTATTCAATTCCAGAGTTGAAATAGAGATAAAAAGAAAGGGTTTTCCTTGAATATTAAATCCAAAATAGGATTTTCATTAGCACTTTGATTTCATATTACATAGATTATTTAATTTACATGACCAATCATTTATAAAAGAGTGATTTCATTAAATTTATACTTTTCATCAAATAATAAGTAAAATTCTAATGAAATGCTTTCCATATTAACTGCCGGGAATTAAAATTCTTGACGAACAAACTGGTCTGTAAATGCGGATAGGGTGATTATTACTCATACAGCATATGAACTAAATTGAAATATCTGCAGTACTTCAATGTAATCACTATGTTATTACAATGCGTATGAAATGACGAATAATTGTAATTACCTGTAGCAGTATCAGTTTCTGTTAATGGTTCGGATTAGGCGGTCTATCGCTTTAAAAACGTTAGGAAGAGTTCGTTAGCAAAATATGGTCGATTTTTTTTTGTTGCTGAAAATAGAAGTTTTCTACCTGAATTGATTGAAACCTCTGATTCCAAAGAAGTAAAAATCACTTCATGGCATTCGTTATCTATCTGATCGACAAACTTTTAAAATGATTCACCAGAACTATCAACTGAAACCAATACTTCCAGGTATTCCACGCCTTCTATACCTCAGGTAACAAGTTGGTAACACACTGGTAACTAACACCGAAGTACTGCATACGTGTTAAGCTGGTACCTATGCTGCATTAGCTGGCTATGGTTGCCGCTATTAAATTTCTAGTCTTCGTAAACGCAATCACAGAGATAGAGATCTCTAGGATTCTGGAACATCTTGTATCTCTATAATTACATTTAATAAGACAATTGTACCTCATCTGGGACATTTCGCTGCATTTGCGACCAGAAACTCTATGTAGAATATTATTAGATCTGACCGTTTTATAACATTTGAATCATGAATTAAGGTCATAATAAGCATAATACAAACTGTTATGAACATATTCATTACTATTTTCAGATTGTTCATGCTTAGCAAGAACATATTTTATTAATTTATTGTTTTTCAGGTGAAATTGTTTAGTATGATTTAATTGGATTAATGACCCGTTTTTGAAACATTACAGGAGTTTTTTTATTTAGGATACACAACAAAAATGTTAACATATTGCTTTTTAATACATATCTAGATTTATTTTACTACACAGCTTTGTAATCTGACCACCAACAAAATAAAAGTCATAAAATCAGCGGCAGCATAAACATTGTAGCTTTGGGAGTGTTTTGACTTATACTTTATTGCATTCCGGTGTAGCTTAAATTTTGAATTATTTAATGATCAAAATTTAAATCAATGATCAAAAATTTTTTTTTGTATTGACGTATGTAAGTTTGGAGAAAGAATATTCAATGAAGCAGCTACTAATTTTTGACTTAATATTAAATTTCAAAATAAACTTCTCTTCATTTGTTTCCTACAGACCTTATTTTCATTTATAAGAATTCGTACAATTGTTGTTGAACATGTAATTGTAATGTTAGAATACGTATATAATAGGAAAGCCATTTTTATATGGATTTATAAATCTTTTTACAACAGGTTCTGAATAAATTTCTATTCACGATTAACTATCATTCAATTTTGTTATATTTATTTTTAAATTTTGGGCTCTGAAAATTTTTTCTATTGTGAATAAATGTGTTAAAATGGATTCTAACATTTGTTTTACCGTTACATGGACCGCATCTTCTTCCATTCACAGGCCATTTGATGGAAATGAATGTTTCTTACCGAGCTTGCGCAGTGGAAAAAAATCGTATTAATTTCATGGGCAGTACTGTTTATGAACTGTTACAGTGCTGGGTTCTTTCTTTACAAAGAGATGTGTACTGTTTTACCATGAGTTTGTCTGGAAAACTGAAATTTAAAAGAAGTACGTACGTTGTTCGATGGGTTTTATTACAACACACAAACTTAAATAAAGGAATGACCATATTTACGAATTGAAACCAGGAGGAGTGATCTCAGATCTTTCTCTCATGTTCTCCTCTCAAAATTGTAGACTTCGGATAAGACCGCGAATAGCTTGTTAGGCATTGGTGAGCGATAGATACGAAATATAGTTCTTCTCCGTGAATCTAGCATTTTTGCTGAATCTATCGCGAAAGTATGTATTCTGGATGACTTTTTGATAGTCAATTGATACCAAAATGTTACTCAGAACTACAGTTATAGTCGTAAGATAACATATCGAATTTCATTGATTTAAGTCATTGCCTTTATGAGATACTGCGCTGTGTGAAAGCACAGATCGTCAGACAGTCAACTTCTTGACAGATTTGTTTTAAAAATTAATATGCATCTATATTTTAAAATATTTTATCTTTTATCTACCAAGCTCTTGTTTACCTGCCTAGCTCAACTCTGCGTTTTGTAGTTATTGTGATAATTTGTACTCGAACAGCCAGACGCATTTTTGAGAACGCATTTCGTTCAAATTTTTATAGAGATCTATAAATGAAGTCGTAATATACCAAAAACCATTCCATATACCAAATTTCAACCGTCTAGCTCTAAACGATTTTTAGTTATCATGTACACAGGCAGACAAACTGACAGACATATTACCAAAAATGTTTTATTTTTCAAACACAGGAAGATTTGAAACGTGGAAATTCATCGAAATCACGAGTTGGCATTTTTTGACGATTGCATTACTTTATTCTTATGTATGGATTTGGAAAAGTAAATGTTGAAGATGCTGCTGTTCCATAGTGCATGTGCACAAGTCGCCACGATAAATGACAAAAAGCTTTTGAAATTATATAATCGGATTTTATATGATACAGAATATTACAATAATTGTACAAATACTACTTATCCAAATTCAAATAGTAATCTTGGATGTAATATAATGAAGACGACAAGAGTCTATTAATTTCGATGTACATGACATTGGTCCGAAATCAAATGTATCACTCTTCCTTGTATCTCGAGATATATCTATCATTATATCTCGAGTCAATATTAATTGGGTCCCTTTTGCATATTTTAAGAAAGCTTTAATAATACGATTCACCCCGTTCCTTTATTACATATCATGTGCATCCTATTGCGTCATTTCGTGGTCGATAGATACAGTAATTTACTTCAGATTCATATAAGACACTCGGTGTTATTTCCCTTACGTAATGTTAAAGATGAAATGATTTCCTAACCTCAGTCGCAACGATCGGAATGTAATACCATAGCCATTATTCTGTATATTCAAGTTCTAGATTTAATTGGAAGTTTGAGTAGGAAAAACAGTAAGAGGTCGATGAGGGAGAAAAGTATTCATTTATATGAATGAAAGCGAAATTCGTAAATAGTTTATATACTTATAGAATACCAAACCACGGGATTAGAGTTTTGTATTTCAAACCATTATGAGGAAATTTATTACGAAGAAATGGAGATCTTGATGAAGATTTTAAGATGGGTAAATTAAATAACGAATTCTCACTTTCTCTTAAACGAAATAAGCAAAAATAAAGTATTGTAATCGTCAAAAAAAGTATCTTCAAGATTTTCACATTTCATTTCTTCTTAAGTTCGATGTCTGTCTATCTCTGAGCACGACAACTTAAGCTCTGACTAAGCTAGAGTGATGAAATTTGGAATGTAATCTCAGCTCTAAATTATTAGATTTTTATCAGAGTTTGGATGTAACTCATTGAAGAGAAGCCTGTCAGCCTATTTGCATGTGAATATAATAATTAAAAAAATGCAGTTTTTTAAATGAAATCTGATACATAGATTTATCTTTAGAATTGTTGAAATTGCAAATCTGTAAAAGAGGAACTATTTGTTAGTTATTATATTCACATACTTGTGAATATTCCAACTCGAAAAAGCAAAGACTTTGATAAATAAAATTTGATATGGGGACTTTATGGCGAAAATTGAAGACCTGTGTCAAAATTTGGATCCAATCCAAGGTGAGAAAGCTGTTCTAGTTCTAGCCGTTCAGTTTGAATCAATATATCTCAAAGCATAAAAGTCTTCAAACTGCGTCACTTCAAGCAAAAGTTAAGAGGTGCCTCACGCTTGCGAACAGTCATATTCTTCGAGGGTTTGCCTCCTATTTTTTTACATTACCCCACCTTCTATAAATTCAGAAGGTGATAAATAGATAAAAAGATAACAGAAAATAAGATACTAAATTATATAGCGTACGAGAAAATTAAAGACAGAATACTCTCAAAAAGTTTTTTTTAAAACATAAATACATCATCCATCACAGTGTAAAGTGTCATTCATCGAAATTCTATTTGGTTGAAATTCACTACCCGTAGACTAGATGCAAAGTCACCAATGCAAGAATGCATGGTGGTATTGGCGACTTGGCCTCCTTTGGTGACATGAGGGGAAAAAAAGCCCGACTAGTTCATTTAAACCGAATTGAATTTTGTCGTACGGAGTTTTGCACTGCAAGCTATGAAATGTGTTTAAAAATTCCTATCTTTGTGTGCATACTGGTATTATGTATAATTTTACCTTATTTCATAAGGTATTTATGCCAAGAAACTGATTTTACTTAACTTTAGACCATATTCTGTTATATGATCAAGTTTTATTCATAAATACTGAAGTATAACCACAACTCCCGACTTGCAAAAGTTTACGAATAATCTGATTAATTAAAACGCCCCAACAATTAATACGAGTAATATAAAGAATGCAAAACAGACATTATTAGGGTTCTGACCATGCGTCCATATCTTATTTAAGAGGTATGTCCTGCCATTGGAGTGGAGGCACTCGACCCCACATTATTTCGGAATCCAAAACTTATTTAATTATATGGCAACTTCTCATTCCCATATTTGAGGTCACCCTCGGTGGTATATACTCAAGAATAAAGAATGCTTCAGGATATTTTAATTTCATTCCACAGTACTGGATTTATTGATGTGTTTATTAATAAAAAAAATTCATAGAATATAATTTTGGAATAATTTTACAGACAATCATGAATAGAAATAAATTTATTTATGTAAATGTTCTGTTTTGAAGCTATGGGACAGGCATTTTGGGAACGACATCAGTTTTGTATAATAGCCGATAGATGAAAACGAAAGCTGACTCGGCATCTGATTCCATTCCCACATCAGCAGAAGGGTGCTCCACATCATCGAATTCAACCGCTTTTGCATACAAGAAAGTGCTTGATTCGTTAATCGAATTTAAAAATTAAAATATAAATTTGTATTGGAGTTAAGTCAGCAATTAATTTAATAAACAAAACCATCTGAACATGTTTAATCAATCATTTATGAATGCTCTTATACGGATTAACTTAATAATAAATGTCCCATCTATTTAAAAGGTGAAATTTATGTGCTGAAGGTTTAGCGAAAACCAATCTCGAATCTACAGTGGATTTATTGTAATATATAAATTCTCATGATGATTATTGTAAACATCTAAAATTAAAGAAAATAATCTGATTATAGTTGATATTATCATAGTATATTTTGATTTACAAATAGTATCCATGGTATTTAATATTGATTGTAATTCCATGGTAAAAAAATAAGAATTTAATCATTTTAAAGAACCTAGTAAAATATTTCAAACATTTTCTTAAAATAATAAATTTTTAGCATTTTTACTTTTATATATCATCATTTAAAATTTTTTAATAAAACATTACGTATAAAAAATCGATTCGGATATAAATCAATCTTTGAATATGAGATCAACTTTTTTTTACTAGACTAATATGTTTATTATATTTTTTCGAAAAAGAGGGAAAAAATGAAAAGCAAGCAGTTTCTTTGTTCGCTCAAGCCAAATTCGCAAAAATATTTATTCATTTATTGATTTTCAATTACAAGTACCATAACTATTCAGTAAAGTTTTCGCTCCAAATGAATATGTTCTCTTTTAACACAATGAACTTAGATGAATAATTATTATTATAATGTGAATCTGGATTTGACAGTTCGTATCTTATTTCCTTTGATTTTTTTTCCATTCTCAAATTCTTTTTGATTCGATGGAAGAAAAAAAAATAAAAATAGAGAGAGATTTAAATATATTCATCATTCGAAGTAACAAGCCAAAGAAGGCTGAAAATTCCATGCTCACTTCATTAAGTTAATAACAAGCCAGCATCTCATTTATTTGCTCATGATTCAGGGCTCATTATAAGCGACTCACGTAATTAATCCCTCGTTACTTCATTAAAAGCCATTTAAATCTTCCAAATAAGACACTTTGTTGCTAAAGCGGTTGGAATGAGTTTTTATGATGTTTTAAAAAAAGGCAAATGCTTCACTGGTGCTCAAGGCAATAGAATACATAGCTGTAACAAGCATTTTCTTATTTTGTAAGGTAATATCAATAATAATGCACTGAAGCCATGGGCTTTCAGATTTTTTATTTCATTTTCAATTCCTTTTCGACGTAATAATAATGACCACATCCTATCGTAATGGCAAAACCCATAAAAATACTGCATTAAGTTACTGTGACAAATTTAATTACGTTTAGTGATCTATGGAAATAAACGTACAACTGTTGAATAGAAGGAAAAATTATAGAGGGAGAGAATTGTATCATTTGGTGCAATATTATATCAATTATGTTATATATGAGTGCTTCTGTCTACCAGTTTGAAAAAAAGATTTGTTGATATAAACGTTACAATTTTCAGTAGAAATTTGAAGAAAGGTTTGTCTGTACAGATATTACAATTTTCAGTAGAAATTTGAAGAAAGTTCTATCGGTGCAGATGTTACAATTTTCAGCAAAGTCAATCGACTGTAATAAATACAATAAGCTTGTTTATCCCAACTGTGAAGAAGACCTCTCACGTTTAAAAACGAACTGAAGTGAACGCAATGTTCACGAGCCTGCGTGCTCTTGTTCCATCAATGTAAAATATGTTTCGTAACTGATTGTACATAAGCTTTGTATATAGCCGTGTTTTGTGCGTGAATTGATAAAAATATGTTGCGTCTAAATCAAATAAATGTTTTAAAATGCAAGTGACTCTATTTGCTGAAGTATTCAATCATCATTTGAGTAATTCACCAAATTAAAGGAGAAATCGGGTAGATTTAAAGATCCTGATATATCAAAACACTTCTGAAACGAAAGGAGTTGTAACACCAACAGAACAAAAAGAAACCATGTTCGTAGAAATTACTTGAGTATGTTCGCTTAGTTACCGCGATGTCCTAGTGGTGAAGTCTCAGCTTTGGGATCACAAAACTCGGGATTCGAAACCTGATTCCACTAAAGAACCATCATGTATATGGACCTGCTATGTGCCAAATTTGATAGTATAGGTGAAACGCCCTGCTGCTAATGTGGTGCATAATTTGGAAGAGGTGGATGCTAGCTCAGGTATCACTCTCGTTATATGACCATGACTCCCAATTGAGAGATACTATCCAAAATAATTCATATATTCTTTAAAGTAGGAGATATATATGATCAATACTTTAATGGCCGCAGGTGTGAGCAGTCAAGCGTCGTCAGAGGCCGACAATATTTTTAGAATTAATTAAAAGAACTTGCTTACGTTCACCAATCATCACACAGAGAGTGTGGTACTGACCAATAACCTTTGGCATCAGTGAATGTGGTACCGGCCAATAACCTTTGGCATCACACATATGACGTGCAATTGGAGACTAATAGATGTTCTGGCTATCACACACATGTGGTACGAGCGTTATTGAAGTGTTAAACTGAGAACGTAGTTTACTTTTTTTTCGTTGCCATTTCCGAGAATGAAAATATCAAACATATTTTAAATTACAATATTTATTTACCAATGAGTTGGAATTAGCGTCTAATGTTATTCATGTGTTTACTTACATGCGAATAGAAGAAAAACATGATGTACAGTGAAAAAAATTAAATATTTTTTTTTGTGAGCACGGTTATACTTAAAAGAGGATATTAGGAAAAATTCTATGACTAGAAAAAATATGGCTTATAAATGGCACAAATACTTTTTACTATTTTTATAATATCCAAAATTATCCCATAAAATATTATTATCAGAAAAAAAATTTCCATTAGATAACAAAATGTCAGATGTGTGCATAAATATGTAGTTTCAGTATTACAAACCGAATTTAAAGACAGCAACATTCATTTCAACAAGTTTAAGTATCTGAAAGTGTCAAACTTGCGCTAAAAATGTATAATTTTTGATATTTCAAACCTAAAAAAATAATATTCATTTCAACAAGTTTAAATATCTCAAAGTATCCTTTTTGTTCTTATATGGATTGTCTTAATGATGAACCTGGATGAAACAAGATGTGTCTTCTAATCATGTGGTTCAATAAATTTATATGTGTTAAGAGGTTAGAAGTAATCCATCACCAGTAGAAATGACAATTTAATAACTTTGGATATTTTTTTTACCACTCACGATTGTTTCATTGCCTAATTCACAAGAACAATCATTTTTGACCACATTTTAGAATGACATTTAAATGTACAAATAAACAAGAAAACCGAGGGAAAATATGAAATAGCATTTGTGGTTAAACCACATCATTAGAAGTCAGCGCATATTGATGATAATACATATAAAGCAATGATGAATTTGCCCTCCCGTTACTCTATTCATGTTCCATGCCACAAAAGGAAGCAAATGGTATAAGAAAAATCTCCCTCATGAATACAAAGCTCATGGTCTCAAATTACCATTTGCAGTGAGGTTTAATTGATGCAGCAGTTGGTACAGCAGAACTCAACTCTCTCAGTTTTTTTTTCGAGAAAAAAAAACCCCGCTCAAAATTATTCTACGAATCCATTAGCCCTAATGAAGCAAGGTTAATCTCACCTCTAATTGCGTCTTCATATTGTTGCTTCCAGAACTCTTGCTCACAATGGCGAGTTACATTATTTAGATGTTTGCTGTTCCTTTAATTGATTAAACGATGAATAAAGATTTTGTAATTTCACGCCAAGTTATTTAGTGAAACAATAAATCAATTTTAATGCAAATCTAATAGCTCCAGAGCATGAAAGAGTCTTTCTGTCTATACATGTAAAGTATCTCCTACGTGTTTCTGGCAAAAAAATGATTTTGGTTTAAAATATTATCAGATACAAAAGGAAAATAGAACAATTTGAATAATTTCAAAATGCATAGGATTTAAAAATCCCATTTATTGAGATTTGCAAAAGAAAAATGGATAGAATCGCATGTTTTGCCAAGCTGTGCCAGTTCTAACAAAATTGCTAAGAAAATTACGTGTGATTTAGACAATTTAACTTTAAAAAAATAAATATTATTCATGACAGAATTACAGATTTAACTTTTTTCTGCCATAGATGGATGTTTTAAATACAATTTCTATATCGCTCCAGCTTAGAATATTTATTTAATAATAATATTATAATTAAAATATTAAATTTAGTAAAAAATAAAAATACTTTTTTTGTTAAGCAAAAACTATTTTTTTATTCAAAATTTCTGAAATTTTGTTGAATTTTTCAAAAGCATTTTCATATTTAAAGCCTTTTGTATCTTTGAATGAAAAGCTTACTCTGTTCTATTTATGACATGGTAAAGCTAATGTAAAAATCTTAAAGTCAAACTAATATTTATATTTTGCTTTTCAGTTCTACGAAATATATTTCTATGATGTGTTTCTTGGGTATGGGGACAGATAAACGAAACTAATTTTCTGTCCCCTGGACAAAATTAGTATGGGATCAGGTAAGTGTTCATCATAAAGTTCAATTCCAGTCACCATGATAGTTTTAACTGTGATGAAACTCCATGTTATTGGTGCTTGTAGAGGGTATTCAGTCGCTTGTATATCTATTAAAACATATCTTTTCAGCTTGTTCACATCAGAGACCACTCGATATGTTTTCCAGAAGTAGATTTAGTTTAGCTTAGCTATATTGTTTTGAAGCAACATCAGGGTTATCGAGGATATTACCTCATAATTTAGAATCGTGGTTAAATGATGAAGACATTACTTGAGTTGGCAAGTCCCTTCCTAAATTTCGTGCTTTGCTGTCATCGGAAACACACATGATATGTTCCTCATGGAAGCGGGTTAAAAACGTGAAATTCTTCATTACAGAAATTGTGATATTACTAGTAGACAACTACGTTCTTTTCAAGAGAAGATGATTTTGTGGCGTTTATATGTGTAAAAGAATAACCAATCCAGAAATAAAAACCTTATTGATAGACTACCATGATCTCAAGACTCATCAAGGTGGGCGATTCTGTCACTTTTATATGTGTAACAGGAAGACCAATTTAGAAGTAGAGACATTACTAGTAGATCCCACGATCATTCAAGATCGGGCGATTTTGTTGAATTCATATGTGTAACAGAATGACCAATCCAGAAGTAAAGATTTTATTAGAAGACAGCTATGATCTCTTCAAGGGTGGGAGATTCTGCCGCTTTTATATGTGTAACAGAAAGACCAATCCAGAAGTAGAGACATTACTAGTAGACAACCACGATCTCTTCAAGAGTGGGAGATTCTGCTTCATTTATATGTGTAATGGAATGACCAATCCAAAAATAGAGACTTTACTAGTAGATTAGCAGGATCTCTTCAAGAGTGGGCGATTCTGCCTCATTTATATGTGTAATGGAATGACCAATCCAGAAATAGAATCCTTACTAGTAGATTACCCCGATCTCTTCAAGAGTGGGCAATTCTGTCGCATTTTTATGCGTAACAGAATGACTAATCCAGAAGTAGAGACCTTGCCATAGGCTACTATTATCTCTTCAAGAGTGGAAGATTCTGCCTCATTCATATGTGTAATGGAATGACCGATCCGGAAGTAGATATCTTACTTGTACATTACCACCATCTCTTTAAGAGTAGGTGATTATGTTGTGATTATACATGTAACAGAATGACCAATATGTTTGCATATTCTGTAGAGACTTATTTTCATATTGTTTCTAAAATTTTGGTTATTTAACATAAATTTGATGCACTTTTGGTAACAAAGATTAGTTAACACATAACCGAACACTCAAGTCAGTATTTACATTAACATAACAGTAGCGACATTCCGTGCAATGAGAATGACCCTGACTTAAACTCGTGTGGCCATTGTACAAGACGCGATTATCATCGCAAAAACATTTCCAAACTTTTAACAATAACGGCGATGATCGCGAAGGAAAAAGCCCCGACAAGAAATTAAGGAGGAGGGGAAGACTCTTGAGTTGGCCATTAAATTTAAAAGAATCGCGCTTTAGTGAGAAGGCGCTGTCAGATTGAAAGCTCTTAAAACTAAATTGAGCAGAGAGTTCCGATGGGGTGAAGCAGATAAGCGACGTTCGATCCTCCCCAGGAATCCTTCGGGGAAATATTACCCGGGCATTATGTAAGAAATCACCCCAAATGACGTCAGAGAGGCCCTGGTTTTGTATTTTTATTGCTGCATAACGATGTTACCTAGATGAGACACTTTGCATACGGCGAGGGGCTGTCAGTTTTATAAAAA
The DNA here is from genome assembly GCF_947563725.1 of Argiope bruennichi. Taxonomy (NCBI): domain Eukaryota; kingdom Metazoa; phylum Arthropoda; class Arachnida; order Araneae; family Araneidae; genus Argiope; species Argiope bruennichi. The sequence continues at coordinate 12,250,750 of NC_079153.1, forward strand.
TGGAAGCGGGCCTTTTTTGGCAGCTGAAAGCAGGGTTTGGATGGAATGGTCGATATCCATTGTTGGGAGAATCATCCGATAATTCCATCGTCAATAGTTCGAATTGGAATTCAAAATCATTGTTGAATTATATGGGAGTTCTACAGATGATTTACGTTTGAAATTCCTAGACGTCGAAATTCGAGTAACAATAGTTATTAGTAAATAGAATTTGTTACTGTCTTATCTATTCAATACAATGTCATCAGAAGAAAGACGGTTTTTATAACTTGTCTTTAGCGTTATAAGACACGAACGATTCGTATTAGGAAAATCTTACCAGTTACACCAATCATGTAAAACACATCGATGCATTTTCCACTCAAAATTTGCATTAATTGTTTTTCAACATATGGTTTAATCATTAAAATTACATATCTGTATAAAATTTTCGACTAAATCAATCAATAATATGTTGCGTCGATCTACCTGTTCTTGAGCATGTCAGCGTGAATATTCTAAACCCAAAATCTAAATAGATTAATTTATTAAATGATTTTTATATCAGAATTTTAGAATGCATTAAAATTTTAATCACATTCATCATTGGGCCGATTATTTCACCTGTATCTCTATTCATATGGATGTGAGCACAATAACTCCTAGAAATAAGATATTTGATGCGCCATCTTGATACCCAAATTAGAGATCTGTATCAAAATTTTTAATCCCATCATTCAGTAGGAATAGCTTCTAAATCCATATTTGATTTAACTTTAATATGTGGCGAAACTGCGCACAAAACACCTGAATGACAAATTCTATGAGCATATGACAAAGTCGAAAGGAACACACTTTCTTGTTGGTTTATGGTAAAAGTTATGGTTACAAGAGAGTTTTTACCAATACATGAAATCATCGCACTGCATGATAGTAATATGAGATTTATTTCGTTCTATACTCATTCCGATGCCAGATATTGAGGTGAAAAATTTTGAGTCGCATTCTATTATTGAACATTGGCAGCCATTCACAGAACAAGATTAGTTCGTCTGAATTCACATTTTCCAGTGAATCATTGACAGCTGGTGTCGCTTGAAGGTTGCATTAGCCACTTTATCATGCCACAGAGAACACATTGATTATCTAATATTTAAATAGATTTCTTTTAGGAATATTACTTACTATAATAACTCAGGCGACAAGATTTTGAGAAAAGTTTTAGGAGTTAGTCACTAAATATGGCACCTTTAAGAACTACTCTATATTATATAATAAATATATAAATCCTAATAAATACATTATTCTATTAAATATTATACAACAAAATGCCACTGAACATGGAACTTTTGAAGAACTACTCTATATTATATAATAAATAAATAAATAAATCCTAACAAATATCTCATTCTATTATATATTATATAATAGAATGTCACTGAATATGAAATCTTAAAAAACTACTCTGTATTATATTAAATAATTAATAAATCCTTGTGAATACTTTATTCTATTATATAATACATACCACTTGATGCTGCATTACATAATAATGCTATTTAGAAATCATATAAAACATAGCATATAAGCAATAAATATAGAAACAAAAACAAAACAAAGAACCCCCCGAAAAAACAGAAGTGGTAAAAACCATTGCAAAATAATAAAAATATATAAACAAATAAAATTAATGAAAAGAATAATTAATGATCTTAATTCTATTAAAATCATCAAAGACATGAAATGTACAGCGAAACAGAAAAGAATTGGCACAAATTAAGAAATGAGATAACATTGAGACCCCCTCCAATAAAAATAAAAATAAATTCAATGCTTAAACTCTCCTTCAAATGACATATTTTTTTGTCATCTAAAGTTATTTTATTATCATTGTAATAATACGAAAATGTTAAAGTTTGTTTATAATTGAAACAAATATAAGAAAAACAATATCTTATTTTCGAAACAGGAGACAGTATCCCACAGGAGAAATTTGCTTTTCCACTTTTCTTTATAAATTTTTAAAATTTCAAATAAATAACGCCCACATTTCATTATTATTTGCTTAATTAAGTGTGAGCCATACGAGTTTTAAGGAAACGTTTACTAAGGAACAAAAATTTCCCCAAAGAAACGTTCCAAATGTCATTAAAAATATATATATGTATACACGAAGATTCATAGAATATAGATATGAATAATAGATTCGTCAATGAGACTACTTGAAACAAAAATTTTGTTTAATCAATATGATGTTTGAAAATAGTACATTTTTTCTAGCACAAAAACGTTTACTTGCATTGAAATATAAATGTGTAACTCCAGAAATTTTTTTTTATTTTCAAATACATTATTTATGCAGTATTCTAAATTTCAGATTAACATAATATTTGGAACTTGTTTTCTGCCACATAATAAATATTTGGAGTCAACAATAAATCGTCTTTGTTTTATAAAAATTCTCATTGTATTTTATTTTATATTACAAAACATAGCAGCAATATAACTGAAAAATTATTTTTATAGTGTAGAATTCATAAGTTACAAACACTATTTCTTAATAGTACTAAAAATCTTCAGAAGGAAAAGGATAATTCAAAACAATCTTTTGCGATAGATGGAATTTCATTCTAAATAGTGAAACGATGTATCTTAGAATGGTAGCAAAAATTGTATTTTTCTTGATACAGTATATAATAAATACATGTCTCTTTTCAGATACTATTTTAGACGAGCCCAGAAAATAAAGCAAAAAAATATGACTAGACTGTTTTATGTATGCACATAACAGCGATGTTGCGTTTACTATTGTCTAGCACAAGAGAAAAAGAAGTAAAAAAAAAAAAAAACAATCTAAAAAATTTACTGTTCAAAATTATTTATTAGAACGACAAACACATGCATGTTTTTATTAGAAGTTGTTTATGTATCATTCGCTAAAATTTCGCTTTTATTGAGAAAAAAGGAAACGTGGAGGCAATTTTTAAGAAGTATTTTGATTTTAAAAACTTGTTTACATACCGAACGGAATGAGGCCATGTGGTTACGCAGCCACATAACATCTAACTGAACGTTATCCTTTATGACCTTTTCTCACTTGTAGGATATTGCCATTTCCATATCAAAAGGTCTTATGTTAAATCGACGGATATCAAAACTTTTCATTGATGTAGAAAATAGGTTAGTTGCATATTCTGTCAAATTGTTACATGTGAAAGTATGACTGTTTTATGGTATAAAAATATACTATATGTCACTAATGGTTTCAGTAGTAACATCCAAATTTCGAATTTTTGTTTTATATTCTTTTTAATATAGGATATTTTATACAATAGTGGCGAAATATGATGGGTTCCAAAATTAAAATGTTATGTCACACTTGACATGCATCACATGATTGCTGGCCTCTGTTGCAGTTTCATTTGGTTTCATTAATACTAGATTTTATAACTATTTTTATTCCGTTCTAAACATTTTTCTAAATATCACGCTAATGGATGAGATTAGACACTATTTATGCTTAATGAACCATTTAAATTGTAAAAGTTTTCGCTTCATATGACATACATTAAAGCACATGAGTTTATTTCACTAAAGTTTAATTAGTCGATATATTAATATGGTGATATAAATCTATTTTTCCTCACACTTATTCTTTTTTACAAAAAGGCAGAAATGAAAATTTCGCATGAACGATAGTAAAAAAAAGTCTATTTAAAATAAAGTAATTCTTTATGAAAATGAAATTCAAAAATAAATAGGAATGAATCTCTTTGCAGTTTTCATTTAGAGCATGTGCATCACATACAATGCACTCAATTATTGCACAAACATTGGATTTTTTAAAAATGGAATGTAGTTATGAATCAACTAATTTTCATAGAAAATTGACCAGTCTAAGAAATAAAAAAATATTTTCAAATATGCGAAGTCATGGCAAGATAAATATTTTGGGAAATGGAGATTTTTTCCGCATTTCTAATTGATTTTATTTGACTCGACAATTTATAACAATGCATTAAAATAAGCAGCAGCCGTTTTTTTTCAAATTACAGGGCATCAATTAAGGATTATTTCAATTTAGGCATGTCAGACCGATTAATATTTCCTTCCTGCCCCACCTTAATGTCTGTTAAACGTCTACACTTTACCGTTAAAAACATATCTTGCCATACCCCCAAAGATACTTTAAATTCATATTTACTGACCTTTTAGAGAATGTCAATTCGTTATATATTATACGACGTTTTTTATGCCCGATTAAAAAAAATTGTAAGAAATAAAATAGACCAAAAATAAAAATATTTAAGCATTTTTAGATAGATTCGCGTTAAATTAATTTTAGGAAGTTAATAATAAATCTTTTGAAGTCTGAATTTTGAAATAAATTAAATAAATTGCAGCTTTATTCTTCCAAAAATTAATTCAAATTTCCTGGCTCATTGACAGTGAGAAAAATGTGAGAGAAAAAAACACAGTTTTTCAAAACGTCTAATATGGCGACAAAGTAAATTCTTCTTCTTTTTATTACGGATAATTTACATTTGATTTAATTTTTTGTGGCATATTGTAATACAAAATAGAATTTTTGTACCAATTTGCAATTAAAAATATCTTTTGAAAAATACAAATTTTATTTTTTTCTAAAATCTTCTTTTCATCATAAATTTTTCAAAAATTAATTTCAATTACAATTTTATAACAGTGTTTTTCCTTTATATAACCTCACCAAACACAATGGCTAAATTGCGAATAATCGAAGTTAATATTTTAATAGTTAACATGAACGACTAAAAAAAATAAACATTAAAATTTTCAGTTCAACACTAATAAATATTTTAAATAATGTTTTAACCTATTCCATAATGTTGAATGTTTTTTTGCATGATTATAAGTCGGAATTCTTTCTGTAAATTGTGTGATGGGTTAGCACAGTATGAAATAGCTGATGTAATGAAGATAAATGAATCAAGCATAAATTGATCGTGCAACGATATTTCGTCCAAAATGTTAGAATTTTTTTAATACAATTTTTTTAAGTTGATCTACTCAAAAATTGTTTGTTCTTAGAAAGCTGAAATAAAAGATCATAGATGATGTCGGAAAAATACTTTAATCAATTTACATTAATATTAAACAATTAAACTGAATAAAAAAATAGAATTATTCCTATTTAAAATAAATCTACATCCGCAATTAAAAATCTTTTTTAGGTTTCAATGAATTCGCTAATTTTTTTTCAGAGAAAAATGTAATACGAGCTAAATTTAAAAATAGATTTAGTCTGAATCATTATTTAAATTTGGATCGCATTACTATAATTTTTTTTCTTTTTGCAAGGATAATTTTTTACAAATCAAAAGTGTTTGCAAAAAAGCAGTTAAAACATTTTTTTTGGCCTAAACTAAACTTTTTTTCCTTTCCGAGAAATGTTTTTGACAAAATTACGGGTTAGTTTTTTGTCCTAGGTGAAGCTGTATTGCTTTTTCTGAATAAATATGCATTTTTATGATTTTCCAGAAAAATAATCAACCAGATATAATTTTGTAGCATATTTTCATAACAGATTTTTTCAAATAATAATTTTTCATAATTTAATTATGTTCTGTATACTTCAAACTATTTTAGATACTTCTACAATTTTTATGCAATTATTGACTCTTCATTTTTTAAAACCCTCAGCGCTTTTGCGGATGCGCCAGGAACAATTTTTTGCTTCTAAAGGGGGTGAGAGTAAAGTTGAAAGGAGCAGATGTTTACATTTAGCAATAGGGTAAATTCAGATTATTCATGGAATTAAGAAACCTAATAACAGCTCCTTTTTTTCTGCATACCACTCCTTAATGAAGTGCTATTGTCTAAAAGTTCTAGTCTCGAAATTCTGAAACGAACAAATTCGCATCATTTAGTTTAATTCAGTTACATTAACGTCCCGCTTTAAAGCGACACTAAGGCTATTTTGGGACGGACCTCGTAATTTTGAAGCATGGTCAGATGACGAGGACGACACCTGAGATGGCCTACCCTCTCCAAACTTCCACACCACATATCAGTGGATGAACGTTTGGCCCTGACGGATTTAATGTGCACCAGACCCACTGACATGACGGTTCTTCGGTGGAATCGGGCCTTCTCCTGTTCCGAAGCCGAGATCTTACCACCAGGCCACTGCTGTCCTACACAGCGCACATAAATGTATATAAGATACATATTTTGTAAAATTATTTTCAAAACTGTACAAAACCAAGATTTTTTCAAATTAATTTACGGACATCACGATTATAAACACATTATTATGCATTTTTTATTTAACTTATTTTATGTTCGTAAAGACTGAATTTTGAAATTGATTTTTTTATTTACTTGCTGGTGCGTTAGATATATGAAACTTTGTATACTTCCATCAAATTTTTCGATGATAATTTACTATTTAAATGCTTTCAGAATTTAATTATCGATAAATGGATGAATTTTATTATATTTGTTCCATAAGAATATTACTATTTTGGTAGCGAATTTCAGAAAAATTAATTCGAAGAATTCCCAATCTTTATAATAATGAGTTATATAATAAAGACTAAAATAAAATAAATAAAATAATATATAATAATAGACTAAAAGAATAAAATAATAGATAAAAAGATAAAAAAAGTATAATAATGTAATTAAAATATATAATGTAATTCTAAATATGTTACTAAAGGTCTATTTTTTAAAAAAACACACCTTTTTTCAGTATATTTTTAGTCAAATGTTTTAGAAGATTATATTAATATTCTTATAACTGAATCAAGCTATTTCCACCACCCCTTAAGAAAAAAACCACCAATGTAGGAATGTCATATCAAGTATGATTTTATTCGAATTTTTACACTGACCCTCTACAAATAAAACACACATAAGTCTTAAATCTATTTTTTTAATAACCAATTAGACATATTTCTTATGTGCTAGAAAATATCTCTATTGGAATATAGGATACATATAAACATAATACATTATATTAATAAATTGCATTCATAGATTTTGATGCATATAAACTTCATAGGCAAAATTTCAAAATTTACGTAGTTAATATCTAATTAACTAGCACAAACAAATATCATATACCCCAAAAAATGAACATATATCCCAACCAGATCACATTAACAGTACAAGGAGTTCAACAAATTTGATCAAGAAGTCAGAAATTCGATGGATACACTCGTTTTAATGTTTAAATTGCAAATGATCTACAATGGAATGGAATGGATATTTTCAATCCACTTTCTATCCTGATGACAGTGCTTCTTACAAATTCGACACACAATTATCCAGAGCTTGAATGACACTTTATTACCTGCATGATTCATAGTTCCCCCTTCCCTCAAGCGTCATTCCATGCGCAATGCCCAAGGGTTTCCTTTCCCAGTCTCACCCACTCTCTTTTTAAATAACACACATCGATTTTTAAAAAGTGAGGAGGGGCAACATTACGCATACCAGAATGAATAAGCCGTAATACATTTTAATACATAAAAATTGACGTTTCACATTTGAGTTGAGACCTATTCGGTTTCTGGAGCACATTCAGTTTCCCATCCATTATAATTTGATATTTCATTTAAAAAAAAGTAAGTCATTAAATTATTTTCGAGAAAATAAGCAGAGAAGTCAATTGAAAAAATGGTATTTTGAGGTGATAACCATGATTTTATTTTTATTTTAACAAATACGGATAAAACATCTAAGAAAAAAATTGATAATCCAAGTCTAGTTGACCCGTTGGGTATATTTGCCGATTGAGACTCATGCACTTATTTTGTCTGAATTACAGATGACGAGTCTAATTCGGGATTCAAATTAAAACAAAATTAAGGTTGCATATTTTTGTGCATGGCTAGAGTCATGGCATTAATTGTAAGAGGGCATTTCTTTACAATTCTAATTAATGCATATACCATATGAGTTCTCATACAAAAACTAATGCCTTTACATGATATTCCGCACACCAGCAAGTTAAATCTATACCAAACTTAAGAATATTTTCAAATAAATCTGTAAGAGTTTATCTCAAACTATCATCAGAGTCTCATATTCAAAGGGTTAATTTTATAAACTATATTGATTTGCTAATTTGGAGAGAGAAATTAGGTGGAAACAACCAATTTTTGTAAAATTAAAAATTTCTTTCTAAGTAGCAACTCTGTAACCTTAAACTCACAAATGAAAGATATTTAAATCGTCATTTATAAAGAATTTATAAACCTGTTCGAATATTTTTGAAACCAACCAAATAGCCATTTTCAGCCAATATAAATAATTTAATGCTCTAATATAAGATGGAATTCTAAATAACCGAAATCGTGAAATGCACAACTGGAATATTAATACCTAATTTAACCTTCCTGGATTGGTAACCCTCAGGTGTATCTTATATGAAATGTTTCATACCGCTTATCTGATTCATATTTAAATTTTTATAATTCAAATTTTTAAAAGTGGCAATCCGTATTTTTCAAATTCTTTTCAATTCAATTTTTTCCAATATTTTTTATTCTCATAGCACTATCAGAGAAAATTGAATTGAAAAAATTGTTTAGAATAGCCATTTATTCTCATAGCACTATTAGAGAAAATTGAATTGAAAAATATTTGGAATTATTTTTTATTAGAGAAAATTAGGATTAAAATATTTAGAATTGTTTTTTTATTCTCATAGTACTATTAGAGAAATTTGAATTAAAATATTTAGAATAGCCTTTATTCTCATAACATTATTTATATAATAAATAATTGCCATTTTATCCTTTTTTTAATAAGATCTACAAAGTATGTCCGAAGATTACTAAGAATCCTCAAGCCTCCAATTACGAGAGAATAAAATTGTGGATTATTTTCAATCGCCGTTTACAGGCAACGCCTGTAAATAAGCAATGGCCTGCGCAACAAAGCTAAATACTTTCTTAAGAAATTGAGTTGCTTTTTATGTATAATAGCTCAGTCGATTAACCGCTCGAAATGAGCGAGATACAATTTTAGCGTTGATTGAAGGAAAGATGTTAAATAACCACCTGTAGAATTTTAAAACCGCATTTAGATGTAATGTTTGAAACTACTGCATCAACGGGACGAATTATTATCTATATGTATCGCTCGCTATAATAGCAGAATGTAAATGAGCGTTTTAAAAGAAAAAGACACGGACAAAACGCGTGTTGCGGCAATAAACAGATTCATTTCTAACCTTCATAAATCGCCATTTATAAAGCTGGAAGATTAATAATATATCACCTGAGACAAGATTTCAACAAGCCAATTCTTTATAATTGGAATAATCCGTTGCAAAGATTTAGAGCATGCAGATTGGATAACATATTTAAAAGAACACACACAGGAATTAAGTATTTTTATAGAAGAAACGCTTCTAGTATCGCGAAGTATTATAACAATAGCCTTAACATTTATTACCGCCTTTACTAAAGTGCTGTCAACAATTATGTTGGTATTTTTCATTACCCCATTGTTTTAGAACCATTTCTTTACTCGCTTCTAAACAGGCGACTAAATGAGAGCAATAAAAATACAAAATTCTTTTTTCCCCTGCAAAAAAAAAAAAAAAAAAAAGAAGAAGAAGAAATAATAATAATAAAAAGCGCAGGGATAAACCAAAAAGCGTAAACGACTTAACAATTCAAATTTTGATGAAATTCACTTAAAAGAATCCATAAAAAAACCTCGGAAAAAAAAGAAAAATGTAAAATTAAAATAGGAATGTAAAACATAACAGAAACGAACATAAAAATAGGAAGAAAACGCAAAAATGGAATCTGGAGTGGAGTAATTATGCAGTAATTTTCTTAGTTTGAGCAACAAGAGCCATTTCTTCAGCCCCCTTTTTCATTGCAACATTTAAGGAATCTTCAAGCAAATCTTTTTAACTGTACAAATATGCAAAAAAGGAGAGAAAAAAATTAAATAAATGTACATTTTTTTAACAACTCTAACGTTTTTTGATGAATAACCCCATTCAAGTTCAGTATGTAAGCATTCGTATTTTTTTTCCGGTAGCTCTCTGTTAAAAATTAAGTCATTAAAAATATTTTTGCGTTTTGTAAATAATATTAATGCGTAAACACGAAACACAATTTTACATAAGTATTCGTGCGATACTTATGATTCTCATTGAGCCATAAGTGCGCAAGGATGATTTAACCCTTTAAAAGGCTCCTTTTTTCTAGTCATGCTGTATTAAAATAGTTTAAGGGTTGAGATTGGCTTAAGAAAAGTAATTCATTTAGCTTATCAGATAAATTCCATTAATTTGATTAATTAATAATTAAGTAACAAATCAAGACACACCAGCATGAACTGAAGTATTCCATTTTTTGTCTAGGTCTACTGCACGAAAACCCGCCAACCCGAAAGGCCGTAAGATCTTGAAAGTCACTGGGTAGCGAAACATTATTTATTTATTGAAATAATTACAGTCATCGCAAGAAAATGGGCGTTAAATAAGGGTATGCATTATAGTTTATTTGACTAAAATAATAAAATATTTAAATTAAATAGTTAGCAAACCAGTTCTGGATTCAAGAGACAAAGTTAAGCATTAATACACATAAGTGTAAAAAAAAAAGTCATATGTCCAAAGGAAGGAAGACTTAGTATATTGTACAGCAATATCAAACAATGTACCAATATCTAAAATCATATATCTATTCCATTGTATAAAATGAAAAATAGGTGAATGACACAAATACAAAGTGAAAATACAAAGGAGATTTAGAATGGCAAACACATAAAAAAAAGCACGACTAGAAAGTAAATCAAGAATATGAGCAGAAATTACAAAGTTTCTAATAGCTGTAATCCTACATAAAAGTTTACTAGTTTCTGTCATACTGGAAATACTACTTTCCAGTTTCTGTCGTATTGGAAATTAAGTCAAAACTTATGCAAACCTACATAACTTCACACAAAGATGAATGAATTTAGTGGGAAGCATAGTTGCCATGGCCCTAGAAAGGGTTAAATGCCTTTGCTAATTTTTGGATAAACCTCTAAATTAGTAAAGAAAAATTTTATTTTTCATTCATTTGTTTGTTACGAAGTAAATTCTAGAAATTACAATGGATTATCTACTTATTTATTTCAAAGAAATTTTAAATAGCAATAACAAAATTAGTTCTTTTGATATATTTCACATCATTACATAAAATGATTGTTTATGCAAATCTGTTTTAAAAGTAAATATCTTCGCAAGATGACGCGCAATCAATTTTAAAGAATGCCTCTATTTTCATGTTTCTTAACCTACGTGACTGCAAATATGAGGAAATTCGATACTAAATTTTTATATATTAATACTTTAGGGTAATGGATTTTTCATAAATATAAAATTACATATCATATTAATAAGTACTATGTGAAGAAGGGAAACAGAGAGATCTTAATATGATATAAAAAGCCTTTCTAATTTTTTTATTGATCGAAAGATGAAGCATTATAATATTATTTATTGACTGAAAAAAGGAATATAAAAAGTTACAATATATTTAAAAATATATTATGGTGTAAAACTTTTATAAAAGAGTTTAATTTTGATTTTTTATATTTTGCGAACATAATTTTTTTCACTATATATTGAATCAAAATCCATAATATTAAAAAAAGTATTTAAAAATATTCTCACTGAACAAAACCTAAATTTAATAAAAATAGTTTTTAAAAATATTGTTGTAAATTGATGTAAAAGTAACATTCTTTTTTTTTATTGTCGATTTAGTATACAGTTCTCACTTTCTCTAGTGGGTACAGTAATGGCGGAGTAATTGTATAAGTCACATCTCATATTTTCCAAGGGAGGAATCGGTGCATAAACTGTTGACTAGAACAGCCGCGGTCATTTTGTAACTGACAGCAGTATCCAATTTTTGTTGCGACAGTGATCCTTCAACAGCCCAATTTCTAACGCAAGATGGTTTGTCTCTATAACATGTTCATTGTCACGACTTGCCTCTAATATTCAAACCATCTATCTATATTGTTACGAAATTTCCAGGGTTCGTTTGGATAGTGGTAGTTATATGGTGTGGAGAACGCTCAATCACCAGGCGGCAGTAGAAAATAAAGCAACGTCGTTTATCTACACGAAGACACACAGGACAGCACAAAGACGACAACTATGTACAGCACAGAAGACGATTATCTTCAGCCGAGACGTGCAGCATACAACAGAATCTACTGCAGACAGTAGAACACAGCTTAGTTCAGCACTAGCTTGACTCCGTCGCTGCTCCGCTTATCTCTGGAAGGCCAGTTCTTTACCGTCGATCCCGACTACTCTGCTCTCCGATCTGGTTCACGACGACTCCCCGGCAGCTGCAGCTCCTTTTATAGGTCTCAGGAGGCGGGGCTAGAAACCTCTCAACCAATCAGGAACGTTCGAGGCGTATCTCGGTTCCTACTGGACGGATCGGGAAAATTTTCGATGTTTCGGGTATAATCTATTTTGGCGCCAAAGTCGCCAAGTCGCCAAATGGTCGCCAAGTTTGTCGCCAAGCTCTGGGACCTCCTATGGAACCAACTATGCTGGGAAGCAGCATCACAGGTTCGTAACAATATGATTCTTTCTCTACTTTGGTTATGAGATGGTTCAATGAGCAGGAGTAAACCACATATGAATCATATGGCAATAATGTTATGGTAGTTCACTTCAGTAAGATTAACTTTCGGTTTCAAAACTGCTCATCTCTTACTTTCCATTCAACTGCATTCAGATTATGTAGACGATCGTCCAATGTTTGAGCTTCAATAATCTCTCAAAGCAATAACGGTTAATATCGATGGATTTGTTTGCAACTGGTCCGCATATACGGCATGTCTTGAGCCTACGACTTTCTGGTCCTTTCAAAGCTTCAACACTCCACCAGTAGAAGAACGCTCGATTGATTTTGTGTGCATTTAATATACATAAATGATGCGTTTTAAACCCATTTCTTCTGGTACAGAAACTTGAGTATTTTTCATGAGGTCAACGCGTTTGCAATTGAAAAACTCAAATATGTAATAAATAATCATATATTCGATAATATAAGTCATTTTTTAGAGGTTAAATTATTTCATATTTCTTTCTTCTATGATAAATCATATCACTGACTCTACGACCCGCCCGAAGGCACACGGATAAATAATACTGATTGACTGGACCACCACAACAGCAACAGTGGCGGGAACTATGTTTGAGTCATAAGGGCCATCAACGGCCACGGTTCAACCCTTCCCGAAGGAAATACCCCACCTTTTTGTGTACCTTCCAGGGTGGCGAGATCCAACCACCATACCGGAAGTATCTCATCCTCATTTCGAGATACCAACCCGATGTTTTTTCTTCTATGATAAAGTTAACATCGTTTAAACTCATTTCATACATAATGTGTTTGAAATGACACACAACGGTTAATAAATTAACTTCTGTATTATTACAAATCAATTTTATCTGAATAGAATACAGAAAATGAATTTAATGATCGACGCTTTCAAACAAGGAACTTTCAGATGTAATACCATAAAAAAGTTCTTCATTTGAAATCGCTCGAGTGTTGCATTTTCATCATATTAAATATCTAAAGAAAAACATTTTGATTGAATCTGGAGGTTTGAAAGATGTACTGAAAAACGTTAAAAATGGTGTTAAACAATTTTCTTCAATATTTTCGCATTTTACATATTTTTTGTGACATTAAGTTAAAAACCGAAAATTATTTCAGGTCAAAGTTGTTGATTACTTACGACAAACATTGCTTATTATTCAATACAAATTATCCGTATTTGTATTAAAATAATATATAACTAGCAAAGGAATTTACATTTTTAGTCATTAATTAAATTTTCATTACAAACTTCAAACGCACACCGAAAAAAATAATTTTAAAATGTTCTCTCTCAAACTTATTTATGATAGAGACGGCAAATATATATATATATATTTACACAAAGCAAAAATTTTATACAAAATCTATATTTATTTGTGATGAAATAAAGAGCAAAATATAAATTATTTTGAACAGAATTATATTTTCTTTAAAAAAAATTACCACAACTTTAGACATATCAAGTGGATTTTAAAAATATAATACTAAAATATAATTCTTTTAAACTTATATTAAAACCAAACCAGAAAATGCTGAATTAATCCTAAATATAAATTGCAAATCGCAATTTATCACCTAACCTTTCAATTAAATAAAAGCAAACCAATGAATTAATGAAATGTTTGTTAATTTGTACGAAAATACGTGTTTAAGTATTTGCAATTAAATATTTAAAATGGATTTTTCCCCTATTCAATTGATATGCAACCTCTATAAACACCCGACTAAAACTTACATAAGTGATTTTTTTTCCATAAGAAGCAAAAAATATAAATAAAAAAAGGGGAAAAAATAACAGGAGGAAAAGCTTACAATTTCTTTTTATCTACGAATCTACAGAATAAATTTGTTTGGATAATATTTATTTAACGTTAATTTGAATATGAGTCATCAAGACATTCCTATGATTTAATTTGGAAAACATTATTACATAAATTAAAAAATCATTCCATTCACGCTGATATCTGTATCGAGATATGTTTCAAGTAAATAATACTTTAAAAAAAATAAAAAAGAACGTTCCACGATAGTAATTAGAAAAATCAGATCTCGCTTTCTTCATCAGAACGCTTGCAGTTTACAAACATAATCTAATTATTAACACCACTTCAGTTCTCATTAAAATTTATGTTGCCAGCGTTTTGACTAAAGTTTTAAAGTTCAAATTGAATAATGTCGGAAGCTAAAATGAGGAGAAAAAATATTAGGTAAAGAAAATCCTTCATTATCGTGAAAATAAAGTCTGATAATCAGAAAACAGAAATGTGTATGCATAATTAATATTTGAATATAAATATTCTCGTGCTTTCGCCTACTAATTACTAGAGTATTAACCTACATGCCTGGCAGAATTAAAACTAGAAAAAAAATGGAGGAAGGAATTTTAGAATTAGATTTCGAAAGTACAAGCACCAAGGAAGAAGTTCTATTTCTTTTTTTAGAGACTTATAGGCGATTTAAGGAGTTAATGAAGACTTTGATGAGGAAGTGGATGCAAATGAGTGCGAGTTCTACTAAATTTTTTTGGCGCTGCGTTTTTCGAAAAAGTAAATTTAATAGCTTTAAATATTATAGTTCTAAACATTAGATTCATAAACTGAAATTGGTATTCATGGACTAAAAAATCATCAATAAAGGAGAAAATTATGTTTGTTTGAGAATTTGAAAATTGATAAATGTGCATTATTTATCTAGTATATTTTGGCAACAGATAGAGAGCTGAAAAGAATGCAAAATTAAAATTAGGTCTAGACTTATTGCAGAATATAACTGCATGTCATGAAAAAAGTAATTAGACTGGAATAAATATAATAACTTATAAATGCCTCCAGAAACTTTTACTTTTAATGACGCTTTGATTTGAGGATATGAAAAAAATTATAAGATATTGAAATTTTGAAATCATTTTTATCAACAACGTTCTAAGAAATATTGCATAATAACAAAGAAGTTCATTTATTTAAAATTAAAAATGGCTTTATATAAAAGGTATACTTGCTTAAAATAAATATAGCGAATCCATTTATAATAAAATAAGACAAAATATATAAATCAAATGAGATTCCAAAAGTAAATTTTTTTAAATACTTTTTGGATAACATAATGAATATATTAAGTATAACCCCTAAAGTTACGTATAAGTATATTCCTAGTTTTACACCTAAAACTTCTAGCATATGTTGAGGGAAATGACTGAATTTTTAAGATTTCTTGTTAAAAGATATTTTCGTATTTTTACAGGAAAGAAAACAATATTTTGATAGAAATATTGTTTGGTAATATTTTAGGTATATTTTAGAGGTAAAGGAGACTATTTTCTGTTAAAAAATTAAATATCTATTTCATTTTAGTAGTAGTAATTTAATAGTATTTAACATTCATTAATCATTCAAGCATTCAACTAGTTTGATGAAATTTATTGAAGGTCTTGAAAACGAGTTTTTAAACAGATACTCAATACGTTATGATTGAAAGCTAATATATAATTATTTATAATTTGTTCTTTGACTTAACTTGAAAACCGGAGATAATAATAATAATAAAAAGAGTAGATGGAAATAATATGATAATAGATAATGATAATAAGTAATAGATAATAATAAGTAAAAAAAAAGACGAGATGGAAATATTTTTAAAAATACATTTTTAATAGTTTGTGAACTTTGAAAATAATTAGTTTATGAGCTTATTTTGGAAAAATAAGTTCGTATTTTAGAATTTATTTTTTAATATCAAGGGTTTTGTTTGAAAAGTAATGGAATCTAAGAAACATAAAATAAATAGATTTGAGTAGTGAAAGTAAAGAAAAAAAAAAAAAAAAAAAAAAGAAGAATTATTTAGATGGTTTTTCCCAAAATTTTCCTCCGAGTTCTGCATAAATTTGAATTTAGGGAAAAATGAGTGGATATTATATAATTATTATTTAAATAGCAAAAATCTTTGATTTTAATAGCACTATTAATTATTAAAAATTACTCTGAATTATTTATGATGTAATTTCCTATTTCAAAGGTTTAAATAATCCTTCACACATTAGAGTTATGTTCAATTCTCAAAAATATTTTGAAAGTTTACTTCTATTTAAAAAGGAAAAAATGTGCATTGTTTTTTCAAAAGAGAATGTTATTCTATTTATACCTTATTTAATTTATTGAAATTTCTCATTTTTAACTGCTAACTTAAAAGATTTCAAATTAATCAAATAAATTTGACAAATATTAAAAAAAAACGTCCCAGTTTCAATAGTAATCTATTATTTAAAGCGATTTTTTTAAATATTTATCACGTCTGGGAGATCATTTGATAGATATCTTGATAATTCCTTTTTTTAAAAAAAATGAACTTTTTAAAAATAAATGAGCTATTTAAAGGAGTTAAAAATAATTTGAACACTATTCTTAGAAATGTAATGTAAATATTTCTAAGAATTAAAACCTGAATAATTCTTATTGTATACATTTTAAGATAATATATTATTAGATTATAAAATGCATAATCTTTCATTTTTTTCTACATATAATTTATCAAATGTGCTGATTCAAGTAGACTTGTCTGATATATTTTGTTATGTAAAAATTGGTTTAATATACTTACTTTAAGAATTAAGTATTTTTTCTGATAAATCATTTGCTCATAATGTTGGTAAAAATTATATTTATAAATTACAATTAATCACTAAATTAATAGCTGTTACTATAACAAATGAATTAATATGGTGATATTGATTTTTTTAAATAACAGCAACAACAACAACAAAAAACTAGTTTTACTCTCAATATAAAATAGTCAATTGAAAATAAGTTTTAATATTGCCTTGAGGTTCAAAACATAAATAGCGTCTATTTAAACGAAACTATATTTTAAAGTATTATAACGCATAAATAAATAAAAATAAATATAAAAAATGCGAAAAAATTAATATAATTTTTGTTATTCTTACATTTTAATTTGAAAAAAAAAATATTTTTCTGATAACTCAAATTAATATTTCATATTGCAGCAGAAGATTTCTAAAAGACATTTCAATTATGTACTAGAAAACAGGACAATTAGAATAAAAAAAAATTAGAAAAATATATTCGAAATTATTTGATATAAATGATTCTCGAAAGAAGTAATTTGAATTAATGCGAAAAATGTTGATTTTTTTTTATTATAAATGAAAATTAATAGTCTACATAAATTCGAATAATTTAAAAACCAAACATATCTGATAAGAATTCTTTTTAAAAAAACTCATTTTTTTCCTCCTCGGAATGTTTTTAAGTGAATTAAAACGACATATCTCGATTTGAGTTTTATCCTGCAATGCTCAATAAAGTATAAAGATTACATGTCAGTGATAATAATAAATCTAGAATTCAATGCAATAACTGAATTCCATATTTTATGGTTTATGATTGTTGTTTTATCCTTTTTAGACAAACATTCGAAAGAGAATGAATGAATTTATTAATTTTGAGAGAAACTGCAATTTTTCGAATAAAAAAATTAATTGATGATAATCGAATCATTTTAGTTTCACAAAAATCGTTTGCGATATCTAATTACAACCGCGTGCTACATCGATGATGAATACAAATGGAAAGGGACAAAAAACTGTAAATGTACTTTAATCAATAGAAATTATTTACTGAAGTGCTTTATTTATGTATTTTCAATATTTCATTACTCTTTTCTTCACGCCTGACGGAACTTAATGAGAACAATTTAGTTGAAGATCACTTTATCATGGTTAATTTCTCTCAACTTCATGAAATGATATTTGAGCGCAATAATTCTTTAGTTTAAATAACATTAAAAATGAAGAGTTTCTCTCAAATTGATATTATTATTGTAATTATTTATCGCGATAAACTTCATTTTTATTTTAGAGAATCATTTTTCTAAAAAAAGAAAAAAAAATTAGAATGGATTATAAAAACCGATTTTTTTCACACATTTTTCAAGTTAAAAAAAAAAAAAAAAGATTTTATCTCACAACGGTGGAAATTGTTTTTCTAAAGGATGTTTAATTTTACGAGTGAGGATGCGAAAAAAAATCTCAGTGAAAAAACAACAGCAAAAGGAAATATTTAAAAAAATTATCCACCATCATAGAACTGGATTATTTTTAAGATATCTCAAGTTATTATTATTTTTTTTTCTACGAAATGCACTCGGAGTAGAAGGAAAATAAATAACACAAATAAAAAAATAAGAAGAATGAACGATAAAAAAAGTACTAATTGCAATTTGCGTGCCCCAAAACAAAACTCTGCATTTTAAAAGGAAATAATTCACGTTCAACCCCCAACTTCTTTCAGCGTCATTTTTTTGGCTGTTTTTTTTTCTTAAGGAGCTAATTAATAATAAAAGGTGAAGAATAAATGAAATTAATGAAAAGGGAGAAAATCGACAAAACATACGACACAAAAATGGAATATTCTGGAAGAACGAGAAAGAGCACGGCGGGAAAAAAATGAAAATAAGAATAAAAAGTTTGGTTGGTATTTGTGGCAACACCGATTGCGATTTCTTAAGGATACTCATGATCTTTTCGTTAATTAATTTGTTAATTCATCTTCGTTCTGACTGCTATTGTGATATCTTCATTGCCCTTATCAATCGCTACTTATTATACTTAATTAGATAAGAATAAAGGAATTATTAAAGCGCGGCTATTTACTTTGATGTCATTTCCTTTGACTAACTTTAATTATCCGAAGCGCAGAATGTAATTACGGTAACCTTTTTTGTCATGAATAAGAACAAAGTAAAAGCATTTTCTTATTAAATGTTTTAAGCTTCGTTTTGTTCATGCGAGGAATCTCAACTTTTGAATGGAGAACAAAATGGAAGCAGAGTAGAAATAAAAATATTTTTTTAAATAATAAGAAATTCTTATTGTTAAATTAAAATGTCCAGCGCTATGTTTTGTTATAATAAAATATCACGATCGCAAAGAAAATAAGATAAATAATAAGGCCAGTAGAATTTAATGGCTATTTCATCAGGTTTTCCTATCTAATTACAACAAAACGATGGAATTTGGGTGGTTTAATTTTGTAGATTTTATATAAAACAAACATAACATTGGAAAGATTATGTACCATTGTGATGATTCTGAGTTAATACTGATGTAAAACATGAATTCTATATTTATTTGAATAATACGGTAATGATTTCTTTGAATAAAGATTTGCAATCATTATCTAAAAAAACATTTTGATTAGAATTTTAAATAGCAAAATTTTTAATATATTCTTAATATCTTTTACCTCTTTATTTTGAGGTCTTGTTTTTTAAACGTGTCATTAGGAAGGATTCAAATTATATGTAATTATGAATTACCTAAATAGATGATGCAAAAAGATTAAAATAACATATCATCGTCGAGAATACACATGTGTACAAATTTTAAATCTGTAGAAAATCCCCAATAAGTGTGTGAAGAATTGATTTCCAAATTACCTTCTAAAAATCAAGTTAATTTAACATTTAATAATAGAAATCTGCTTTAATCACATAAAAAACACATTTCAGAAAAATTCTTAGAAACAACTTTAGGTTTATTTCATATATTAATTTATTTGTGGGAAAAAACGCATTTTTTAAAGATTATGTCTTTTTCGTATCAAAGTTCATAATTTGAGATTACAAAAAATATTATAAATAAACTATACAGATGTAAGAAGTTAGAGATAATATGCTATCTCATATTCAAAGCTGCATAAAAATTTAAATGAGAATAATAATTGCTTCAAAAACTTTGATTCTTTCAAGAACGTTCAAAGCCTCTTTTTTCTTCAGCACAAAATTAACATGTATAAACTTTTAATAAAAGACAAGAACGTATATAGCCATATGTTGTGTTTATCCGACATTTGAAAATGTATTTTTACTTAAAGACTACTATAAAGCTAATGCTTAGCTAGAAATATTTTTAAAGATATGGATCAGAAAGTAAATATCCCCAATTTAGCATATTATTTTGCGTCGTTGTATTTTTAAACATTCTTTCAATGCATCATTTTCGTTTTACAAAGCATAAAGTTTTCTATTTTATCAAATGATAATCAAAATATAAATCTAATTTTGTCATTAAATAAAAACATGTATCTAATTTCTTTTAAATTCTCAAAAATTCGAAATATCACATTGAAGAAAAGAAAGATAAATCTAAAATATAATCTTGAAAATTGAGTTATATACCTGTGGTGTCAATTATTGATAACAATATAGACAGATATAAAAAAAAAACTAGTACTTATTAGAAATTATTTTAAAACCATCGTTTGCTTATTAATTAAAATATTTTCATTACATTTACTAACAACACTTCAGAAAATTAGAATAATCTTACTTTTCTAGTTATTTGTTAATTACAAAAGATTAAATTAAACAAAAGAAGTTACAAAAAAATCTTTTCTTTAATCGTATCTTTTCGAACGTAGCGTGTAACATTTGTCTCTTAATCGTGCCTCCCCCCAATCTCTTATAAGCACAAATACAAAGCAAAAATCTGAATCTCTTATTTCATGCAATTAACGAAATGGCTTAAAAGGCAAACTTCGTCAATCAATAGCAAAATACCAAAAATAAATCCGCCATTTTGCAGCTTTCCTTATTACTTTTTTTATTTTTAAAAATCTGGGAACACAATAAAAGAAAAAACGTGCCAGTTTCAGCGACTGCAGCTGATTCATTAATAACTTTTGGATTAAGTGGCAGGAGGAGTACTTTAATTTTCTGCGATTCAGTCGAAACAGCCTTTTCATGAAATATACAAAAATGGCAAAAGGTTGATTTGGGAATACAAGATGAAAAAATTGGGGGAAAGGAATTGAGGTACAAGTCAATATATGTACATCAAGCCTCGTTGACTTTTGCAGTCAATCGCTTGAGTCAATTTTTAAAAATTCACCCCATAATCCACTAGTGATTGGTACTCCTGGCTTGCCCATTGAAAAGAGCTCCGAGTGATATTGAAATAGCCCCAAAAGCTTCAACCAAATCCCAACCCCTCTTGCGGGGCCCTTTCTTTTATTATATTTTGCTTTCCCAACCGAACGATGCGGTAAAATGTCGAAAATTGGAAATGGTAAGAAGAATTCAGAACAATAGAGGCTTTATTTCGTCTATTTTTGGTAGAGCCCCTTCAAAAGCGAATCTGTAGACAGAGAATTTTTTTTATTTGGTTACCGCTGGTGCTTTCCCCAAGTGGTTTGATATGTTTTTAACAGCTTTTTGGGCGGTGTGTTCGAGAATTGTCTATGGAATTGTGACTTTTCCCAGTCTGTAAAAGTGATTTTTCTTTCTTTTTTCACCCAAAAGTTATTGTTAAATGAATTGAGGAAAGCAAATTAGATCCAATTTAGCCAAAGGGTAAAAGTTTTCCCATTTCAGAATCGTGAGATATTTATAATTGAATGCTATTCCACCCTTTGATCATCTGCAATGCGAATCGGAAAATAGAATGAATATTTCTCTCGTATCTTTCTAAAGGTTACTAAAATGCAATTTGTGTGAAAGCATTAATTGACTTTACATTTTAGAATTAATTCGTACCACTAATTAAAAATTCAATTTAACGTCATAAATATAGTTTATATAAGTAATTTACGACATTTCGAACTCGTAATAAATTGGATGAAAAAGGATACATAAATTTCTGTTTGATGTTTGTAAATCTGGAAAAAGACTTTGGTTAACTTATTCTATTCGAAAATATTATGAAACGCATGGAACATTTTTGCAAAGGAGTCATGGATATTAATCAAGTAGTCATGTCTTTATTAATTAAAAGTTGTGAAAGATTTAAAGCAAGATCTAAAAGATTTTCAGTATTGTCAATTCTATAAAATGAAAATATTTTAGATATTACAAATTATTTTATTCTCCTTCGAGTTTCAAGCAGCATTATTTAGTTAAATTTTGTATCCTTTATTAAAAATTATTAGTTATTTATGGGTCAGATTAAGTTGTGACGGTTTTAAAAAGTTGTTTGGTACAATTTGCATTTTATTTTAAAAACATATGAAGAAAATAATATTCTCATTTTAATTTAAAATATAGTTGTAAGCGATAACAGGATTTTTTAAACTTAATACTTTATATTATATCATTTCTTATATAGAAAATTCTTTTATTTATTACAGTTAAATTATATATTTTTAAAAATTGCATTTATTTACTTGGACAATGGCATTCCGTGAAATGCTAATTAATGTATATAAATGTGGCAATTTGTACATTAAATAAATTCAAATTACTGAAAAGATTTTTAACAAATGTAGCTATCAATTACTAATGAAGCGCAAAAAAAAAAAAAAAAAAAAAAAATGCTAAAGATTAATTTGCCTATTTAATTTTATAAAACTGTAAACTTTTTTATGCGCCGTGTAATGAGAAATAAAACTTAATAAAGGAATAAGGTTAAATATACATACAATTAATATTAAAGTATCAATATATTGACACACTATAATTAGGAATTTATCTATAAAGAGGAAAACATATTTTATATTGAGTGATTAACAAACTAAAACTACGAGTCAATATAGTTTCATAAAGATAGTTCTAAAGAAATAATTATAGCTTCAGGTTTAATTTCGAAAAAGATGATTGGCTGTTTCTATACACTTATATATTTTTTTGTCGTATTATACACATATATAAACATATTTCAGCAGCTGCGTGGTCGAATAGAAGACACTTTTGAAATTTTAAAACTTCGATTTATTTCATCACGGGTGCCATATTATGTACAAGAATGAGATACACGTGTAAAAGAGACAAACAATTTCCCCTTTCGTGGATTTACTATGAGATTTTGAAAGGGATTCGTGTAGTCTTCAGAAAAGGAATTTTAGGTATCTTTAAGTTTAGTTTAGTTACATTAACGTTCCGTTGTAAAGCAACCCTAGGGATATTTGGGACAGACCTCGTGATTGTGAACCGCGGTCAGATGACGAGGACGACACCTGAGCTGGCACCCCCCTCTCAACACCACACCACACCAGCGGGAGGACGTTTCGTCTGATAGATTTAACGTGCAACAGACCCCCTTGCACGACGGTTCTTCGGTGGAATCGGGTCACGAACCTGAAACCCTACGACTCACAAGCTGTGAACTTACCACCAGGCCACCGCGGCCTTTGTTAGGTATCTTTAAAGGAATGCTGTAAGAAGTAAGGATTTTTATTCTTTCACTCGGAGCTTGAGAAAATGCAGAAGTGAGCACTTTTATAGAGCGCGTGTCCAATTAATTGAATAAAAAGTGGGAATTGAATGAGGAAATAAGGGAACATTTTAAAGTGAAGTTAATAGGGGCTAAAATAAGATAAAAAGAGTTAGGAATTTAATTAGAATTTAAATTAGATTAAGAGATATCATTGCATATTATATATTTACATCATCATTAGTCACTAAGCTTGATTTGGCATAACGTTTTTGAATTAATATTCAACATGTGTAAATATGTTAAAGTCGTCTTTTTAAACCCTTTCATTTAACTTCTCATGCCCCATATTTATAAGGATGCACAATCAAATTTTCTCACTCTCCTTCATGTACCAGTTTTGCAATTTCGTTCGATTATTTAATTCCAGAGACAATAGGATATAATTTTAATAATTTAGAGCTCTTAATTAATACTCAGCGCATTAATTTACCGAAATATTTGTTTTACAAACGTGGAGTATTGAAGTCGAAAATTGGACTATATTATAAGAAATTAAGACACATTGCGATCATAAAAAATACTTAGACATTAATTGAAAGTTAAAATCCATAATAAATGTAATTAAAGATTTTTTTTTTATCTCGAGCTTTTACGATTTTGTTTTGATTAATTTTTGATAAAAAATTAGAGCAAGGAATTAAGACCTGAATTAAAAAGATATGACCGTAAGAAATATATTACTAAAACTGGTACAGAAAGACAAAAAATTCATTCTAAGAGTGGAAATATAACAAATCTGAATTAGAATATTTATATTTTAGGGGAATATAAAATATATGGAATATCAAAAAAAATTATTATAAAACTAAAATATTAATCGAAGACAATTTTCTTCACAATAAAATTTTATACAATTGTTTACAGTATGGAAGTAAACCTATAGAAAGCCGGCAATTTTGCATAGGCGTTATAGCGTTAGCTTGCCACTTTTGATTTTCAAATAAGAGTTAGACATTTTATTATTATTTTTTAATCGCAATGAATATTGTAACGAATAAATACTAAAAAGTACAAACTAACGAAAGGAAAAATATTTTCTTAAATAACTTTTTTTCATCAATGTATTAATAAGATGAAATAATATTTTTTACCAAAAAATCTGGAAATCGTAAAAATATGAGACCTTGAAAACAGTAATAGGTTATAAAGCCCTATGAAATGTAAGATTCAAAACATTCATTATACAAAAATTGCTGTAACAATAAATGTCCTTACTAATCCAATTTATTCAAAGGTTTCTGTTTGCGCTCCACTTTTAATTTTGCACCTAGATTTCTGATGAATTTTTTTCCCTTTTCAATGTACTGATAAAAGCGTTTCTTATAAAAATTTTTTGTATTTATAATATGCAATGTATATTTCTATGCACATATTTATTTCTTTTCATTTATTGTAAAAGTAAGATCAAGCAATGAAATTGCATTTTTTATTTAACGCGTTCACCTATATGCGAACAAACAGACAGGCAGACAAACAGTCAACTCTTAAATAAATTTCATTCAAGATTTGATATACATCTAAAATAAAAGGACAAAAATCATATATTAGATTTCATTCCTCTAACTTATTTCTTTTTGGGTTTGATGGACAGAATTTCAGAAATTATTTTTCTTTGGATTCAAGGAACTCAAAAAGTTGAAAATTTCTCAAAATTTCGAGGGAAAATTAGTTAGATATCTTCCATTTTTTTTGTAAAATTTTGCTTTCTAGACAAGAAAGTTCGATTTAAAAAACACAACGTTTTTTGAAAATTATTCCAATAAAGAAATTGCTATTATAAAATATATAATAAGAAAAGATTTCAAATGTGTATTCAAATAATTTTTTCTTGAAATTCATCTAGTATTTTTTAATTTTTTCGTAAATTACAAAAAAGGAATGCATTTTAAAATAAAGCAGTGCATTTTTATATCGTTAACTTTCAATAACTGGGTTTAAATTTTCACTGAAAATTGGAATAAGTAACAGATAAAAAAAATTCTTTTACATTAAGAACAAAATATACTTTTTGTTTTGAAAATTAAGCTGTTTTTATCAAGATTGATCTCATACAGTCACGATTATATTTTTAATAACCTTGGAATACAATTTCACACGTAGTTTTCCACGGTCCTTAAATTGCACGTTGTCTCTTTGAATTTCATCCATAAGATAATATTACGAAAAAACACACACATCTGAGAGACCTGTTTTGTTTCTGAAACAATTCATCAGCGCACATAAAAATACAGTAGACAAAGAGATTCGGCCAAGAAGTAAACCAAACCGAAAAAAAAAAATGAATAAAAAAATTCGGAAGCACCACCACATCCGCCATCTTACGATCATATTTTCCATATTGAAGGCCACGCGCATCCGAAAATATTTCGTTGCAACGTAATCGTTTCACCACAAGAATAATAATAATAAGAAACATACAAAAAAAGTATACTCGCACGCATACATGCATGCATACAATCATCACTAAAACACGAAACTATCCAATTTCCTATATGGCAAATCGTTTATGCATGACCTCCTGTTTCGGCAAGCACGAAAAAGGGAGCAAAAACGGATTGAAGTTATGAAAGAAAAAAAAGTAAGGCACCATTCCGTGATATTACTCTGGGGGTTGACAAACAAGTGGCCGGTGCCCTTCCCCCCGGGGGCGCGTCCCCCCACGGACCAATACGGAATACTGAGTCACGAGAGTGATTAAATACCCCCAGAGTTTCCCCCACCGACGACGCCTTTTCAACGCTCCTCCTCGGATGCGGCTTCATTCAGAGGAATAGAACAGCGGGGGATTGTCCACAAAGCGAATATCTAATGACATCTCCCGAAAACTATGTGGGACATCCCCCCCCCCCTCTTTCCCTGAATTGAATGCAACAGTAAACATCAACTACTAATGGCAGAATTAAGGAAAATGATAAAATAACTCGAGTAAAGTCTAGAGCCTTATTAATAAAAAATGAAAAGTTTGCATTCAGAAACAAAAAGGGTTCGAAATATTCGTTTCCCAGATTTTCTTTATCTTGCTTAATTACAGTTCTATTTTGAAGTTGGATTATTTTAGGGCAGGTATTGTTCATGATAAGAATGAAATCTGGACAAACGCCCATTCTCCAACGAGCATTACAAATTCACATACATCACGGAACATTGGTAGAATCCGGATTCGAACTTTGAGCTTACAAAACTCAGACTATACTACCAAGGTCTGATCAAATGAATTTAAACCAATCTTAATTTTTTCTTTATACGATTATAATGCTGTATTAATATTTTGCAGGAATTTTTATTAAAATAAGTGTTAAAGGCATGATTTTTAATCATGTAACAAAACCTCCACCTGTAGACAACTTATGTTGCATTTCTATAATAAAGAATAGATATTTTCATAGTTTAACTGAGATTCTGATTCGAACTCATAAAAACATTATATAACTTCACAATAAAGTTACAAAAATTAAATTCTCTATTTCTAATCGTAATAGACATTTAAGTCTCTGAGGTTCGTAAAATTAGGTTTCTTATAAAAGAATTTGGCAAAAATTATACCAGTCATGTTTAAATTTCCAAAATTTTGATACTCTAGTCCGAAATATCATAATGTGATATTGTTTTAGATTTTATTGGTCTACTTTATTTCCTTCTAAGTTGACAACATCAACCGTTGCATTTTGAACGTATGGTTCTTCTTCTAATAGAAGGAATAGAAATTTAAACACATTATCATATTAATAAAAACGAAATTGAAATTAACTCTAACAAATAGAAATTTTATTTAAAATCAGCTTTGAAAAATAAATTAAAATCAAAGAAAAATCACACAAATATTATTGGTATAAATAAAGAATTAAATTCTTTTAAATTCTAAATTGACAAAAAAAAAGATTTTTGTGCTGTAATAAGCAGCAAAGCTTTGAGTGAAAGCACTAAAATTTCAAAAAAATATTTTAATTAATTAATAAAAAAATACATTAAATCCCGCAATGAAATCGCAGAACCAGCTAGCTGCGCGTTTACTGCAAACACAATCGTATATTCTTCTGTAAAACTTGCTTTCCAGCGCGTAGTCTTTCCATGCGGCAATGCAAATAACAGTGCTTAGATCATATTGCAAAAATTGTTACAACTTGAGATAAAGATTAAACTATGTGCTCAACAGGCATTTCTGAATATGATCATATTATATTCAAAACAATCTATGCATGAAAATTTGGTTCTTTTGTGTCTAGGCACTAGGTTGACACTTACTGTTAATGTTCATATTATAGATTCAAAATTCTGTATCGATTTTTTAAAAAAAAAACCAATATTTATTAGCTTTTATTTTTAACCATTTTGATAAAGGACTACTATTGAAATATCAATTTTAAACGTAAAACGCAGAATGTCAAAGCTGTCTTTATCGTCTCGTATGATATATATAAATATGTATTTTTCAAATTCGATTTGTAAGCTTTTTTATTGATTCATTTTCCGCTTGCAGTATTAAAAATATAATGCTCCGTGACTTTTTTTTTGTAGGAAAGTGGCGAGATAAAAAAAAGAAAATTCCTTATGAGTTAATAAGAAATACTAGAGTATTAATTCACTTTCTTCACGAAAAATATCCGAAATAAAAATTATTTTATGTAAGGATACGAATTTTATAAAATTTTTCAATGTTTTGGTATTTTTAAGGATTAAGGCAACATAAATTTACTTCTTTTAAAGGATTAATTATTGAATTATTTGTAAGTTCTTTCAAAGATTGATTGAATTACAAAAGATTAATTGCTTTTTTTATTGCTTTCATATGTCTTAAGATTGATTTGCCTATCTTTGTTATTTTTATATTTCGCTCTTAATTATATTGAAGGAAAACGCGCTGTATAATTAAAAAAAAATTAAATTGCAAAAGGTTTTTAAATTTTTACATTTTTTGTATGAGAAAAATATTATTACATTGAGTATTAGTATATATCCATTAATTCAAACAACGGAAAGTGTTGCTGTAAGTTCCAAGTAAAATATATTAAAAATTATAAAATTTAGAAAAATTGTATGAAAATAAAATCGATACCATTAGAAAACCATTACCATTACCGATTACCATTTTTTTTTTAAATTTAGTTTTGCAAAAAATTGGTTTTGATACAATAATATATTTTGAAGGAATTGAGAAAAGACACTGGTTTTGATTAGTTTTCAATTAAAAATGTCACAAAATGTTGAAAGGCCCTTTCTTAGTGAAAATTTACAAATCAAAAAGTAACTGTTGTCCAACAAACAGTCAGAGCATGCTGTCGTATCTATGTCCGACAATCTGTCCTGTAGATTGTTTTGAAAAAATTTCGTTTTACATACATGTCGCGAAGTAGTATTTCAGTTTATTATAAAATATCTATATTTATACTTATTTATCTATTATATATTGTTAATTGGCGAATTTATTGATAATCATTTGGCAGCAATGCACCTTCGGATTGTTTACATGCTTGCTTCGACTGAAAATTGAAGTTGGATTGTTGGAATTTTTTTTTGGAGTTGGATAGCATGAAAAAATGAGTTTACGCCCGGAAGTTTCGATTAAAATCGAAATCTTCGAAAATGAAAAATTAGGTCAAATGAATTTATTGAAGAATTATTCATAAAAAGATCCACACAGAATAAATGAAATAGAGATGGGAAACGTTTTTGAAATTTCCATACAACAGGAGCATTGTCACTTACTTTGGCCTCTTTATACTACATCTAACCACGCAGAATGCTCTATCATTATTACTTAAGTATAATTTAAAATGTATGATAAAATAATATGGTATTTTTTGTAATACGATATATTCTTCAAATCTTATTGATTAATCTTATTAATACTTCAAATAATCGCCGAAGGCTTCAATGTTCTAAATATTATGTCGGTCAATTTGGATGAAATACATTTTATCGAAACATGGAAAAAGAAGTAAATACAAATTTGAATATTAAACGCCTTAGAATTATACATTTTTGCTTTCTAATATTTACATATATATCTCTTTGAAACCAGAAAATTTTCATTTTTTAAATTAATGTTAGAGGCTCTTACAATTTGAAATAATTTAAATTTACATTTTATGATGAATATATTTATAATTTCTTATTATTAGTAGAAAAGCATAAGGAGCGAGCGGTGCGAATAGAGGGTATAATCCTTTAGTAAAAAGTAAAACACGTCGAATTATTCTTAATCTTTCTTTTCTGAGAAAATATTGATGTATTTATGGATTTGTAACATTGTCATAAGTAAAATTGAAAGAATTTCTTCAACAAATTGTTGAAAGAGAAAAACAGATAAGCTATATCAGATACAAGCGATTTTAGAACTATTGTGACCACCAACAAGAGAAAAAGATCATAAAAATTTCCTCTGAACTATTGTCACGGTCCATTACTACTAATTGTAAGTACCATTTACAAAACCTAACCACTAATTTCCAATAATAGGCTATTTGTCTCCTGTAGGAAGATTGTCTTCGGCCCTAAAATGTTGCTGGTTCTGTAGCTGCGTCTTCCGAGAAATAAACGTTTCTTCAAAGGTCCTGTAACGACCGTCCATATGATAAAGTACAGGGCCATAAAGTTTTTTTTCGATGTTATCTTGGCTTTACCAATTAGATTAAGGTTGAATCATGATCTAGGTATTACTAAATTGGATCATTCATCTCAACAAAATGGGTCCCCCCCATTTTTTTTTGTTTTCAATCCCCCCCTCCTTCTATTGTTCGTAAGATTCGGACGACTGTTATTAATAATTTTTTTGTATCTGTACTAGTACATCGTCCAAAAAATTTTGGCTTAATTTTATCTGACGTTTATAATAACAGATGTCGTCTTCAATTTTTCAGAGGAGAACAAGTTTTCGCTGGAAGAAAATAAAACTGGTACGTTCGATATATTGAGAAATAAATTCGGTGGCTGACAAACTGATTACAGAGAGGCAAATTGGTTCACGGTAATAAAAGAAAGGAAACATCGCGTCGTTATTTTCGTTAAAATATATAATAAAATACCCACAATTTATGCCTCTATTAGCGGGTGAAAGCTACACATAAAGTCGGAGCTAACGATTTTCTTTCATATTACTTTCAATGCAGATGACATTTTAATGTTATAGAGTTTGTGAATAATAATTTATTGTAATTATAATTGCAATTATTTTTTCACTTTTAAATGGCATCGTTTGGAAAACCAGTAGTCGAGTATGCGTCTCAAAAATATTTGTTAGTTTGAGATTTCCATGATTGTGAAGATATTTTCCAGATTTAACTCCAAACGTCATAGAAATGTTAAAGAGTTATCGTTTTGAAATCTACCATGAAATGTTTTTTCTATGTGTCATTTTAATTATTGACAGTTTTATAGAAGTGACATAAAGTTTGAATATACAATTTGAAATAAATTCATTGTCTAACAAATTAATTAATAGTAACAAACATTTATAAAATCTGGACGTCTTCTAGATAAACACTTGCCAATATCATTATAAAAACTGATAACTGCAACTTAGGTTTCCTTTCCGTATATTTATTAGCCACTCCCTGATAAGATTTCAGACCACTATAAGATGATCAGTAAGTCTTCAAAGTAAGTAACCATCAATTCTGAATTCCACATTACATCAACAGGAAAATATTTTCTCCATAATTTATTTCAATTAATTAAATAACTAATTTAATTAAAATTATATATTTAATCTGATTCGATTTACGCCAGCTAGACATAGCTTATATTTAAGGGAGTCTCCACTTACTATATTAAATTTGAAAAGTCGAATTTGAAGTCGATGAACTTGAAAAATTGAATTTGAAGTCGACTCATTTGAAAAGTTTTGAGTAGATCAAATTTTTTTCTTTGATCCACTAAATTTCCTATCAAGAGAATGCTAAATATTTGGGCGGCAGTTCAAAGAGACTGTTAATTTTAAATGAATTTACTAGACACAAAACAGACCATCAAGACAATAAATTATAAAAAAAAATTAAACTAGTAAAAAAAAAAATTAGAGAAAGGCAACTCTCACACTCAAATGAAAACACGAAGGTTTCCATTCACTTAAGCGATCCGACTGAGAATTAATTTTCATGAACTTTGCACTCGAAAGGGCGCGAAGCTGGGTATCGAAGTTCATAAACTGTGACTGCAAAGGCTCGTTAGACAATGGAAGGAGATCGTAGGAAAGACGCGTAGGTTTTAACAAAGTTGTTGATAATCAAAATTTATTTCGTTTAAGTCGAAGTTAAATTTTTTGTTGTAAAAAAAATTAAAACGTTGTTTTAAATTTTTTTCTTGATTCTTTTTTTAATTAAACAAGTCCAAATATCACCTGAAGTTACATTAATCACATTAATTAATCTGAAGACTTAATTGCTATACAATGTGTCCAAAGAGAGAATA
This sequence comes from Argiope bruennichi, assembly GCF_947563725.1. Taxonomy (NCBI): domain Eukaryota; kingdom Metazoa; phylum Arthropoda; class Arachnida; order Araneae; family Araneidae; genus Argiope; species Argiope bruennichi. The sequence goes on from NC_079153.1 coordinate 12,282,994, forward strand.
ACTTCAAACATTTTTTTAAAAAGTGAGAACCTTCTAAAAGTGAAATATACTACTTATTTTGAATAAAAAAAAATGTATTATACAACATTCAAGTACGGTATACTGTTAATGTTTAAAATTATTTTTAAAATTATTAAAATTGCTTATAATAGTTTATTAGAACTATTAATTAAATTTTTCAATTTATCCTAAATAATATTTCTGTCATCAAGATTGATAAATTTGGTGGGAAGCATACTTCCCACGGCCCTAGAAAGGGTTTTCTACAACTCAATAAAAGACTAAATAATTTTACACTAGGAGGGGGGTAGTTGAATAAGCTAAAGCTTTTTACAAGTTTACTGGTTATGAAAACTTCTTGAAAATGGTTAAAAAGCAGCTTGTTTTTTAGTGTTATTTTCCTTTAAAGCTCTGTCACTTTACTATCTATACTTATTTTGGAGGTTGAAAGTTTTTAAAAAATAAATTTGGATAAATCTAAATTTTTATCGTGGTTCCACCATTTCTGAATCAGCTAAACTACAATGATATACTTTTTATCGATGGTGAATTTTTTTTCTGCTGACACATTTTGTATTTTAGACAATGTGAAATACAAAATGTAAAGAGGAAAGGAAGGAGTTGATTTAAAATATTTGAAGTCATTACGCTAAATTTATTTTTTGTGTTTTTTTATTTCTTAAATAAAAAAAAAATTAATCTGCAATTTAAACAATAACAACGAAATTTCAGGCCTAACAAAAATGAATCCAGTTTTCAAAACTTTCACAATCCAGTTTTCAAACAAATCACAATCCATTTTTTTCAGACTTTTTCCACCATTTTTTTCCATTTATACTGACAAATAAAAAAATAATACCAAATTACGATTTTAAAAGACCGATAAGCATCCAAAAGTCATTTTTTTTGCAATGAAATATTATTTCATCAAAGATAACCATCGAAATAATCAAAACCTGATAGCAACGAACTTGCCAAATATTAGAAAAACTAATTAACATAGTCCAAATATTTACAAGGTAACAAAAAAAAGTTCCCTTTTCCCACAATCAAAACAAAATAAAAATAATCTTTCCATTGAGATGCGAGAACAATGAGCAGTAACATAACAGCATCGATATCAAATGCAACTTTAGTAATTTCCTATCGTTTATTACGATATCTCTAACACGATGCATCTTTTTTTTCCTACTCCGATACACATACCAAATAATCGTTCAATGTGTACATTATATCACGGAATCATACGTCTCCTTTCGGAAATAGTTTCTCTTCCCACCGACCCCCCCCCCTCCAATTCCACTCTGGAAGTCACCGCTTCTGGATTTGATGGGTGATTGGTCGAAGGAAAAAAAAAGAGCCCGATCCTGAAATGAAAACCGATTTGATGGCCGTGTTCATTAACCTTTGGGATGAAATATTATGAGAGTCACAATTTCCTGTTTCTCTGAAAGAAATGGAATCGAATCGATGTTGAATTTTATTGCTCGAAAACTTGATTTATATCTGTTGAAAGGTATAATAATAAATAAATAATGTGGTGGAAAGGTTACGATTTGATGAGGGACTAATTGAAAATGGAGGATACTTTGGCTTCATTTGAATCGAATTTCATAATCTATTCAAATATTTTGGGCTCCAAATTAGCATGTATTAAATTTCAATGGTAGGGTTTAAATTTTGACGGAAAATCATTACAGGGATATTACCATTTAACCATTTAGACTAATATAAGCAAAAGATTAAACAAGGAAGTTAATAAAGAGTTGAAAATAATTAAGGTATGGTGAAATTATCGTTCGTCCTTAAAATAGAATGATTGTGCTCTTGCCATAGAAGAAAATAGGAAGGTTAGTTTTAAAGATCTATTTTAACTAAATGGCTTTCATTTTTAATATTTTTAATCGGCATTATTTACGTTTAAATGAAAATAAGACAATTCAGAACATTTTAATAAAAATCATGCTGTTTCCCAAAGTGGGCCATAAAAAGTAACCAGGACACCAGGTCATTTTGTTTTTTAAAAAACATTATTACAGAAAAGGACATCACACCCTACCCCAATGATAACAGTCATTCATCTTCTTAATTAAATGTAAAATATTTAGATATATTTCACTGTCTCCTCAAACAATGAACGTATTTGATTCCAAAATTATATCGCAATTGCAAAACAAATGCATCACGTTAACCTTAAATGACTCTATTGTATAGAGTTTTTTGTATTGTAGGGCGAATATTTCATCTTCTGTTGTTTGAAAATTATATTTAGATATAAACTCTGCAATACTGTTTTTATACAAGTCATAGGTTACAAACGAACTTCGACTGGTCTTCCGCAGAGGAAATGGACAAAAGAATGATTGAGAATGATAGCTGAGCCGTTCACTTCGCAATATGCCGTGCTAAAAGTATTCGTGTGACATTTTACCACAAGTTGAAATTCTTAAAAGAAGCCGAGTCGACATTATCTCGGCAATACTGTTTTCACATTACTCAGATAAAGAGATTTTAACTGTTTTCTGCAGAGGAAATGGACACAGGAGTAATTGAGAACGATAGTTGAGCTTTTAACTTGGCTTGTCGTGCTAAAAGTAGCCGAGTGACATTTTACCTCATTAACTTAACACTCACATTGACATTAATGTTAAATCTTAAAAGTACTCGAGTTTTGGAGCAGGTTGTAGTCCAGAGCTTATTTTCTGAATTGAACTCCCTTAACCTTTTTTACACTTATCCCGAAAGTTATACACAGATCTCACTAATACCCATTTCTTTCTAGGTTTAACAACTTCTGAAGTTGATGGTATATTTATATGTAAAAGAAGAATTCATCCGCCAGAGACAATTAGTTTGACAATAGAACTTATCAGCTTTAGGGATTTAAATAAGTTGCTTGGAATTGCTACTTTTCAGAAAGAAATGTATTATATTATATACTAAATCGAAACTCGACAATAAAAAATGCATTTATATTAGTTCCATACAAATAAAAATTTAAATGTGCAATCGTAATGTTCAATACAATAAAAAATTATACTAATAAAGCTTTTTAAAAAAATAAGTTTAAAACAAAGTTTTATTTGCGACCTATAAACAACAATATTTATTAATTTTTAAAGATTGTCTCCTTTTTAGTTTTCATTTTACAATTCATTATTATAAACATTCTGAAATCTTGAAACAATTTTTTTTGAAATATATATATATAAAATTGAATTCCAATATTCTTATTTCTTTAAACTAGAATTCTTTCTTTTAATGGCGATTTCAGTAGTTTAATCCGTTTTTGAATAATGATTTTTAAGCATAATTTTTGAAAATTTGCTAACATTTGTTAAAAATTACTGAAATAGAAATTATAAGAATAAAAAATAACGTTTAAAAACTTTCAAAACGGAAAGTTTGATCTAAAACATTTTTCACTTCAGAACAAAAAATCTAACACTAGAAAACAAATAATCGGGGCTTTTGTAAAATTCCTCCTGGAAGAATTATGGAGAGAGCAAACCCCCTTGTCAACCGCCCATTGATACCACTATCAACATCCAAAGCACCCAGCAATCTCGAACACACATCAACACAGCAAACGACTTCTTGTGTGACGAATGGATCTCCTTCCCCCTAATGATCCCCGGGGAGGGATCTCCCTCATTTCCGGTCTTCCCCCGATGTCCATCTCTGCGCCCTGGGAGTCCCAGATTAAGGGTCCGGAATCTTCTCCCACTCCATGATCAGTCCGGCCCAGCGAGAGTCCGGACACGTCACGAGATGCAGCTTCGATTTCCGGGGGAGATCTTATGTCCAGACGCTTGTCCAAGGATCCGTTTTATCGATGTTCCGTTGCTGGAAATATGAGCGATTGATGAAAAAAGGGGGGAGGGATGAAAAGCATTTCCGGAGGTGCCTGTCTCTCCCCGCTTATCGGCAGACGAGAAATTACTTTTTGTTTGTTTTTCATAGGGGATTGGAAGGTGTTGCCGAGTGTCTTGCTATGTGAATCTGTAGAATCACACAAATATAAGAAGTTTCTTTTATTTACTAGTGTACGAAGCATCTAAACAAAAGGTATAGCAATCGTTGAAAAAAAAAACAACTTCTGTACTGAGATCTGCTGAATGATGTTTTAAGATGTCCTTTGCTGAATGATGTTTTAAGATGTCCTTTGCTGAATGATGTTTTAAGATGTCCTTTACTGAATGATGTTTTAAGATGTCCTTTGCTGAATGATGCAAGATGAAGTTGAAAACAATATTTTTAAAACTATCCGTCTGTTTACAAGAGAGCAGTTTTTTTTTCTAATTCTGATGGACTATGAAAAATGAATTCGTTATGAAAAATTATGTACAAGCATGGTTACTTTTAAATATAATCATCGCTGGAACAAGATGAATTAGTCAGTAGCATTCCAATTTTATATGTGATAAATATATCAAAACTACAGAATTGTAGCAAGGTTAGGTTAGGTTAGTTATATTAACGTCCCTTTTTTAAAGCAATACTAGGACTATTTTGGTACGGACCTAGTAATTTTGAACCGCGATCAGATGACGAGGACGATACCTCAACTGGCTCCCCCTATGCAACTTCCACACAACGGATTTAACGAGCACCAGACCATCTTTCTTACACGACGTTTCTTTGGTGGAATCGGGTCTCGAGTCTGCAACGCTAAGGTTCTGAAGCCGAGACTTTATCACCAGGCCACCGCTGCCTTATCAGAATCGTAGTAGGTTTTCAGTTCAATTTATAAAAAGAAAAGGTTATTTATTTAAACCCTTACATCTTTTTCTTCTGTATATAAAACATTGCGCATTAATATTTGTATTAAATTTTTTTCCCAATATGCATATACCACTAGTCAGCAAATATTATCCTATTTCTATATTACAAAAGCAATAGAAGATCTTTCTTTCTACTCTAATTATGAATTATGTATTTATGGGTTTTATCTTGTGTTCAGTTATAATGAAATTATTTGTCAAAATAATATCTCATGGGTATCTGTTAGATACTACTTAAAAATTCAGAAAATTAATCAAATTTCAAAATTTAGCAAATTAATCAAAATAAATAAGCAAAGGAATGCTTATAGACAGAATGAATGAATAAAATTATATTTCTTTTCAAAAAAGAAACAAAACAGACTCTGCATTTTAAAGTAGAAACTTAGATGATTCTCTGTGTTTTAAGTTAGAACAAAAGAGATAAAATTAATCATTGAATTTTAAAAGTATATGCAAGAGAATAAAAAGTAATGGGGAGGAAAATCTGTATCTTGGGGGATAGTATACGATTTCATTTTCTTTACAAAGAAGAAAAACAAATAAAAATCTATATAAATATATTTTAAGATTCTCCATGACATTTGAATTTCTAAGTAAAGTTCCAGACAAAACACTTGCTTTCTCTGCATATAAAGCATTTAAATTCGTTGTTGCTGGCATAATATATGATGTCTTATTTATTTTAGGCTTGGTTGAATACTTAAATGTAAGATAAATTAACTCTTCTTATATTTGAACGATAAGTTTTATACTGAGAGAATTTATCAGTGCAGGAAGCAAAAGTATAATCTGAGATCTTTCTAAATTTTGTGCAATAATTAACGAAGAGAGAAATAACATTGTTTCTTCAATGATAGTGGGCGATGTACGTAGAAAGTCGAGTGCCCCAGTGAATACATTCGAAAATCTAATAATAATTCGTTAAAATAGATCTTAGTTTTACTAGTTTGGATTCAGAAAATATTATTGTCTATATCTTACATTGCTTACAAATAAATTACAGCACGCAATGACGTAATGAAAGTGCATTTATAAAGCTAATTTTTTACCCCCTTCAATTACTATTATCTCTGCATTTTGATAATTCATAGAATAGTGTTTTCAGATCTTCCACAAATGGAACCCCAGATTTCATTTAATTTATTCATGAAACTCAATAGCTAATTACTGATACTGATTTATATTTCAGTGAAAAGCCATTAAGACAAATTTAAAAATTGAACAAAAGAAATGTCTAGAAACGGAGGCGTGTTTTTGAAGCTATCTACAACATAATTCCTAAAGTTTTCTCTCACAACATTTCCCTGAACCCAAAATACTCTACTCAGTGTAATCTGAAGATAAATCTATCAGAAAATTTCTATTAGTAATAGTGTCATACTATCTCCAGATTAAAAAAAAATCATAAAGATTGATATCAGTTAGTAACCAAAAAATAGTTACTCCGACTCGCCTTCAAAGCACACGGAAAAGTCTGAGTGACCAGACCTTCCCGACAGCATTAGCGAGAACTAAGATTGAATCCTAAAGGAGGATTCACACGAGGCCAACTATTGCGTGCAAAAGAAGGGCACGCCCACTTCAGGAAGATCATATGACCGCAACGGGACAATGGCAAATAGTTGCCCCGATGAGACAGCCATTTGCCATTGTCCAGTTGGGGTTACGTGATGTTCCTGAGGTAGGCGTGGCCTTACTTTGGGCGCAATAGTTGGCGTGTGAATGCTGCTTAAGGGCCAACATCAGCAACGGTGTACCAACTTTCCGTAAAAGGCACGTCCAGTTTTTTGAAGGGGACAGTTGTCTCCACATCATTTTTGTACCCAACAGGAAGGAGAGAATCAACCGAAATTCCAAAAATTCTCCCCACTAGTCTCATTCCCATGTCTGAGTTTCTCCCCCCCTCCCGGAGGACCTCAGTTATAATTACTAATTAGTAACTATAATCATATAACTACAATCGATACAACTTTGTACTAGCTTGATATGTATACCATCTTTTATTGTAGTCTGTGCTGTGTGAAAGTTGTTTCCAGGGATAAAGAAGTCGTAGAAGGCTCGAAATAACACAGGTTCTGTCAATGATTTAAGTTGAATGGTCTATCGCTCTAAAATTCTCTGGACAAATATGTAATGTATGCTACGAAGAGATCCCTTCTTTGAAATTAAATCATAATTATAATAGCTTAAATTCTGGGTAGAACAAAGCCGCGATAAGCAAAACTCAATCACAATGACCTACCGAAAAGTCCTTCAAAGAGTTTTAAAGTGTCAGATCTCTCTATCGGATTCATCAAAAGAGTTGGTACAACTGGAGCTATTCTACGACGTCTTTATCGATGGAAATATATAATACACAATGTTTGTGACTACATCGAAGGACTGTAAGTATAACAAGTTAGTGCAAATACCGTTTCGTCTGTAATAATACTGTTATGACTATGAAATTTCCAACCCTTATACATTTGGGTCGATTTTAACCAGACGATTTACTTCTAAAACATATTTTTTAATAAAAAAGTTATTTATTAGCTACTTCTTATAAGGGTAATTCTTCCTTATCAGGCAGTTCTCCTTTATCAGGCAGTTCTCCCTTATCAAAGTATCATCATAGAGAAGATAAGTGATTCTCCAAGTCATCGTTAATGACTCAAGAAACAGAAATAGTTCTGGACATGGTATTTTTCTTCCTTCCTTTTTGATTTTAAAATCGCCGACACACTAACCTTTTGTCTATATAGTTTCTTCTATATTGACGCCTGGGTCATGTCTCTCACCTCCTTTAACTGCGCCACTAATTAAAGTCAAAATTCCATGAATGTATGGATTGTAAGATGAGCACACAATATTTTTTACTGAGCATCACACAATAGATACGTATCCTTTGGCATAGTTTTGATGGTTAAGATTTTGTAAAAATATTTTTGTTAAAATTACTGACAAAGAAACCTTTCTCTTAGAAATGATTAACTACTGACTACTTGATGAAAGAAAACAAAACGGGAGCAGCCAACCAAGTCATAACTAGATAAACAAGAAAACTTAGAAATAAACAAAAATCTCCTCTTACAACACCATGGCCTTAAAATTTCAATTCTGCAACCTGAGAGAAAATTTATTTCAGTTCTTCTCTTCTTTCTCTTTGGCGCAACTCCGCTAAGTAAACTCCAACCTCTGGACTATCTTTCTTAGTCTTAGCGTCACCGAAATCCACTGCGAAGTAAACCACCCCGGAGCATTGCTTTCTGTAATTCTGCGGAGAGCCCCCCCCCTTCCCCCTTATTCTCTCCTACGAACAGCATGTATTTACGAGGTAAAAGGACAAATAATTTACGAGCCGGCGACAGCTTAGCAGTATCAATAATTCCCGCAGCACAATCGCAGCCTGCTGACAAACCGTTCGGATGAAGATGAAATATGAAACAAAACAACTCGATCGCGATTGCTTCTGGCCCAACAAATACTGACGGCCCTCCCCCAGAAAATCTTTCGTAAAAGAAGAGGGAACTGTATATAAAGCGTGGAGTGTTCACGAGGAGAGTGGACATGCTATTGTCATCACCTTCTGAAGGAGAAGCTGCGCAAGGTGTGCAACGGGTTGGAATGATTCGGAAGGGAATTTGCTGGAGCAGATTAAGCATTTCGGGGAGGTCGAGTTTTGAATAACTTGCGATGCAGATTTGGAAGCCAATTATAATTTAATTTATTGTGTAGAACTAATTTGGTGTCGAAAATAAATGAAAGTAATTCTGAGAAAGAAATGAGTTGGAAATTGTATATTTTATGCAAATTGAAATTAATTTGAATTCTTGGAAAATGGCGGAAACTTATTTATGATGAACTTCCGAGTATACAGTTCGAAACTATCCGGCTTCCGTACTATTCAGCCTAGTTTTCTTTTATCGTAATTAAATGTGGAAAGCAAGGCGTCTATTAAGTCATCTATTAAGAACTTTTTCAAAGCTGAAAATTTTGGCTTTTATCTTATTAATGTATCGTTAATGTTTTCTGCATTTAAGTTGGGCATTACAGAATTTATGTTCAAATGTGAACAGTTAATATCTTTAACTTACCTTTTCTCTAATAAATTCTTGAAGCTTGCAGTGCAGAATATAAACTTATATTAGCTACCAGTACAGCCTTCTATTTTAACTCAACACTTTGCCGGCAGCTGCTTCTATGATTCAACGGGCCACATTCATATTCTACGCGGATGGAGGGCTTAGTAATCAATAAGAAGTAAGAAGATATGTATTATAGCAGTTAGTTTTGGTATAAAAACTTTGTCTTCTGGTATTGATGGGCAAAAACATGCGTTTATAGAACTGCGGCCTTCCGGTTTTCTTGTTAACCAACCTGCCCTTCCGTCACATTAGGCCGGACACTCGGGAGTGTACTGTAAACTTTAAAAAAGTATGTGTTTTAATTAAAGAAAATGTTGAAGTTAATTAGCTGTTTCCGAATTTTTATTTCCGGCTAAACCGATATCATTGAAATAAAAATCGATGGGACACGACAGAAATACATTGGATTTGCAAGTGACACAGGAAACTCTACTAATACAAATAACCAATGGAGTTTTTATTTTAGACTCATTTGAAAAGATGGTTTGATGTATTTTTTTTTTTCATATTTTACAAGAAGATTTCAAATATTTAGTTTCACTACGAAGTAGAGATGAGAAAATATCGCTTATTTCGTTGTGGATTTGCTACTAAAATTCCCTAATTGGTTTAAACTAAAAATATAAATCTCGTAAAGGAATTATTATTGAATTCCATTATGAATGTAATGTATCTAATTGATGATAACATATTTGATGTGTAGCAGATAACAGCGATTCGATGAAGTTTTCTGAGCTAATTTATTGTAAAGGCCGTTTTCAATGCTTTGATATTTTAACAACATGCACTTTGAGTACTTGCCATTAGGTCTCTTCTATGCCTATTCAAACAATTTTTTTTTCTCTGTTTGGGTATCATCAGCATTTGAGTGCTTGTTTACACCGATAATATTAGGTGACTAAACATTATTTTCTGCCGGCGTCCTGGCATAGGGGTAGCGCGTCTTCCCCGTGACCTGGACGTCCTGGGTTTGAGTCCCGGTTCGGGCATGGTTGTTCTTCCTGTTCTATCTGTGAGAGGTGTGAATGTGCCCCCCTGTAAAAAGGGGTTGTGCAAGCGAATGTGATGCGTGAGTAGCTAAGACGTACTCTTGGCCCTAGTTGGCGCTACTAAAAACAAGAGACGCTCCCTTGGCTTAAAATCACTGACTTCGTCAGCGACCTTGTCCATGGCAAGTGCCATTATAAACAACAACATTATTTTCTATCTCTAATAGACACTTACAGCTATATCCGAACCATTACTATACAAACGAAAACAAAATAATGTAAAATTATTCAAACATTTATGATAAGTTAGTTTTTTAAAAATCGTTGTTCGAAGCTAAATATATATGGATGCAATTTCGTTTGCTATGCTTCTTTAAACATTGAAAAAAGAAATTTTTGTACCTTTCATCTGATGATAGGGATCTGATATCTATATTCAGAAAAGAATTTCTATTGTTCTTTCCAGGGTAAATGTTGGAAGAGGGTTTTTATTTTTATTTTTTAGATTAACATGTTAAGTAGTTGTCCCTAGATATAGACAGTATGGTTTTCTGTCAAGCCACGTCACTTATAGTTGACAGGCATTACAGGATTTAAAAAAATTCTTCCATTAATGAATCTAAAATAATTTGGAGATCATAAAAGAATAAAGATAAATATTACTTGCAATTAAAAAAATTATGAACGATAATAAAATATAAAGATATTGCATTTTTTGTTTGTTTGGAAGGCTATATAAGGACAATTTTATTTCTCGTAATTTCTTGTCTTGGCCAGCAACGAAGATAAATACAATCCTCAGAAGGACTTAGACACATTTTCTAACACACAAACGTTAAAGCGGTTTAATTCATAATGACGCATTGATATTCATTAAGCCTACTTATATTAGAATATTATTGGTGAAATCGGCTCTCGAAACCATGATTCTCCAATTTTGAAGTCGACTTTGCTATAAGGGTATGCATCCTTAACTTTTTGGAGTTGGATGGTGTAAAAACTACCCCACGTATTATTTAGCTTGTTTATGCATGGTGGGATGTATTTTAACACACTTTGAAAAGTTGGAGTTACTCAACATCATAAAATTTAATATTTTAGTTAAAGTTTTTCATTCAGTTGTCAATGATATGTATCAACGGTAAGTATGTAAATAAGTGAAAATAAAATTTATACATTTCAAAAGGCAACAGTAAGTTATGTGTGCTGCTGTGATTAAGGTTGGCGCATTGTGATAAAGCGAATTTTTGTCATTCGAAACATAGCATTTTTTAATTATAAAACAATTTATTCCTACGTAATAAAATATGCTATTTCATGTTTTATGCTAATTTTGAAGTTGTGAAATGGTGGAATTGTACATGTTCCACCCTGGAGCAAAAGACTCATTGAAATACTTTTTCTTTATTTTGAGTAATGATTTATGTTAAATAATTGAAATGACATACCTTTTAACCTTTATATATATATATATTCCATACTAAAGGATTCAAAGTTAATAAAAAATAAACAAGTTAATAAAATTCCTTCGAAAAGATGGTATTTGATGCATGCCATGAAGAAAAAACAATTTTAATGACTAAATAACAATCAAGAGACTCGAAACAAAATACAGAATGTTCTGAAATTAAAACAATTTCAAAGACACATTATATAAAATGTACAGAATCGACATGAATGAAAGTGATTGACTTTCATATTTTAAGAATAGGTGCATTAGTTCTAACAATTCTAATAAAAAAATTGAATCAAAAAGAAATAAAATTTGATATCTGTCAATCAGACCAAAATTGTTCATTGAAAGGAATTCAGCTTCAAAAATTGCCAGTCTTACAGGAAGAAATCTGTTGCTTTTTTCCCCTATAGAAATAAATTTATTCAAGGTTTTTGAACCTGAATTTCCAAATTCTTCTCTAATTCTGCTTTCTAAGATTGTATCAAATAACTGTGCAGAATATTACTAACACAGTCTGACATCGGATTGAAGCTTTACTGGCAGATAACGCATTGACTTGCATTTACTTCTTACCAAAGAAAATTAATCTGTCTGGAAATGTGCTTTTCAAAAATACACGTACTTACAAAAAGAATATCAGCGAGCTGAATTCTTAGAATAGATATCAGGACATCACGTAATTATTTCAGTCTGAACATGCTATGTTCTATAAGAAACTAATCATGACATTAAGACGCATGGTGTTTCAATATAATTTTACATGCTTGTAAGAGTGGGTGGAAGGCTCGGTTCAGCGACTCCTCAATTTTTTTTTACATTGTCAGTAGATGATAGAATTTTTGAAAAAGTTAATGGTTAGAGTTTGGAGATGTTCAAAGTGGAATGAAATATTGAATTTGAGAATATTCAAAAACAACCAATATATTAAATAAAAAAATAATAAACGATACGATGCTTGTGTTAACAGATGTTGTGTAGAAAGGAAACTTTTCGTTATTATTTCATATCTAGTAAGTGATTTAGATTTCATTTACAAGTCGAGGTGGCTTAATGGTAAGGTTTCGGTTTCAGGTCCGAAACCTGATTCCGCTAAACTAACGATCTGCCGTATACGCGATCCTGGTGTTAAATCCGACGTTGTGGATCAAGCGCAAATTTACAGCTTAAAAGTTATCACAGCTTCCCTAATTATAGTTTCTTTTCAATCTAAGTTCGTGATGCTTTGCTGAAAGGTTCTCATCAGTTATATTCTATTCCAACTCTTTTTTAGCATTACAGCGTCATCCTTTATGAAATTAGGAGAGAAAATGGAAGAAAAATGAGGGAAGTGTTCTATTCTGTATATTTCCTGAAGAACAAAATTTATTTTGTTTTTGGACGTGCAAACTGAATTTCTTTTTAGCTCCAGTACAATATAATACACAAATACATACAAAATACATACAAAGTCGTACAAAAATAAATAATCTTTTTAAATTTAAGGCACATAAGATGACAAAGTTTCATTTTCCATAACAAAGAAATGACAGCCCAAGGTTTAACAATTTACATCTATGTTGCATTATACATTACAGTAGTTGTCATAATATTTCTCAATTAACAAGAGTCCAAATATTAAATAATGAAATACAAATAATCTTAAATATATTAGATGAAACTACGCAAACAGATTATCCGGCATCAGCAGCAGACTAATCATAGATTTAATTTCGCTAAAATATTCCCAAAACAAGCGCAAATTAATCTTTTATAAAATACTAGACTAAACCGCAAAATTCCAGGAACGAAACTCGAAATTAGAAATTAATTTTAGTGTTAAAGCTGAAGTCTTCAGCTCTTTATGAATTCCTTTTGAGGGAGAATTTTCTGGTGATCTCTCGCGGATTAAGTTGAATTCAATTAGCAACAACTGCCTCACTGGTAATTTATTTAATATAGCAGCGCACGGAGGATTTTATTTCGGTCCCAGGGAATTGACCCACTTACAGACGAATGTCCCGAATAGAATTTGATGCTGAATTGTGTTCAGTATCAAATTCATGAAATGCGACAGGGGATTTGTAACTAAATAAGAACATGTATCTGTGTAATGGACTGAAGTTTTTATCGAATGAAATGATATTAAAATCATAATAAAATATTTTATATTTTTCGGAATTTTATTGTTATGGAAATAATTTTAGCTAAATCCAATTTTGAAGCAACACGAGGGTTGTTTTGAGATTACAAAAATCGATACCTCTTCAAAAAATTTTCACGCTATATGCAAGGCCATCGAAAATGAATATACAAACTTTGTGTTAAAAGAAAACAAACAAAATACAACCTTGTTGTTCATCGGGCATCAAAAATAACAATCCAAAGTCTAAATTCAACACAGTTCTAAGCTTTCAATGTGGAACCCCCCGCCCCCAGAAATACAAAAGATATTGAAGCAATAACATAATTCATCCCACAATTCTTTCTGCCTGTCTGGTGTGAAGCTTTGATGCGTGTATAACGATATTTGTTTTTTTTCTACATTAAACAACAGGTGTTTTTTCCCCCAGCCACCAAGTAGCCCTGATAAATTTAAGATATGCATATCTGCAGTCTTTCAAAGCATAAATACATCCGACATGTTGGAAAAAATATGAGATGAATTATCGTTCTTATTTTTACATCGTATTTTTACATCTTGATATCGTTCGTATTTTTACAGGTGATTATAAGAATGCTTATAACTGGGTTAAATTATAATTTTCAATTGTTATTTGTAATTTCTGATAAACAACCAGGTAATACTTTGCTTTGTTTTCTTTATTAGTTCTGCAAAGTCGGGTTATTCATTTATAATAAGCCCGTACTTCTTTTGAACAATGGAGCTTAATTTTTTAAAAAAATATCTTAAACGATCCAGTAGATAATTAAAGAAGTAAGATAGCTTCAGATATCTTCTAAATTAAATAAGTCATGTTTAGTTAACACATATTTTAATGAGCACCAATCATATCATGTTTCATTTAGTTATATTAATATTCCTTTAGAAATAGCATGATATCTGGTTTGAGGATGCCAAGCCATTTTATGACTGTGATTATATGACGATAATGATATTGGATATGCCTTTATTGAAATTACACACCATATCAATCGGGTCTGATTATGCATATGAAATTCGACATGCATGACGATCATATAAAAGGCAAATTTTTGTTGGAATCGAAATTCAAGCTGGGATATCTCAGCCTTAAAGTCGAGACCATATCATAAGACCATTATGGATCTTTTACGAAAGTAAATAAATACTAAATGAGATAAAAAGCTAAACTGAAGCATAACATAAATTTACATTATTTGAAATGATTTAAGTAGATAAATGCACAATTGAAATGGAAATGATAAAACCGGTGAATATTAATAGATGTTATTCTTCACAATAACTTTCTTTTAATTCATATTCAAGTCCGTTTTTCTATGAATAATTCCTATCTGATCAAAATTTGATTCGTATATTATTGAAATAAAAATAATTCACTTTATGTGATGTAGATTTCAAAAATGATGTTTAAAAATTTAGTAATACTTCATATTTTATAAATGTCCGTCATCCAAATAGTTAAGTTAAAATTTTAATAAAAATTTCTTCTATATATTTCGTTGTCTTAATGAATCAAATCACAAATTGACTAAAGAAATTTTTTAAAAAAATTCGGCAAATTGTTCAACTATATTATTCTTATAATTAAAGATATTTAATAAAAAAAATTAAAGACACTAAACTTATCGAAATGACAATTTTGATAATTTTCGATAACTACATCGAATGTTTCCCGTTAATTATTTTCATTGTTTTATTAATATTTCTCCGAATAATAAAACTGATATAATCTATTTTCGAAAAAGAATTAATTGCAAGAAAACGCTCATTTTAAAAGTTAAATAAAAGATGAAAATTTCTTCAATATTGAAGATTAACTAGAATTTTAATTTAATTTAAAGTTTTAATTCAAAATCTGAATACAATTCTGTTTTATATAATATTTTATATATATTTTCGATTTTTAGATGCACTTTTCACTCTTGAAAATTACCCTTACTGAATAAATAACCCATGAATGCTAAATAATTTCAAATATATTAATAAAAAGAATGTATGATAAAAATGGCATTTAAGAATAGTCTTTCTTATGTAGTATTGGCCGAATTTAATAAGCCACAGCACTTACCATCATTCAGACATCAATATACTATCAATCAGACATTTGGCTCCATTTCAAATAGCTGGGGAAAATGGAAGATGCTAAAGAATTAACACATCGGTGGATATTACAGTGATTATATTTTACATTTTTTGATATAAAATTCCTGTTTATTCCACTATTTAAGAAGTTTTAAAGCTTGGCGACGTTTTTCAGTACAAATAAAAATAAATTTTCAATGGATTCTAAATGTAAAATATTTCAACAAAACACTACATATACGAACATGACGAAATACCTTATATTTGAGAGTTTATTGAAGATTTATATATGTTCTGGGAATTAGTTTTGATTTTACTTAAAGGAACTTTATTCTTTATACTGAAGAAGCTAAAAAATTAAGAGGAAATAAAATAATGAAAACGTTTAAATTTTTTTGAAAAACAGACATAAATAACATTCTGTTACTTTACTCATTTTACTTTAGGTTAATACATTCGCTTAAATCATGTACCATATTCTTTATGGAGTTTAAGTTGGGGAGAATTATTTACCTTGACACTTCCTGTTCAGACCTTGTTTATTTCTTTAAAATGTTAAACGATATTGCCTTTCTTTCCGTTTGTCAACGGTCGTCACTGATGTTCTCGATGTTTATACTCAGCTTATACATAAGATGTTTACAACATTTTGAGGAAGCTTTTTAAAATATTTTGATGAATATAATTTAAGCGCATTGGCATTATTAACTAACAGAAAGTAATTTTTTTCATTTTATATCGTATTTTATTCTGTCGCTGGCAGCTGCCGCGGTCTGTACGGAAAATTTAACGTCATTAACCAGTGACTGACGCGGCCTGAACGGAAAGGTCAACGTCAGTTATCAATGATTAATGTGACATTTAATGTGTTAATATGAATTATTTATTGATAATTAATAAAATGGAACAATTCCACAAATTTAATTCACATGCGAGAAACTTATTCAGTCTGGCACAAAGAATCAAAATTTAGGATTACTAAGAATAATTTAGTTCATCTATCACTTTATAGCAAAATTTCGAAATCCAAAATTAACATTTTTACATTTAATTTCTAAAAGAAATAAAAAGTACACTCAGTAGAATTCCGATGATCAAGTCAAATCTATCCAAAGTATGCTGAAAAAGAAAAGAAAAGAAAGGCGCGAATGAAATATTTTCGCGCAAAAACGACTGAAGACAATGACACAATCAATTAATGACGTACTGTCGCATCGTTACTTAATAAGATTAAAAAAACATTAAAAAAAATGAGTCAACAAACAGTTCTAACAAGAGCCCCCAACCCCCACAAAAACATGGAATTACAATACATTTTTATACAATTATTTTTTCCCATTGATTTATAAGGCATCATTCTAAAAGACGTTATAAACTATTTATTCAGAAATGCATTTAATAAATGCTTTTGAAAATGAAAAATAATATTAGAAGTAAATTTTTAGCAGTTCTACTAATGTATTTATAAATAAAAAGACTAATGAGCCTCTATATTGCATATTCCTACATCTATCACAATGCTAGTGGAATGGAATAGACTATTGTGCTTTAGACTAAAGTGCTTTGAAAAAGAAAAAAAAACCCGCAAGAATCAAATATTTTCGATTAAAACGATGAAGGCAATGAAACAACCAATTATCAACATATTTTTGCATTATTGCTTGATAAGATTAAAGAACATTAAAAAGAAATCAATCAACAAACATTTCTAACAAAAACTCCTAAAAAGGTTACTACAAAACATTTTTATACAATTATTTTTTTTCATTGATTTATATAGGACCATTCTAGAAGTCACATTATGAAATACTTGTCTAAGATATGCATTTAAAAAATGCTTTTAAAAATGAGAAATAATACTGAAAGAAGATTTTTAGCAGGTCCACTAATGTAATTATAAATAAAATCTACAACAATAATTCTCTATATCTTATTGTTTAAAGGGCGCATAATATCGCAACTAGCTCAGCAGTTAGAACTGAGAATGAAAAATTTAGTATATAACTTTGGGTGTTGGTGTCGAAAATAATACCACTACCAACATATTCGTCAGATTTTGGCGCGTCAGTAAAAATTGGTATGAAAGATGAGAACTGAATACGATGAGAGTTAAAAAGTTGTTGAAAAGCAATGGGAGAAATGGTAGATTTATTAAATTCTGAAAAGAGATTCAGATATGAACATTGTGGAATATACAATATCATTTCAATAATATATATCATCAAATATCAAAATTGTGGAATATATATATATATCATAATTTCAAACAATATCGCTTTCTACTCAGCGTCAATTTTGCATCCATATAGACAGCATGGGATCCTTGGAAACACTTTCTAATTTTCATAATCTTACACATCCCGTTGCTATGGAAATTCTATGTCTCCTACGAGAATTCCAAAAGAAAGATTTTAAAATTTTATTCTGTTGGGTTCCAAGCCATGTTGGCATTGCGGGGAGCAGGCGGACATTGCTGCTTAAACAGCATCTACTGTCCTGCAAAAAGATCTTCCATATTGTGATGCAAAAACATATTTCGCACAACATATGCGTTCAGTATGGCAGGAATCTTGGAAGCACTTAATAAATTACATTCGATTAAGCCATCCAATTCAGTTTGGCCTGGAATTCCAGTGCGTAGTCTCGACATCAAGTTGGCAAGACTCCGCATACACAATTTACACATAAACATCTTTTATTTGGAGAGCATTGTCCTACCTGTTCAACATGTCATGTCAATTTAAATATTTCACATATTTTAATTGAATGTCCAGTTTTTAATTACTATTTCTTTAATTCATCAATTTTAAATATGCAGGACTTCGTGGGGAAGCAGCCCTATCCAAATATTTTTAGATTTTTAAAAGCTACTGGTTTTTCTCATTTAGTTCAGCTTTCGAATTACTATTATTTCCTAATTCTATTTTTTACATTCCCAAAGACTAGTGGTTTAAAACTTCCTACATGTTTTCTATTTTAACCATATTTTTGGCGCAGTATGGTCATATATGGCTTTTGCACCAGTATGGTCATATATGGCTTTTGCACCAATAAATACTACCAAAGTAAACCATCTCTATATTGTATATTCATATATCTATCACAATATTAATAGGATAGCACGTTTATCGCGCCAAGGTAAAAGAGCGATCTAGGCGATGCACTAATCCATTTGGACAAAATCCCCCAGATCATTTTATCACTCCCTATTTATTTCAAGCTCGAATAAACGCGTTTTCATTTTCTGAACATTGGAGCTACGCTCCACCGAATTAAGGGCGAAAGGGATTATGCGAAACAATAATGAGCTACACGTGAAAACTCGGCACAATAAAATGTATCGGATTCATTCCATCCTTTCAGCAAAAATTTGCCGGTATAAAACTTTGCCGGAATCATCAACAATTCCCCCTCAACAAAAGGTAATAATGAGATCGATGCTAAAAACTTTCTTCTTTCTCGTCCAGCTCTGGGGCAAAAGCATTCTTCTTGCCCAGAGGTTCCCAAAAATGGCAAAAATTTCTGCAACCGTCTTCACCATCGAGGGACTGACAATACCAGTTTCCAACAACTGAATATCGAATGTTTGCGAGGATATTTATGTGCATTTATATATTTTACACTCCAAAGATCAAAAAATGGAATCAGAGGTAGCGGTAATTGCAAGATGCATTCGGATTAGAAATTTCGTTTTTTTCCGAACAAATGTTTCCCTTTTTGTAACGGTAATTGCACAGATGAAAAGTAAGAAATTCTGTTCGTCGATATGCTGCGGTGTGCATCAATTACGGAGGTAACGATTTCACTGTCCATGAAGTTTTGAAGGAAGAAGAGATGAATTTTACAAGGGGTCTTTGGGGGATAAGATATGTGTTTCATATTAAATTCTAGGTAGGCAATAAATCGAAATCATTGTATCTTAATTCTAGATCACAAAGATAGGATGTGTTTTTTGAATAGTAATATTTTTTTAAGTAATTATATAAACTCATATTTAAAAACAAAATGGTTTCAAGTAAAAGTAATTTTAAAGATTATTTAGGACGTTCTATCTATCCTTTTTATTGAAGTAAAAAAAGTGTTTTTATAGATGGACGATAATTAAGAAATCCTGAAAGTATCCACTGGTAAATTTATAATATGTTTAGTTAAATATTGCAAAAAATGATGAAATGTTTCGCTGGCATAATAAATATCCTTGCTCTCAGCCAATTTTAATCCAGAATCAATTGTAAATTTTTCGTGAAGAAAAAGGACATTTTAGCACAGAAATAAGGTATTTGTCTACTTTTATTTAGATTAGTTATATTTGTGTTCTGTTTGAAAAAACAACAGAGCTCGGTATTTGTTTATTTTTACCAAGGCCACAATAAATCGCCCCCATTCCACAAAAAAATGCAAAACGTTGGCAACCGGAGTAACCACCCATCTTGGCCAAATATTGGTATCTGATAAAAACGGGAGCTAGGCGATCTTGGCGTAATCTGAAAAATCACCAATCTGGGATCTTGTCATCTTTTGTATAATGCCGCTTGGCTATCTAGGAGTAATATGAAATTGCATGCAAATAAATAATTTTAGCGTTCTTGATGTAATCTGAAAATCGCCAAATAAACCCAAGGAGCCATACAAGTAAACAAGCACCCAGAATAATTCATGAAACAGTTTTCATAATTTTGAATAGTGATCGGATGCCATTAAAGCTTGAACTTTTGGGCTCCACAGAAGGAAGGTATTTGATATCAGATTCAATGTGCATCAGGACTATATGCATTGTAAAATCAGGTTTCGAATCTGAAACCATCCGATTCAGAAACCTAGCATAATCAAGATGGGTATTTTTGTTTTAATGTTCTGTACACACATTCAAAGTATTAATACTAATCAAAATCAAAGGTCATATAACTTAAAAAAATGTTTCAGTAAATTTTATTTTGTATTTAATGGCAGTTTCATAAAGGAAGAAGAAAATATTAAATGAATCGGATTGAAATAAAACTGAATAATTTGTTTTGAATTATTATAAATTCAGATCCATTAAGATTTAGAATCAATTTCTAGAAAAATTATTTGTTTTTTCCAAGATTTATTTCTATATTTTACTTGTGCAAATCATTCTTTTACATTTTGCATTTAATTAATGTAACAAGAAAATGTCTTATCTTTTCCACAAAAAAGAACTGTATTACTGGCATTTCAAAGAAAACCATCATAATGCAATCTTTAAGAAAAATAAAGGTATTAAGATCCTTTGCATTTGCAAAGTTAAGAATACAATAATAATCACTGGCGTCATGAAAAATCAGAAGCATAGCAGCTCTCTAATTGTGACGCAGCAGAAAATTATATTTCATTTTCGATTAACGATATTTTTGAAAAATAGAAACTTCAACAGTTATTGACAACTTTGTCCGATTGCCATCTATAATAGAAAACTTCTTTGTAATTTGGCCAAAGAAAGAATCATTAGTTAACTTCATCGATCCGACAGAATAACGCAAGATTCGTATTTTTATTCACTTTACGAGGGGAATTAAAGAGTAGTCAATAAATATACAGCAACAAAGGCGGTATTAAATAAATAGGTCTTTCGCATACAATATGAAAAGTTTTTTCAGTATAAATTAAAAGATTTATATGTAGTTTATATTGCGTGAGAATCTTAATTTTGTTGGAATATGAATTTCGTTTTGACGTTAGTCTTAACGCATTCTTTATCAGATATGTTCAAAAGTGTTAGTAATCTAGTTGTTTATTGGAAATCGTTGTTATATTTGAATTTCAAGCCTTCATTGTTACCTTTTAAAAATTGTCACATTTTTACTTGAACCGCGTGGTTTTTAAATTTTAAATTACATATTTTATAGTCTGGGAAGAAATTAAATCGTACGCTTAGAGCATTATGAAGGTCCGAGGTGGCCTGGTGGTAAGGTGTCGGCTTCGAAATTGGAATGTTTTATGCTCGAGGCCCGATTTCACCCAAGAACTGTCGTGTAAGCGGTGGTGCAAGTTAATTCCGTCGGAGCCAACGTCCTCCCGCTGGTGTGGTACGAAATTTGGAGAGGGGCTGCCATTTCAGGTGACGCCCTCGTCATCTGACTGCTGTTCAAAATTACGAGGCTCGTCCCAAAATAACCCTAGTGTTGCTTTAAAATGGGGCATTAATATAACTGAACTGATTAGCGCAATATGACCAAGAATGTCTCTTACTTCAATAAACCTAACAACCAAAAGTATTCATATGCAGATCTTTTTTACTTTGGAAGAATCATTTAATTTATAATCATGCCTTTTAAAGTTTTTTAAATTATGATATCATCTGATTTCAGATAAGAATGAGTAAAAATATTTGTTCAATACAGGAATTAAATTTGGCTCAAATTATTTTAATTGGTTATTTGTACAATAACTTTTCAACCTTTATTTTTTCTTTCTGTAAAAGTAGTGTAGTGACAGCTTATAAGCCAGTTAACACCTACGCTACACGAGCAATTGCTCTTGTATTGTGGTCATGTTACACGGCTGCGAACCACAAGGTAACAGGTTCTATCCTCGCTCATACCAATTCGCTGCAGTACCAAATATTTTCTTTGCACGTGGTTTGACACAAATGCTGCCTCTCTAAAAATATTCGGATTTCAATCTCCTGTGGAAATTACCATATGGCAGATATTATTAGTAACATGTTAGTTATTATTAGTTATATTAATTTTTACCATTAAGGAAGTCAGATAACTGTATAGGTCTTATATTCCATTAATTAGATAAGAAAGAAAAAACATTTTCCTGTTTCTATGCCAGAATGTTCAATTTAAACGGTAATTTAAAATTTTAATTAACCAAAATCTAGAGATTGAAAAGTAGCCATGGTTGTTTCTAAAAGTGGGCCTTTCCACATCTTTTCCTCCATTATGAATTTATAATACCTAATATATCAGAAGTGTGATGGATAATTTAGAAAGGGTAGTTTAACTGTAGGTGGCATCTGAAGTCTCATTCTTGTGTTTAATTTGGTGCTCATTCGAATTTCTAGATTTCTAAAATCAATAACTTATACTGTCACACTTTTCTCGTCTTGTCTAATACAGTTGTCGTAAGGTTTCTCCTATGGGAGATTTAAATTTTCCCTACACACTGAGGTCTTTTCGTACAAGAGGTTCTTCAAGAGGAATAAATGCATGTCCGTTCAAAGAGTAATACTAACACTTTAACTGCTGTGTCACCAATATTCAAATAATAGCAAAAATTCTAATTAAGTGTAGAAATGGATGAGATCAGGTCTTTGTTTAATTTATATCCCCTTCTTTTAACACGTCGTTCCCCACGTGATTCATTCATGATTCCCACTTACTATCTAATTAGATATTCACTTCTCTGCTGCCATTAAGAGATAGCAAAGAAATAAGCATCTTAGATAGTAGTACGAATCACAGTCATGTATCAAGCCGGTGAACGGGTTAAAATAACCCTTGTGCGTAACAATAATGTTTTTTTGGGAATAGACTAATAAGTTTCCAAGTTCAGATAAGAAAGCGAAACGCAAGAACATTTTTTTGGATGTAAGAAATTATAAAACTTGTTTAAACAAACATGGAAACAATGCCACTGAAATGAAACAGATAACAGGCAATGATTCAAAGCATTTTGCATTAAATTAAACCTTTGTACTCGAAAAAGTAATTCGATGCAAAACTATTCAACTAACACAAAGGCTTGTCTATTGTTATGAAAAATAAATATATGCAATTGTTATAAGTTGGATTTCCCTGAAAAATTAGTCTACATCTTTAGACCATTCTGTAGGCGTTTTAAACAATCAAAATTGAAAAATAAAGAAAACGTCAAAATGATGCACCGTCTTGAATGGTGAGTGAGTTTAGTTATATTAACGTCCCGTTGTAAAGCAACACGAGGGCTATTTTGGGACGGACATTGTAATTTTGAACCGCGGTCAGATGACGAGGACGTCACTTGAGCTGGCACACCCCTCTCCACACCACACCAGCGGGAGGACGCTTGGCATGACGGACTTAACGTGCAACAGACCCCCTTACACGACGGTTCTTCGGTGGAATCGGGTCTCGAACCTGAGAATGGTGAGTGAGAGGCACCATCCGAGTACAAAGGGTTAAAATATTTAAGTTTCATATAAAAAATATTCAGCAGATCATTTCGAAGGGAGACATATCTTCATCATAATTAAAATATTTTATATTATATATACCGAAAAAGAATTTATAACCAGCTGCAAATTCGATTTTAACTGTTCTCATCGATTTTAAAAACTTATTCAATGTAATACTTTAGAATTAATAATGAAATTGTCCTTTAGATATTCACTTTTAAAATTTGTTCAAATATGAATGCAAAGAGTTTAGAAAAAAATATTAAGAAGAATTTACGAACAGGGAAAAAAAATTGCGTATTCCCAGAAATTACGTCATAGTTAGGGTTTAATATTTAATACCACAAAATGGAAACAAATAAAAAGAAAGAATTTATAACGCAACCAATCGTGCCATTCACGCAAGAGCAAATGTTTGCAAATTCTTTCTGTGTTCGGAGGGGAAAACAAAGTAAAGAATATTTATAATCTTTTGAAATGTTGACCGTAAAACATTCTTCCATTCAAATACGATAAAGACTTTTAAAACCGATCAATATCGAAAATTAAATTGAAAATGATTTATTTTAAAAGGAGAAGCTTTGATGTTCCGCAGTAGTTGAAAGAGAAGACTCGGCATCACGATCAAACAGAAATAGTCAGCGGAGTGGAATAATTGGAAAGAATTCTTACTTTCTTTTTCTATTGAATTCGAAAGAATGCACAGAATATTCGTCCCGCCGCTGTACAATTGCCATTTTTTTTTCAAAATCTGTTTTTGCAAAGATAGTTCCACGCATTCCAAGATAAAGGACAGAGAGATTAATACTTAAATTCGTATATTTTCAGTTTCATTGACAGGAATCATGTGATACACTGTAAAAGAATTGTGAAAGGGGAAAAAAAATGAGACATCCGATGCGTTTGAAACTACTGAGCCAATAATAACTTTATTCTTCTATGACAGACTACCGATATGAGGTAGAATTGCAATATTTCTCCGACTACGGTTCAGCGCTCTTGTGGTGTATGGTTTCGAAACACGCGTCAAGCCGGAATGCGGTTCTATTTAGAAGAAAAAAAAATAACGTATAAAAAAAATTCGATATTCAACAAAACCGTAATGGAGAATAATGTAAACGGTAAACAATAAAACAAAATGACGAATAATGCTTTAACGCTGATAAAGGGTACAAAAAACGAAAGTGGATAAAAAAATATTCTGATAAAAATATGGAAACATATCGTTCTTTTTTACTGTTAGATATTCAATCATTATGTTACAATTGTCATATTTCTTAAAGTACTAGCGGTGTTTTTTTAAATAGTTGCTAACATAAAATAAAAATGAAAATAGGAAATTGAAAAATAGGATGACATTTTAAAATCCATCAGTTTTTTTATATGCTCAACAAATAAATGTATTTTCATTCGTAAAGCATATTTGTTATTCAATGTTAGATAAAAATTGTGTATTTTTATTGTATACTATATAAAATAAAAATATATATATGTATATAATTAAATATTTATAAGCAATTAAAATTATAAAAAAACAGAAAAGCTTTGTAGATAATTAAAATACATTTTTGAGAAAGAAAGCTCTTATCGAAATTATGAATAGTCCTAAAAAGTAGAATATGTTTTTTAAGATCTTATTATAAAAGAAATATATTCCACATAAATATTGAAAATTTCATTCAAATACTTTCTTCAGATATATGGTACTGCAATTAAATGAATTAAAATGCTATTCATAAAGCAAATTGGCTGAGATAGAATGAATCTGAAAATAGGTAGGAAAAATAAAAGTTTGAAACATAAACCATGAGGAACCGCTCAAAGTATGCCGAAATGCAGAACGGATAAAAAGGAATAATGATCGCTTAGATAGATAATTATCCGAGTGAGTTCGATTTCCTTTTATTTTATAATTTGCCATAAGAGATTAATTAAAGACAAATTAATCAATAGCTAGGAAAGCAGAGATTCATGGTTGGATCATGGGAATTCGCTGCTTCAAGGTCAGATTCAACCGCATGTTGGATGATATACAGATGATAAGAAATCATTTTTACTGGGTTTTGTTTAATTTAGTTATATCATCGACTCATTTTTGAAGCAACGCAAGATATATTTTTGGACAGACAATATAATTTTGTACTGCTGTTAGATGACAAGGACGACATGTGAGCAGGCACTTCAACCTTCTTCGAACTTCTGCCTTGAACCAAGGGAAACAAAATTGTTTCGCGGCGTAAGAATCAACATTAATCAGGTCCACTTATACAGATAAACTTGGAACTCTCTGGCCTAGAAGCTGATATTTATTACTTGGCCATCCCAACCTTTCAGTTTGAAAGAGAGTATTTAAAAAAATGATTTGAATTTATAATCTGGATTTTGTGTCTAGTAAGAGTGAATATTAATATTATTTTAGTGCGAAATTTGATCTCTTGATCAATTGTGATGATACCAGACACCTTAAAAATTACCCCATAAAAAGACTGCATTGTTAAAAAAGATGAAAACTGAATTATAAACCATACTTTATTAAAGATTTTAAACGATGCAATTAAAATATAAAAAGAAAGTTTTTGCTAAAACTTTAAATATCATTCATCGCCAAAATTGATAGAACTGAAAAAGTAGATTATTTTTTGTGAATCATTTCAAAAGATACATTTCACATAGCTTTTTTAGTATTTTATTTTCTCCTTGATGTTGCGGAATTCAAATTTTATAGTGTATTTACTCTAATCTGTTCCAACTGCAAACATTTTAAGCTGTTAAGAGACCGAAATAGAGTCCCCTTGAATACTTTTAAAGGATGCAACTATATCTTATGTTGCTTGATTAAAAATAAATACAATGTTGAGGAAATACGAAGTTTAAATTTTTATACATTCCCCCGTCCATTTAAGTCATATATTGAGAGATTAAACGATGAAATTACAAACGATAAGATTAAAATATTTAAAAAATATTCTCAACACTTTAAATATTATTAATTACTAAAATTGATAGGGCTGAATAAATTTAGATAATTTTTCATGAATTATTTTAAAGGATTAATTCGAATCAGTTTTTCCAATATTTTACTTTCCCCTTGAAGATTTGGAAAATCCTTTTTTAGGTCATATTATACAGTGTATTCATTTTAATGGCAAACATTTTAAACAGACACATAGTTCCAATTGAATACTTTAACTTAAGTAAAGATTTATATCTTATTTGCTTGATTCAAAAAACGCCAAGAACGCTAAAGAATTACCAAGTCTAAATTTTTACATATTCCCCATGTCCTATAAGTCATATTTGGGGAACATACTAAATATTCTAAATTTAACTAACTGAGTTATGAAGCTTCGAATTTCATTATTTTAAGGCCACTATTGGTTAGTTTAAGCTAGCATCTCTTATTGAATAGCGGATTTTCAAGGTGGCCAATGAAATGGTTTAACTCTTGACTGCCGGACGAATTTACAGACACTTAATTTTACAGCAGTTTCCTTCGAGATATCTCGTAAATGGCAGTGTATGGGTTAAAGCCATCAAAAATATTCATATTCATAATTTCATGATTCGGTAAACTTTAGTTGTAGACAAAAGAGACGACAGAACCACACATAATTGATAGAACGGGAAAAAGAAAAATGCTTACAATTTTTAAACAATCCTTTTATTGATTCAAACAGAACACAGTATAATTCTTTATATTATTCAAAGCATTTTTCCAATTGGAAGCCTATGCCTATTATCTAAGAGTTTAGAAACTAGCTATAGGAATGTGATGGGGAAGTTTGGAGAGGGTGGTGCCAGCTCAGGTGTCGTCCTCGTCATCTGACCGCCATTCAAAATTACGAGGTCTGTTCCAAAATAGCCCTAGTGTTGCTTTAAAAACGGAACGTTAATATAACTAAACTATCTATGGAATCATGATTAGAGTAGATATCTTTCATATTATTCAATAAAAAAAATTTTATGAAAAAAAAAAACTAATTTGAATAAAATTAACTGTTTTTTTTTTAAACAAAAATGTTATAATAAGGAAAGTTCTTGTAATTAAGAAGGACATTTTAATCATTCGAAGCATAGGTTCGATTCGCACTTCACAGGTTCAATACCGTGGGAGTAGCTTGAGCACAATATTAATCATCTAGTATTATATTCCCCGCAGACAAAAGACGAAAACTTGAGGAAGTCCGAGCCTTGAGCGAAATAAAAAAAAATGAAGATCAAAGATTCAGTTAATTGAATTTACTTAAAAAAAAATAGCAGCTGGCAAAAACTTAATTAACTCCTAAACAGTCACTGCTCTTGAGTGGACCCAAACTCAATTGATTCCTCAATGTTTATCTTATTTAAAGTCCCTCAAGGGAAAAAAGCTGGGGAAAAATTTGGGACAAAAAATAGTCAGGTAAATAGTGAAATAAGTGTACAAGTCTGGAATAGTTTGCGCAGAGAAAGAAAAGATTAAAAAATGTTTTTAGAAATCAAGAGGAAAATCGTTACAACTCATTTTACCGATGTGACACATAAACTCACTAGAGGCGTCTTTGCAAGGCAAGAAAATAGTTATTAAAATAATTCAGTAATAAAGAGTTGCTTTGAAATGAATAATTTATAAGTTCTCAATTTATCTGGTAGTTGCCATAAAATATAATAATTTAATTTTAATCGAAAGATTTAAGTGGCTTTTTTTAATCTCACTTTATATTTGATTTATAGAGATTTGTTTTAAACAATGTTTTTATATTCCTGAAATTTTCATCAGGAAATTCAGGATGCTTCATCCATTTTAATGCGTAGGTATATTATTTTAATTAGATTAATCACCAATTTTTAGCATTACTTTAGAAAATAAACGTCATGCGCTTTTATAAATAAATTCCAATTATATGTTTTCCCCAAACAATTTAGATTTCTTTTATTGTTCATATTTAAATAACTTTTTTACCTCTGTTCTCTTGAAAAAATGTTTATTTATAATACAAATGATGGAAATAATTTTTTTTTATTTTCTTATGCGAAAATGTTGGCCATCCCAATTATAAAAAATCAAAATTCCTTCATTAATGTCTAAATTATTTGTTATCTATTAGTAAAAGGGATCCAATATCGTCCTTGCCCTTTTAATATAATAGACACTTTTAATATATAAGATATATATATACACAATGCAGTTCAACTTATCAATGTGCTGGTCATGCCAGCACGTGCCATGATATATCATGCCAGTCTCCAGTGTCAGACATAATAGTCAGTGACTGATTGTATACTTTTTATTTAGGTCGTGAGAATCGCTGTTTTTTTTTAAAGTACATTATTAAAAAATTATATTCCAGTCAATAAACATTAAAAAAATCACAGGCGATATTGTAATGTACTTAAACATTATATGTTTTAAAAAAATGAATATTATTAAAATATGGAATATGTAAAAATATTTATCACTCGCAGGTTTTACAGTATATCATTGAAATAGGATATTGCGGGCTTAGAGGTATGAATTCCTTTTCATTGTTTTCCAATGATAATTAAATGACGTTGATTTCATCATATTAAATTACGTTAAAAATTCAATTTCTTTGAATTTTTGCCCATTTTTTTTCTGACTAGAAATAGTATAATGCATTGTATATTTTTTTAACTGAAGTTATCTTTATAAATGTTTCCAAAAAGATATTTTCAATAAAATTCTGTATTTTCCTTCAGTAGATATGCAGGTTCATTTATTTTTCATTTAATTGAAGTTATTTTAAATGAATTGCTGTTCTTAAAATTAATATCTATTTGATTTTGAAATTAATTCGTCATATATATAGCTCAAAAATGCCATTTAACACCCGACTTCTTAATAAAAAATACAGCATGAACATAATTATCATTTTTGCCTTTATACATTCAAATAATAATCGGTAATTCAAGCAATTTAAAGAAATTATATTTAAGAATAAAATAGAAAAAAAAAACCTTGTATCATTTTATTTTTAATAACCTATATCTGTTGTTAATACACAATTAAAAACAATCAATATTGCAAAATTTCGATTTTTTTTTCTTTTCGAGTGTTTGTCTACTTAAAGTATATTGCGCTTCTTGTTTAAAAGAAATCTCATTATTTCAACCTAATGTCAAATTCAACATGTGTTTGGGAAAAACATCGATATGAATATTTCAAAGGACTACAAGCCGCTCCTCAAAGAATTCCAGCAGAAATAAATTTAATCGACGACGAAATGTATTTCATCCTAACCTCGAGACAGATAACACTTTATTGCATAAAAACAGCAACAAAGCCACAAAGCAGAAAGAAGCTTATTCACTAGCCTTACCTCATCCTTCTTTGAAAATATGATATTTCGTTTCTACTGTAAATCAATACAACCTACCGGCGTTACGCATGAGCTGCAGCAGCAGCAGCAAAGAAAACAAACCGACACACGGAATGGAAAAAAAAAAGGGACAAGTTAAGTTTCCGATTCCTTCTTTTTCCACATACTAGTACACCTATTCTTGGGATTTCATTTGATCATTTGAGTCGAACTTAAGTCTTTGGCTTGAATAACGAGATTGCCCATGGATTCAAATATATCGCCTTTTGTTTCTGAAACTGAAACATTTCAACACAAAACGTGCATTTTGTTCTTTAAGCAAAACAGAGTTTTTTTTGAAAGCTACATCAGTAAGGAATTGGAGAGATACAGGTATAGATATATATGGTTTTAAGATAATATAAACCAGATATGGTTTTTGGAGATCGAATATCTTGACTGTGGTATACAGAAGTCTAGGGTTCAGGTTCTAATTGTGTGCTCTCATTTTAGTGTCCGAGTTATCAAATCTTAAGTTCTTTTTATTTATTGTGTTTTTTTAATATCCAACACAGAAAGAGAGCAAAACAATACGCGATATGATTGCTTATTTTTATCAATTCAAAACATAAAATAAAAACCATTTTTTTTGTCTTTTTTGTATTATTAGTTCTTTATACATATATGCAAGAAGTATAATTTGTAAACGATTTAAAAATAATCAAGTCATTTATTGCCAATGATTACTTTTCTATATAGGAAGTATAGAGAAAGTATGGTAATCGTCAAGAAAATTCGAATTCTATATTTGGACAAATTATTTCGCTTTAGATTTTTGAGTTTGAAAAACACATTTTTCGAAAATGTCTCTCTGCCTGCCTATCTATGATAAAGATAATTTGAGCTAGATGGATGAAATGTGGCATACGGTCTTTATATCCTATTTGTAGATGTCTTTCAAATTTTGAGCAAAATCCATTCATTTGAGAAGACAAGAAGAATGCTTGTCCAGCTGTTCGTAAATAAATGAACATGATGACTACAAAATGAGGAGAGCTAGATAGATAAAATTCGACGCACAGATTTAACGTCTATAGTGTAGACAATTATCAAATTTTGGGTCAAATTCAACAAAGGATTGCCGGTCTATACTTTAAGAAATATATAAATGCGGAAACTGAGAAACTCAGAGACCTAAATATATTATACCAGAAAGTTCTGGGGGGACCAATTTCGCTGGTTGTAAAGCGAAAACTCAATCATCGCCAAAAAAATGTTATCAAAGAATTTTCAAAAACAAATCGCAAAATTCTTGTAATGATTATGTCAAGTCTTTTTTTCAGGTTAATATTAAAGCAACCCTATAGTCATTAAGATAAAAAGAATGAAACCAGATTGAAAAATCCATTTCAGCGAAAAATCCAATTTAGTAATTAATACACTAGGCCTAAAAGATAAGATTTCTAAGAAAAAAAATTATCCCTGAGAAACTCATCTCTACTCTCTAATCCGTCCGCCCTATACCAGAAATTCCTGTTGAGTGATTAGAACATTGATCTCCTTATTAAATACCTCTCAAGACATCCAAGACAAATGCTTAATTGCTTTGTCCGTTCATCAAATTTCAAGAATCCCCCCCTCCCCCACTCAAACATATCGCCATCCCTCATCCACCAGTAAATGAGTTTAAGGCTCCTTCATCCAAAATTCGCTTTGCCTATCCTTCACATGCAAACCACTCTTCCTCCCATGGGGGAATGCAAGGAAGAAATATACTCCTTAAAAACCAAAACGAACCTCTTCTGAGAACATTTTATAAGCCGATTATTAATTTTCCGTGAAGATCCGAGAAATTAATGGTATTATAACATCCTCTAGATGGGGAAGGGGATGCTTCAAGAAAACCATGGGTGCGGGCTTGCCTATCTCCTTCATATATCTAGACCGCGCATACATCCATGAAATCTGAAAGTCGGATTCGGAGAGATATACTGATGAAGATGAAAGACCTTCAGCGTGTTGTGTTAGGGCCCAGACACGCAAACGCTCACTTTTAAAAGCGCCGGTGGAGAAGTCACGGGCGTATGGAGTCAATATTTGCCTTTTAGAAAAGGAAGATCCTTGAAGGGGCGAGTTTCGGATTTTGGGAATAGGGGGCGGGTGAGGTGGAGATGAAGTTGGCTTTTCCCGAAGCCGGGAAAAGTGCCAGGTGCTCAAACATCGTGCCTGACAGGAGAGGAGATGGATTTCGCCGGGAAAAGTCTTTTGTGGAATTTTAGAATGTCATGCTAAGTTCCAAGTCCAATCCATTCTGGTGTCCTCTACCTCTCGATGACCACAGGACAGGAATTTTCGAGATGTTTTTATTTCTTCTCAACCAGCTTTGTGATGTCTAAAACAACCATTGAATCTGAAGGAAGGAACGCTTAAGTACTCATCATTGCCTTTGATCTCATCAAACAGAATATTATTTTATCTCCTTATTAAATGATGTATTCTTATTTGGAGCATTTATTGTTATTTCCAGTATTTTTTTTCTTCTCATAACGCATAAAAATGAATTATAAAATCATTTTTTAAATTTCTGCAAGATTTTATTATACTTCACTAAGTGAATATCATTTGTGCAATTTGAGATGATTTCAAAATTTTAAGAAGATTATAGTTTTAAAAAATTGAAACAGAAATTAAAATGCACTTCATTATCTAAATATTAAGAGTAAATAAATTCTGAAGTAATTTCAACTCTCACAATTCTCTGAATTTTCAACAGATACAGACCCTGCAAAGTGTTTTTTACATTGGATTTTTAATCTTTCGTATACGAAGTAGAGAGAAAGTATTGTAATCGCAGCAATGAAACTATTGCATTGTCATCAAAGTAACGCAGCGGAATTATATTCTCCCATACTTTAATAAAAATATGATCTCTCCTCCTCTCTTATAGAATTATGGGCCTTGGGTATGGCAAAGAACTACATGAGTCTCAAATTTTCATGTTCAGTATATTGCATATGAGTATTCTGTGCTTCGTAATAAAGAAAACCAAACATACATTTTGGGTGCCATTTTTTAGCATAAATATTATCAAAGTAAAATAAAGGATGACCTTAAAATAAAATCGCGTAGAGATAAAAAGAATTGAGAACTAAATTGATCAGTTTATTAAAAGAGAAACCTCATATTACGCATAGCCTGGGTCGTAAAAATGCCAAAATCAGCCACTGAATACCAAGCTTTTTTTTTAGCAAAAAATGACTTGCTTCTATAAATTTGACCCACATTTCAAGTTTGTAAACTACTTTCTGTAATACCTTGCAAACTATTTTATTATATAATGAATTTTCTCGACTTTATCTTGTTGATAAAAAATATTAATAAAAAGACCGACTCATTTTCAGAGGAAACTAGCATTCCTAATTAAAACGAAAAAATGAATTTACTTCCGTGATAAACCATTTTTTTTGAAGGAATTTCTACTAATACCGTAACACTCGAATTAGAATAATTAAGGTGCCCGTGTAGAAACAGATGATGGATACCTTACGATTTCCGCTTCCACAAGAACGGTCACTTCAAATTTATTAGTTTTTCGCGTGCAGTTGTTAAATGAAAAAGCTGTGCACCGACAGCTATTCTGGCAAGACTACTGCTACAATGCTAAAGGTGGAACACTTTTTAAATTACTTTAACAAGAAAAGATTTTTCTGACTTCTACCTGGGATTAAAACAGAATTTTTTTCTTCTTAAAATTGATTTTGATGATCGAAAAGGGATAAAAGAATGCAAGTCTTTTTTTTTCCTTTTTGACAATTTTGAATAAACCAGACCGGGTTTTTATTTTCATACAAATAATCAAGTACCATTAGAATGAAATATCGTTTAAACTTCAAAAGTTATTCTTAAAATTATCTTTCTAATCATTTAGATTCAAACATAAAAAATACTTACTTTAATCTCTGAATTGGTTTTTGCTTTGGAATATTTTTAGTGTAGGGAGGGTAGGTAAGTGAAACCGGTGAGAAATAAATAAACATAAATGAATAATTTCCGAGTTTTGAAAGTTTCTGACTTTCCCACGCTTTCCAGGAGTCTGATTTCTGCAACTATCAAAATGTTGAGCTGCTATATCATGTGAAAATCATAAACTTAAAAGAAATGCGAACTCAATTATTTTTACTTTCTCGTATAGGAAGTATAAAATATTATAATCGTCAAAAACTTTGAACTTGAAATTTTGGAGAATCTCCATATCTAAGTCCTGAGTTCTGAGTGAAAAAATGTCTGTCGGTGACAGATTTGGCACTCTAAGCACCAAATTTGTAGATTTTTATCAAATTTTGAGCAAAATATGTTCAGATGAAGTCTTTCTGACCAGCTGTTCAAATACAAGCTAACTCGATTTTTACAAAACGAAGAGAGCTAGATAGATAAAATTTGGTACACAGATTCAAAATCTATAATGTAGATGTTTCAATGTTTCAGCCAAATCGAGCAAAGGGTTGAATGTCTGTCGGTCTGTATTTTCAAAAGCATCTAAACATGATAACTCAAAAACGCTTTTTTAAGTATATCAGATTTTGTATGTAATTTTGTGACTGCAAATATAGTTATGTGCCAAACTTTGGTTTCAATTAGTAGGGAAAAAACGCGTCTAAAAGGCTAATTGATTAATATTTGAAAATAGCAGCGAAAATGTTGAGATCACTCCCGCTGGTTAGCAAAATATTCTTATCAAATATTTATAAACTTATACATTCCCACGTTTATTTCTTCGTCCTAGTATCGATACTGTGAGCATAAAATTCAAACTCCCATGTTGGTTTAGTAAATAAATAAACTAAAATGTGATAAAAGATGCAATTCTCGTCTGATCATAAAGCGAAGAAATAAAGATTAAACGACCCATTCGCCTGCTTACTAAGCAAGCAATCAAAAATTTTTTTTAAAAATTCTTGTATAGAGATTAAATAAAAATAATAAAAATATTTAGATTTGGTAGCGGAGGTGATATTCACATTGTCTAAAAGGGGCTTATTCTGGTACTGAGTGAAACGGGAATTTAACTTCCACATCTACATAGTTTAAAACGTAAATCTAAGAATCCTCCAAAAGGACGTCTTAATTTCATCTCATTCGAATGCCACCATTCCTCATTCAATGGCAATAGTCATCACGAACGCCCAAACGAGAAACCACCTCCTCACAAGATTACCTCCGCAGTCCAACACAGTCCCGACCATCCCTCACAGAGGTGCGCTCTGTTCGCCAATTTCCCCTTGTTCCATATATACCAGGAGTCTAAATCCATGCATCTGTGTTGAGAAACAACAGATGCTATTAACAACACTATTCGAGAACTATCCGCAGATAATGTATACGAGGGATATCCCCAATCTGAGTGCGGGGGGGGGGCAGCGAAGTCTGTGTTCAAACCTCTTGTTAAGCTGGGGCTGGAGGGAGGGGGTATTGTTGAAATAGATCAGATTGGACTGTTAATTGGCTTGGACTGGCAGCCAGATGAGGGATTGATGTTCACCAGGAAGAGGATCCCTTCCCTTTCCATAGTTATTAACTGAGAGATGCCAGGTGTTGTTGGGGCGCGCAGGGGGTTGTTAAGTTTGGCGACGAAATCGCGGGGCTAAGCACTGCTTTCTTGGTTCGCCTTTCGGCAGGTAACGTCTATCTTATTTGTTTGCTAATTAGGTGGTTAGTTGGGTGGACGAGGTCTGTGGTTACGGTAAGTAAGATATTAGCAGTTTGTAAGTTTACCCAAATTTAGGCGAATCGTTTAATATAGTTATAATTTGAAATTCAATTAGGATTAAAGATTAAAAGTGACTTAAATGGCAATTTTGGAATACTAATTTAGCTTTTGGAATAAGCCATGCATCGCAGAATTGAATTTGGGAGCTGATGCTGTTTTGAATATTTGGCTAGTTTCTCGGAAATTTGAAATTTCTTCTAATAATGACACTGTACAGAAATGGATTTTTATTGGTGAAATTTGAATTTTTTTTCTAACAATAATACTTACTTATAATGCAATAATTAAAATACTTATTAATAAATTTTCCTTTATAAATGAAGAGTTTGATATTATATATTACGGTAAATGAGATTAATCCAGTGATTATGTATAATTACCTGTGATAATTCATAATCACCACTAAGCTTATTGGTAATTGGGAATAATCACAGGAAATTATAGATAATCACCAGTTTATTGCATTTGCAGTAACACACATACACATATTATATAATTACTGAAGAAAAACGTTTTTTAAAAACAATTTACAGATTGTAGACAGATACTTCATACAAAAAACATTAAATACCGTCTAACAAAATGTAGTTAAGATATGATATTTTTAAGTAAAAATAATTATTTTTTCTTAACTAAATTATAAAAGCTGTTACTAGAATGTCATCGAAGCAAAATGGAGAGCAACGCTTTTAAAATTGGACGTAATCCAAATAGAGTTCACCCAGAGAGAGAGAGAGGAAAAAAAAAAGGAAAATTGTAACAGGACGAAAGTGTGTAAAATTTTTCAGTGGCTCTAGAAAAATTTCTCTAAAATTTAATTAACAATGATGAGAAAAATGAATTTCTTTTATTACTAAATCTAGATTTACTAGAATATTCTTTTATTTTTTAAAATACCATCGTCAAGATTGAAAAACACTCATAAATATGATAAATTAAAAATAGTTTTAAAAATTAAACCATTTAAACTGTTTTTATTTTTACTGAACAACGAATAACATATTTTTTGTATCATAGCTTTGACAAACTTTATATATAATCAAATAATAAAATATCAATCTGAATTTTTCGGTAAAATTTTAGAAAAATTATTTCTTTTACCCTAATTTATTTATAACAATTCACCAGTTACAAATTGCTATAAAGTTCCTATAAATGATGATATGAAAGAAAAATTTGAAAACAATAAGAAGGAAGCTCAAAATTTTCTCTGAAATTTCTCTTGACCCCCATACACCTTCTTCACATTTCATCACTACGTAAAGTATTCTGTACGCATCATTTCAGTTCCTTCGCTGTTGCAAGCGAACGATATGAAATATGTCTATGGAAATAAACGATGTAATTTCGAAAAATTAAAGTTGCGATTGAGCGTGTATCAACGACAGCGATCATGCAACATAGTATTTGATGTCAAATAGATTATCACTTATATACTACCGATGTGCTTTATGGTTCATAGAGTGCTTGGACTCAATGGCTCTTAACCTTTGGGCACTGATATTTTCTGGAGATGTGACAGTATTCAAACATTAGTAAAAAAGGAGCCTTTAAAATTACCAATGCATACATGAATGTAATATTATTTAAAATGCATGAGATAAAAAAATGCATGTGACATATTGATTACTTATATATTAAAACTTGAAGATAATTTCGTTTTCACAGAATCTTGCTGATGTGGAGAGGTGTGGCATCATGTTGTCAGGGGACCAATTGCAGAGTAATCGTCTTAGCCTTCTGACATTTTTTGGACGCCTAACATCGTAAATCTCAACCGCATATATGTTGTTAATGTGATCAGGAAAAGTTACATATAGTTAAATATGATGCATCAAGCGAAATTTCTTTTTGCACTGTATTCAAATTGTTTACAAGCAAGTTATAATCATTTCCAATTGTTCTTAACTCACCCCTATTTATTTCTATACTAGACGCTGCACCCACGCTCTGTGTTTATTGTTTTCATGTATATATGTATTAAAAGCAAAACACATGTAATTTTATGTCGCAAGGATTTTGAATTCATACATTCATCTCCTTATTAGGTTTTAGAATTTTCAAAACTAATTTGAATAATATCATTGCACAAAAGTTTGATAATTTGATTAAAATAAAAGAAATAGTTGTGCCGAAAGGAAATTTATGTTGCTAAAAAGGTAATAGTTATGGCCGAAATAAGTAAATATTCAACTCCATTTTATCCCCTACAAAGCGCTGTAGAAATTTTTAATAGCGTTGTTATTCCAAGGCGCTGAGAAACATGTGTGCAAAATTTTGTTTTATTTTTTCCAGCGTCTGGCACTGCGTAAAGTTCAGACAAATAAATAAACAAACGGCATTCAATTTTATATTTATCGATTCAGAGTATGGAACATACAAAAACAACTAATGCACTAAAGTGGACTACCTTTAAATATTTAATCGCCGCCAATTTCATTCAAATAAATGTCCAAGAATTAAAAGGAAAAATTCAATGCTGCCCAATAAAAGTTATGACAAATAGTTTTTTTAATTTTAAAGAAAATTCAACCTTTTTGATTGTTATATTGAACCTTGACATCATACTTCTGTTCTGGAACTATAGATCCGGAGCTATTTAGATACGTCTTCACCGAAAAGAATACCAGCTTCCCACTTCTCTTCCATGAAAAATGACAAAGAAGAAAGTCGAATGACCCTTAACAGAATCAGTCACTGGATGGACAGAAAACGATTCCAAACGAATAATCGAATGAGATGATTCGGAAACATGAGCAATAGAGAGAGGATCGAACACAAGTATTTGATGTTTAGACAACAAGAATCGTTCCAAGTGGGGTGCCCAAACAAGAGAAATGATGCCGCAGTTGACAGCAGGATTAATTGATATTTCCGAGGAAATGCGGAAGCGGACATCAAGTATCCAAGATCAAATGGATACACCGGGTTTTTTTATCCGATTGGAAAACAGGTTTTTGAGTTTCATAACCATCACGTGTTTCAGAGTGTTATAAAATATGGCTCATTTTTTCCCCCTTCTAAAACGAAAAATGTTGTTTTAAAAAATGGCTGTGTGTGGCAGGATTCATCCAATACTATTCGGGATTTATGAAGTTTAGAAGGGATTTTATTTAGCTTATAATTGAAATTCTATTTCCCCCCTTTCAATTCATACAGATATTATATCAGAGAAATAATAAGAGTGTTATTAAAGAGATTTCAGAGTGTTATAAAATTAAGTAATCAGAGTGTTAAGAGAAATTTCAGAGTGTTATAAAATATGGCTCATTTTCCCCCCCTTCTAAAACGAAAAGTGCTGTTTAAAAAAAATGGACGTGTGTGTCAGGATTCATCCAATACTATTTGGGATTTATGAAGTTTAAAAGGGATTTTATTTAACTTATAATTGAAATTTTATTTTCCCCCCTTTCAATTCATACAGATATTATACCAGAGAAATTATTGTTTATGGATAGATACGTGTTTCACTAAGCCATTTTTTTTAAATCCTCTAATCATCCTTTAGATAGTTTTTTCCTATTGTACTATATCATGTATGAGGGCTTAATTTCTTGATAAGGAAGAAAGGTAAGAATAAGTAAATTGTCGGACAGTGAAAATTCACCACGCACCTACCCTAGGATGTGAAAAAGAAAATGTTCTATTTTTATATCAAATTCCCTGTCTTAAGCAAAGGGAATTGAGTTATCTTTCTTTTTGTACCCTGTACAGTGTGTCTTGTATAGCAAAAAGATATTAAAATGCATTTTGGAGCTCTTCCCCTTAACCATTTGAGTGCAAGATACCGATAAACAATTTTTAAGATTACACAGTATTATAAATTTCATTTATCAAGCTCACTATTTATGTTATGTTTTATATTTCTGATATAAGCAGACATGTTTCAAATAGATGGATTTTTTATCAAATATGATACAAATCGACGAAGTCGACATACCAAATTTCATACATCCAGTTTTTTCTACTTTCGGCTTATGTTCACAGACTGACAGACAGAAGCAACTCCAAAAATAGCTTTTCCGAATTCAGGGAGATCCAAAACTTTTTGAATGATCAATACGGTGAATTCGTATTTTTAAGAGTTCCAATTCCTTTTAAAATATGAAATAAAATAAAAGAGATACTTTAAAATTATGTCAAATTTTAAAAGTTTGTAGAAACAATTCAAATTATATGAAATGTGATTCGATATTTAGTGCCTAGGTTTCAAAATAGGATAGTAAATATAGATCTATTCGACTTATTTAGTAATCTGTCAATCATCAGTTTATCTTGAACATTTCTTTGGAAAGCGTTGTTACCACATTCATTGCCATAATTCCGACTACTGCCTAATAAAATGTTTATTTTTTCGCTATTTTTCAATTACAGCAGAGGAGACAAAATCTAATTAAACAGTAGGTATGAATCACAGGTGATTCACATGATGCCTAATTTGTTAAAAGAAGGAGATATAAACTAAACATTACTGTGCCTTACTCACATTGAACTTTACATTAAATGAGAACTGCTACTGGCACCCAATTATGGGTGAAACGGCAGTCGGTGTTCTATTAAAAATTATTCGAATATGAGATTATTTATATCCTATAGTGAGCGTTCTAAGCATCAACTTACCAAAAGAAAATAATCTAATTTTGAAATGCACAACTTTTTGATGAGAATTGTACAATACTTGGGATCAGATTCAGTAAAATTATCAATTCTTTAAATGGAATTTCCCCCGAAATAAATGGCGTACAGATGGACGAAATATTGTTGGGTACAAAACGTTTTTTCTAATGTTATTGACACCGGATGCAGCGACAGAAAACAAGAGACGGATGTGGATATATGACCGCCTATTCCCGTCGGACACCGTTTTAATGAGAGGATATGTTTTACATTGGAGTTCATTAAATTTCTCATTTAAATTAATGAGCTCTATCTCAATGTAAACAAAAAATTCGTTCTGGATATGTGTGCATGTCCCACACCTCCTCCTAAACAATTATGTAGAATTCAATCAAGCTTTGTACACTTATTAAGTCAAGAGAAAAATATTGTCAACTTTTCAAATTTCAAAAATTAATTAACTATTTAATTAGAAATTAACCAACATTTCGCATTTTTCGGAAATAATTTAAAGGAGGAATTATTCTAAAAGAAATATTTTAACCAATCTTAAAATTCAAAATTTTACCATTTTAATAATATTAATTATATTTTGGGAAGTATTTCTTCCAAATATTTTTAATTTAAAGA
The DNA here is from genome assembly GCF_947563725.1 of Argiope bruennichi. Classification (NCBI taxonomy): domain Eukaryota; kingdom Metazoa; phylum Arthropoda; class Arachnida; order Araneae; family Araneidae; genus Argiope; species Argiope bruennichi. The sequence continues at coordinate 12,324,007 of NC_079153.1, forward strand.
ATTTAAACGAATTAAATTAAATATTAACTTAGAACTATTGTACCATTATCTTTCAAATTTCAGTTATTTGTAGTACATACCTTTTTATCAGGTTCTCATTTGTTTCAAATAAATGATTTAACACGATACCCAAAAATAGGTATAAGCCAATCGCTGAAACGGAAGCAAGAAAAGCCTTGCGTATAAACCAAACAGATGTTCGAAAACAACAGATGTTCCAGGTTGTGAAAAATTAAGCAAAATTTTTCCTTTTTTATTTTCTTTCAGAAGCTCCAGAGGAAATTATTCCGAAAGAAAAAATTAAACCATCATAAATTTGAAAAATTCTTTTTTAAAATATCGTTTTCATTTTTGTACAAATTTTCTTTCATTTTTTATTGATTGGTTTTAACATTTTATGCAAACTTTATTCTTTGAAATAAAGAAATTTATAGGTACACTTTTATTAGGTGCATTTGAACTACTTTATAGTTATTTTTTTTTAATTCTCTTTTATTTCTATACATATGTCTTGGAAAGGTCCATGCATTTATTTTGATGTCAAGTAAAGGTCTTTAATTCCGGTAATGCCAGGTATATCAACTAATTATAAAATAATTAAAAACTCGATTTTACAACAATTTAAAACAATCCAAAATTATACTTTAATTCTTATTATTGTTTTCTCTTTACACTTTCAAGTGTATTTCATACTGATATAATTAAATGATGAGATAACAAAAATGTGAAACACTATATTTAGGTAAAAAAAAAAAACTCATACCCAGGTATTAGGTATTATTAAGGTAAGGTATCATTAAGGTATTTTATCAAAAGTTATTTATAGAGACTTTTGATGTTGTTGTTTCTCATGGCACTTGCCATGGACAAGCCCGCTGTTACGAAGACAGCGATTTTAAAGCGGGTGGGGAGCGTCTCTTTTTTTTATAGTAGCGCCATCTAGAGCCAAAAGAACGACTTAGCTACACACACGTCACAACCCTTTTTACGGGGCGGACTTCATTCACTCATCCACAGATCGTAATTTAGACCTGAATCAGAGAACGATCACCCCTGATCCAGTACCCCCAGGGGTATTACTCTCGACATGGAGGACTTTGTGACCACGACAGATTTGTACGCGCGTCAGCCACCAAGCAAGCGGGGAGTCTTCGGCCGGTGGAGTTCGAACTCGCAACCTAAGGGACGCGAATCTACCAACCAGGCTATCCCGGCCTTTTGATAAAAACCTTAACTAAAAGGTTTCAGCTGAAAAATTTCAAATGGAATAGTCAATGTTGACATAACCTTTTATATTCTGAATCACTTTTTATTATTTCGTTAAGTCGATTCTCTAAGGAGACTTACTTAGAAAAACTTTATTAGCTTTACATGATAAATGTTCTATAATGTCAGCGGATATGTTAACCGAAAGTTACCTTATGCACGCTATGCTTCAGTTTCATGCAATTAGTTTTTATTTCTCTTTTACGAAATTTATAAAGAAAAAGTATTCGAATCGTCAAAAAAATTCACCTTCAGTTTTATCCCTACGTTTTAAACTTTCCCGAGTCAGTAAAATGGCATTTTTACTTTCTCGTATTGAATTATATTAAAAAATTGCCATCGTCAAAACTTCGGATTCAAGATTTTGACGAATTTTCATGTATCAGACCTCCCTGGGTTCGATAAACACATTTTTGGCATTGTTTGTCTGTTAATGACAAAGATAACTCAAAGATTCTTTTAGCTAGATGGATGAAATTTGGTCTATGACTTTGACCGCAAATTTGTGGATTTTTATCAAACTTTGGGCAAAATCTATTGAGAGGAAGTCTGTCGTTCCGGCTGTTCGAATATAAATTAACACGATCACTATAAAACGAAGAGATAGATAAAAGTAGGTACACAGATTTAAGATCTATAATGAAGACATATATCATATTTAAAGCAAATTCTAACAAGGGATTAACTGTCCACCGGTCTGTACTTTCAGCAATGTGTAAATGCGACAACTCAAAAACGCATTTATTTTAATTTATCACATTTGGTATGGGATTTTGAGACTACAAGTTAGTCAAATGTTTTTTTTAATCGATTGGAAAAAAGGGGCATAAAAGACAAATTTGATTATCGGATATTATTAACAGCATAGCAGGGATGAATAGAAAAAAAATCTCTCCTTGGATCATACAATTGATTCAGTAAAAATTAATCTAAAGGTTAATATTTCGTAATTACAGCATACCAATGCTATGTAAACCGCTCTCCGGGTTAACGTCTTCATTAGAGAATATGCGAGAAAGTTTAGGGGAGACCATTACCGCTGTTTGAAATTATACCTGTTTATCTGTGAACAAGATAACTGCAAAAACACATTGAAATAAAGGGAAGAAATTTGGTATTAAAACAGAATGTGCAGATTTCTATTCAATTTTGCATGAAATACTTTACAGAGAAACCTGTTTGTATTTCCATGTGTAGGCGAACACGCTAAGTTAATACCACAAAGAGGTAGATGAATGAAATTGGGAGCATAATTCAATATAAGAAATATCTATGCTTCTAAAATTCTGGATCATCAAATGGATGACCAAATATCTGTCAGTTTATTCGCAAGTAGGCGAATGTGAAAAACACAAAAACGCAATGTCTTTGATAAATGAAAATTGCTCTGCGGTCTGGTAACAAAATTATAGATACGTATAAACTTCTGCTATCAATTGGTTGATAAGGGATCCAAAACGCATATCTGTTTCGCTTCATTAAGATACGTACAGACATGTACCATATTTTGTTGGTATATTAAGAAATCAGTGAATGTGGGTGAGAAAAACCCATTAACTTGCGGACTTTATAGTGACCTTCGAGGGTTTGCCTTTTTCCTCACCGCCAATACTTCCTTGATGCATTTAGGGAATGCAGACTTTTACAAAAGCACTGAAAAGAGTAAACCATATTGTCTATATATATAATTCAGTTGAGGGGAAAATATTCCAGCTGCTTTTCTCCTGTAAAGTATTCAATGGGTCTCATTGATAAAATTGATACCAAGTTTGAATCCAATGTATTGCAATTAAAATTAAGGATTTGACACTAAAAATCAACCATGATTTTACAATTATAATACTTGTATTTAGAAAAACTGACTTTGCATTATAGAATGAATTGGATTTTAAATTTCAATTTTGTTGTTAATTGGAAGTTTATATTATTTTAATAATTTTTTTAGTTTTAGTATTTTAACTATATCCTATCTAAATCATTAATTGTCAAAAAATTAAATTTATTATTAATTAACATAATATGAAATAATTCTAACCAATTAGTATTAATAATAATTGATAAAATGGATGTTTATATTGATATATCACGAACATTATACATTTGTCTACAGACCAGAAGGTCATTTAGGATTATGTAATTGAAATATGAGTGCTTGTGAGGATATTGATTAAACGCAAATATCTCTACCCCGGAAACAGTTTTTTTTTAAACCCTTTCTGGTCTAGGAAGTGTTGTAACAAAAAATTTTTCAAATACGCACGCCTTATCCTCAGAGTTGATAAATGTATCAAGTTATTTATTTAAAGTTAGTTTCAAGGTCTTTCTATTTTTTTGGTCAAGGTCTTTAATGATATTTGTTACAGCTCTCTTACAGGTCTTTAAGACTTCTATTCAATTTAAAATAGAATTACTTAACTTTTTTTTTTCTAATTTTCGAATGCGCATTTAAAAAAAATTAAACTTTGTAATTAAATATTAGCTCTCATCACAGTCTAGCTTTAGTTTAAATGAAAACACATAATCAGCCAGTTCTATTAAAACGAAAGATTTACATTACTTTATTATGATCTTTAAGATTTACCTTTATTTATGAAATTATTTTAGCGCTTATTTTTCACATTTATTTTTGAACCATTAGTTAAATTTTGGTACAGAATAAACCCAAGAAGGAAAAAACTTTGTTAATTAATTAAAATAATTTAATTAGTCGATATCTACTACTTTCTATTGGAAATACGGTTTCCGTGTTCCTTCAAATACTATTAGAAAAAATAGTCATATTGTAAAGATATCAGACGGATTTAAACGGTACTTTAAAGTACCGTCAGTATATAAAGGGTCGGTAATAAAGGGAATGAATTTGGCATCTTAATTAGTAAAAAATTCCTCAATACATTAAAAAATAAGACATTTTTTTTTCAGATTTTTAAGGCATATAATTTGATTGTCGAAAGATAATTTCTCATTTACCTATTAACTGAATAATTTATTTTTATTCGACTCATTTTGAATTAAAATACTTCGTTATACCCGATTAACAAGTTAAAATGTTTCGGAATGGCCAAAAAGATTTTTTCTATGAACATTAAACTTTGCAACTTTAATTTTTCACAGTTACCCTTTCCTTATTTCCCATCGCACGGCCTATGAATGTACAGTTAAAAATACAAATGGAAAAAAAACCCCACATGCAATAGTTTTTAAATTTAAATTTAAAATTTTGAAATATAGAACATTTCTGTCTGTTCAGTTGAAGCAATAATCAGTATGAACCATGAATATCAGTAAGACATAAAACTGAAATTTTATATTTTGTAGAAAGAGTAGCTTATCAATACGAGACTTCAAACTATCCATTCTTAAGAAGAAGAAAAAAGACATGTTGGAATATGCGAATCTGTTGTTTTACCATCATGCCATGGCTTTTTTTCCCCCATTCTTACATATCGTAGCCCGGAGGATGCCAAACTGAAAAAGCAAACCATTTTATATTTCCGTTTTCCTTATGGATTTTACTTTCGCTGGAAGCTTTTGCATGAATGGAAATTTGCCAATAAAATAGAAATAACAGGAGAATATGCCGTCTATTCTGACAGATATAGTTTTGCATAAAAGAACTACAGAGTAACCTCGAAATGAATATTAAAAATATGTCTTTCTAAGGAGGAAGGTAATGGATATGAAAGTAACCTTTTATTTAAAGCTTTTAGGCATAAGCTCACGATTATCCGTTAGTGGATTATCCATAATCATTAATGTAAAAAAACTTTTATAAAATTTTAGCCATAACAAATAAGTTTTTTTAATACTTACCCCTTTTTAAGTAGAAAAAAACAAAAACAAATCAATATTTTTTTTTTGTAAAAAAAATATTCCAAATCAACATATTTTATAGAAATTTATTAAGTCATAAATGCAAGTATCGGTTCACTATTATTAAATAAAAAGACTCAAAACGAATTTTCTATTTGTTTCATTTTTTAATCAATTTAACGGATTATTAACGGAATTCGCTTATCCGTATTGCAAAATTCTGCAGATAATTGTGAATGCATTCCATAACTTCATTCTAAACTGCTATTGATCATTTGTAAGAATAGAGATAAAAAGTTAGGCATGAAATGAAAATTAAATAAAATATGAAAAAACATTAAAAAAATTCATATTTTTTGCTTTATATGCTATTGTATAAATTAAAACCGCATTTTACTATATTTAAGCATTTATAAGATAGTTACCACATGTAATAAATGATTTCATTCTTGAAGATTTTTTGAGATTTTAGCGCCAAATGTAAATGTAAACTTAAGATTTTATCAAATGAAGGCAAAGATGTCTCTTGATAGATATTCATATAAAAACTTAAGAAATATTGCGTTTAATTTGTATAGGAAATTTATGGAAGGAATTTCTTATTTATTTAAATACAAGAAAGAGTCTTATCAATTCATTTCATTATTAGCATACTATTTAAATAATTTCATATAATATTTTTTTCATAATTTAAAGCAATTACATGATAAATATCGACTGCAGTTTTTATACACTGTTTCTTAAAGCATTCGTCAATGTTTCTAATTAAAAATAATATTATTAAATTATCAAATTTTTAAATCATATCTTATAAATGTAAGAAGAATCAACTATTTTTATAAAATGCTGTTTATTTTTAATCAAAGATTTGTTTACAATTATAAATTACAAATTTTCAAATAAAATTACATGTATTCTAATAAAAACTACATGTATAGAATTATAAATTTGGCAATAAAAATATTATTTGAAAAATTTATTATAGAATAGCTTAAAATAGCAAACGATTTTAAGACATTTTATATTCGACATCTGATCCGATTACAGGTTTTGAATTGCTGTAGTAGAAATAAAAATCCCATGGTTATTGTATTATATATTGTTTCATTTATAAATGCATTTGAAATACCATTTCAAATTACATTTATAAATAAATAATAAAAAAAACTAAAAGAAATCGGACCATTTATTTAAATACTAATGCATCGAAACTTAGTCTCCCAGAACTACTCTCTACTGATGCATAACATTACAGTCGGCTCTACTGATATGACCAAGGACAAACTATTACCTCAGAGTCTATAGACCTATAAGCTTTTTTTTATAGGAAAGACAGATGATTATTATATTGTAGCGCCCCACCCTTGAGACTAAACAACTCCCAAAGGCCCCATGTCTGCAACAGATGTTAAATATCCTTAGATAATCTAACAGAAGCATTCATGCCTGGCAGAGTTCGAAAAGAGGCCTCTTTGTCTAATAGCTAGCGCGACTAACCATCACCTATCGAATCGAATACTGAAAGCAATATTTTTGAAGAACAATTATGAACGCCAGCTTTCTCAGACGCAATAGCCCTATAAATTTATGACCCGGATCTATTAAAATTCATAGCTCTATGAGAAAAATAGAACTGCAATACAAAAATAAATTTAAACTTGAACTTTAAAAGTGAAAAAAATGAAAGATCAGCACTTGAGAATTTTCTTTTTTGTCAATATTCGAACGTGAGATTTTGACGAATGTTTCAGAGTTCTATGTTTCAGAACTCTTTGAGAGTCCGAAAAATACATTGTTGGAATTATGTTGCTTGTTTTAAAGTTAAATAAAATTCTTTATTACCTTGAATTATTTTTCAAAGAGTTCAGATTAGAGAAATTTTATTCCAAGATATAAAATACTACGCAGTCATAGAATTATTTCCTGTGTTGTCATATTCTTTAAATATACGTATTAAACATAAAACGCTTATGAGTTTAATTATTTTTATTATTTCATAGTCACTAATATATCGAATAAAAATGTATTCTCATCTTTAATTAATTTTAAACTATAATGATTCGCATATCATTAGAACCTAAAATATAAAAGAGGCACAGTCATTATATTATTAGTAATTATTATCTAATAGATATTTAATTATTTAATAAATTGCCTTAGTTAGAATAATTCTAAACCAGAGTGGCATTTTGTTGCCTTAGTCATTATGAATTACAAAATATTGGTCTTTTGAGATTATTTCACCATTTTACATCATTAAAGAAAAAATATATTAAAAAAACATCAGCAAGACACATTTTTTTCTTTGGTAGTAAGACTAACCATTTAATTCTGTGTTAATGCTCATCTTTAACGTGAAGATGAAACTGCTTCATTACAATGGTTAAAGACACTTTAAGGATTGCGATAAAAATCATGTTAAGTGTCGACGATTAAATTTTATTAAGATAGCTATTAATGTGTTTTTTTATTTTTGAAATTAAAAAGACATTTATGTCCTTTTTCTTTTATTATGTTCTTATTTATTTAAAGTATTCCTGAATAATAATTAGTTTTCCACAGATAATAATAATAATAAAAGAATATTAATATTGGCAGCATTTCATTCATCTGTAATACAAATCAATAACTTAAAGAAAAGTTTTTAAACAATGGAATTTCAAATGTTTCCGTCAACGCAGGTACAGATAAAGTATATTATATGAGTATTATAAAGCTCAATGTGTGTGTGTGTGTGTGTGTGTGTGTGTGCGTGTCTGTATTGGCGCTCCACAGGCTAGACCGTTCTATCTACAGCTACCAAATTTGGCTCGTGTATACTTTACAGGCCGGGAATGTGCACCTCGGAGCGATTTTTTGAATTTTTAAATTGAATTTTAAATAATTAAAAATTAAGCGAAATTTTGGCATTTTTTCCTTTATAACTTGCGAAAATATTACAGCACAAAATTGATTTTTACATCATATTGAAGTTCAAAGAGTAATTTTTTCAATGATACCAATGTTTTAGCGTACAAATTAAATTTTTATTTTTAATAAATTTTTTAAAATTAATTTAATTGTATTTTTCACCAATTTATTTCGCGTAAAATAAAAATAAAACTTAAGCTGCGCGGAAAAAAAATTAACTTTTATCAACACATTGCCATCAAATTGACAAAAGCTTAAATTAAAAAAATAAGTGAATTATCATTCCAAATAAAATATATAAAAATGTAATTTTCAGCACGTGTCTGTATGAAATGAAATAAATATGAAATATATTTTTTGAAAAGTAAATGAAGGAAATGTTTTCTATAATTTTTCACAATACCTATATTACTAATTCAATGAAAAAGTTTTATTTAAAGGAAATATGGTTTAATATGTACAAGATATCTACCCTAATTGGAGCCTAACAGCTAATTTGTAAACCTTTAGTAACAGACATACATCTGTTAACAAATGATCTAAATGAAATAAAAAGTTATATTTTATATAATTTGATAAATGCTCCGATGAATTACGAATTTAAAATTTTTACATATATCCTGTGAGTCATATTTAACAAAATATTGTTGAGACGCTAATATTTTAAATAAAAAAAGTTGCACTCCAATCAATTAAATCAATCACTAAAGCTGACCGACTTATGAACATTTCAACAATACTATTTTATAAAAAACGGATGATTATAGATCACTTCATCGATCGTCTCAAAGAAGCCAATCATCTCTCAGAATGATTGGCCTAGATTATGAAAATGCTGATTGTTCTAATATTGTAATATTGAAAACTTAATAAATCGGTCAGATTTGATCGCAGAAATTAGAAACGTTTATTTATTTATTTAAATATTGGAGAGGCAAGAATATTTTGCAGATTATGAATCTATAAGACCAAAGGACTGTCTAAAATTTAAATTTCATGATTTTTTAAAAATATTTATAAACCGAAAAAATTATTATAGACTGTATTTATATATTTTTAAAAATAAAGCTAAAAACTGAATTTTACTAAGAATTCATGAAATTATTTTGTATAATTTTTTGAGATATTAACCGCTTAACTGTTTTGCTCGAGTGTCATATGTGTATCGATTTTACCAATTTTGATAGTTGTAAGCAAAAAATAAACCATTCATAACGATTATAATTCAATATTAAAATTACTTCGAATACATAGATAAGTCAAGTATTTAATGGATTTCTACATGAATTTCCATTTGAATGAAAATAAGAAAATATTTTCAAAATAGAAGATGTAATTTTATTAGATAGTAAAGAAAATAAAACAGTTAAGGGGTTAAAAATTATGAATATTATTCTGTTGTGCTTATAAGACTTCACTGCTGAACGACTCTGCTTTCAGTTCTCACATTTTTTTTAAAAGGGCATGCTCGGATTTAAAAAAAAGTAAAAAAATATTTTTTATTAATTGCAGTTTTATTATTTTAACTCTAATTTAAAATTGAATTTTACGGACACTAATAGAAAATTAGAGAGAGATGCGTAGTACAATCATCAGAACGGCTTAAGGCCTACATAATTGTGTAAGTGAATTATGTGACTATCAAAATTTGAAGCTTAAAAATATTTTTTGAAAAACCTATCATGAGACCAAGTTATATAAAATATTAACTGAATCTTTTAGCCGGCATTAATACTGGCGAACCGACTGGTTGTCAAAGGCGGCTAGTATATATAAAGAAGTTCCCGAGCGTTAAGTATCGCATTGCATATTATATTGTTTTGAAGTGGTTATTTTTTCCCTCACATACAAAGTATATAAAAAGAAGGTAATATAATCTCAATATTCGAACAAAATATCCGAAATCCAGATTTTGACGAATTTATGTTCCGAAAAGCACGTTTTTGGAATTACGTCTGTTTGTCTCTCTGTGAACATAACTCAGAAAAAAAATCTTTAGGCTAGACGAATAAAATTTGGTGAGTTGTTTTTTATAACAAATTTGTAAATTTCTATAAAATTTCAAACCAAATACATTTAGGGGAATAATTCTGTCTGTCCAGCTATTCAAGTAAAAATGAACTTAATAACTACAAAACCTAAAATGTTAGGTAGATAATATTTGGTTCACAAGTTTCGCATCTAAAATGCAGATTTTCAACAAATTTGGCTCAAAATTTGATAAAGAGTTGACCGTTTGTCTAGATATACTCTCTCATACACGTAAACATCATAACTCAAAAAGGCAATGACTTAAAGGAATTTTGTTATGTTATCTTGTGACTACAACTACAGTTTATGTCAAATTTTAGTTTGAGTTGGTCGGAAAAGAGGCGTCCGAAATGCATACTCGATTTTCAGATACTTAAATATCAATTGCATACGAGGGATCAATTATCAAAGATCACACAATAGATTCAGCAATACTAGCATCACGACAAAGATATATATTTCGTAACCACTGTTATTTAATGCCATTCAATGAGCAATATTTGTCATGATCCACAATTTTTTGCGGGGGAGTGCGAAGGGGAAAAGACCTTTATTAGAGTGTTTGCGAAAACGTTTTGGAGAGAACATTACGTTTTAAAAATTGAGAACTTCGGTATATTATCATCCGATGATTCGGTCGATATAACGTGAATGCGATAAAAACATTTAAATTATAGAACTAGATTTAACGATAATTTATCTCTGAGGTACAATATTGTTGTTAATCTAATAGCATCCAAGACAAAGCACTTATACCACAAAGCACGAAGCATTATTCTTCTTATTACCGACTTTAACATGATATTATGTTAACTGATAAGGCAGACGATAATCATTATAAAGTATAATAGTAATTAAATTGAAATAGAAATAGTTCTACATAAATATTACGTAAATTTTTAATTCCGAAATCTTTTTGCAATGCTCATAATTCGTTCTCAAAATGTTTTACGGCAGCAGGAGAACACAGTATGAGCGATATATTAAACAGCTGGAGATATATGAACATCGTAATGAACGGATTATTTCGCTTATGGATTAAGACTTTTAGTCCACTGGCTGTTTACATAAAATCCAAAAGCATCACACTTTTGATACGTAACAAAATGATTTCGCTGTTGATCCAAATAAATTGAAATGGATGATTTGTAATTCGCAAAATTAGCAACGACACACATGTTGGAATTTGTAAGACGCATATTTGTAATTTGAAAATTAGCAATGACGCAAGTGATTGCTTAAAAAATGACATTTATTTGCAAAAGCTAATAAATTATTGAAATCATTTTTTAAAAAAAAGTTCTAATCTAATGTTATCTGTTTATTCTCTGTTATACATGAATATCTTTTTTTTTTTTTCTAATACTGTTTAAACAGAGAACAAGCATCCCACAATTAGAACACAACTTTGGAGAGCGCTTTTATCAAGGACCTTTCCGCTCTACTGGCTATCCCCACTGGCGTATTGTGGTTGCTTTTTGCAAACCCAAAACAGCGAGCTGAACAGCTGCTTAGCGCGAGTGTTTTCAAGGGGAGGAAAAACAATTCAAACACCTTGTCTTCTTCTCCCTTCCATTAAAAACTCACGTTAAGAGGGTGTGAACAAGCGGGAACTTTTCAAAAAAAGGGGGTGGGTAGGGAAAAAGATATACGATTTTTCATCTTTCTTTCCACGTTTTGGGTATTTTGCATTCAGAGGTGAAACAATGGATAAGTGACCGTCGTATAATGCTCTTGTTTGCATTAGAACTATAGTCGGATTCAAAAGTTCTTTTTTCTTTTTTTTTCCTTCGATTTCCCGCTCTTTTTCGCCAGTCCTTGCGATAAAGGCTTTTACGTATTTTTGGAGGGGGCGAGAATTTTATTTATTCAGCCACTTTTCTTCTGTTCTCATAGAGCTGGATGTATTTTATTTCGATTGTTGAAGATTCTTCGATGTATTCCATCTGACTGCATTCGAAAGATTCTTTTTTTTTATTTATCAAAGAGTGGGATATCATGGATCAGGGACAGTTCACAAAGTGTACTTGTAAAATAGTTAAACTTGGTCTATCGCCCAAACTATAGATACAAACTATTATAAATCTTTTTATAGTTTTCTTTACATAACGTTTACATCAAAGATGGCCATTTATGCCTACAGCAATAGTTTATTCTTAAATGAAATGCATTTATTTGTATTCCGTTAAGATGTTTATCGCTCATTTAATTTATTTCTTTATCGCAAATACATCTTATATTTTACGTTCATACATTAATCATTATTTCATATTAAGTTTTTGAATGACTAAGTTTTCTAAACAAATTGAACGTCAAAATTTAGAGTTTAAAAATACAAATGCTGATTTTTTATTTTATTTATGTCTTATATTTCATATTTACTCTAAATGGGTGTTTGAAAGATATAGAATAAAATGAGGACATAGAAAAATAGAAAAAGAAAATGTGAATAGGAACTCAAGTATGAAAAACAACTAACTGGTATGAATACAAAAGTACCACTATATAGAAAATATGATAAACTTGAGCACAGCTTTTCAAAAAAAATTTGGCCAAATATTTTAATTAAAATTCAAAGAGAGTCCATATTAAAAATAATCTGGAAATATCTAAACTTATTACTGAAAATCATATGATTATTGAAAAGTTAATCGATTAAATTATTCCGTTTAAATACCTCTTCTAGCTTTATTTTTTTCTGGCAACCATAAATAAATTGTGAAACCAATTATTAAAATTTAACGACTTATTCAAAGAAATTAAAAAAAATAGTAAAATTCAAATTATGCCTTCAAAAGTCAAAGTCAGTTTCTTATATTTTTATGTGAAAGCGTCTGTTGTTCTTAATCTGAATTACGTATTGATGCTCCTAGGGATGATTCATGATTTTCACTACCTGAGAAGCATAATCGTCTCTCGTGATATGCTTAAGGGCATCCACTCATAAACTAATTAATAAAACATACTAACAAAAAAAAAACAGATTAACTAATCCGCATTTTTCTGAAGCATTTTATGAATATGCAATTTAACCCTAGCTAACAAACAGATTAAAACGATGGAAAATATTTAAAATAAGTTTGTAGGTAGCTGGTTACTATTCAGACAAGGCAAGTCTGAGCTAATTAACTTTGTTTACAATCGATATTTATATATATACAACATAAAAGATTAAAAATAGCGGTAAGCATAAAACATAAAATATAAACAGTACGATTTCGTTATAAAATAGTGGTACGAATGCTTACATTAAAAGTAGTGATGAGGATGTTGTACAGTCACAAGTTATATTACATTTTATAGAACCGAAACCGTCGAATGCATATAAATAAAGAGATTTAGTAACATTATTTCACATTCTAAACAATTCAGTTTAATACTCAAGACTAAAATGCGCTCTTCAATCTTGTAAGTCTATTGATTTTGATAATTTGTTATTCATTTATCATGAAAAATAAGTTGAGACACTCTTGCAGCAATAAAACGTTACGAAAATATTTCTGGCTGTTTTATGGATATTTTACAATGATATTTTAGTTCTCATGACTTTATACAATGACTGCATTTTCAAAAGTTTCTCACATCACGATCTTTATTTGATCATTTTATTAAAGATTTGAATCTATCATTCCAAGGTCAATTTTTATTAGTAGCTTGAAAATTTTATAGACCAGAAGAATCTTGGGTAGAATAGCGGTTGAAAATACTAGTCTCCATTCGAGTTGTTTCTATAATATTTTTGATGGACTCTCAAATATTTTATTGATAACTAAGTAGAAATATATAAATGTGTGCTAAAGGAAAATAAATCCATGATATAATTTCATAAGAAATATTTCAGCCTTTGTTAATAATCTTTAACACATATCTTTACCAACACAGTAAAAATAAATCCAAATCAACATACAATAAGGTGCTTATCATAAGGTAAATTTCACTTACTTGCGAAATAATTCAATCAACTGTAGTGATCAAACTTTATATATGATCAGCAAATAAGAAACTATCTACCTATAAATATACAACTGAGAGCATATTAGCTAAAAATATTTCAACTAGTAATTAAGTTTATTTCTCTAATATGTCATTTCCAAAACATCGATGTTGAGCAAAGATGACAAATGAATGTTCTTTAGGGAAAGGGTGCGAAAATTTATCTAAAGGAAGAAAACATATTAAATATGAAGTATTATTATATATGATGTGTATGGATTTATTATTTATATGCATGTAACTACGAAATAAAATATGTATTACATCAAGATCAGATTTAGTTTATAGGTGACCTAGCCTTAATACTCATTTCTTATTAAGGCTAAAGTTTACATCATTTATAGAAGTTTTTGTTGGCTCATACAGGGAATTTTAATTAGATAAGTGATTTCATGCTTTTTACATTTTCCTGCTATTTATATCACTATTCCGCTGGTCTCTGAAAAGTGTAAAGGAAAGGCAATATTGTATATGAGAATTTAGAGATATAATATTCGTTTTTATACAGAACTTTGAAATTAAAAACAAATGGGAAATGAGTCAAATAACCATCCAATTTCTCTAATTGAATTTCATAAACAATTTGGTTTCCCATAAATCTACCTAATCTATATTGATAAAACAATGAAATGAGTGGCTTTATTTTTATAAACGTTGGAAGTTATTATAAATTAAAATTTAATTTCTACCAGATTGGCACACATATGTTAATTATATGTCTCATTTATAATTCTTATAACATAGTTTTGAATATTTTATAGCGTTGTGATGGTTTAGGCATGGTAAACGTGGTAGGAACTTGAATTCTATTTTAAAACTATATTACATTTATTTAAAATTATAATTAATTATAAAACAGGAAGTTTTAAGAATTCTACGAGTATGTAATTTTATGCTATAGGGAAAAATGTTAATTCACCGATAAAAATTATGAAATTTGTTTTTATTGAAAAAAATTGTCTTGTATACCATTCTGAAGGAAATTTTATAGATGAAAGTTTTAATTTACCGTATGACCGCCGATAATTTTATAGATTGTTCAGTTTATATATTTTTTGAAGTTAAATTTTAAATATTAAAATAGAAATCTTGCTTAACAAATTTTTCTAATCACTACAGATAGAATAAAATTATTGCAAAATTAATTGCTTGAACGACTTTGGAGCAGAATAAATTATTTTTGAAAACAAGTCATTCATATTTGAGAACGGGTGCTTTTCAACTGAATGAAAAGATTTCTTGTTTAATATTAAAATACTTTCTAGGAAATTAGGTCCAGCTTTCTTGTGAAAACAATCTCCTAACTACCATCTCTCCACTTCTGATGACTAAAACCATTAAAAATAAGCAATTTAAAACTCTGCAAAAGTCTTAAAAGAGCTGACCATCATTATAAAACGTTATCCTGTATTTATAACACAGGGCGAAATGCTCTCTTCTGTAAGAAAATTCGCAATTTCACACCATCCCGCACTTTAATTAAAAAAATAGACCTTCTCCTACTACAAGCCTCATAATTAGACGCTCTCGCAAAACCTCCCTCGCAAGATCCATAACTCAAATTAAGAAATACTAGCGCGTTTCTTAAAATAAATCTCCCGCCCTTTACTTTGCATAGTACTACGGGGAACAACCAGCAGACAGTTTAAAAATACTTGCGCATCAGCCACCCTATTTTCCTTGAGATATGTATTCTTCCCTTTATTTTTTTATTCTTTATTCCAGTTACAGTGCACAGAGGACACGGGAGAATAATACAGTTTTGTGAACCGACATCTGCCAGTGCTAAAAATGTAACAGTAGCAGTCATACCTACAGACGAAAGTGAGTGCTATTAAAAAAAAAAGACGATAGTGCGTTGTTCTGCTGCTGTTTTGTTGGTGGTCTGATCTTTTTTTTTTTTCATTTATTGTTTTGCTTCTTCTTGTTTTTAGGCTCTGAAAATGACTACCAAGTTGTTGAACCTTGTTTTGCATTCGCCGTGGAGCGCAGTGGGCGAAGAATTGTTCCAGACGTAATTGCGATATTAAGTGAGTGTGTGTACGAGTGTTATTTAAGATAACGGGTTCCTTATGGCGTGGAAATGTAATTACACTATTTGTTTCCTTTTTGCAGAGGAAGTATATTTAAAAAGCGGTATAACACACACTTAAAAAGACATACAAGTATCCTTATAAGCGTTGTATCTTTACGATCTAAAATATGCGTGAAATTTGTTATGTATTATGTTGTATCATTCTTGAGACTTGCATTCATTTACATTAAGTCCATTGCTAATTAGTGTTTTCTTTCATACATTTGGTTTTAAATCATTTCCTTAATGTGTAAATTTCATCCACAAACAGTCATTTACATAGTACTATTGTCTTCTCTATAAGTTATGTTTATAGATACATAAGTATTGTTTATAGGTCTGTCGAGAGAGAAAAATAGTCAATGATAAAATAAAAATAACTGACAGAATTTTATAAAACAGAAGCAAAATAATTTTTCTTCAAAAGTCAGGAAAGATGAAGTATTAAAACCAACACAGTGTATAAAAATACGTTTATATTTTTAAAGAAATGTGTAATGATATTAAAACAAATCATTAATGAATTGAAACATTAATGATAAATTGTTACAAATCGTAAAATGTGTTTTGTTTTTTAAATTTTGAACCAAAAGATTCTGGATAGTCCTAAGCTTATTGCAAATGTATCTATTTAATAAAGGCATAAGAGTAAAAAAAATCTACTCTGTATTTTTGATTAAATCAATTGACGAAAAGAAGTCGTCTAAAAATTGTGAGATGAATTTACACAAATTAATATAATCCCATTCACGAGGCACGATAGATGGCATTATATGTAGAACACCACAAAAGAGAGATGGCACCAAGATTCTTGTTTTAAAAACGAGAATAGTTAGGTGTATAACGAGAATAGTTAGTAGTTTGAGAAATAATAGGTGATTTCTCAAACTTTTAAAACTGTATATGCACGCTTTATAAGATCTTTTAAGATAAAGAAACCTTTACGCTGTATTGAATTTGTAAGGACTTTATAAAGTCCTTACAAAATAGCCAGATACTTGTTTCATCTACTGGGAAGTGCTGTTTTACAATATATTCAGTTTTTATCTTAGCTATTTAAATATAATTGAGATGGTTCTTTAACACTGTTGAAATAATGCCCATCTGATTCAAGTGATTACGATTTCATGCATCGAAGAAGATCCAAAAATTTGAATCTTCTGCAATTGAATGTTTAATATTAAAATGATATTTTCTGATTCCAGATAAATTTTCATATATAAAAGTCCATCACGATCAGTAATAGAATACATCCACATGTTTACTTTAAAACATATCTGCATAAATATCAGAGAAGTATTGATATTTTATGTACATTCTAATTTCAATCACGACAACTAAAACAAGTTGGAATATTGAATATTATATACATAAAGGAACTTTAACATTTGTATGTTATAAGCAACTTAAACTATATCGTAAAATACTTTTTTTAATTGGTTTACTTTTAAACCTAAGTAACCTTACAAAACAAGATAATGTGTTTTTGGTATGATATGTTCTTTGATATGTATATGTTACCGTTAAAGTGTGAAATCCGTTATTTCATAGAATAACTAGGTATTTCATGAAATAGCTAGACAAGTCATTTTAAAATATATAAAATTATTGAATTCTACGATTTAACTAGGAATTCTATAGAATAACGATTGTTTGATTGTTAAAGTATGAATATGCCACTCGAAAGTTCTTTGAACCGGTTCTAGCTACTTTTAGTCAGTTTTGAACCGCTTGTAGCTGCTTTGCAATGACGTGTGTGTATGTGTACACTTGATTCCATTGCTTTTAGACGTGGAATTAAGACGGTGTATTTCTGTTAGCGTTATATTATTATTATTATTATGTGTTATATTATTTATCAATTAATCATTCGCAAATATGAATAAAATGTATTTTTCGATAGATTATTTACGATCAATTAATTTATAAAATAACTTTGAAATTGTTTATTTTGACTTTAACGGTCTGTCATAAGTTATTTCATAGAATAACTACGTAAAGTTTGAAATTTTTCATCTATTATATACTTTAACTGACTTATCTAGTTACTTCACGAAATACCTAGTTATTCTATGAAATAACTGAATTATATACTTTAACGGTAACGTGTATATAAGCTTTTTCCATTCACAATCAGATAGAAATTTCTTCATAAAATGTATATCACTAGAAACAGTAGACAACTAGTGAACTTGTAAATTCAAATTACTGATGCAACAAATTAAAAGATTATTATTAACAAATGAAAAGATAACAAAATTATTCTTTTCAGGGAAATTAAAGAAAATCAGTATTTTTTTCGCTTCAACCGAAAATTGTTGCTTTTAATTGTATAAAGAGGGCTTTAAAAAACTAGACACGCATTATCAGTATTTTCGTTTCCTTTTTATTCCATTAAGTCGAAAATGCATCGATTTGAAATCTCGAGTCCGTTAATAAGATATAAATGTCATTGCTTTTTTGGCCATTTATTGTGTCCGCCATCTCTTAAAAAAACATACAATGGTGCTTTAGTATTTGATAACGACGCATAAATAAAGTGGAGGAGCACTGAAAATGCAACGGGGTAAATTTTCATTATACCTTTATTTACCGTGAGTTTGGCACAAAAGAATTATTTCTAACTGCTTTTGTACCCAATTTCTATTCCCCTTTTCTTTTTTGCATTTACTTTTTCCCTTTCTAATGAAGCTAACAATGGCGGGGCAGGAAACTAAGACAAAGCCTGAACCTTGTATTTCCGCATCTAATTGCAGCTACGAATCCGCTGTTTCTTTCTTTTCCCCCCTGTTTTTACCCCTTCCATGTTCCGTTTGGTAAAGGGGAACTAACTCTCCCAAACTTAATTTTGTAGCCTTACGCCCAAGCAATTTTGTAACGCGAGGCTTGTTTCTCTTTTATCAACATTGGCTTCATTTAATTTCAGCCAACAAAAGGTGCTTGATTGAAACATGTGCAAGGGTCAGAATAATAATAATAGACATGCCACAAGAAACGCCTCTCTCCTTCAAACAGTGATCTGCAAGTGAAAGAAGTTGTCCTTCGGGAGTAAGAGGACAGTGAAACTTTCCCTATTCAAAGTTTTCGGTATTGTGCACTTGATTAGGTGGTTGTTCTTTTCGTAAAGAAAATGTAATATAAGCAAATCGGAGGATATGATTGAGTTATCGATTATAAAATATTAAACTTGTGATTTGTTCCGTATTTTAAGGGGATTTCAGATTCAAGGGTATAACTTCAAAAGTCTACCCATTCTGCCATTTTAATTCATCACTGAAGAGGAGAGGAAGGAGAAAAAATAAGTTGTAGAATAGCATTACAAAGGGAAGTGTTCACCAGGACTCTGTACAGCAATACAAAAGGAAGTGTTCACCAGGACTTTGTATAGCAATACAAAAGGAAGTGTTCACCAGAACTTTGTATAGCAATACAAAAGGAAGTGTTCACCAGAACTTTGTATAGCAGTACAAAAGGAAGTGTTCACCAGAACTTTGTACAGCAGTACAAAAGGAAGTGTTCACCAGAACTTTGTACAGCAGTACAAAAGGAAGTGTTCACCAGAACTTTGTACAGCAATACAAAAGGAAGTGTTCACCAGGACTTTGTACAGCAATATAAAAGTATGTTTTCACCAGGACTTTGTACAGCATTACAAAGGGAAGCATTCATTATTAAATACATGCATATTGGAGGAATACAGCCTTTTCCTTATAAAACTTGTAATAATCACCTTATGTCAAAATCCAATAGATCGATGTGTAAGCCCGCTGGGATTTTTTTTTCACTGATAGAGCAATTTCCCTCCTTTATTCCACCAGGAATAAAAATTATTATTCCCATGTAGTCACACAAAAAAGTATTGGGACACTTGGCATGAATAACTCTATAGTTATTTATAAAACTATTTATCACATTAAAATAAAAACAAGATGAATCAAAAAATATTTTAGCCTTTGGTGTACAGTTTGTAAGGAAAATTTTATTGTTAATTTAGAATTAAAATTTGATCCAGCTTTTCTAATATAATTCAAAGGCAAAAGGAGTCAAAAAAGTATTGGGATACTTTTGAAATGAGAAATTCAACAAATATATAGCAAATATAATAGAATTGAATTTACTACCACTTTTTTAGACTATAATTTTAAACATAAAAATTTCAAAAGGTAAGATTATTTATAGAAAAATGGTGAGAAATTAAGATACCTAGAATTATGTGCGAAAACTTGTAATAAGTCATTGGAAAAATGGAAAATCAGTTCACTGTTCAGAACATATCTTAAAATTTAGTAAGTTTACTGTTTTTAACATTATTCATAGGTTCAAGAAAACAAATAGTGTTGAAAACAAGCAAAGATCAGGGTGACCAAGGGCATTTAATGAATGTGAAAAGAGGTGGATTGTGAAACTAGTGCAGTAAATTAGCTTACTTTAAACTAGTGCAGTAAAATTGACTCTGCAATGTAAAATTAAGTTCGGAAAATCTGTCAATCCTAAAACTATTTGTAATGATACCTCTGTTTTCTTAAAGTATCTGAAAGAAAGTTCTACATCAGCACACGAAATCGAAAAGCTAGGCTGGCATTTGCTAAAATGTATTTAAAGAAGCCAAAAGAATTTTGGAAAAATGTAATTTTTGTTGATGAAAGCTAACATAACATTTTCGGATCGGATGGCAAGCAAAAAGGTGGAAACCAAATATAGCAAATACATGTCAAAAATTTACGGCCTACTGTTAAATATGGAGGTGGCAATCAAATAGTGTGGGGTTGTATGGCAAGCATTGGTGGTGGGAATTTGAATTTATTGATGGTACAATGAATAAATATGTCATTCTCAAGCGAGATTTAAAGGAAAGTGCGAGCAAGTTGGAAATCTCAAGAATTTTAAATTGCACCATGATAATGTCCCGAAACATACTGCTAATATTTGCAAATTATGAGTCCTCTACTACTGTACCAGTTTTATTAAGACTCCCGAACAAAGTTCAGACATTAATCCCATTGAATATGTGGGGGATTATTTGCAGCAAAAACTATATGAATATCAAATTTCTAACTAGCAGGACTTAAGGAAACATTTGGTTGAAGAATGAACCATTCTCAATTTAAAAAAAAAAGTTGATAATTTTGCAAAAAATCGGTACAATCCATGCCAAATAGAATATAAGAGGTCAAAAAAAGAAGGATGTCCCAACAAGAAATTAACTTTATTAGGTTTTCATTGTTTTTCTTAATTTATTGGGAAGTGTCCTAATACTTTTTTGAGCACGTTTTCTTGTTTTATTTCCTTAATTTTTAATATCAACTATAATTACATTAATCTGAGCGTTTTGTTTGAATTATTATGGTTTGTACATATATCAAAATTATATTGTTACGAATCCTTGATGCGGCTTCCCAGCATAGTGGGTTCCATAGGAGGTCCCAGAGCTTGGCGACAAACTTGGCGACGAATTTGGAGACTTTGGCGCCAAAATAGATAATACCCGAAACATCGAGAATTTTCCCGACCGTCCAGTAGGAACGGAGATACGCCTCGAACGTTCCTGATTGGTTGAGGGTGAATTGAGGAGAAGTCGGAAGCGACAGAGCAGAGCAGAGTAGTAGTGAACCAGAGTCGTCGACGGTGAATTGAGTGGTGAACCAGTGGAGTCGTCGTAGTTGTGAACCGTCGGGGTATTGAGTCGCCGGCAGCGACAGAGAAGAGTAGTCGTGGACCAGTGGAGTCGAAGAGTAGCCGGAATCGACAGAAGAACTGGCCTTCCAGAGATTAGCGGAGCTGCGACGGAGTCAAGTGAGTGCTGAATTAAGTCGTGCGCTACGGTCTGCATTAGAGTCTGTTGTGTGCTGTTGTCTGCACGTCTCGGCTGAAGATAATTGTGTGCTGTATATAGTTGTCGTCTTTGTGTTGTCCTGTGTGTCTTCGTGTAAATAAACGTCGTTGTTTCCTTTTCTACTGCCGCCTGCTGGTTGAGTGTTCTCCGCACCATATAACTCCCACTATCCAAACGAACCCCCCCCGGAAATTCCGTAACAATATTTAATTCTTTGTTTTGGTTTCATTTGTATATTTAAATAAATTATTGTAATAAAAATCTGTGAACTTTTAGTGTGTCACAATACTTTTTTGACAGAATGTATATACTATAGTGTTCGAATTTATTGGGACAAACATGTTTTTCTTGTCAGATTTAATATGTAATGACCAGTAATGTCCTGAACCGTCTCAAACCGGTTATATCTGCCTAGAGGTAATGTGACGAATCGACCTTGACTAGAATTTACTCATTTATCTGGTTTTAGTGTATCAGTAGTTCAGTTGCGAATTTTTCAGTGTAGCAACTGGTGGTTAAAATTCTGCGTTCCATGTAAAGTTGTTACTTTTGCTCGTTCAGCGGTGGGTATTAATCCGAGGAAGCGTTCTAAATTAATCGCTGTTAATGAATCCACTTCTATGACTATGAGAGATATAGTTAATGCAGTTGGTGTGAGAAAATCAAGAATTTCAAGATTCTGGATTATCGTTTTCAAAAAGAAAAGGAAAATATATGTGCAAACAGAAAATTGGTCCAAAAACTGATAAAATCTAACATTTCTACGTCATGTACTTAAACACTCCCCCTCCCTCTCGAACCGCCTTAAAAAAACCAACCAACAACTAAAATCATCCTAATAAACAAATGCTTCAGAAAAAAAAAAATCAACGATACTGTATATTTCGATTTTCATTCATTTCTTATATCTCCTCAACCATTTTTTACAAACAATCAAAATTAGTTGATACAGACAAGATAGTTAGAACCAAATGTTCACTGCATCGGATTAAAAAGAAAAAATTCAATAATCATTAAGAACATCAAATATAAGTTATATGTATTTTACAATTTGAAGAAACATATGAAAAGAAAGAAATAAAATAAAATCTGATAAAAATAGCCATTCCCCGCTTTTGGTATTATTTATCTTATTATAAAATTGATCGTCTTGAAGGTATTATTATATTAACATTTGAGTAATTATAGCAATAGTTAATATCCACTGCCCTTACACATTTATTGCAATCGTTATTAATATGCATCACGACAAAAACTGAATGATTTTTTAAATGATTCAGTCGTGACTTTGGTGTTGAGAACTATTCATCTATCGTTCCTCTCACATCTGTAATTCATATTTTTTCTTATGCTTTGAAAAGAAGGCTACGGACTATAAGAATTCATACAATTACTAATTATGAGGGTAGGTATAAAACTTTCCGGCCTAACAAGGCAAACAAATAAATTCTGATTAAAGACTGTTTTATTTTTTTACGTAGTCTTCTTTCAAAGACATACACTTGCTCCAGTGGTGTGGCAATGCTTGGATCCCCTCTCCCTAACAGCTTACTTCTAAGGCCTCAAAGAAAGAATTCCTCGCTGAGAATGACTTGAATATTTCAACAGAATTTCCTTCCAGCCAGAAATCTTTTCAGGTTGGGGATGAGGTTGGTAGTCCGAGGGAACCATATCAGGAGAATAGGGTGCACGAGGAAGAATTTCACACTTCATGAAGTTTTGCCATCACAATGACAGCATTGTCCTGGTGAAACAGGACTTTCTTCTTGGCCAAACATGGTTCTTTCTTCTTTGAATTTGGAATGCAATTTATTCAAAATATAAGCATAATATTCCCTTAAAGTTTCAAAAAACTGTTGCCATACCCTTTCTAGTAGATGGCGCACATTTTGGGTGCCGATTCCTCTTTCGCTGTTCACTGTTTTGATTGTTGTTTGGTCTCTGAAGTATAGAGAATGACCCATGTCTCATCCACAGTAAAGAAACGCAGCATAAAATCAATTGGGTTTGAATTGTACAGCTACGATATTGTCGTACGCTGCGGTTTTTGATTCAAGATCAGCAAACGTGGCACCCATCTTGCTGACAATTTTCTCGTACCCAAAATACTGATTAAATTATCATACGTTCGTTTTTTATTACCAACAGACTCAGAAACCTCTGCCAATTTCAATCGGTTATCGTTCATAATATTCTTATTAGCTTTTCTAACAATTTCATCTGTAGTGAGTGATTTTGGTTTTCCAGAACGCTCCGCATCCAGAGAGCTTATACGACCCCGTTTAAAATCTGCAACCCATGTTTTAATAATTGTAAATGAAGGAGCAGATCTCCCCAGTGTAGTATCTCGCTGATAGTAAGTTTTAATATCAGTTGAAAATAAGCCTTTTAAAAAATATTTTATCACAGCTCGAGTTTCAGTTTTCTCCATTCTTGGATGAAAACAAAAGAAGGAAATTTTAAAACAGCACAATATAAAAATAACCAAACACAAATCTTTTAAAATTCGTAAGAAGTGTTGAATATAGATGGCTTTAGGCAAAGTTATTCTGGGAGTGCCACCGCTAGGTCAGGCAGGAAATCTTTCATCCCACTCTCCTATTTTAATATAGGGTTTTAAATAGGAATCTTTGAAAATATTAAAATATTTTAATATATTCTTTATTTATTAATTACACAGCAGCAAAACTACATAAGATAACAATTGTTAGGACTTTAGTTATCTTTTTCCCTTCACAATGCCCTGAATGGGGATATTTTAAAACTAACCGAGTGACCAAAACACAGCCAAGAACTGACATTTTAAGACATCTGATTATTTTTCTATAGAATACTCTGAATAAGTAAAATTTCAAACTAACGGCTCAATGACAAAAACGAAACCAAAAACTGACATAATAGGATTGCTTATTTTTCTTTAGAATGTTCGGAAGATATTTTAAAATTAACAGCTCATTGACAAAAAGCACAGTCAATAATTGTCAATATTAAGATCTCTAATTATTTTTCTTTAGAATGCTCTGAATAGTGATATTTAAAACTAACAGCTCAGTGACAAAAGCGAAACCGATAGCTGCCATTATTAGGACTCCTGATTATTTTTTTTAGAATGTCCCAAATAATGATATTTTAAAACTAACATCCCATTGGCAAAAGTACAGTCATTAACTGGCATTATTAAGACTTCTGATAATTTTTTTATAGAATGCTCTGAATAAGGATATTTTAAAACTAACAGCTCAGTGAAAAAAATCAAAATCGATAGCTGGCATTATCACGACCTCTGATTATTTTTCTTTAGAATGTTCTGAAGAAAAATATTTTAAAACTAACTAACCATTGACAAAAGCACAGCCAATTACTAGCAGTATTAAGACATCTTATTATTTTTTTAGAATGCTCTGAATAGGGATATTTTAAATCTAACTGCTCGGAAACAAATAAATAACTGATAATTACAATAATTGGAGCTACTTATTATCTTTTTTACACAGCTTTGAATATAGATATTTTAAAATTACAAGCTAATAACAAAAATGCAACCGAACCACTAATTCTTTTCTTTATAGAAATAATAAATATCTGAATAGGAAAACAGTAATGATAATTACTTTATAATAAAAATGAAACACAGACTCAAAGCAAATTTACAGATCTTAATTTTCACAAGGCACAAAAATGGGTGAGAAAAATTATAGTTTTCAGCTGTTTAGTCATTGACAACATAAGAAAAAATATCGATCGATTTGTTTATCTTAGTTCTTTGAAAATACTAGTCCCAAATATGTAATGGAAGCTGACGAATTTAATTGTGATATCTACGTGAAGCATGTTTTAAAAATAGAAAATATCTTATTTCATAGCTGGCTTCAAAACAATGAAGGAAATGAAGCACGCGGTGCTTGAGACAAGATGTTAATTCAATTTCCGTTAAATCTGCTTTGTTTCCAAAATTTACAAGCTTCAACAATGAAAAGCGAATGCACAAGAATATATTCTTCAGAAGACTTAATTCCGGGTTTATACAAACAGGATATTAATTGCTTAAGACCCTCGCGAATTACCTGAGCTTGATTGAATAACATTTAGAAAAGTGGGAACCTTATTAAACATACAGATTCTGACAATGGCCAATATTGCGGAAAAGCTCTCGAGTATTTTAAAATGAATTAAGTTAAAAACCGAGATTGTAAATTTCGGCTATTACCATGATAATAGCGAAATTATCCTTTTTAAAATTCTTCGTAAAACTTCACCACTTAAATTCCCTAAAGAACAAGTATTTTCCCCTAAAAACCAATAAAGAAAGAACTGATGGAAAATGATTCTCAAATAAAAATGCAAATGAAGCTTTAAAAGAAGCGTAAATTTTACACAGAATTCTTGGGAAGATGAGTCATTATTATTATTTTTTTTTTCACTTTCTCTTTTGGCTGGTGAAGTATTAACTTAAATAAATTATTCAATGAATCAAAACTTGAGCAGATAAAAAAATGGAATAAGTTTACCCATGCGGTTTACGGCTAACTATTTTCGAAAATAAATTAGCGTAATAGTCAAAGGGATCATGCCCCTTTTTTGTTAGGTGTGAAAAAAGTAAATCATTTCATGTTTTGTAAAATGCTTATTTTATATTAAAAGAATTTCAAAAGATTCTTTTAATGCATATAAATTGAATTCTAAAAATACCTTGACTTTCGATTTCCAATAACCATGAGTTAAATTATAGTGTATGAACTCAGCAACAGGAAGAAAATATTACCTGAAAAGAAAAAAATATTTTTTATTAGAACATTAATGCTGAAAAATATAAATTTATAAAAGGAAAAAATGAGATTGCTATTAAAGAAATACATTGCAAATATTCAAGTGTCAATTATTCATATTATAGAAACCATTTTCCCCGAATTCTACTAATATTATAAAATATTTGTAGGCTGTATTTGCATCGTAAAATATTAAAAAATATTGCATTAGAATTCCATGATATTTTTATTGAATAGTGTTTTTGAACCATAAAATTAATCTTGATGCTTTCTTAATAAATTGAAAATACCTTTGAGGAAAATAGATTATAATTTTATTACTATCCACGCTTTATAAAACGCAGCGTGATTTAAATTTCTATTATCTTTAATTACAATAAATAAATTCATTACGTTTATGATGATTTTATGTGGAAGAAATGCATTTCAGTTTGAACGATGTATTTCATGAGAATTTTAATCTGGTTTAAAAGCTGCATAAAGTAATGATGAGAAAAATAATAATAAAATTAAAAAAAGCAAAAAAAAAAAAATTAAATAAATAAATAAATACTAAATTTAATGATGGACGTTATATTAAAAATTTAATTAATATCCGAAATTGACAGCTTAATTTCGTGTAATAAAAGAAATCTATATATAATCAGTGACAATATATATAAGCAAACATCTAAGGTAAGATAATATAATAAGGTACGTTATACGATAAGGCTAGGTTATTTATTTAAAATATCTTAAGATTATTCATTGTTTCCTTTAATTATTTTTCGAAAAAATTTAAAGTTTAAAATTATTGTAATAAACTATTTATAAGATATTATAATTTCATTCATTAGAAATAGATACTTTAAGCACTGAATATAGAGCAATTTTCAAATTTTATTTGCCTTTATTACTGAATACTTACATGCGCAGGAATATAGGTAAAAAATAAAACCCAATTATTTAGGTAACTTTTTTTCACGTAATTAAAGGAGCTGTATTTTATTTTACCAAATATATAATATCAGCACACATTTGTATGTGTTTATGATCAAATTTCTTGATTTATTAAATTTATCAGAATTTCTCTTTCAACTCGGAAAACACTACACTAGATTCCCTCAAAAACATTTATTGTTGCGAGAACCCATTCCTTATAATACAATTTGACAAAATCAAATTGGATTGCCACTATTTCAAGTAAATGCTCTAATTATTTTCAGACTCCTGTCGCTTTCTTTGAATTACTACATAAAAATTCTATTTTATTCGTATAATACATGTCTTTTTATTTTATAATATGACATCGCGAACATGTCATAATTCCACAAAGTGTTACAAAACTATTGGAGTTTTTGTACCATTACAGGAACCTTAATATCAATTTATAAATTTTTATTAAACTTGATTTGTTTCATGTTTGGAAAGATTGAACCTTACAAATGAATCCCCTCCCTAATAATCTTATGTGTTAGAGTGTTGGGGCACTTATGCATTCTTGATAATATGAAATTTTTATATTTTCATGTTTTAAATTTCATCTCATCAATTCATTTCATTCATTTTTGATATTAAAATATAATATCACTAGTCGTGAATTTGAAACAAAGATTAATCTTAACATTTCATAATATTTGTACAAAAATTTGAATTTAAAGAACTAGAAAGAAAATCATAATTAAAAAATAATATCTATTATATTAGTAAAATAATGATGTAAAAGACTGATAAAATGATGAGAAATCCTTTCATAAGTTTCTTTCTCTCTATATATAAGAAAAAAAAACCACATTGCAAATGTATATAAATGCTGTAAAAACAATGATTTTTCATAAACATTCTGATTTAGGCATTTGTCTGTGTACTATCTCAATTCAACATACTTTGTTGGTTTGAGTACTATCTTAATTTAACATACATTATTATCCACATTTTAAAGAGCACTCATACTTAAATCCTGCTTCTAAAACTAGAGCCTCAAACCAGATTGTAAATTATTCTTCTAGAAAAGTAATTTAAATTCCAACATCACACCAAACTGACTCATTTAAGTCGAACTTCAAACTAGTATCTCCCTTCGTTAAATTTAATGCAAAAGAGATGAAAATGAAAGAAAAGACGAGAAAAAAAAAGTCATTTAAAGGTCGCACGCATCTGTTCTGTTCTAACAACAAAAACATCATTCATGGCATTAATCAAAGGAATGGTAGCACCTGATTATAGGGCTGGAGACTTGTGAGACGAGTTGATTGAACGTGGTCTGGGTATTAAAGGACCCGAGAAATAGATACACTAGAAAGAGACGAAACAACGTGTCAAAAAGCTAAAAGAAAAGGAAAAAAAAAATCTACTTTTTGGGGAGGGTGCTTCATTTTTTTCTCCTTCTCGGAACAAAAATTGTTGTGCCGCTCAACTATCTCAAATAAAGCTGGCCAGCATTTATCGGAATCAAAGCAATAAGGTAAAATTGCCCTGCTCTACAAAATCGTTCCGTGGTGTTCCAAGATCATTCTACGAAAAGAGTTGGGGTCTTTTCTTTGGGCTGGAACAAAAAAGAAAGCGGCCGTATGCAATACAACAAATGTCGTTGAAAATAAACCCCATCGTGTTATTTTACCAGCATAGGAACATCATTTGGAAAAGAATTGAACGGTGAGCCGCTCGCAGTGCCAAAAACCGGATTTTTCCGGATCAGGAAGGAACCCGCATTCGGCAAAATGGCGGCGGCTTAAATATGATCCGTTTTAATCTCGGACCATTTTTATGGAAGAAACTTTTTGTGGATGATTGTGGATCTTTTGCCGGCAAGTTAGACTGGACGTCTTTTCATTTCTTGTTCTTTTTTTTTTCCGTTACGCTATTTGGCGATGAGGTGTTCTTTAGAGAATGGATGTATGAGGATTACTTTCGAAAAGGAATCGGTTCTCGTTACGGTTCTTCTCTCTTCAGAACTTTCTTATTTTCCGAGCGAAGACAAAGAACGGGGACAAGAGAGTTCTTTTAGGGAAGGAAGATTAATAAACTGTTTCAAGAAGCTGAAAATAAACATTTTTTCATAGTTTTTCATTTTTAAGATAATTTTATTTAAAGATGCTTCTAGCATTCTCTTAGATGAAAAATTTAGTTTTATCCCACGTCTTAAAATTATATTTACGTATTTCTCTTAAAAATACAGATTACCACATTGACAGAACTTTTAGAAATATTATATTCAACTATTAAATTAATTGGAAGCAATCTGACTTTTGATTTAAATTATTTCCAAATTTTAAAAAGTTAAATGATTTTCGAAAGTTCTTATTATTTTTAGTTTCAGAATATTTTAATATCTAAGTCCAAAATTAAATGCAAAATATAAGGAACAGATAATTTAAAAATAAATTGATCCGATAAGAGTATTTTGAAGCAATAAAAAGTAGCAGGATTGCTGGCAACAGTTGCAAATATACTATTTATCATATGAGTTCAATGTTTTTTACATAAAAAATTAGTTCAAAATAGTATCGTAAATCCACTTCGATTAAAAGATATTTTTCAATATAAAATTTAAATGCATTCATATCGAAAAAATAATTTAAATAATATATAATTTTTTATAATGTTTAATTACTAGATGCTATAAAACTTTAAATTTAGAAGAACACTTTTTAAGTAAAGTAACACACAACGGCAGGTTTTTAATCTTTGTAATAGAAAAAGAATTTCGATTTATTTTAATATGAAGAATGTGGGCAGCGATATTCTATAAATAATCTGTGTAAACTCTGAGGATAGTATTGCTTTTAAATACAATGACAATAACTTTACATAAACATACATTGACAGAGATTTTTTTTTTACAGAAATTAATACTACTCAACACTTTATTTCTTGATTTAAACAAAATATATATGACATGGATCAAAGTAATATCAAACTATGAGAAATTAGCAATGTAAAAAAATTTCAAGGCAATTTTTGTAATTGTTTATTCTGTTAAAGGACGAAAATATATTAATAATCATATTATGTAGCTTTACTAGATTAATTTTTGAAATGTTTTTGGAAAAAATTATGGATTTCATACTCGTACATACAATCCGTGATATCAAGTTCTTCTTGCTCAGTGGATTCCAGAATAAAACAGGTATAGTACTAATTATACATTCCATACCAATAATCTAAGTATATATTTACTTTATTATATTTTAATTTCAATATTAAAAACAATTCCTTCAAATATATTATCAAGATCAGCTGCCTTTCTTAAACAAACACTAGCTGATATATTCGGCGTTGATCAGGAATAATACTTTTATGTCTAATATTTTTAATGCAAGTCTTTTTTTATAGAATATTATTACACACAAAATTACATTTATCGTCTGCTTTTTTAAAAATTAAAATAAAAACCTCAGCTGACCCAAACGATTTTTAAAAAATCACCGTTATCTAATTTCTTTCATAAATTTTTAATATTTGTTGCAGAAATACTTCAAATTTGCTTACGAATATTGAAGTAAAAAAAAATAATTAACTGATCAAAAATCGTTTATTAGTCAAATTTTTTTTATTAAAAACATGAAAATAAACCAAACCAATGCGAAAAAAACCTGAAAATTTCTTTTTACTTACCAGTTGAAACCTAATATTTAAAAAGTGGATAAAAAAGCCGCCATTTTTTCCCTTTAATTTAAGAACTAGGTAATATATTTCTTAAGCTATGTGCAAAATTTTAAGTAAATCCTTTCATAATCCTCTGAATTAAAAAGAATTTTGTTTTATATCTCTTTCCAGCCCCAAAAATACTTTTTTTACCGATTTTAAAATGAACTTTAGTCATTTAATCGATATATTTTGGTTAATAAAAAAAATTTCCCATCCTTTTTATAAAAAATTCAAAAAATAGAACGTCTTTCAAAAGATTCATTTTAACCGCAGTCACATACTTTAAAATATTCAATCAGATAATCAACGTAATATTTCGGCGGATATCTTCATTTTTTTTAAAGATTTCAAACTTCTAGTTTACAATAAGTTTGATTTATCTAGAATTATTTAAAAAAATTGCTTTTCACTTTATAAATACGATAATGTACATAGAAAAAAAATTGACTTAATATCGTTTCCATCTATTTGACTATAAATAAATAATTGAAGGAATGAAAGGTATAGTTTTAAATTACTCTTAAAATTATTTTTAAAAGTTCATTGAAACTGGAGAGAAAATCTTAAGGAAATTTTAATATAACTATGCTTGTTGATGTAATTTACAGATAGCTTACTGGCCTATAAATATTATGTTAAAAACAAAATATTTATATGTTTATAAATAGTGGGATTTAAATTATATATTATTTTAAAATACATATATACATTTAAATAGTATATATTATTAAAAATATATAATCTAATAGTTTTATTATATATTATTTTATTATAAATTTATAATCCAAATTTATAAATTTTGGATTATAAATATATAACATGATAAATCGTTTTTTAAAAAATATTTAAAAAGCCAATTGAATGCAATACAATATACCTAGATTCCAATATAATACTTCTTATTTTATGCTATAACATATTAGTTTATAATTTATTTTCTAACGAAATAAAAGATTTAATTTGAATAATTAACATGTAATTAAGACAAAATAAAATTAACCATAAAATAATAGAATCATTAACTTATTAAAAGTTCGTTCACACATGTTACAGCCAATTAAATAAAATATTCTTTAAAATTATTACTAACTGAATTTATCTATAATTGAGAGACACAATCATAAAGTTAAAAAATAACTGCAAAAAATTGATTTTAATTATTTAGAAAATGTAGTCAAGGATGCTCGACGTTTTATAATAATTACTTACAGTAAAGCAGACAGGTTTGGAGCTTAAAAAGAACCTTTTTTTTGTAATTAATTATAATCCCATAGCAGGAGTCCTCTTAAAATTTCGAAACAATGTTAATTTTATATTAAGTACAATAATAACAATAAAATAAAATAGCCGTAGAAGTTTGCGAGAGTGGATTATTTTCTGAAATGAAATTATTAGGCTTGCATATTTGTGCGCTTTCAACTATAGGATAAATATAGATTTTTAGATAAAGGAAAAATAAATAAATTTATGAAATGTTTTTCATAATATCTTCATCATTTGGAGATTTAAAAAGATTCTAGAAATTTTAAAAACTAATAGAAAGAACTCGTAAGTACCCAAGAAAAATGAAATTTAATTCAAAAGAAAAGTTACAGATCAAGACTGATTAAAAAAATGTATATCAAAAGTAAATTCAAGAACATGGCTATGCCTTTTTTTAACTCTCGCTCCACTTTTTTTAGACGGAAAATTTTATCAAAAATTTTCCTTAACCCCTTGACCTACGAATTTATTTACCTATCTCATTAGATAACACATGCTCTTTGTGAGAATTATTAATTACTATAACATTATAAGAGCTTTCGAGATATTGATCTTTTCTTTATACTTTCTCTGAATTGCAGATTAAAAATTTACTAATTCGATTCACGAGTCAGATTCGTCATTGTATGCGAAGGGGTTAAAAGCACTGTAGCATCCCTAATATTAGAAAATAAATGTGAAGTAAATTATAAATTAAAACAAATTAAACGCAATAAAATTTAAATATTTTTAGAATAGTAAAAAAATTTAATAAAATTTGCCAAAATACAAATATCAATAAAATATCTAGTATAAATATATGTGCCTAAAAAATTTAAGCTGAAATATTTATTTTCTTACCTCCGCCATTTGATATTTAAACCTAATAATTTTACAAAGCTCTAATGTATCAATACCATATCTGGAATACTTTGCAATACGTATAACAAAGCAATCTGATACTAAAATTCTTATAAATATACATTTTCTTGTATTATACCAAACAACAAAGATAGCATGAATTATGAAAATTTATGCAAGATATAAATTAGCAAGAACGATGAAGAACAGCAAGGAGATGGAAGAAAAAGAACTAATTATATGGACAAAGAACTTTCCCGTTTATATATAATCAGAAATAAAAAAAAATCTCGAAATATATATTCTTTGTCGTATAATTAAATGGTTCGCACCACTTGTTAAACCCAAGTTTTTACGACGGTGATTTACTTTCTAAAAGGGTTCTTGGGAGAAATTCTTATTTTGATACGAGGAAACCCAATCTAGTTTTAAACGTTAGCAAAACCAATAGCTAGTAAAAGATATCCGTTAGAATTGCTTCATATAAATGGATGCATTAACTGCAGCAGAAAGAAATACTGAAGGGGATTGACAATGGCGAAAGTAATGAATAGCTTGCTGTAATAGCTTTCTTTTATTATCATCATCATTACACCGATCGCTTTCAAGTTTTTGAAACTAATAATATTGAGTGATTTATTGTCATCATTATTCTGCAAGAATACACATAATAATATCATTCTAAGAGATTTTTGTGTGATACTTCACAGGCATCATCACGGCGGCGACATTTTTGACCTCGGCATGAAGTTTTCAAACAAAAACCGGCAGGTAAAGTCTCCTCAAAACTTTCTCGCATACTCTTTAATAATAATGTCATCCCAAAGTACAGCTTGCATGGTATTGGTGTACAAAAGTTTCGAAATTTTAACCTTTGGCATGAATTTGGAATTTTGACTAAATCTACTGAGCAGTCCTTGGCGAGTTTTTTTTTTCGCCAATTAATTCCTGGCATGTGATTAATAATATATTGAAATCGAATTTGTGCTTAAAACTGCTTTTTGAAACCGACTGAAACATTAAGTCGCAGCGTTTTTGAATTATCGTGTTTACTTGTTTCTGAAAGTGTGGACAGATAGTCAATCAACCTTTTGTTGTATTTTTCTGCACTATAGTTGTTAAATCTATGCACCGAATCTTATCTATATAGCTCTGTTTGTTTTGTAGTTATATTAATTTATATCCGAACAGTCGGACAGACAGACTTTATCTGAACGGATGTTGCTCAAAATTTGACAGAAATCTACGAATTTGGTGTAAAGACCATATACCAAATTTCATCTGTCTAGCTCAAAGCGTGTTTGTGCTATCTTTATGAAAGACAGAGAATGCCAAAAATTTGTCTTTCGATTCCAGGGAGGTCGATATGAAAATTCGCCAATATTTTGCGTTCGAATTTTCTAATGATTACAATGATTTATACATACTTTCCATACTGGAAGATAAAAAACAAAAACATTATAAGACATTCGAACCTATTCGAATGCATTCGCACTATATATATGCACACGTCATAACATTTAATTGCCTTGTGGTTACATTGTTTTTACATTCTCGCACATAAAGCATGGAAAGTATCATAAAAAAGTGTGATTTCGATATTTTGATGGGTCTTTACATTTTATACTATTTTGAGTTCAAGAAAACAATTTTTAGAATCAACAAAACCATTTCTCGTGAGTCACTGCCTGATTCAAAAACATTGTGGGTTTTGTTAGATTGATGCCTCGGTTTGAAGCAAGATAAGAATTATTTTGGGATGGACCTCTCATTCTGAACCACAGTCAGACGAAAAGGACGACGCTTGAACTGGCAATGAACTGGCAACAACCTCCCCTTTCAAACTTCTGCAGCTCATTCGCAGAATAATATTTGGTCTCGATGTATTTAACTTATACCTGATCGGCTTACACTAAGATACTTTGGGAAATTGGGTTTCGAGTCAGGAGTCCTCCATTTCTGATGTTGAAACTTTACCATCAAACTATGACGTCTGCTGAGATGCATCGCAGCTATGAAGCTAGACATATGAAATTTCAATACTGAATTATCATTAAAATTGTAGATCCAAATTAACATTTGGAATGAATCCGTCACTATGTGATCGTGCTTTGGTGAACATTTTAACTTTCTGAATTATAAACATGAGTAGTAAATAGAATAACTTGTGGACACACACACACACACACACACACACACACACACACACACACACACACACACACACACACACACACACACACACACACACACACACACACACACACACACACACACACACACACACACACACACACACACACACACACACACACACACACACACACACACACACACACACACACACACACACACACACACACACACACACACACACACACACACACACACACACACACACACACACACACACACACACACACACACACACACACACACACACACACACACACACACACACACACACACACACACACACACACACACACACACACACACACACACACACACACACACACACACACACACACACACACACACACACACACACACACACACACACACACACACACACACACACACACCCTTTTAAAACGAGATAAGCAAAATAATTTTTTATCGCTTTTCTCATAACTGAAATCCAAAATTAATAATCCATTTCGAATACCCATGGAATTAATTATTATCTCTCCTCATTATTAATTATTATACCCATAATATATGAGCTTATATAATAATATAAAAATAACATCATAATGGCAACATATAACTTCAGTGAGGTAAATGAGCTCTTAAAATATTCCTTAATATGTTATTTTTGCAATGGATATGGAAAAAATGGTATAGGTACTATATTCTACTGTTCATTAATAAACTCTTAATTATTTAAGAATCATAAAAAATTACTATAATAAATTCTTAATTATTAAAGAATCATAAAAAAATGACCATAATAAACTCAGAATGTAAATAATACAAAAAATATTAAATAGATTGATTTGCCTACAAAGTAATTTAAAAATAAATCAAAAGAATGATATTGAAATTTTCCGTTTTAAGTATCATAAGAATTTCAGAAATCCCAAAACGATAATAAATTTTAAATAAATTTGAAATGGAGATTAAAGTTTGCTACAAATTAAAAAAAAATCTATACAAGAAATATTGAAACGTGTATAATTTGTTTTATCTAAAATTATTCTAGCAGTTATATAAGATGTTATTCGACAAATCAAAAATGTTCAAGTTTCATCACTTAACAAATTAAAGTAAATATAAATGCAGCATATTTGCACAGATCCCTTTTATTATTCTTTATAATTACATCGAAAGGATTAACACGAATAATACCTAATTTTACTTTCTAAATTGTATATCACAAGATAAATATTAAAGTTTAAAAAAAAAAATTACTAAATACTAGGTTTCGGAAAAAGAATAACAGCATTTTAATGAACTTTACGAAATAAAACACTTTTTAATGACATGGATTTCAATTTCTAGCTAATTAAAAAAAATTTTCGTTTAACGACATTAAAATTTATTCAGTTTAATCTATTATTATTCATTTTGCTCAATTAAAAATAAAAAAATAAGAATGATTTTTTATTATAATTATTGAACATGAAATAAAAAAAAAAAGATTCATTAAATGATGTGATCTCTTGTAAAATTTAGTAAAAGATCTTCAAAATAGCACGATTATGTAATGTATGAGGAAACTAATTTTATAAATGTATACAGTCAAATAACAAAAATATTAGGAGTACATTAAATTTTTTACTTATAAAATATACAAATAATAACTTATTCTAACTTCAAACAAATCTTAAAAGCAATTAATTACTTTATTATTTAACCCTTTAAAGGGCCCTTTTTTTCTAGCCATATTATGTTAAAATATTTTTAGGCTTGAAATTAGAATAAGAAAAGGGATTCATTTAGCTTATTATATAAATTTAATTTGATTAATTAATTAATTTGGTTAATTAATAATTAAGTGACAAACCAGGACACATCATTTTGTGTGAGATAAAGAACTGAAGCGTCTAAGTTTCTGTCTTTCTAAAAAATTTTGTCAAAACTTATACCAACCTACATAATTTCATACAAATATTGATCAATTTGGAGGGAAGCATACTTCCCACGACCCTAGAAAGGGTTAAAATAAAAAGTACATATATATGATATATATCATATGTAGCATAAAACGTGTATATTATTCCGCCATTATCAATTTTACCTTCTGTTATAAGGAAAATTACGTTACATAAGGAATAGAATTGTTTTTGTAAGTTTGATATTAATAAAAAATATTGTTGATCATTTGGATATAATATAAAGGTGCTTTAGCAAACCTTATAAAAAGAGTTGAATGCTAAAGGCCGAGACAGAATAACAAGGTTCAAAGTTATTTTCATGATGTAGATGGCGTTGCGGAATGCTCTCTCATGATGAATAAAATCAATCGACAAACTATCATATAGGGAAGGAGAGAGTAGACTTTCTCTTTAGGTAATTGTTTTGTTTTATTAAGATGTTTTAAACAAAGAGACAACATTCATACACATATAATATGTTTTAAACAAAGAAATAGCATTGATACATGTAACTACAAATAATTTTAATATTATAACTCGCTAGATATGCTATAAAAATATGCAGATAACATTGTATTGAAGTAAATGTTTGGAAAATTATTTAATATTCAATAAATAAAATGTTAATGTGATGCTTAAGCCTTTTGATCATATGAATTTACTGAAGATTTCAGTAGTAAATTTTGCCAAATCAAATTTTAGGAGAAAACTTATTGAGTCAATAGTAACTACATTGCTTTGGGCTGCGCTTTTTTTTTTCTCATTTTAAATTTGATTTTTCTCGACGCTTGAACTGAGCATTTGGAAACGAATGGATGAAATATGGCGACCTCATACACATAACTGTATTATTGCATAATATATTCGACTTCATTACTTTTTCCTGAATCATATGGGCCAAGCATAACTGGACAGACAAAATTGCCGAATATTTCAAACATTATGCTTTGCTAAAATGTTTGGATCAACATAAAAGGCTAATGACGTCAGTATGTATTTGAATCTATTTTAACAGCGATATTCATGAATATTTAAACATTACTTCCAGAAGATGGCCTCGATGACTTTTTCTGGTCATGTGAATGGGAATTTTAGTGTATGACTGTATTGGATTGTGGCAGTTGAAAACTACTAAGCAATCGGAGAATAAACTTTTGTAATAAAACAAATTTGATTTTAAAAAAGATAAAATAAACATATGGATTCAAAAAATATTATTTAAATTATTATGAAATCACTAAACACAAAAATAAATCAGAATCATAAATTAATTTATAATGGAAATGCCATTAAGATGAGTTAGAGGGCAGCATTCGCCAGTGCTGAAGCTAATTTCGAATAATTTAATATTTTGAATTCATTCCGAGAATATGAGAGATACATATGTCGAATTCTTCGTTAGGATTTCTATCCAAATGGATCAACATTTATGAACCATTTCGGGAATCACGCATAACATTTTCGAGCAATTGTAGCAAAAGTTTAACCTGTTCAGTTAATGTACAGGCGCACAGTACTTCCATATAGACATTTTCAAGTTTAATGAAAGAAAAAAAGATGAAACAGATGTAGTAAATCAAAAATTAATGTACAAACTATTAAGAAAAACACTAAACACAAAAACAAGCCAAAATCAAATAAATGTATAACCGGAAATGCTATGTGGATGAGTTAGAGGGCAGTATTCGTCAGTTATTTAATGTTTCGAAGGCATTCCCAGAATCTGCGAGACACAAACGCTGATTTCGTCATAAGATTCCCCTTGGTAATAGATCCCCTTTCATTTACGTTTCAGGAATCGCGCATAACGTTTCCGAGCAATTGCAGCAAAATTGATTTGTTCTCGAGTTGTTAAAACGCACGATACTAAACTATAAAGAATTTTCATACCTAATTGACTTTCATTTCTGAAAATTTATGAATCTCTTCAGATATTTTAATCCAAATGATCTCTTAGGTGATGTATTCTTATGTGATAATTTCTTTTCTTCTGTTTCCTTTTTTCTCTAACAGTTTACCGGTCAAATTTTGAATCACCCTTCATTTCTTGTTGAATTTCCTAATCATGAGGATTTTGTATTTCCAATCTTTTCTAACAGTTTGGAAGACAAACTGTTAGAAAATAT
The DNA here is from genome assembly GCF_947563725.1 of Argiope bruennichi. Lineage (NCBI taxonomy): Eukaryota > Metazoa > Arthropoda > Arachnida > Araneae > Araneidae > Argiope > Argiope bruennichi. The sequence continues at coordinate 12,363,651 of NC_079153.1, forward strand.
TATATTTCTTGTTGAAATTCATACTTTAAAAACATCATTCAGATCACTATCTTAAGAAGAAAAAAAATATTCACACTTATAACTTTTATTTGCAGCAAACTCAATAAATTCACCTAAGACGGCATAAACTTGAATCAACCAGCTTATCCGAAGGTTAAAATTGAATCTTCCCCATGACGGAACGAACGTTTTTTTCCCCCCTCCCTTTTTTGTGTTCCGATGATAACATCGAGGAAAAAATCTCTCTCAGGCAGCCATGCCGCACAAATAGCATCTGTCGCGAAGGGTCTACAAATAATAAATCACAGGGAGCAGCTCCAACACAACTGACGAAGAAAATGAGAATAACTCCATGACAGGCAAAGTAGTCGCAGCTCTCCTTGCTGTATCGCGTTATCTATAATACTGAATAATGATGCATGAAACGTTTAAGGAAATAAATGAGGAAAAAAAGGAAGAAAAGAAAGGAGAGGGCGGGAAAAAAGTTGCCAAGACCCCTTTCGACTGAAATGGATCGTCGAGCATGTTCAATTTCCGTTCATTCGTACGGGAGGGGGGACGAAGTGAAGGGAAATCACTTATTTCCAGTTACGGGTACGTTTAATCCCGAATTTGAATCAATTGGAGAGAAAAATGATTTCTTAAAAATAATAATGTCAATTTTTTTTTTGCTGCTGTCGGAATATGAATATTTAAGGTAATTATAGTTTCGCATTTTTCTTAAAATTCAGGAATGAATGGAAATTTTTATTTGAGAACTTATCTGAATATAATTGTTTTAATATGATGTAGGTATCGATTACAAATGCTTCCTTTTTTAGAAGAATTAAAATAGAAAGTTAATAATAAATTTCATTTCATTTTAAATTTTATTCTTTATTAATATTTCAAATATATCCGCAGCTGTCAACATTTTAAATCACTATACATCCTGATACTCTTAATATAGGCTAAAACAAATTAAAAAAGGATTTTTTTATGAATTATTTGTAAAATATACGACATGAAAAAGTAAATATTTTATTAAACATCAATTTCCATTTTTTTCTAGATTAAATGTGATTGATAAATACTGTTAAGAATATGTTATGAACAATAACAAAAACATTATCACAGAGAATGATCAAGATATGCGAATTTCCTTTAGATGTGAAAATAAAGTTATAAATTTGCAAAGTATATAGGAAAAGACGCTTATTTTGAATCGATTTATAATTAGGTTATTATTTGTGGATTTTAATTACAAACAATAATCTAAGTATAATCAATTATCAATATAAATCTTCGTATAAAAGACGTAAAAGAAATGCCTTTATTTGAATTCAGAAGATAAAATCTATCCCTTGAAGTTTCATATTAAGTTTTCATAGAAATATTTGTCTATTCATTAAAAAACACCAATTGCGTTATAAAATATAATGCAGTTCAGATCAAACTGCATTAGAAAAATTTAGTGTTTCAGTGTAATATACTATCCGAAATAATCTATAATTTATAAATATAACATTATTATCTTTAATTCATTTATAAATTACGAGTTTAAATTAAATTTAGGAACTAATGTTGTTAAAAAAATTCCAAAATGTATTATTGTAACTTTCCGTTTTTGATTTGATTGCCAAACCAAATTTCAATACTTTCTACATTATTAGAAATCTATGAAATTGACCCATTAATATGCACGCTGACGAGGAAGCTCAAGATTCACAAAAAATATTTATATAGAAAAATCCACCGGTTTTTTTTATCTCATTGAAATACTTCTTACCGATAACGAGACGTGCTTCCTAGCTTCCTACGGGAGAGTTTGTACCGCGGCCGGTGATGGCCATAACCTTAATTCTTTTCATTCAGGATTTGGCCATAACCTTAATTCTTTTCATTCAGGATTCAGCGTTTATTCTCGCCAATGTTGTCATTACCATCCGGGTAGCTGTTTACTGTTATCTACTAAAAATATGAATTTTTGTATATTCGTTTAATAAGTTTATATAAGCCAGAAGAAACCTCAAAATGTTTTTGGAACGCAGTAATAATTTTAAACATCTTGGCTTGATATATTATTGGATGTATATTTGTTTTCTCAGATTTTAAACTTTCTAAAATCAAAAATAAATTTAAGAAATTAATATTTTTAAAAAAGAACAATAAAGCACATTAAAAAAGCATAGATATTTATGTTTGAATCATAATCTTATTTTAAAGAAGAGAAGTACATTTTCAAGATAAAAGGAAGCATTTAAAGCTGCATGTCCATTTCAAAACCATAAACTGAAAAATGACGAAATCGTACATGAATAGCTATTAAGAAACAATTGTACAAACGATTTTTTTTATTGCATTAGTTTATTCATTCAGCTTAGAAAAAAATCTTTCTAAAGATTCCCATTCAAAATTATCGTCTGACAAAAAGTTTCGGGCCACAACAAGCGGAATTATTGTCCGTTCCGCCTTCTTACACAACAGACCACACAAACTCTTTACCGGCTTCTTTTGTCGATCACTGAAGCGCAAAGACATCACAAAAGGTTCTGCTAAATGCCCGAATGTAAGTTAGTAAACATATTGGACAAACTAAATAAAAATCCAAAGATGAGGGAAAAAAAAAGAAGCGAATTTAGCAATCAATTTGAAAACCCATCCCTCGTTATACGTATCCTGCGGTAAAATCAGTATGTTAGAGACCATTAAAAATAAGCACTCATGCCTAACCGATGCTTTTTGGTAGAAAAACGATGACAACATAACTTTTTTTTTGTTGAATTTTTCGAGCAGATATGCCAGAATCTACTCATTACGATAAAAATTCCAGAATTCTGGGCAATTTATTCAGATCGTTCAACTTGTGTTGAGGAATAGTAATCTGAAGCACGTGAATATCATTTTTTGAAGAGAAATATTATTCTGTTGAAGCATGGCAAATCAAGTATGGTGAAACTCTCGGGCATGGAATTTTTTCATTCGAAAAATGCATACATTATTAAATATAATGGGTTGATGTAAGAATAAAATAAAAAAGTTTTTTTTTTTTTCTTTTTTAAGTTTTAAAAATATTTTTTTAAAGTACGAGAAATTAAGTTACGATATAAAATTAAATAAAATTTTCACATATTCGAAAAAATTTAATTTGATTTATATTTGCGAAATATGAATACATGTTTAAATTGTGTGCAATATTTCTCATTAAATATCCTTTTCTTTTTCCCGTAGATTATTTCCTGATTACACTATAATAGTTATAGCTATATGCTGGTAAGTTACTTTTACAATATATGAAAATATGATTTATTATTCCTATCTTTGGAAACAGAAAATGATTCAATTTTTCATTTTATTTTCATAAAATTTCATTCTAAAATCGGAATCTTTATTCAGCTTGAAACTCAGAAAGTTAATCACGCGATTACATATTTGAGGAAACAATGAAAAATATGATTGAAATTTAAACCAAAATATTTCTAAAAATTATTAAAAATAAGAAATATTTCACGGTAATTGGTATTATTATAATAAATTAATAAAAATAATTTAAAAAATTAAAATCACATTTAGAAATAATCATATATTGATTACTCCGACCCTCCCTCAACTATACGGAATAATCTGAATGACCGGATCTCAGTGACAGCATTGGCGGGAACAGAGATTGAGTCCTGAGGGCCATTACCGCCACGATACAACCCTTTCCATGGGAAGCAGGTCCCGTCATTGGTAAAGGGATAGTCGACATCACACCATTTCTGTACCCACTCGGGTGGCGAGAACCAACCACCATCCCAGATGCTTATCATACTCGTATCTGATATGCCTACCAAAAATGCCAAAAGATGTTTAATTTTTAATTTAAATTTTTAAATAAATTTATCGAGTTGAACATTGTGATCTTTCAAATTTTATTTGATAGCTCTTGAACAAACAGTATTGTTTGTTGATAGAGACGAATAAAGATTATAATAATTATCTCTTTGTAGTTTTCGTAGATTGTTGCGATAGAAATTTGTAACAAGAGAATATAATGTACTAATATTCATACAATTAACATTTTTATGCTGAAAACAAAATTTCTCTCTTTGTTTATAATAAAAATGAATGTGTGGGCGTGTGAATGTTGGCGCTTTTCATGCTTTAGAGAGTGACAATATGTACTCGAGACCTATTTTTTTTTAAAAAAATATTGATTGGAGTTTTATTTGAAAATTATTTTGTACTACAATTTATTTTTCAGTTTTCAAATAATTTCTAAAAATATTTTAAACATAATTGTTAACAATACATTTCCTACAAAATTAAAAAAATTAACTTATACGAGCACATTACGTTTATATGATAAAAGTAGGGAAATGTATAGTACATTGAACAGAATGGTTTACGACTTCTACAGTAGTATGAGTTATATAACTATCAAAGTTTGAAGATTAAAAATATTTTGTTAAAGTAGACATCAATATCAAGTTATTTAAAATATTTAATTGAAAATCTCAAAAACCATTGATCCTGGTGTACCAGCTGGGCAAGCTTATTATATATTTTATTTCTCTTTTAGGGTTGACCTATATTAATACCAAATATTACTGAATACTTGTACAACTCATTTCTTTAAAGGTAAAAAGACAAAGACGCATCCTTTTTCTGCATCTGCATGTTGGAATTCCACAAATTGAATATTTTTAAACGATAACATCTTCACAACTCAAATGGCCGAACAAGTTCCGCTTGCACAAAATGATTTCAACATGCCTGAACGATATAACATGATTTATGTTTTCATAGTCACATTTGACATGTTTCCTAAATCACGCATAAAGCATTCAGCAAGCAAATATTGCAACAGCTGTGAAAGAAATCAAACAAAATATTAAGTGTAAGGGAAAAGCCGAACAAATAATTCTGGGCGAAAGGAGAAAAACGAAAGCTAAGCGCAGTTATGTTGTTTATCAGGCATAAAAGTGACATTTTACTACAGATTGTCTTTTTTCCCCCGAAAATAAAAGGAACTGAAGCATATATTCTAATAAGCTAAGGAATATAAGAAAGAATTTGAAAATTTTTTGCTCTTTCTTTATGGAGTTCGTCCTACAAATTGGAAGGCAATATTTGAACTTTATTTTATAAAAACAATTCGTGACATTCTACGTATCTAACCTGATAAAATTTGAATTATAAGTGTCTAACTTTCGAATATCATAATAGAAGTTTGGTTCGTTGTAATTATTAGTTCATATAATTCGCATAAATACATTAATTTTTTCAAGTTAAGACTTACGAAGATGATATTTTTAGGTGTCTGTTTTCGAATTTTAGAATAGAAGCCTGGTTCGTTAAAATTTTTAGATCATATAATTCGTACAAATATATTAGTTTTTAAATTAAAGATGAAGATGATACTTTTAGGTGTCCACTTTCGAATATTATAAAAGGAGCCTAGTTCGTTGTAATTAGTTCATATAATTCTTAAAAATGATTTTTTTTTTCAAATTAAGATGCATGAAAAATGTTTTTAAAAGTTGAGATTAAAATTAAAATTTTATTAATTTCAACAAGGTTAAATATGAAAAACACGAATTTGAAGAAAGATAAAGTAGATATATTACACTCTGTCGAGACAAAAGTTTTAAGAAGTAAAACATTTTACAGTATTAAAAAAAAATCAAACGTTTTTGTTAAGAAATTAAAAAAAAGATACTTTGAATAAATATTTTACTCCTTCGCCCTTGGAAAGATAGTTCGATGCATAGTTATTCACCTTATACATGGACCTGTTTATCATACCAAAAAATAAATACATGCAACTGTTTTAACCCTTTCTAGGGCCGTGGGAAGTATGCTTCCCACCCAATTTATCAATCTTTGTATGAAATTATGTAGGTTCGCAAAAGTTCTGAAATTTTTTTAGTAAGTCAGAAACTTAGATGCTTTAGTTCTTTATATCAGACAAAATGGTGCGTTTTGATTTGTTACTTAATTATTAATTAACCAAATTACTTAATGAATCAAATTAAATTTATCTAATAAGCTAAATGAATCCTTTTTTTATTCTAATTTCAAGCCTAAAAATATTTTAACATAATATGACAACAAAAAAATGGCCCTTTAAAGGGTTAAATTGAGTTTCCCTGAAAAATGAATCTAAATCTTTTTAACATTCTGTAGGTATCTTTAACATTTAAAATTAAAAATTAAATCAATAAAATGCCAAAATGATGCACCATCTTGAATGGTGACAGAGAGAAGACATTCGAGTGCAAAGAGTTAAATGATTGTCTCAACTAAGCTTACGGCAAATTAAAAATTGATTACACGTATATTAGAATTGACGAAAAAAGTTTTCAAAATGAGAATTAAAAATATTTTCTAAAAGGTTGCAAGTCAGAGTATCATATTTTAATATTTAATTAAAATTTTTTACGCAATGATATTGTCATTTGTCACCCTATTGAAAAATAGTTTAATCATGTTATCTTTCCGTAATGTAAACAGAAGAATTAATTAGGGATGGATTCAGTCATTTTGAATAGCAATCAGATGATAAGGACATTATTGAGCTAGTATTCTCCACTCCAAATTTAAGTACAAAACCAACTGAATATTTCATTCATAAGGTGGTTTCTGTTTTTAGTGGAATCGAGTTTCAAAGCGAAAACTTCTGGTTTAAAGCTGATATCTTATCACTAGGATATAACGGCCCTTAAAAATCTTTAAAAGGATTTTTTTGACAACGAAATTAAGTCATTTCATATCTCATTGAATGCTTCTGATTTCTGAATTCATAAATGAATCGGAAAGCAAAAGTTTAGATTTTAATTTTTAACTGCAATGAGGGGGGAAAAAATGCAAGAGCCAATTCAAACTTAAATTGACCAATATTAAATTAGAAAATCGCTACAGAACCCTCATTGTTTATAGTCATGCATTTTGATGATATCTTAGCAATCTTTATTGTTATAGAATATTTTCTTTTACATTTTAAATAGAAATATTTCACCGAACGATATTCCATGGTAGAAGATTCGATATCGATATAAAATCAAAGAAAACATTTCTTTTGGTGGTAAAGGTCAAAAACCTTCAACTGAGTATAATACTGCCGCCACAATTGCTTTTTAAAACTCCAAATTTTCCACAACATAAAATTTCTTCTTTTGATATTTGGTATCACTAGAAATCTAAAAAAAACCCCACCAAAACAAACAAAGCATGAAATTCTAAGAACAGAAAACGGACCCGATTATCTTCCCCTCCCCCCTCCTCCAAATGGTATCATTTCAAGTTAACAGCATTGGTAAAGAAAATAACTAAAAGTTATGGATCATTTTGTCCTCTAACATCATTTTTAAAAGTCCACTGCTGATGCCCGCCGCCGCCACTAGGTGGCTCTCCAATTTTATGACGTCATAAAGATGAATGTTGCCAGATTGAGGTTTACTATTTTAAATCGTTCCTTTCTCGTCGGATATGAGGCAATTATCTAATTAATGGCTATCTTGAATCGAGAAAAGCCGAATTTAAGGGGTGATATATAACTGGAAGCAAGCCGGGAGTGAGCAAAAATTTCCAGGGAGATGGGCACCCGGTAAATTTTGAGGCACATTTAATTCAGCCCGGGCCGCTACAAATCTTTATTCATTGCTATCATTACGGCATAAGCGTTTCAAATCGGTTTAAAGTCCGCTGCAGAGTGTCGGCTTAAAATAGTTTTGCTCAGCTTTTATTGAGCATCGTTTTAAATTATACCGGGGAAATGGAAAATTTAGGATTGCGATTGCGCTGGAGCGGAGATGCAGTTGTTTCGAGAGAGATGTCAAACAATTTCGATGCACCGAAAATTGTGGTAACATTAGAAGGAGATTCGTTGAGGTTTAATGAAATCACTCTTCCTTCCAGATTCTTCTTTCTAATCAAAACGCTTGTTGTAAATTTGGTTATGAATGCGGAGAAAGAAAAATGATCCGATTATCCGAACAGAATGATGTTATGGTATAGAGTGAAATTTTATTTTTCAGAACATATTTCAAAGTATTAGTTATACTTCGATTGTTGTGTTTATTGAAGAACTGATTCAAATATTTCGAGAGAAAAATGTCAAACAATTTCGACGCCTTTAAATTTGTGGTAACATTAGAAGGAGATTCGTTGAGGTTTAATGAAATCACTCTTCCTTCCAGATTCTTCTTTCTAATCAAAACGCTTGCTGTAAATTTGGTTATGAATGCGGAGAAAGAAAAATGATCCGATTATCCGAACAGAATGATGTTACGGTATAGAGTGAAATTTTATTTTTCAGAATATATTTCAAAGTATTAGTTATACTTTGATTGTGGGCTTTATCAGAGGATTGACGCAAATATCGCTTAATGTCACAAAAATGTTTAACTTTCATCATATTCATTAAAAAATTGTTTTTCTTTCTTTCTCGTAACGAAGTATAGATAAAATATAGTAATAGTCAAAAAAATTCGAACTCCAGATTTTGATGAATCTCCACATTTAAACCTCCATGATTTCGAAAAACTCATTTTTGTAAAATGTCCGTCCGTCTGTCTGACAGAGGTAACTCAAAAATTCTTTGAGCTAGACAGGCGAAATTTGGTATTCAGGCTTAAAACCAAATTTGTAGATTTTTATCAAATTTCGAGCCAATTCTGTTGAGAGAAAATTTGTCCAGCTATTCGAATCTAAGTTAGCACGATAACTATTAAACGAAAAGAGCTAGACAGATGAAATTTGGTACACAAATTTAACATCTTTAGTATATGCGTCTATCAAATTTTGAGTGAAATCTAACAAGGGATTGACCGTCTATCTGTTTGTACTTTCAGAGACATGTAAATGCTATATCACAGAAACGCAACGACTTAAATTTAAAATGTGATTTTGCGACGTTAAGTGTAGTTTTATGTGAAATTTTTCATAAAATCCATTGCAGAATTCTCATAATTTCAATCGGTTGGAAGAACATGTCTGAAACTCGAATTCGATTTTTGGATACTTTTAACAGCCTATCAGTGATTCATCGACAAAACACTCGCCAAAGATCACACCATAGATTCAATAAAAATGCTAAATTCAGATCAGTGATTAATAATTTGTAACTATTGCTCGCCAATGTCATGAAAGACATACTCGCTAACATATTTATTATAGAGTATGCGAGAAAGTTTTGGAAAGACCACTCTTGGTTTTAAGGATGATACAGATATTATACCAACAGGTATTGTTTATCATCTGGACTTATACAAGAGATGAATCATTAAGTTACTGAAATTTTGCTTCCCTATCAAAGCTAATCTATGGGATCTCTTATCACTCTGAAGAGAGTTTTACTCTTGGTCTCAATGCATCCCCAAACTAATAATCTGATAGACATGTTCATTGTAATTAACAATAAATAAGAACACCAAATTATTACAAATGATCAAATGGAATACAAGTTTTAAATTCGAGTAATGTGATTAAAAAATCATATATGATATTCAAAAATGAATGAAGCATGGTCTTTTTACGAAAGCGATTTAAGAAACATGAAAAAAGTTATAAATTTAATTTTTCTTGGAAAAATGTGAAAATTCTAAAAGGAATTTCAGTATATCTTTTTTGGAAGGAGACAACTACCTCAGAAAAAATAAATCGAAACGAAAATCGAACCCTCAGTCTGAAACCTCGCAGCATGATAATGTTTCACACTTGATTTGTCTACCTTTATTTTTAAAATTCACTCACAATTACTTGATAGCAATAGCGTGCTCAAATAAAATGGATTTAGTAATGCTGCAATATGCATTAATATAAACCCAATAATTCAAACAATGAAAAATATTTCTACAAAATGTTTTTTAAAATGCTTTTAAAATTTATTATAATTAGTAAAAGAAATTTAGTGGCATAATAAATACAAATGCCTTGTTTAATAATATACTTTGAAGTCATTGAGAAAAATATTAAATACTTCATTTATTTTTAAATACTTAATCAAAATTTTATATTCTCTTATTTTAGTGAACACCTGCTCAGAAATAATTACGTGATAAATGGCAGATTTAGATCCAACGGGTGCATTGTAAAGTGTTTTCAGTATGTTTCAGAGATTTTGTTTTCAATGATTTTTTCCCGTCATGAATGTGGCATCATGTACATTGCATTTATAGACAGTATGCAAGGCCTATAAGATGATATGTTACCGAAAGCTTCAGATTGTATTCATCAAAGATCTGAAAATGCATGAAACCTCTCAAATCTACAAAAAATCTGGTATTTTAAAAATGACCCAGAATTGGCATAACAGAAATATATTTTTGTACAATATTTTTTTCTCAGGGATCTTTTTTTTATAAATACTGCAAAATATATAGCTTAAAGACAATTAGGTGTAAAGACAGTTCTAGAGTCATAAAACAAATGAACTATTTCTATTACTTTAGACAAAAAAAGGATTAAAAGATATTTTAAAAGAATAATAGTAACACTTAATCGAAAAAAAAGAAAAAAAACTAAGTAGGTGTTTATTTCACTCCAAAAATGTATTGTCCGAGATTTTTTAAATTTTGATGAAATGGCGAAGAAGATATCGAAGTTATTAGCCAACGCGTTTTCGGAAATACATGTTTAAAAGAAACATTTACAAATTTTCTTATCTGTTTCGAGTGATTCATCGCTATATTTTATCAGACATTTTGAGTTTAAATGCAACAAATGGCGAAAGTTATCCGACTAATGAACTAGCCTCATTTCGACCATACTTACAATCAGGGACAAGTTCTTGCTCAACAAGTATTGCTAAATAGGTTCACATACTCTATTCACTAGACTCATCTGTACATCCAAATCAGAAATAAATATATAAACGCCAGATGTAAGAACATTTAAAATTATAAAGAATTAAGAAATTCCGGAGCACATTTAAATGTTTCGGCGATTTAAAAAAAATACCTTCAGATTCGTAAAGAGGAGGTTCAGGTCTTCCAGCATGCAATCTAGAAGATTTAAGTTCAGAGGATGTAATTTTTTTAAATGCATTATCTAAAACTGAATTCTCATCGTTTTCCAATTGAAACTTTCAAATGTAGGCTTAAAGATTTTTACTAAAACAATCTTTATCCTAATCCAAAAGACTTTTAATCAATCCATTTTTGTTCATTAATTTGTTCGACTCCATAAAGCTATCTTTTCTACATTGTTTTTTTTCGAAACGTTTAATTCAACACTTTCATCAGTATTGTCTTTAAAGTTGCCCTTATTTCCTGAGTCCAATTTTAACCTTATCAAGGCCCCATGAACGACGAAATATTACCTTTTAATCTTAAATTTTTCTTATTTTAAATAAAAATTAAATTTAAATTCCATGCAACATTGTTGAGATCACTGCAACATCTATTTCACTATAACTTTCCTGAAAAAAAAAAAAAATCAGCATTTACATTTCTAGTGATTTCGAACGACAGTATTCCACGTCCTGTCTTCTGATCAGATTGGTTGATATGCAGCCTTGGAAACAAGCCTTCACACGCTTAAGCGCATGGCAACAACGAAAGAGCTTCAAACCCCACTGGGTACCAGTAAACATTTGATTTCCAAATATCTCCGTCACTGCTTGCCTCGATAACTTGCCTTCCACATTACGCCATATTCAAATGCGAATTCGTCACGTTCTCTCTATTTGTTATGAAATCAAGAGCGAAAAGATCTTGAATTTGTAATTTTTTTGGTGGAAACTCCATCATTTTATTTTCCGGTGCGCAGTGTACTTCTCCCAGCAGAAATGAATAAAGTTCGCGAAGCACTTGAGGCGGATCAGTCGTCCATGCAGTCACAGCAGGTAACGCATTGCCCACTTAAGACATTTTTCAATGTTTGTCACGTTCCACGGCCCCAAATCGCCACACATGCCAGAAATATGATCGATTGAATATACATTTGACCCGCTGTTTATTTTAACTGAGCCCCCCACGCGTGGATTGATACTTGTGATGTATGAAAGCAATGTTACAAATGGAATAATACATGCGTGGTACCAGGCGGTCAGATGCTGAGGAAAAAGGCGGTCTGGGAGTTTGGGATGAAAGAGCGGATGAAAAAAAGGAAGCGAAAAAGTAAATAAAAGAAAGTCGTCGAGACGATTGAGTTATAGGCTTAGCATAGTGCTTGTCACCTGCAGTGTCCTACGTGTGTTGGGATGGGTTGCCGTATTTGGCGGTGGATCTTCCATCGCTGTATAACCATGTTAACAGCAATATTTGATTGTTTTGGAAAGGATTTATTAAACTTCTGGATAAAAAAAGTATTTTACACCATTCACAACCAAATTTTTTCACAAGATAAATGCAAATAAATAAAACAATTACTTTTCCACAAATCAGAGAGTTTCACAGATTTATATCGCTAAAAATCCATTTTGGTATATTTAACAAATGAGACATCGGTACATTTCTTAAAGTTTGGTTTCTTGTCATTAAATTTTCCGATTTTAAAGTTAAAAAGGAACCATTGGGGAGGACTTAATAATTTTTAACTATGGCCAGAATGACAATAATTCGTACACTAAATTTTTAAGCTACACTAAACTGGTGTTCAGCTGAGAATCGCTTTTATCATTAGGAGATCATCTAAAGGACCGCAATAAAGTACTTTCTTAACCGAACCGAACATTTGCATCTTCATGGAACATTCGCCTTCTTCATAATAATTCACATTACACAATAAACTTCTTCAAAGAACATTCGCCTTCTTCGTAGAATGAAACTGTCATTTATTCATCAGATTTCCATTCTCCCCAAAATAATTGTAAAATTCCAATATGCATTTATCTAGAATAGTTGTAAAAAATTAATACTAAATATGTTACTGAAATACTGATTCCTAAACTACGAGTTAATAATATAACTGATAATTAATTACTCTTTTTGCAGAATTTAAGTATTTAATTAATAAAAGGAAGAACAAATTTTTATATCAAATGTGCTAAAATTTTATTGTTCTATTTTTGAATTTGTACGTTTCACTGCGTATATGAATATGTGAATGCATATTGGTAAGGAATTCATATTATCTTTTACACTGGTCATGCATTTTTCTATGCCCAAGAGTACTTACTGTTCCTGTTTAATCCATATTTAATGGGCATCAAGTTCGTAAATTCAACATGCTTTCAGAGAGAGAATCAAAAGGGTGATTTTTAGATCTCAAATACAAGATCCTCCGAAAATCCCCTGCCAATATCTTGAATAATATTTGAAAGGTTTAAACTTATTTCTGTCAAAATTAATTGAATATAATGATGTCAGCTCGTCGGACTTTTAAAATTATGTATGCTTATTATTACTTATATTTTCATATGATACAGGATTCTGCATCTTCATAATTTCGGGATCACCTTGATTAATGAATGATACGAAAACTGATAGATCAAGTTTATATCCACCTGTTCTGCCCATGTTGAAAAGAAATGGCCTAGAAATGAATTATTTTAAACATTCCACTAAAAGTTAAAACCGAACTATATCAAAATATATCAAACTATATCAAAAATGAAATCGATAGCTTTGTTAAAATTTCATGTTTTTTGGAGTTTTAAGAAATGAAGCTTCAGAACGTGAAAACAATGAATAGATATAAAAGCAAATGCTAGTTCATGGATGCTTAGTGCTGATCTTAAATGTTTAATTCTGTGGTTAAATACAGAAATATTGAATTAATATCTACAGAAATCCATGACTTTCTGAACTATTATAGGAAGAAGAAATAAGTATAATAAAATAAATACAAAGATAAATATTATAAATATCTTGAAATAATTTTTTCCCTGAGATTTTTAAGAAGTAATATTCTATCCAAATGAAGGGTAGAACCGAGTCATTTCCTCTTGGAATTTTGAAATTCGCCGATATCGAAAGTTTTGGATAAAAGAAAGGTAAGTATGGGATTTAGCTAAACCGGTATCTATCTTGAAATGTTTTATTTTTTGACATCAAACAGCTTTATTTGACTGCATTATAAAATGAATCATTTTACATTGCATTCAGATAAAGTAAGTGACTTTGATAAGCATACTACAAGGTGCTAAATGAAATGCTTAGGGTTAATGATCACATAGAAAAACTTAATTTCTTTTTAGTATTGTTTATCTATTGCATGTAAAAGACGAATTACAAACATTCAGCTATTTAGCGTCAATTAGGGAAATTTGATAAGTTAAAATTCTATATTAAATAAGATGATCTTGAAATAGATAATTACCAATTTTTATTTAGTCTGTCATTAACTTTTTAAGGCTTTTACAACATTATTCTAAAAATCCAACATAAAAGAAAGTACATGTGAAAAATATTTAAAATTAATTTAAGCAGGCAAATATAAGAAAAGGAAAATTATTATGATTGCGAAGATTTTGAAATAGACAAGATTACTCTGTTTTATTTGCTCGGAGAAGACTGATAGAATACATTATTGAATATTTTATTCCCAACTCAAAAATATTAAAATGAAAGTACTAATTCCCGGTATACAGGCATATTAAGACACACGAATTTTCTTACGTTTATTCAAACAGAATTTTCTTCTGTTTGAATAAATTATGCAGATATGCAGTAACAGCACTGTACAAGTTAATTAAGACAAGTTAATTTTTCATAACATTTAGAACCGAAACTTATAATAACCATTTAAACTTCATTTTGTTTGAAAGGGAAGTTGATCTTGGTGAGTAAAAATTAGTTTGGCAACATAGTCATCACAGATGAAGCATTTTTGCGCCATTTGCTTTTCAACTGCTGTTTGAGTTATCCATATTTTCCATACACTTGAAAACTTGACACCATTCTCAGGAAAAATATTAGAGTTGTTACACTAAGTTAGAATGCCTCTATAATTGTGAGAGATATTTGCTAAACAACAAACTTCTACGAGATAGTAAACTGCATCTCGCAAAACATGTACAGCTCCACCGAGAAATTTATTGGCTTCTGGTGTGAACGGTGGTTTATTGACAGCAAGATGATGGTTTATTGAAGTAAGTAGGTAGGCATAAACGCCAATCCCCAAAAAATCTTTAATACCTGTACTAAAAAAAAGTATATATATTGAGAAAACGTGAATTGCTCAAGAAAAAAGTTGTAGTCGGTAACGAAAGGCATTATTTTGTGTCAGGGTTACGATCAACACTTGTCAGGCAAAGAACCAGTGCACCCACCAAATTACAATATGTTAATCAAATATTTAAACACCTGTTTAGAGTTATTTTAAATCTTGAGAACATATCAGCACAGCAGCTGTTGAAGGAAAGAAAGCTCCAATATGTGTTTGAATAAAAAAAAAAAAAAAAAAAAAATCGTGCCTTTTATGCAAACGCTCTCTTATGGTATTTCTATGTTTCAATGAGTTTTTGTTAGATGCCATAATTCTAAAGAGATAAAAAAGCAACCAAGAAACGAAATTAATAACTTTAGACTGCCCTCGAAAATCTCCCTTATATCTTCCTTATCCTATTGAAAATTTGTGGAGTATTATATCTGAGACGTAGAGATAGGATGGAGTGTTTTGTCAATAGAAAAATGGCTGAGAATCTCAAAAGTATGGTTTCTTAATAAGGACGACAAAAAGTTATGTTCTAAATTAGAAGAATTCGGGTCAAAGTGTAAAGCATATCATTAAAGACAGAGAAGGACACATTTTCTACTAAACTGCTATGATGCGTAATTCAACGAACTTATACTAATTAAACTACATATGTGACAATTTTTGTGATTGCCATTAATTTGTACTATAATGTAGAACTCTACTGGCAAATATTAAAAATGTTGCATATCATATTGCAGCTATCACAATAATTAAAAGAATAAGAGTATTTTTTTTGAAGGAAAGCTTTCATGATACTAAAACTTGGATATGGAATATTGAATCACCTGGAAGCATATAACGTTCTACGGAACATTCGAATTTGAGTTAGTAATACAGATTACGAATTACCGTATTAACATTAAAAATTAAATGAAATGCACTGAACGCAAACTAGTTCTTTTTTTATGATTTATTTCTGATAAAGTATGATAAAAGATAAGCTGCAAAAACTATCGATAGCTATTTATTGGTGCAATAGTAATATTTACATTACGCATAACTTATTTTGTTGAGTTCACATGAGATGCGTTTTATTAAGTAACAATCGAACCATGTTCTTTCCGAAAATTATAGTTCCCTAGTTACACAGAAGAACACTTGAAAATAAGGCAGCAAGGAATAAAGGAAATATGCAGAATATTTATTTTGATATAATTACTTATGGAATATTTTGTGAATCAAATTATTCAAAATTATTTAGTAATGCTCTAATGTATCCAAAAATTATTTTTTTCCCTGTCGAAGAGTTAACATACTTCTTTCTATGCATTCTTTCTTATTAAAATAACAAAGCATCATTTATTATTAATGTGAAATTGAGTTTTATAAAACTTGAAGAACCAAAAGAATAAATAGTAAATGTAGTTCAAGTATTTTTCGAAGACAATTAGAGATGATTTTTAATATTTTAAGCATGAAGAAGCAATTTAAGAGCTTTCTTTATGATTGTTACATTCTTTTTCTTTTTAAACGTATGGGGTATTCGATGTTCTCTCAAAATCCAATGTAGCTTGCAATAACTCTTTTTAACAAATATAATGATTACAAAATAACTTTTTAATGCATTAATGTTTCATTTTTTTCTAATGAAACTTGTTTCAAAATAACTGCTAATAATTATTTTTATGAAATAGAAAAGACTCAACATTGCAGAAATAGAATTTTGATATATTTAGCATTTAATTTGAAATCGCATTCTATGTCATGAATATCCATCTGAGAAAGTTCAAGAGTTTTTCAAAAAATCATTGTAAAATTAAATTCAAGAATGATATGTGGTCATTGAGTTAATTTTTTCTTTTTTTAGAAATTGATTATAAATCAATAATCAAAATAGAGCAAATTTTCTTTCTGAGAATTTGCATTTCTCGTTAGAGAAATGTATAGGGATATTACAAAAACACCTTTTATCAAAAGACTCCTCCCCCTCCCCCCCAAAAAAAAATTTTCGTATTACTTTTTTGAATAATGGCTTTTCTATTAATGCTGTCATACTTTTTTTTTGCATGCGTTTTTGTTTGAGATGACATATATTAAAGGAATTATAAATAAAAGAGTATCTACGTCAGCTGAACATGTTACAGTTTTCGTCATTTTTTATTGTTCATAAATTTTTATTTTAGAGAATATTTATCTAACCAGACCATTTTCTTGAAACTTGATAATCAAAAATAATAGTATAAATTTCACTAATATCGAAAAAAAATTAAGAATGTAATTTTCAGATTTTATTTAAATTGTATTCGAAATTCCATTATAAATTGGTATATAAACGAGATGAACTACATTTGAGTCAATATTGCAGTTTTCTTAAATTAGAATCGAAAAGCGTAACGAGCGTTACATTTGTTCTGCCGTCCTTTTGTCACAAAGAACATTTGATGAAACATATTTAATAGTGAAAATATTGAATCGTATTAAAATCTACTAGAACATCTCTTAATTGTGAAATGAAAATGTGAGAATCAATTTTAATAACCAAAAAGGAATAAAAAGATCCCAAAACATGAAAAAATTTCGGTGTTATATCAAAACAAATTTATGTATTATTTTAACAAAAACTAAGTCAAACAAATTATCTTAAAATAATTTCTTGCATATGTCTCTTTAATTTACAATATTACCGTGAAATGTGAGTTCTTGTAACTCAGGCAACGACCTATTAAACTGTTTAATGATAAAATGTTCCGATATGTAAAAGAAATGGCAGAAGTTGCAAATCTAAACTTTCTTCAATGTTAATTCTAAGCGTTCACCTACAGTGAAGGTCTGATTCGGGTATCAAATTAGAGCATTTTAACGTTATTATATAAACCGAAATAATAAATACCTACATAGGAGGCGTCATCTAAGAAACATAATTCTAAGCGTTCACCTACAGTGAAGGTCTGATTCGGGTATCAAATTAGAGCATTTTAACGTTATTATATAAACCGAAATAATAAATACCTACATAGGAGGCGTCATCTAAGAAACATAATTCTAAGCGTTCACCTACAGTGAAGGCCTGATTCGGGTATCAAATTAGAGCATTTTAACGTTCTTATATAAACCGAAATAATAAATACCTACATAGGAGGCGTCATCTAAGAAACATAATTCTAAGCGTTCACCTACAGTGAAGGCCTGATTCGGGTATCAAATTAGAGCATTTTAACGTTCTTATATAAACCGAAATAATAAATACCTACATAGGAGGCGTCATCTAAGAAACATAATTCTAAGCGTTCACCTACAGTGAAGGCCTGATTCGGGTATCAAATTAGAGCATTTTAACGTTCTTATATAAACCGAAATAATAAATACCTACATAGGAGGCGTCATCTAAGAAACATAATTCTAAGCGTTCACCTACAGTGAAGGCCTGATTCGGGTATCAAATTAGAGCATTTTAACGTTCTTATATAAACCGAAATTATAAATACCTACATAGGAGGCGTCATCTAAGAAACATAATTCTAAGCGTTCACCTACAGTGAAGGCCTGATTCGGGTATCAAATTAGAGCATTTTAACGTTCTTATATAAACCGAAATTATAAATACCTACATAGGAGGCGTCATCTAAGAAACATAATTCTAAGCGTTCACCTACAGTGAAGGCCTGATTCGGGTATCAAATTAGAGCATTTTAACGTTCTTATATAAACCGAAATAATAAATACCTACATAGGAGGTGTCATCTAAGAAACATAATTGTAAGCGTTCACCTACAGTGAAGGCCTGATTCGGGTATCAAATTAGAGCATTTTAACGTTCTTATATAAACCGAAATAATAAATACCTACATAGGAGGCGTCATCTAAGAAACATAATTCTAAGCGTTCACCTACAGTGAAGGCCTGATTCGGGTATCAAATTAGAGCATTTTAACGTTCTTATATAAACCGAAATAATAAATACCTACATAGGAGGCGTCATCTAAGAAACATAATTCTAAGCGTTCACCTACAGTGAAGGCCTGATTCGGGTATCAAATTAGAGCATTTTAACGTTCTTATATAAACCGAAATAATAAATACCTACATAGGATGCGTCATCTAATAAACATAATTTTAAAGATTTAAATTTAAACATAATTTGTATAAATTCTAAGAATTTATAAAAAGTGAGCTAGAAAATAAATTTATATACCAAGACTGTCATTTTTTTAAACTCTTCAATGTCATAAGAGAATTAAAAAAAATTATTCCGCTAATTCATGCAGAATCAACTGCCAAAGCTTTGTCATATTTGTAGATAGAAAATACAAAATTTTAAAAATAATGAAGTATTTCTGATCCTAATATAAAACATTCTAACAGCACCCCATAAATAATTACAGAAACCATATTCACTAACTGAAACCAACATCAACATCATTTATTTCTCGAACACCTTCCTCCAATTCAACTAAGATAAAGCATCCTTAAATCACAAACCCTGTGTAATTATTTACCTTAACCCAAATCGGTGAGAGGCAAACACTTCTGTCAATACCCACCTCCTCCAAATTAAAGTACACCATTTTAACCCACCAAACCAGCAGCGACTATCTCGCCTCCAAGGCTAACCACCAACAAACAACCGCTGCTGGCCGTCGAAGATTACGTCCAAAGTGTCACTCAAGTTGGCGCCGACCGCCAAGTGACAGGACAGCCCAGCAACCCTGTCCTTCGGCACGGAACATTCCGTTAAGTCCTAGGGAAGTATTGTCGGCGTGGAAGTCAGGACACACATCCAGACAAGTCTTGGCGCATCCATTATGCAATAGTGCCGCCGCGCGGGGAATGCTCCCTTGAAAGTCAAACGGCAGAAGCGCGATATGGAATGGAATCACTATTACTTGACTTCTGCCTGACACCTTCCCCGACATCAAAGACCGGGCAGGAATCCCCGGGGAACGCTCCCTTTTCCTTAAAACCGGAAGTTATTCCCGGAAAGAGGAGAAGTCCTTTAATTCTTTATTCGCCGGAGGCAACTCCTGTTTGGGATAGAGGGATGTACAAATCAAATGGCGCGAATATTAACTTGAAAGGATTTTACGAAGGGAAAAGAGATGTGTTTTATCTTCTTATCTCCGAATTTTCGTGAGGTAAATGCGCGTGAGATAGAGATCTTCAAAGGAGGGAGGTTTGCGATGTAATTTGGCGGCGGTTTCACGGGCGGCCATTAAATATAGAGTGCCTGTCTTCCGATTTTTTTTAGTTTTCTGACTTTCTTGGCACCATCCTTTCCCACTTTGTCTAGTGTTTAGCAAGGTATACAGAGAGCACAAGGGTTTCTTTATTTTTCGAACATTTTCTAAAAGTTAATGGTAGATCTCGGTTTATAGTCTAATTTCTCTTAGCTCTCAGTTTACGGTGGCTTAAGTTCTGTTAACTGAAGTTTAAGAGAGAATTTGGATGGTTGTATTACGACGTTCTGAGTTTATAAACAGAAAAAGATTAGTATTCAAAAGCAGTTATGATTAAAAGAAATGAGTTCTCATTTTATAAACTTGACCTTTTTGCATAATTACTGTCTCTTTTTCAGTACATAATTTGTCCTGTTCTTGTATGAAGCACATTTAATGGATAAATGCTGTGAGCATAACATTTATTCACCCATTAAAAGTTACAGAAATAAAGAGTTTGTTATATTAAGTAACATCCAGCCAGGGGACACCTAGGATATAGAGATGAAAAGCTTCCGGAATGATTGTTAGTCTGTGATTACAAAAATGGTATGGGGTCAGCTACTTTCTACCGATGATGGGTGCTGGCGATGGCCCTTTAGTTCCCCCAATGCCGCTATGGCGGACTGGTCATTCAGTTTTACCATGTGCCTTCAGGCTGGTCGGAGTAGCTGTTCATGGGTATATTATGCATTCTAATTTGGATTCCAAAATGAATGAAAAAATGTATAAACAAAGATTTTGAAAATTCAAAAAGCTTGGAAGAGATTGTTTGCGAAACAGTAATTAATGATTTGGAGTAGTTTATGCGTTTATCTACTTTTCTTTAAGGCTCGTTGTTAAGTTATCCCATTTTAGTTGATGTTCCATTGCACTGTCCGAAGAAATTTTAATCTGTTTTTATTTTACTACTTATATTTTTTAAATTTTAATCTTTATTATATATTCATTTTTCTCTTAATTTTATATTTGTTTT
Source organism: Argiope bruennichi (assembly GCF_947563725.1). Classification (NCBI taxonomy): domain Eukaryota; kingdom Metazoa; phylum Arthropoda; class Arachnida; order Araneae; family Araneidae; genus Argiope; species Argiope bruennichi. The sequence goes on from NC_079153.1 coordinate 12,384,885, forward strand.
ATTTCAATTTTAAAGAAGCATGTTTTAATAAAAATTCCAAAATAATAAAAACATAAATGAAGCATATTTCCCTAATCTTTTCCTTAGTGAGGCTTCAGAACAAAACAGTGTATATGGACATTGTTATATGTCATTGTTTCAAGAATATGAATACTCACAAAATTTCATAATCCATCGAAAATTTACTGTAATATATGATAACTATTATTTATATAATCTGTCATAACTATGTGATTGACATCATCTGATAATTTGCATTCCATATAGCACATATTGATCCAGACAAACAACATTTACATTTCAAAGCACATAACTGTCAAGAACAAATATTTAAGCAGATATTTACGAAATGCATAAAAGCATAATAATTTTGAAAATTCCATTTGAACAGTAGTTTCTGCTTTTTTGCTATAATAGCAAATCATGCCGGAATGAGCAAGATCCTGTCATTCAAGCACAAAAATAGATTCTTAGTATATCAACATCATGAATTATTTCCACATCCGAATACATTTCAATAAAATTTCACTCTTTTTTGCATTTTTTTTCTTTCCATTTTAGAGCTCAACTGTATTCGAAATCAGAATACTTTAAACTCAGCAAATATTTATTTCCTTGGCGATCGAATAATATATTCAGAGTTTGAAAAGGCTCGACAGAAAAACTCGAAAATCAATTTCATAAAGATATACGTTACAAATATAACGCAAAAGAAGCTTTATGCATTATTTTTTTTTAAAAAAAGTTTTTTTTTATAGTGATAGCGAAAACTGCAAAAGGCTAGCAGAAAGAATTGTGATCGAAACGACAAACGGTAGCTATTGTTACATATCCAAATGGATTTCCAAATATTACATTCCTTTTGCTTTTTGAATTCGCGACGCATTGTTTGAACGATTGTTCAAATGAATTATTTCTGCAAGCGAGAGAAATTAGATTAATTTTCTGCTACAAAATAAGTTTAATAAAAAAGAAGAAAACAAGAATATAATTTGAGGCGTTATATAGAAATAAAGAAAAGAATGGAATTTCGAAAAGAGGATTCGTAGAATACTCAATTGGACAGTTGTGGCGAAATGATTAATCGCTTGAAAAAAAATAAATACAATGATGCGAGATATTTGAAGATGTATCATAAAATTCACATTTAAAGGAAATATGAATAAAGGAATTAGGAATTAAGAATTTTAAAGGAAATGTGAATAAAGAATTCATGAAAGGAATGCGAATTTTCACATTCGCTTTGAAAATTCGGTTTTAAAAGTAATCACCTGATTTATAGATTCAGATTTATAGTACGAATACATTTATATACACATAGTATGAGCGCATGTTACGATTTACAGTTATAAATAAATATTTAAAAAAATCTCATTTAAAACAATTTGCGAATATCTTTCTTTTTGCTGAAAAACGTTTATATCTTAAAATGAGAATAAATCTTAATTATTAAAAAAATTGAGGAATCACCTTTAATAAATTAAAATCAAATAATTTGATTACCTTGGTAGATAAAAGTTCTCTACTTATTACAATAAAACTAATTATTTATCTATATGAAGAAATTTTTTTCTTGACATTTGTCGACTAAGATATAGTTAAATTTTGATATTGCACGCCAAAGTATTCATAATCTTTCGGCAAGTTTTCATAGTTTTGCCATGGAAGTACAAACATGTACTCGGAAGTTTCAAGACTTCTTCTATCGCCAAATTTGGCTAAAAAAATTTCATGTATATGTAAAGTAGATGGTAGATAAAAGTTCTGCATTTATTACTATAAAGCTAATTATTTATCTATATGAAAAAATCATCTTGACCTTTGTTCTACTTCGGTACGGCTAAGTTTTGATATATCATGCCGATGTATCCATAGTCATTTGGCAAAAATTTCACAGTTTTTTCATAGTTCGAAGTATAAACATGTACTCGGAAATTTCAAGACTTCTTTTATCGCCAAATTTGGCTAAAAAAATTTCATGTAGATGTAAAGTAGATGGTAGATAAAAGTTCTGCATTTATTACTATAAAGCTAATTATTTATCTATATGAAAAAATCATCTTGACCTTTGTTCTACTTCGGTACGGCTAAGTTTTGATATATCATGCCGATGTATCCATAGTCATTTGGCAAAAATTTCACAGTTTTTTCATAGTTCGAAGTATAAACATGTACTCGGAAATTTCAAGACTTCTTTTATCGCCAAATTTGGCTAAAAAAATTTCATGTAGATGTAAAGTAGATGGTAGATAAAAGTTCTGCATTTATTACTATAAAGCTAATTATTTATCTATATGAAAAAAATCATCTTGACCTTTCTTCTACTTCGGTACGGCTAAGTTTTGATATATCATGCCGATGTATCACCTTGACCTTTCTTCTACTTCGGTACGGCTAAGTTTTGATTTATCATGCCGATGTATCACCTTGACCTTTCTTCTACTTCGGTACGGCTAAGTTTTGATATATCATGCCGATGTATCACCTTGACCTTTCTTCTACTTCGGTACGGCTAAGTTTTGATATATCATGCCGCTGTATCACCTTGACCTTTCTTCTACTTCGGTACGGCTAAGTTTTGATATATCATGCCGATGTATCATCTTGACCTTTCTTCTACTTCGGTACGGCTAAGTTTTGATATATCATGCCGATGTATCACCTTGACCTTTCTTCTACTTCGGTACGGCTAAGTTTTGATATATCATGCCGATGTATCACCTTGACCTTTCTTCTACTTCGGTACGGCTAAGTTTTGATATATCATGCCGATGTATCATCTTGACCTTTCTTCTACTTCGGTACGGCTAAGTTTTGATATATCATGCCGATGTCGCAGTTTTTTCATAGTTCGAAGTACAAACATGTACTCGGAATTTCAAGACTTCTTTTATCGCCAAATTTGGCTAAAAATTTTTTATGTATGTGTAAAGGGGCCAACAATTACTTTTTTCAGTCTTGAGTATTATTGATGTTTATTCTAATATAAATTTTAACACCGATGTTTAAATATTCATTAACCGCAATTTACAATGGAAATGAAACAATAAATAAATAAAGTAGGTAATTTTAAACATGAAACGATTGGGCATATTTGAACTTTAATGAAACAGTGTGGAACGCATACCGACAAAGCCTGTTATCCTCTACACGTTTGCACATATGCTCAAATCGAAAAAAAAGTATCTTATTCCTTGTACTTTTTGGAGCATAACTGATTGTTTATCAAACAAACTATTTAAATCAAAATTGTAAATAGTTGAATCTAACATGTTTTTAAAAATTTGATGGATAATACAGCTGGATTGCTTCTGTGAAATAAAATAACCTAAGTATCATCATACAAAATTTACAAACAAATGAGAATGAATAAAAAATAAATAGAGAAATATAATTTTTTTTCAATAGCTTAACACTGGCAATTTCTTTTAAACAATAAAAACAAATGAAGAACCTTTATATAAAAAAAGAAAGAGAGAAGATCCAACATTAAACATTTTTTTAAAAGATACTCGACCCATTTTTTCGAAGCTGGAAAAAGAAAAAGAAAAATGTAATTTGATACACATTCAGGAGAACGGAAATTGATAAAAATCCATCACAACTTAGTATAACATTTTACGAGCTTTTTGCTTCCAGTTTAATAAAAAAAATAATAATAACCTTGCCGAATTAATTTAGCTTCGCTATTCTACTAAGAAATAAAATACAACCTACAGGTCTTAAAAAACAAACAGGTCTTTATGAAAAACAAGTTTCGTGAGTAAAATAATAAGCGATTTTTTTTCTCTGGTAAGTTTGAATTATGCACCTCAGCGTCTAAAACTATTTTGAAATAAATACAATATGAATAGAGTTCTGCTAAATATTTGAGAGTTGGTATGCCCCCCCCCCCAGTTTAATTCTGGGGGAAATATCTGTGAGAAAGCTTCAGCGTTAAAGGTTGGTAAATTTTTGATGCAGCTTTCTGAATTAAGTTACTGGGGCCGTCCAAAAATTTATTCGAATCAAGAAAGATCAATTTTCTATATTTGTAGAAAGTTGATAGTTCGCTCTACACCTCAGGAACACTTATTTTCCAATGATAGATGGGCAATATATAAATACAAAAATGCATAAAATGTAAAATTTAATTATTTAAAGAAATTATTAAAAAGTAGTTGTTTTAACAAAATTTCTTTATTAAAATCTTATTTACGTTGAGAATACAACCATTTGTGAAAATTTACTTAACAATACGCCATGTAGCAAAAGTATACTTACAACACACCATGTTTCGAAACTAAATCTGAGCAGGAGCATCAATAAATAATGCTCATAATTTTTGTACACAATAATAAATACTGTAATGCATGAGAATATGACACGGAAATGAAAGTATTACCAATTTATTACTTTTCGGCATAACTGTCATTCATGTTGAGGTACTTTTCTTAGGATTGGATCAGTTTGAAAATCTTGGTCTTGTAGAAAGCCGTCGGCTAGCGTGAAGTTATCAAACTTTTAACTGAAGACAAAACTCTTTATGTTTCGAATTAGATGAAAATTTGAGGGTGCTAAGTCTGGGGTTGTATTGTAGGTACTCCAAAACTTCCCAACGGAATCCTCTCAGTTTTTCAGGGTACAGATGGTGTTCAATGATACCATGATTTCCAAACTGATTCAATGCTGAAACAAATATCTCCACATAAATGGCAATTATGTTGAAAAGCAACAAATTGGCAATACTTTATTTCTATTTCGCATTGACATGTATTGCAATTTTTATTATTATATGCAAAGTTATGTGTGTTGTTATACCCTAACATAAAATGCCATGTAATGAAGGTAAGTGACATATTACCTCATGTAACGAAAGTATAATACAACATGTAAAGGAGTATAAAATGCCATGCATTGAAAATATAACACGCCATTTAACGAAAATATAATGCACCATGTAACGAAAATATAATGCACCATTCAAATATAACATGGTGTATTAACTTTAACGTAGTATGTTTTAAAACGAGATAACATATTATGTAATGAAAGAATGATGGATGATATTTGCTTTTGTAACTCGAGACGCCATACACTCATATTTAGAAGAAAAAAGAAACTATTAAAACTGTTGATCCTTCACTATAGAAGTAAGAAGGGGGAGGCCAGAGATGTTCCAGATAAAGGTATAAATTGAGCACAGGCATGGGAAGTGAAGTAGGTAAGTCACATGATACAATTTATTCTCCACACGCTAATTTCTCAATACTGCACAGTTATGTTCAAAAACATAGGGTATTATTAAAGTACAGTTTCCGATTTTTCCATGCCAAAATTCTAACAAACATACCAAAAATGTAATTTAAAATTATTCAGATTTCCAGAAAATAATTTATTGAAGCTGATTGTGCATACGACCTTTTCTGGCAATGAGTGAATAGAACAAACATTGAGCAAAAAGAGATCACTCCTACACACTTATCGTATTATGGTAATATCAGTCGTTTGAAAATATAAATTTCGAACGTGAGCCTTAGTGTACTTATTTGTTTAAGAGTTGTATATTTTATATCTGCATATTTTGATAAAAATGTAACGATCTTGTATATTATACTATTTCAAGACGTGGAGAATTAAAAAAAGAAGTCAAAACCTAGGAAAAATTTAAATTTCAGAAATATCTACGATCTTAAACAACATAACTCCCAAAGACAGAAATTAATGACCTTATGATTAAAAACATTATTCAAATGAAAAGTAACATTCGAACCTTTTACATATGCAACAGATAATTTCATACGATTTGCTGTATCGCTTTTTAGTTGCAAATGTTCATTTATTTTTGAGAAAAAAAATGCCAGATTTAAAAACGAATCCTCTATTGCAGAGAATTCCCTTACATTCTGCTCAATGAATATTCATAAAAAAAAAGACCAATACCCATTAATTTTTGAATGAATTATCAATTGTGAAATGCACTTTCGGTAAGTGCGGAATCAGAAGATTATTTAATAATTACATTAACACAAATTATCCTTTTTTTTTAGTTGATTGTTGTCCCAGGTTGACGCACAAAAGAAGTTGAAAGGCCAAAAGCCAGCAATCTATTTTATGGTATTCGCTCTTTTAAAATGGGGATAGGACTAAGAAATTAGGAAATTAGTCTCGTTTTGTTAAACCCCATGTGCCAATATTACATAATTTTTAAAAGCACATTTTTATTCAATATGGTTGCTTCGTTCTCATAACGTAAAGCGATTAATTCAATTATAATATAAATAATACATATTTTTTAATGAATTATCCGGAATTTCGAGGATAATGACATTTTTGATGTATAGGAATTTCAAATAGACTTCAGTAACTTAGAAAGCTGTAGAAGGTATTCTGTTAGTTCAAATAAAATGAAATTTATAATTAGATTACACGCTAGTATTTATTGAAAATTAATTCAAGAAAACTGTGTTTTTTTTTTAAAATATAAACTTAATCGTTTAAGAAATCCCACAACCGGAAATCACATGGGATGAGATCAGATTCGCGATATCTAATTCGGTTTTAATTATTTTTACATTCCGTTTTGAAACAACACGAGAATTATTCTGGAAGCCCTTCTTCTAACTTAGAAACCAACCACTGGACAGGCTCGCGAAAAGAACAATGATAAAACAATGGCTAATCACCCAGTTTTGTGTGAATGTTCGTCATTAAAAACGTGGAATGGTTAGAATAATATTGGGAGAACATTTTAATTCAACATTTTGCATGAATATAACGACTTGAATGTTGGAAGTTTTTCAAATTCCGGGAATACAAAACTTGTTAACATGTCACATATAACACGTATATACTTTTCAGGTATATGGTAGTTTAGTTTAGCTTAGCTATATTAAGGGCCCGTTTTAAAGTAACACTAGAGCTATTTTTGGACTGACATCGTAATTTTGAACCGCGGTCAGATGACGAGGACCACACCTGAGATTGCCTCCCCCTCTTCAAACTTCCACACAACACTAGCTTGAGGACGTTTGGCACAGACGGATTTAACGTGCCCCAGACCCACTTCCACGACGATTCTTCGGTGGAATCGAGTTTCGAACTTGAAACCCTCCGGTTCCAAAGACGAGACCTTATCCCCAGGCCACTGCGGCCAACGTGCTATGGTAGTATAATTACAGAATACGTTTGGATCTTTATGGATGCTTTGGTCAATTATATTAAAGTCTTGTTTTAAAAGCAACATTAGAGCTATTTTCGGACTTTCCGCATAATTTCAAACCTTGGTTAGATGACGAGTATGACACTTGGGTTGTCAATCCCTTCGTACTTCCATACGACGCAAGGTAGAGAAATTTTGCCCTGACGGATTTAAAATGCACCAGACCCGCTTCCAAGACAATCCTTCAGTGGAATCGGGTCTCGAACTTGGAATCTTCCCGTTCTGAAAATGAGACTACCATTAGGATACCGCGTCCTTCCCTCTCGATGTTTCTACTTCACCAATTCACATATCACATTTGATTTATTTAAATCAAATTTGACTCAAAATTTGATAAGTGTCTACATGATAGATGTTAAATTTGTGTAGTGAATTTTATTCATCTAGATTTCTTCGTTTTGTAATTATTGTGTCAAATAATATTCGAATGATTGGACAGACAGACTTAGAGCAGATTTTTCTCAAAATTTGAAAGATGTCTACAAATCTAATGGAAAGACCATATAAATTCTTCGCTTCAGAAAGACTTCATCCATTTAAATCAAAGCGTTTTTGATTATCTTTTTTACAGATAAACGGATATAATGATAAAAGTGTCTTTTTCGAATTCAGGAAAGACTGAAAAATGGAGATTCGTTATAATCTCCAATTCATATTTTTTGACATATAAAATACTATCTCGCATAGAAAATATAGAGACAGTAAAAAGGTAAAAATTATTTACTTATAATCAAATTACAGATTATTCATTCAAAAGAAGAACATTGCATGCAAGTCAAGAACTTTTAAGTGCTTCATTTCAGTGCCAGACTGTTTCAAATATAACAACCAAAATAAAAACAGAATGAAGTTTCGGCAACCACAAACATCCTCTTAGTTTATTCCGTTTCCATGATAATTGACTCGCCCACAGACAGGTGTACGATTTCATCTAGTTAAAACAGTGAAACAAACTCTGACAACGATGGGGTCCAACTGAGTGCGGTGCCCGTAAAAAACCCGAGTTAAGTTCGGGAAAGGTTTCGGTTGCTACAGCCTGGCGAAAACAATTGGATTAACCGAATTTCATCGAATAAATTCGATTTATCGATGGAGAATGTATCCGCCGTATAAAAGCCACGGCATGACCTGATTATTTCTACGGTCGCCGATCCCGTTTTCCTAAAATAACGGGGATTTGCAAGAAATGCTCAGAAGAAATTGCTGAAGTAAGGAGGGGGATAAAGCCAATGGAAACAATCAGACGATTCTCAAAACGCACTTTTCAAGAAAATGCATCAGATTTTTAGGATTGGAAGGAGATTTATTTCGCAAAAGATGTCGATAATATTAGATAAATCTTTCAAAACATACTTATATGCCTCAAATGTAACCTTCACTTAACAAGTAAGTCTTGGGATTCAGCAATTTCAGATTCACAAAGTATATATGAAATGTTATTTAGAAAATAAATTTTAAGTCAAAATTCGTATATTATTTCAGATGCCACACATTTTTTGATGACCTGGTTATTATACAACAAAAATATGTTATTCTTTTATCACATTAGGGGAAGCCGACAAGAATCTTTAGTTAATAATGGCTCAAAGATGATGACGATGTTTAAGTGTTCGATTACTATATTAATAGTAATTTAAACCAATTTTGATGAACTAAGTCTAATTACAATGAACGAGAGAGCTATTTTAAATATTAATTTGTCGATATTAATTGGAAAAAATCAGCCCAGTTCGTTGAAGTTAACGGTTTTGCTAAGGTTTTATTTTGCAGTATCTATTGAAAACGGAGAGAGAATGGGCAGGCGAATATTTCTGACATCTTTAAATTTCATGAGCTTCCAAATGGAAAAAAATAGGCTTAATCAGTGCAATGCTTGGGGTTGGTGGATTCTGCCATGATCTCCCTTCATAGAGTATATAAAATACAGTAATTTTAGAAATTTCTTTTACAGATATAGGACGAAGGGAGTACATGCTATTGCTGATGACTTATTTAGGTGTCTTGAATTTTCATATGAAATAAAAATTGGCGAAATCGTATCAGCGGTTAGGAATCAGAGCTGTCTCTTTGGTTTTTACGAATTCCTTCAAATAAGTAGATAGTTGACTGATTCAAAGAAAATTGAAATTGAGTTAACTTTAATTACTAAAACACAATCGCGTTAACCCTTTGAAATCTGTAAATTATTTATTAAAGAACGTTTGATATGTGATCCTCTTTAATAGAACATTTATTACAATGAATTAACAGTTAGATTTAAGACCAGTAAAAACAGACATTCGGAAATTGAAAAAAAAAATGAGCTTTAATCCGTAATTAGATCTCTAGAAAATAATTACACTCTTAACATGTTATTTTACACACTGAAAATTATTTGCCCTTTTTTGAGATGCATATTTTTAGAAAAAAATTATTTTTTATCTAATGTAACCATACGCACTTTGTCTTTATTGAAAAAGGCAGCTTTCCGAATTTTAAAATTCTATTGTAGTAGAATTCAATTATTTTGAAAGTTTCAAATTTAAAAGTAACATTATATTTATATAAAGTAATTTTGATATCAAATCCTTACCTGGTATGATTTTTTAAGTCTTTGTTATTACAATGAAAGAAATAATGGATCCTTTTTAAGAGCACAAAACCTTAGAAATTTTAAATACAGAATAGAAACTATAAATATTTATTTAAAATTATTATTTTTATAATTTATATTGAAATGCAACCATAAAATTAAAATACAGCTCCCCTTTCTTTACTTCTATATTAACGGGAAAAAGAATATTCATTCCCTCGAGATAGAACATAAATATTCAACTGCATTTATGGTATTTAACCAGCAACCTTTTAGAGTAAAAACACAATACCCACAGAAAGAAAAAGTTACTGTTGATAATTTTTCGATGAAAAATACTGGCTAAATGCATGGCGTATACTAACAGTAAAAATGTTTTTTAAAAAAGTCATGATAAACAAGAAAGTATCTCTTGGGTCAGATGAAATTATTCCTAGGAAAAATGTTTTATAACTCTCTCCGCGTATAAAATTTTAAAGAAGCATTTCTTCTTCCTGGAGGTTATAAATAATATAAATGCTTAATGGAGTTTAATATTAAAAGCACCAAAAGGAAGGGGCGGGGGTGAGAGGTAAACATCCTACTCCTTTTCACTGTTTTAGATTGCCGGGAAGTTGTTTTAGAAATTCGAGACGGAAATTTCATATAGTGTATTGGAAAACCTGGCGCTGTGATTCATTAATAAATCGGTGCGTGTTTTTGTTTCCGGAAAAAAAAAAAAAAAAAAGAGAAAAAAAAACCCGGATTTTTTTTGTGTTTAAAAAAGAGTGGATATTTTTTGATGTATTGCACAGAAATATATATATATATATATATATATATATATATATATAAATGGGGATCTATATTTAGATGTTTTAACATTTGTCGTCATTGAAAATGCATCGTTTATTATTTTCAGAGAAACCAAAATTTTATTCGTTGAAGGTAAATAGTTGCTTTTGTTTCTAAATAAAAGATTAGACAAGATTTTAATTGAATTAGCGTCCCGTTTTGCAACAATGTGAAGTCTATTTTGGGAACTCGTAATTTTAAGCAATGTTTTTAAACTTTCGTGCTATATATAAATTGTATAGTGCAAAAATTGTTTTAAAGGGCAGATTTTTGGATCTATAACTAATAAATTCATTTTGCACGTAGTTACTAGTCGGGTAAAAGAAGTTCAGTGGAAAAGAAGTTTTTCTGTAATTCAATTCAATTTTTTTAATAATTAAAAACGTTGAATTTTTAAATTTCTCTCATATTCAATAACAAGCGTGGTAATTTAAAATGTGTTTTATGCTATAACAGAATATATTATTGCATAAAAAATCTTTTTATAACAGTTCAAAATAATTTGTTTGTAATAACAACAAAATTCAGAAAAATCTTTCCCGTAATTAAAAAAAATTGAAATTTATTGTTATAGTTGATATAATTTTACCAATTATTCGTTCTGAGATACTAATTAAAGTTTTTAATTGTGGAGGCAGTTTTCACAGTATAGCCTTTAATTCAAATAATAAGTATATTTCAAAAATACTTAATTTTCAATTTTTTTTTCTTACATACTGTTACGAATCTGTAATGCTGCTTCCTATCATAGTTGGTTCCATCATCGGATAGAATGTTTTACAGTTATCTGTATTGGACGGAGTCTGGGTGTCGCGTCGGAGGTCCCGGAGCTTGGCGACAAACTTGGCGACGAATTTGGTGACTTTAGCGCCAAAATAGATTATACCCGAAACATCGAGAATTTTCCCGATCCGTCCAGTAGGAACCGAGATACGCCTCGAACGTTCCTGATTGGTTGAGAGGCCTCTAGCCCCGCCTCCTGAGACTTATAAAAGGAGACAGCCGCAGGTGCCAAAGTAGAGTAGTCGGAATCGACGGTAAAGAACTGGCCTTCCAGAAATAAGCAGAGCAGCGACGGAGAGAAGCTAGTGCTGAACTAAGCTGTGCGCTACTGTCTGTAGTAGAGACTTGTTGTATGCTGCTGTGTATGCTGTTATTGCTGCACGTCTCGGCTGAAGATAATCGTCTTCTGTGCTGTATATAGTTGTCGTCTTTGTGCTGTCCTGTGTGTCTTCGTGTAAATAAATGTTGTTGTTTTTTCTACTGCTGATTGAGAGTTCTCCACACCATATAACTCCCACTATCCAAACGAACCCCGGAAATTTCGTAACAATACTTTTGATCAAAATTTTAAAAAAGTATCTTTTTTCAGTATTATGAAATAATTTTATAAATGTGCAACTTCAGTAGTTAAAGTACTAAGGCCAGATACTAAAACATTGACATTTTGAACACTGTTGCACATATTATAATCAATGATACATGAAAATAAAGATAAGTATTACTTCTTTTATCCTTTTCAAACATTCGATGCATGAACTCTTCGTAAACATCAATTTATAATCCAGTTCGTTCCACGCATTTTGCATATTTTATTGTTGCTTAATACATTAGCTAAGTTCATGGATCGTTTTCAGCAATGTAAACTTATAAAAAAGGTTTTTGGTGCAACCTCATAAAAAGAAATTACATTAGGTAAAATCTCGGGATATTGGTGACAATGTAACGAAGGGCGAACCAATATTGATTTCACGTCATATCCATCGTTAAGTTCTTCATTTACATAGGCCAGAAACAACCAAACACCAATAAAATGGAGCCTCATTTTGTAGAAAGATAAAATTCATATTACTTTCAGGTAGTGGAAATAACATTTCTTAAACTTCCAGATAATTACCACCAGTTAAGTGATGTTAAAAACAATTTGGAACGTTTTTCATTAATTTCAATTTATAATGGTTTTCAGAATATAAATTCTAGAAATCCGGTTACTCATTTATGCTAACTGTCTATATTCTTATTGCCAACATTTAAATAAATCATTTCGATGACCCAACCAAATTCAAAGCCATTTTAAAAGGAAAGAACCAAAATTCTTATCGATATACCTAAGATAATCTAATCGAAATGTAAATGCAATCCACAAACGTGCTCTTATCATTGTTTATCGTCAACATTAAAAAAGTATATCAGTAAAAAATAGCTTATATTTAAATATTGATTACAATTTGTTTGCACATCCGAAACTTTATCAACATGTAGATAGTTTTACTATTTAATATGAAAAATACTCAAATATTTGCCATTTTGAGATTCATTAATACAATGAGTAGGAGTAGAAGTTTAATTCAATTCTTGAAACAGCCGGTGAAGCACTCAATATTTATCATATATTTAATGTGATAAAATATTTTGCAAATAGATTTTGTAACGGATATAATGTACTTTTAAAATTCATAACACATATACATGGAATTATTAAGATACACATTTGAAACTCCGAAAATCGTTCAAATTAACGAATATTTTTTTATTGCTTAATAATGTTCTCTGATCCTTTAGCTTTCAAACGATACCAAGATGTTGTCAATATTCGAAATATTTCTCGAGGTATAATTATTTTTCTTGGCGTGCTTTCATTAAAAACTCTAGTTACGGTGTTTTTAAAACTCATTTTATGAAGAATGATATTTTTCCACTATGTTGCTTCATTCAAACAATCACAACTCAACAAGAAATGAACCAAATACAGTTATTTATACATCAAAATAATCTGTATGAAATAGCGGATGTTTTGTGTCTCAATCAAAGTTATATTTATGCAAATAAATTTTTAATAGCTGTTTAAAAGTTAAAATGACAGAAAAAAATCTCGCTTTTTCTATTCATCGTTGATGAAAAAATTGTTTAAAAAAAGCTATACATTTTTATAACTTTTTTGAGGCAGACAACATGAAGAGTAATATTAGGCATCATTTCAAACTGGAATTGTGTGTCTGTACAAATTAGAATTTAAGATATCATGTTTCAAAAAATAGGCTAATTAGCTCATTAAATCTTATTTAATTAATTAATAATTAGTGTAATATGGTTTTTTCTCACTGAAAGGAGTTTAAACATATATTAATGACCTACTGTGAAAAAAATGGATTTTTAAAGTTAAAATTTAAAAAAAAAATCTTTTAGTGTGTACGTACACCTTAATATCTCTAAAATATTGCCGCATAAACCAAAATATCTAGCAATCGCCGTGCCTCAGTCGGCAAAGCATCTCGTTTAAGATTAATGGGTCCATGGTTCTAGTCCCGCCACTGTATTTTATACAAAGACTGGGATTCTTTTATTTAAATTGTTATCTATTGTTTATCTAAGATCTGGAAGGTTCTAGATCTTTCTTAAATATTCAAATTTGATTGTTCTCGAACCTTCTATATGAGTATAAAAAAGCTGAGTTCCATCAGCGATGGGTAAGTTCCAAGTCTCGTGCTATTGCGAGTTGCTTCTTTATAATAAGTCGAATTGTTTGTTTAAACTAACGGCGTAGTTCTAGACATCTTCGTGACAAAATTTAAAGATAAACAAGATGGAAAAAAAAAAAACCCCACCAATTCGTTCTATTGTTCATTGGATATGAAAGAATTATTTAATATATCTGTCGAATGTATTTCTTCACCTTTATTGCAATTTATAATGAAATTTTGGGTAAAAATGAAAAATGCAAATAATGATGTAGATTTAAAAAAGTTTTTAAGAAACAAAAATTAGAAAGGAGGAAAAAAAAAAGACCCGTTTTAAGAAAATACAAACTATATACTATATATAAGACCAATTTATTCCATCCACTTCAAATTTTTCGTAGGAATTGAAATTGAAAATAATGATGTAAATTAAAAAAAAAAAAAATTTCTATGAAACAAGAACTAACAAGGATAAAAAAAAAAAGATATTTTTTTTGAAAAAATCAAACTAAAATAATTTACATACTTCAAAAAAAAAAAGGAGCATTTCATTCCATCTACTTTGCGTAGAATAAAGATTGAAAATAATGATGTAAATTTAAAAAAAAGTTTCTATGAAACAAAAACTAACAAGAATAAAAAAAAAAAGATATTTTTTTGAAAAAATCAAACTAAAATAATTTACATACTTCAAAAAAAAAAAAAAGGAGCATTTCATTCCATCTACTTCAAATTTTGCGTAGAATGAAGATTGAAAATAATGATGTAAATTTTAAAAAAAGTTTCTATGAAACAAGAACTAACAAGGATAAAAAAAAAAAAAGATATTTTTTTGAAAAAATCAAACTAAAATAATTTACATATTTCAAAAAAAGGAGCTTTTCATTCCATCCACTTCAAATTTTGAGTAGAATGAAGATTGAAAATAATGATGTAAATTTAAAAAAAGTTTCTATGAAACAAGAACTAACAAGGATAAAAAAAAGATATTTTTTTGAAAAAATCAAACTAAAATAATTTACTTATTTCAAAAAAAGGAGCTTTTCATTCCATCCACTTCAAATTTTGCGTAGAATGAAGATTGAAAAGATTGAAAATAATGATGTAAATTTAAAAAAAGTTTCTATGAAACAAGAACTAACAAGGATAAAAAAAAGATATTTTTTTGAAAAAATCAAACTAAAATAATTTACATATTTCAAAAAAAGGAGCTTTTCATTCCATCCACTTCAAATTTTGCGTAGAATGAAGATTGAAAATAATGATGTAAATTTAAAAAAAGTTTCTATGAAACAAGAACTAACAAGGATAAAAAAAAGATATTTTTTTGAAAAAATCAAACTAAAATAATTTACATATTTCAAAAAAAGGAGCTTTTCATTCCATCCACTTCAAATTTTGAGTAGAATGAAGATTGAAAATAATGATGTAAATTTAAAAAAAGTTTCTATGAAACAAGAACTAACAAGGATAAAAAAAAGATATTTTTTTGAAAAAATCAAACTAAAATAATTTACATATTTCAAAAAAAGGAGCTTTTCATTCCATCCACTTCAAATTTTGAGTAGAATGAAGATTGAAAATAATGATGTAAATTTAAAAAAAGTTTCTATGAAACAAGAACTAACAAGGATAAAAAAAAGATATTTTTTTGAAAAAATCAAACTAAAATAATTTACATATTTCAAAAAAAGGAGCTTTTCATTCCATCCACTTCAAATTTTGCGTAGAATGAAGATTGAAAATAATGATGTAAATTTAAAAAAAGTTTCTATGAAACAAGAACTAACAAGGATAAAAAAAAGATATTTTTTTGAAAAAATCAAACTAAAATAATTTACATATTTCAAAAAAAGGAGCATTTCATTCCATCTACTTTGCGTAGAATAAAGATTGAAAATAATGATGTAAATTTAAAAAAAAGTTTCTATGAAACAAAAACTAACAAGAATAAAAAAAAAAAAAAGATATTTTTTTGAAAAAATCAAACTAAAATAATTTACATACTTCAAAAAAAAAGGAGCATTTCATTCCATCTACTTCAAATTTTGCGTAGAATGAAGATTGAAAATAATGATGTAAATTTTAAAAAAAGTTTCAATGAAACAAGAACTAACAAGGATAAAAAAAAAAAAGATATTTTTTTGAAAAAATCAAACTAAAATAATTTACATATTTCAAAAAAAGGAGCTTTTCATTCCATCCACTTCAAATTTTGAGTAGAATGAAGATTGAAAATAATGATGTAAATTTAAAAAAAGTTTCTATGAAACAAGAACTAACAAGGATAAAAAAAAGATATTTTTTTGAAAAAATCAAACTAAAATAATTTACATATTTCAAAAAAAGGAGCTTTTCATTCCATCCATTTCAAATTTTGCGTAGAATGAAGATTGAAAATAATGATGTAAATTTAAAAAAAGTTTCTATGAAACAAGAACTAACAAGGATAAAAAAAAAGATATTTTTTTGAAAAAATCAAACTAAAATAATTTACATATTTCAAAAAAAGGAGCTTTTCATTCCATCCACTTCAAATTTTGCGTAGAATGAAGATTGAAAATAATGATGTAAATTTAAAAAAAGTTTCTATGAAACAAGAACTAACAAGGATAAAAAAAAGATATTTTTTTGAAAAAATCAAACTAAAATAATTTACATATTTCAAAAAAAGGAGCTTTTCATTCCATCCACTTCAAATTTTGAGTAGAATGAAGATTGAAAATAATGATGTAAATTTAAAAAAAGTTTCTATGAAACAAGAACTAACAAGGATAAAAAAAAGATATTTTTTTGAAAAAATCAAACTAAAATAATTTACATATTTCAAAAAAAGGAGCTTTTCATTCCATCCACTTCAAATTTTGCGTAGAATGAAGATTGAAAATAATGATGTAAATTTAAAAAAAGTTTCTATGAAACAAGAACTAACAAGGATAAAAAAAAAAAGATATTTTTTTGAAAAAATCAAACTAAAATAATTTACATATTTCAAAAAAGGAGCTTTTCATTCCATCCACTTCAAATTTTGAGTAGAATAAAGATTGAAAATAATGATGTAAATTTAAAAAAAGTTTCTATGAAAAAAATGCAAGGGAAAAAATGATTTTTAAAAACTAAAAGAATTTATATACAAAAAAAAAAATATTTTATTCCATTCACTTCGAACTATGTGTAGAAATGAAGATTAAAAATGATGATGTAAATTTAGTTTATAAATTATATTATTTATGATTTTAATTTAGTTTATTGGTTTATAAGTTTTATTATTAGTTTAGTTATATTTAATGATACGTTTAAAGAAATGAAATTAAAACGATTTGCATATTTAAAAAAAAGAGCTTTTCATTTCATCCACTTCAAATTTTGTGTAGAAATGAGGATGACAAATAATGGTGTAAAAATATAAAACCAGTATTAACAAGGAATTTTTTTAAAAAAATTACATATTTAAAAAAAGCTCATTTTATTCCACCACTTTTCAAATTTGCATTATTTTGCAGCAGTCGAAAAAATGAGAAAAGGATTAAAATATCAAATTTCAATTACTACGTCAACACACTGTCACTCCACTAAGCACTTCATCAAACGAACTTGGGGCAGACATTCTATTTCGTCTGATATTCTGCGGGGAAAAAGAGCCCGACATCCCTTCCACATGATGAGATTATGTCCCCCGAGAGAAATTAATCATGAGCCGGGCATCGATGAAAAATGATAATTTTTACCTCACCATTACTTAATTAGGCTCTGAGTAATCACGTTACGCGCTGGAAAGAACACCAGCGACGGTTATGATGAACAATGCCTTCAGTCAGTCGTCACAGCAGTGAGACTTGTGCTGGTAGCCCTCAAGTGGAAAGGTTGGATGAGAATAAGTTCGGGTTCGTGAACCAGTTCAGTGACCGGAGCAGATGCTTTCACTTTTTAATCGATTCTTAAAATATCATACGAGTCTTATAAGCAACTCTATTGCATACAAATATCGTTCGATAAAAATAAAAAAGTACGATGTTGGAAATTGATATGAAAGGTGTAACTAGTTGTATTAAATATTTTATTTCAGAAATAAAGTTGATTCATTGGTGCATTTAAAAATAAAGTTAAAAAAATTAATAAGTTATCCTTTTTTTTTCTTTCGATTTCGGTATAGAGTATAAATCCATTAACGAATAAAACAGTATGCTGAAGCAGAGTATGCCTCTAACTTCAAATAGATTTAATATTATTAGGTCAAATTTTATTACTATAATATCATGTAACTACTATAAATGCTTTTCTTGTAAGCACATTAAAAGTTTAATTTTAATATTTTATAGATAAAATAACCCAAAGGATGAATTTGAAAAGAAATTAAACCCTTCACACAGAATGTTGAGCGACTCGCCCATCGATTTACTGAATTTATAATTTTAAATCTGAAATTATGTGAAACTATTAAGTAATTTAAAATGTAAAAATTTCTTAAAAAAAACTTCAATATCTCAAATACTTTTATATTATTATAGGGAATTAAAATAATAATAAATGTCCAAATAGGATGTGCCATCTAATTGGAAAGTTAAGGAAATTTAAAGGTCAAGGAATCAAATATTATTTGATACGAATAAATGTGGTAAATGTTTTTTTATAGAATTTAATGTTAAACGAAAATATTCATTTTATTTCATGCATACAGGAAACAGGAAGTTTGAAGTCAATGCTTATTTATCGCTTGATAATCGAAAAAACATCTGCTTTACAAGTACTTCTATGAATAATAAATATTTAGAGGAAATTAAAAATTCAAGGATAAGTAATCTAAATACCAAAATGTAATGTTTCTTATTTAAAACAAATAAAGCATCAAAAGAATAGAGATTCAAGTTTTTTTATAGAAAAATCATTGAGTTTTACAAGAAAAGAGAATCTTTTATTATATATAGAAATGATTTTAAAGGATGGAATTTGAAATATCTTTGGAAATCACAAGCCATTTTCTTTTCAGACCAAATGTTTTGTCTATTTTTGTAGATCACGCGTCATTAAACCTGCAAAATCTTCCCATTTCCACAAAGAGCGCTTTTATCCCACATTCTCTATATATCGAACTTGAAACCTCGATTCTCCCATAATGGGACATGACAGTTTCCCATTTACACAATCGAATTCCCGCAGTGTTGATATTGTGAACACAATCGGATTTAGTATCAAGTTCTACTGAAGGCCAAAAGGAACTGAATTCCCAGTTTTCTGCTCCCCTTCCATTTGTTAAAAGGGGGCTTCGAACCCCCATCTTCATGATGTACAAACAAGGGTACTGTTAGGGCACGCGACCCACTGTAACCAAACTCTCGGACAGATGTTGAGCATACACCCCACCTTTGTATGTCCCCTGTGGGATATGTGATCAGACCTACAGCCACAATGGCGTCACAGATGAGTTTTTCGATAATAAAGAACCAGTTCAGAAAGACTATCTGTCCTACAATCTTGTTATTGTGAATGTAAAAAGCGATTGGGTCAAAATATTTTGTTGTATGGAAACATTTACCCTCCCGCGCCCCTTTAAATTAGATTTCAGCCATTCAACTTCGATGACCTTGCCCGCATGTTTTTTACCAAGAGGACTGCTAAACAACATTTTTTTCTGATTACAGAAAAGATGTCTAAGAAATGATGACATTGGAGGGGGGGGGGAATAACTGTTAGCGATGTTTTTCTGTGAAATTGAAAGATTAGCTTTTGAGGCAATGAATTTGTCTGACTCAAATTTTGCATGAGTTTGTTAGCTTACTCAGTGTATGTATTTAGTTTGATTTTCAAGTGACAACTGAAGACAATTTCGAAAAATTCAAAACAGAAGCTTGCCTAATGATTTAGCATTATAAGTCACGAGAACAAACACAAAATAATAATAAAAATATAATTCATACGTTATTAACTGTTTGCAATAAACTATCTATTTCCTGAATGGTGTTTAGGTATTTGCAAAATCTCGATGTGGAAGTTCTTCAATATAATGATGACAAATGAAGTTCCATCTGATGCATGCTTAATTAGAAGAAATGAATTATTTCATAACAAGCAAATGCTTAAATCATCACTTGTTTTTGTTTTATTCTCTTTCCAGTTGCCATAGCAACTAAGCATATTTTAGTAATGATATTAAGTAAATAAAATTGCTTTTATTTCTTTGGAAATTGAATTCTATATATCACAAAATTTCAAGTTTTGTTCATAAAAACGCAGACAAAATAAATCAAAATATAATTGCATTTGGATAAGAATTAATATAAAGTACCGATAATTACTAGTTGATTAACAAAGTATCTGCTATTTGAATCATTTCATAGAACTAAGATAAATCAACTTCAACATTTTGCCAACACATATTTTTTTTTAAATAACCGAAGATTTTCCCTTGTTTATTAAGAAAGAAATCCAGATTGTTTTTAGGAGGGTTTAAATTTCCAGAAATGAAAGTAATTTAATGCAAGCAAAATTATTTAAATTTAAATCAAGGACAAACTCTTCATATTTCTAAAAGAACAAAAAAAAAAAAAAAAAAGAATTGTATGAAAGTGAAATTGACTGTATTTTTTTACTCTATTAAAATGGAAGATTATCTCATTAATTTTTTTTAACGAAACAGTAGAGCAGTGCCTTAGGGAATCAAAACAGGCGAAAAAAAAATCTCCGAATCAAGCTTTTATATATTTCAAATTAATATTTTCTGGTATTTTGCAGTTAACATGTTTCAATTTATTAAATGTGACAGGAAGAAAATATTTCGTATATTTTATTCCAACTGTAAAAAGGAAAGGGATTATTGTATTATTTTGTTGTATTCATAACTATAGTGGAACATTTTTCATGTTTTTAGATTAACATTTTTTTTTTTTGCAATGGATAATTTAACAAATTTTATTTATTTTTATGTAAAACTAATGTCAATCTAAAGAATCTAACTAATGCTTTATAGTCTTACTTTATTTACATTACATTTATGATAAACTCTTTGATTGTTGCTATTTTTCAGACAAGCAAACAAGAAGCAAAATGATAAAACTTTAAAAAAAATTATAGAAATTCATTAAAATATATATAGAACGGGGACACGCTGAAGAATCAAACACTACCTAAATATTATTTTAAAACAAAAGGTATAAATGTACAGCAAAAAAGATGATGAATGTTCAACTTAGAATTCAGTCATAATCAATTAACAAAAAGAACCTGGATCCTTTAACGACTTCAAAAACTGAAAACCAGGCATTTGATCATCTAACAAGACAAGCGTTTCTAGTTATTAAACATTACATCAGCACTTTGTCTGGAACCATCAGAACAACACGATTCAACTTTTCAACTCGAGGCACATACTTAACCACAAAACGCCACTTCATCCAATAATGACCCAGAAACAAAATATTACGTCCAGATAATAAATGATATTCACTTAAAGACCTTCATTAACTAACTAGCTGTCTATTTCGGGGTGGCCGTACAACGCGATCATTTCAATAATTGAAACAGCTGTTCCCCTCAACTGCAACCGTGGTCCGAAGCACTCCACTAGACATTCGTTGATGAAATCCTGGGAAGTAATAATTATGGTGGACCGGCTGGAATTCATAATTACCCTAGACACGTATCATTCGGCATTACTCGAGTGGGGGGGAGGCAGTCCAGAAGTGAGGGGGTGGTGGCATTGGTGAGGAAGAAGTAGAATAGTCAAGAGGAGGGCACAAAAACGAACGACTGGGGAAAAAGTTAACACCCATGCGGCAGTGGGTCCAGCTGTTGGAAAAGGGCCAGAAACCAAGAGCAGGTGATATTTTTCAGGAGATTTTTAGCAAGTTGCCCATTTTAAACTTGTCTTTTGTTTCAGCACTCACGCGGGCTGTTATTAACTGTGCCATGTTGTAATTAGTGGAGTCGTGAGTATGCTAATTCGGTTCGCGAAAGACATAGTTTGCTGTCGTGGCCGGAGGAGTGAGTTTGTAGGAGGTATGTGCGTTTCCATTAAAAGGATTGACAGGATTTTGTTGAAAGATAGTTTCATGCGTGACTGGTATCGACTTTCAGAATCTAGCACTCATTCTGAGACGAAAGAAATATTTTGTTTGAAAATAAAGTATTTGATGAATGAGCTACTTCAACGTACATGTTTTTATTTTCAAATCAAGCTTTTCAATATACTTTGTCTTATAGGAAACACAATTTTTTTTCCAACAAACACTGTTTTAGCAAAAGTTTTCTTTGATATGCTTTGTTAAAAATTTAGTACATAAACGTGGCCCCAAAACATTGTAATTTTTAAATAAATTCATATAATATATATACAAGGGAATAATACTGAATGTTCGGATAAAGGTTTTATAAAAAAATGATTTTATTTGTATCACATTTTTTAGCCCAAAATGTGAAAAGTACAGTATTTGGTTAATCTTGCAAAATCTAAAGACATTTGTAGCAGAGTACTATAATATTGACTCAAATCTTTATCGAAAGGGTTAATTTCGAAATATTGGCATTTGTCTTTGGAAGATAGCTGGATTACTATTCTCAATAGTATACGCCATGCTTGGTCAATATTCAGTTTTATTCATTTCAGTTTTTAAAAAAAATTCTAACATCGCAGGTATTTCACATGTCATTAAAAATCACAGAAAAAGCTTTGAAATTGACAAATTAAACTTATAGTGATTTGATTAAAATACAATATCAAAACATTGTGACAATCGAAATTAAATTTCATTTCAAAACAAAATTAAAATCAGAGTATTTCCTAAAACTAAAAGAAAATCTAAAGGAACTAATGTAATAAAGATGATCATATTATTTCCTATTTTAATAAAATGATTTAGAATATTACTGTGAATCCAATAATTAGAACTGAATTTTATTTTTTGATGTTCAATGAAAATTCTACAAAAAACAAACACAAGAGATTCGACAAAAAGCAATCACAATAAATGCACTAGAATTATCATTATGTAACACTCAACTATTAGTAGTAAAAGAATGTGTTAAAATTTAAAATTATAAATTAATTATCATCAGAAATTGTAAACACAATTATGAATTAAAGAGTTCATGAAAAAGTATAAAAAAATAGACTCTTACAATTAAAATGTATAGCTAAAGATAATAGTTTATCTAATTTTGGGCAAGATTCAATGATATAATTAGGTGCAGTTTTAAATATTTTATTAAAAAAAATCATTATATTAGAGTGTATCAATTCAATAAACTAGAATTTTTGATATACTCTTGATCATAGTGGAATTTTGCAGCAATTAAGTTTAGTGACGTAAACTATTTACACATTTTTTTTTTTTGCGTTAAATGAAAATTAAATAATTGAAATTAAGAGCTTGACAACGGAATTCGAAGTTCATTTTTCCACAAATAAAAGATTTTTTTCTTCAAATGTCAGAATGAAGTAGAAAAAAAATTTAAAAGCACCTGAGTTTTTAGATTATTAAAATACATGCAAAAAGAATCAACTAGCAACAAAGTGAAATTGATAGAACAGATCAAATCTCTGCAGATTTATGATGTGATTGTGCGTGCTTTCAAATATTTCGTTCTTGCAACTAGGAAATGCGTTTCTGTTTCAAATGTATCTCATTTGAAGTAAATAATTTTGACAAAGGAATTATAATTTTATGTGTTTTAAGTATCCAGATACAAAAATTATTTAGTGTTCACGAATAAAATAGAATAAAACAGTTTAAAGACAGCTGTCAGACTTTATTACTGATTTCTTCTTACTTTAGAAAAAACAACAATTATATCATTTTTGAAGAAATATTCTCAATTTTTCTTATTTTTATTTTACAAAATTCTTCACTGAGGACATTTCGCTTTTATTACAAAAGTTCGGTTAAATCAAAATAAAATAACTGAACTTTTAAAGATTAATAAATTATTTCAGTAAAATTTGTAAAGATTCGATTCTATATTTTCTCTATATACAAGCGTTTTAGCCTAAAGAGGATGTTTTGAATTTTAAGATTTATTACAGTAGAAAGTGTTTTTTTAAAATTAATAAATATATGATTAGAATATATAAACAGAAATAAATAGAAGAAAAATGAGTTATATACAATTCACAGCTCCAAGTAATTCTAGTCGAATTCGAAATAACAAGTAGCCGTTTTGAAGGAATCCGTCGTGCCATTTTATGCAATCAAACAGTCATATACTATAGAATTTTAATTAAAAAAAACTCGATGCTTTTCCTTCAGAACTTCCTATTTTGTTTTATTTATTTTTAGGCATTATATTTATTTTTTGTTGACAGGTATCCAAGCCTTTTCTTGTTCGCTGCGCTTATTGAAAAAAAATTACGAAATAAAATTACAAGAAAAAAAATCAGAAATATTCTATTGGATTGTTTCGCTCGGGTAGCTTTTCTATTCGAAAATATATTCCCCGCCACTCTTCCCTACTTGATCTGGGTAGGGAAAAATGATGGAAAGAGGGGAAATTATTCTGTGTTTTTTCTTCTTTTTATGATACTAGTGCCAGTATTGAAGAACACATGATCCCAGCAGTTTTTCTGACTGAGATATGACTACAGGGTTATATTTTCTGGCCGTTATTTTTATTTCTTTTCTTACATTTTTTATGATTTTCTTAGAGCAAAGAGAGGTGCATGAAATTTTAGAGATTCAGTCGTAAAATGTCAGTCCTCTCAGTACTTCAAAATCCTAGTGTAGAGAAGAAGAAAAAAAAAAAAAAAAATTGCACCTAAAGCTCAGAAAATAAGAATATAAATGCGAAGGAAAAAATAATCTTGACGCTTTTTTCTTCTTCCCTTTTTAGCGTCGCACGATTTTTGACTGACGGAGAAACATCTATTGTGTATTTAAATGAGGCAGGGTGGCAACGGGTAGAAGGAGTCGAAGTTGTTTTCCAGTAAGTATCGTAAAGAGTATCAAAAGTTGCGTGTGTGTGTGAGAAAATTTCCGTCCGACGTCTAAAGTAGTTCATTTTTTTCTCCATCCCCTTTCTTGCAAGTGGATATCAGTTTTTTTTAATGCTCTGGGACTTTCTGATGCGGCTACAGCTATAAAAAGGAATTTTGTACGTTTTCTTTTTTATAAAGCTTCCTTTAAGTTAATCTAGAATAAGTAAGGTTAGTTCAGAGGGTCTCTAGAAGAAATCGAGATTGTTTGTTTTCCCAAGAGATATTTCTTCTATGATATATTTCAGTCAGGGAAAAAAAAAGACATCGGATTTGAGTTGAAAGGAAATTCTATTAAATGAAGAATAAAAGATGAAGCGTTGAACGTGAATTAAAACCTCGAAAACCATACAAGATGACATTAAAGTTTTATCGGGCAGGACAACAAGCAAGAATGAAATATAAAAATATTTTTGATAGAACTTATTTTCATAGCCACAAAGATTTTTTTAAAAGAGATATAATAATAATAGTAAAAAAAATCCAGTAATTAAAAAAAAAACCCTTTAAAAATTCCAATAATTAAAAACTAAAAAATCGAGTAATTTTTTTGAAAAACTTTAAAAATTTCAGTTTGAAGTTTAGAGAGGAAGGTAAATACAATACATTTAAAATTTAAAATCCACACAAAATAAATTAGTTTCGAAACTTTAAAAAAATGCATATATTATCAAAGTTACTAAGAGAACTAAAGCAGATTAAAACATTGCAATATCGATTTTACTAATATGCTACAGAAGTGAAAGAGAGAGAGCTCTGTTTACCATATGACCTGTAATGCAATATGAATGTATGATATATAAATTGGTAAAGTCATAGCACATTTTGAAACAACCATTACTCCATCGTGGTGATTAATTCCCCTAAAATTACTAAATTTAAACAGACTCTTGTTCATATAATGAAAATGGGGAGTCCTGTCTACCAATCATAAGCAATAGACCTTGCAAAATATTAATACGAGGATATTATTAATATTACTGAGGAAATGGATATACAAACTAAAAAAAAATTCTCTCAAACAAGGCGATTGTTAAAAAGGCAGTGGTTATAAGATGCTAAGTGTAAATTGTGACATGCAACATTAACCAGCGGGTATGGTCTCGCCGAAACTTTCTCGCAGGCACTAATAAATGTACTTCAAAACCATATGCATTGGCCAAATATTGGCCAAAAATACTTACGAAAGAGCCGGTTAGCATGCGTTTTTTGGCGTTTAGTCGCAGGGATGCTGTTAATACCCAAGTACCAGAAAACTGAAAGCGCATTTTAGACTCCTCTTTTTACGAGAATTAAAATCAAAGATGGCGTAGACTTAAAATGGTAGTCAAAAAATCACATACAAGATTTTACATAATTAATTTACTGTGAATTTAAATTAATCAAAGATGGCGTAGACTTAAAATGGTAGTCACAAAATCACATACAAGATTTTACATAATTAATTTACTGTGAATTTAAATTGATTCGTTTACATGCTTGTGAAAGAAAAGACTGATGGACTGTTTTTAATAGGCATCCACACAAATGTTAAGTTTTTGTACCAAATATTACTCATCTAGCCTCGTTTAACAATTATTATATACGAATAACAAGAGATGTTCTCCCTCCGAATGTCTTTCGTTCAAATTTTGACAGATATCAACAAATGCGGTTTATAACAATATACCAAATTTCATCAAAATCGAAGCGTTTTTAGTTATCTTATCGAAAGACAGAAAGACATGATAGCAAAAAATGTTTTATTCGGATTTAGAGAGGGCCAAAATATGGAAATTTGTCAAAGCCTCGAGTTCAATTTTTGTGTGTTTTGTTTTAATTATATTAACATCCCGTTGTAAAGCAACACTAGGGCTATTTTGCGACGGGCCTCGTCATTTTGAATCACGGTCAGATGGCGAGCACGACATCTGAGCACCTGGCACCCCCCTCTCCACACCACATCAACGGGAGGACGTTCGGCCCTGGCGCATTTAACGTGCAACAGACCCACTAACACGACGGTCCTTCGGTGGAAGCGGGTCTCGAACCTGAAACCCTAAGACTCACGAACCGAAACCTTACCACTAGGCCATCGCGGCCCCCATTTTTTTTTAATGTTACAATATTTTCTTTTTGTGTACTTCGTATACAACAAAGTAAGAATTATGTAAAATGCTTTACAGGACAAAATAAAATATGACGGATATTTATTTTTTGGGTAATTTATTATGAATAATAAAATGGTTTTTCAAAGTTTAGATTTTTTAATTGATTTCATTAATTAGGTTTTAAGTGCGAAGCAACGCCGAGTCTATTTTTTAGTGATATAATTTTTTTCCTCCAATTTTAATAATTTAAAAAATATTCTTAAAATATTTTATAACACTAATTAACATCATTTTATTAATTGTATTTGCTCATTCGAGGGTAAATAAAATATTAAATACATTTTTTTTTTGTGTACATGTCTTCGTTGCTATGTTTAAAAGCAAATTTTTAAAAGCGCTATGGCGATAAATGAATCATTAATCAAGAATTATCAAACAAGCATCTCTATTCTGATCCCTAAAAAACATAATCCTTTAAATCCCTAAAAAATATACAGCATGCATCCCTGAAATTTATATAACACAACAATGAGTATGATTGAGAAGATCATCTTTTAAATGTTAAAATGAAGAAAAATCGTTTGTGTACGGCAATATTTTCGGCATTTAACACTAGAAAAATTTCAGAATTTCTCTTAATTGCTAATCAAAATTAAAAGAAAAAAATCACTCCGAGTTGCACTAGGGGCAGTTGTTTTCAGGGAGAGAATCTGTTGCTCACGCCGTAAATTATATGTATGCCAAGTTTGTTAGCTCAAGGGCAAACGGGCTTGTGAGGAGAATGCTAGAACACGGAACACAATATTGTATTTCTATTATATATAAAGAAGAGATATAGATCAGTAATGTGAGTAAATTGAGTAAAATGTATGTATAAACTGTAAAAAAATCGCGAAGAAATTATCTATATATAGTTATGAAGATTTTTTTTCCTTTTTATCTGAACACATAGAAAAGTATCTTGCTAAATGCAGAAGTATCAAAAAAAAAATCATTCCATAAAAATTGAACATGAAAAAAATTTATTTCAGTATCATATTCA
This sequence comes from Argiope bruennichi, assembly GCF_947563725.1. Taxonomy (NCBI): domain Eukaryota; kingdom Metazoa; phylum Arthropoda; class Arachnida; order Araneae; family Araneidae; genus Argiope; species Argiope bruennichi. The sequence goes on from NC_079153.1 coordinate 12,413,042, forward strand.
CGGTATAATGTTTAATGGTAAAAGAATGAATAAAGAGTGAAAAGTTTTTATAAGAAAACTGACAAAGAATGTTGAAAATTACATGCTCTATGCATAACAATAAAAAAAAAAAGATGAATACATCAAAGGATACGATAATATTTCTAATTATTGAGGTTATGTGATTACTAATATAAATAGTGTGAATATACACCTATTGTTAGAATTTAACCCATGGAAAGCTAGATAGTTAACAGAACCGTCAAAATATCATATTTATTTTGACGATGAATTGTTTATCGTCAAAATAAACGTCACAAATAAAAAAAACATAAATATCCATATAAAACATATATAAATTTTGCATGAAATATTAATTAATTAATACCATTACAGGTAAGTTATTTCAGGTGGTCTTGACACTTGCTTTTAAGAAGAAAACAGCAATATATTTATTCGCAGGTAACTTACTTGACAGCACACTCGAACCAAACCCAAAACAAAATACTTGATACCAAATAAAAAGTATTAAAAGAAAATGAATCCAAAAGAAAAAGATATTTAATAAGCCACTCCTGACATCGAAATAAATGACAAAGTCATAAAACCCTTCCAACCCTCTTGGCAAAAGCAAGATCTTCCAACAGCAGCCTTCTTGCAACCTCGGTTTGCCTCTTGTCTTAACGAGGCGTTTTAATTACTAAATTAGAGCATCCTCTTCCATCTTATGCCCTCCCCCCCTCGTGAGAAACTAATGCAACTAATTACACTTAAGCACAGCCTGCAAGCGGGAAAGGATGAATTTGAATTTAGTGCTTCTCTTGTGCCGTTTAACGGAGTAAGACAGTTCAAAAACTCGCCTCTTTGCGAGCATTCAAAGCGAGATTTTATGTTGAATGCGCTTACTTTACGACTGCCGAGTCTGTCTTTCGCTTAAAGAGACGAAACCTATTTCTTTCCTCCCAGCAAACACAAGTGATTTCTTTCAGTGCAAATGCTAAACTTTTCCAATGAGGTCTTTAAAAGCGGCAATTGTGAGCCTCTCAGTAGCTTGTTGTATCTCATTAAACATTTATCACCAGCTACTCTTACTTGTATGCCATGAAGGAGTGGGATTCGGCATATATTTAAGTATTTAAGGATTTTATCAGGATTAACTCTGCCGATTCCAATTAGTTTGTTATTTAAGTTAGTTTACACAATCGCTTAATGCATTAACTTATGTAGGAATATCTATGGTAACTTCAGCAATACGTTATTAAAAACTAGGTGTCTATACGATGTTTCTTGCCAACGCAAATTCGGCAGGAAAAAAACTGCACCAATGTGAGATTCAAGATAATACAGTGAAAAGAAATATTGTCCTTCTTATACTAAGTTTAATTTATGTTTGATATTGACAAATTTACAAATTCTATTGACAAATACTAGTGAAAATATAGAAGCAATAGCAGAAACACAAATGAGCGCGTTTCAAGTTATGAATCGTCAAGAACACATTGTGGATAAAAAACTTTTTATATGGATTAAGAAAAGGACTTGAAAATGTCATGGCATAAGCAATGACAAGGAAAGGACTTGATAATGTCATAAGTAATGACAAGACAAGGACTTGATGTCATGGCAAGATAATTAATGGCATAAATTCATTAATGCATTTGTCTTATGATCAGGAGAGGAACTACGTATAATATTGTTACGAATTTGTAATATAGCTTTGCGACGCAGTTAGTTCCATTGTAAGAAGGCTAGCTTTGAGGACAGCTCTGATGAATGTTGAATGGATGCCGAATTGGTACCGCCTGGCCTTAGCGATGAATTTGGTGACAATATGGATTCTAAAATTAACAGAAATTTTGGCGATAGAGTCACTATGGACGTAAACTATGACGATCTCTCAAGAAGTTTCTATGTCCTGCTGCGGAAGTTATAAATAGACGGGAGATCGAACTAGAGTGTCAGTTGAGTTGAATTGAGTATTCGATCGAGTGCCGAGTCTTGTAGATAAGCACTGAGGCAGCATTTATTCGTGTGCTAAGCAGCCAGTCAGTGCTGAATTGAGCGTTGCCTCTATAGTGAGCTGGCAGCTGACACACAACTCCAGCGAGTAGTAAATTGAGAGCAGCAGCAGTTTGAAAGTTGTGAATTGTTGTGTGGAATCTCTTTTCCTGTGGAGTTTTCCTCCAGCGCTTTGTTCTGGTTTTTTTTTTTTTTTTGATACTGATTTGCTGCTCGAGTATTGCTGCTTATTTTAAGCGCTGTTTTTATTTAAAGTTCGGTTGTGTTTTTATTGCTCGTGTGTTCATGCTGGATAAACATCATTATTTTTTACTGTGACTGTTAGATTCTATTTACCATACACCAACTATATTGATAGTCGCTTATTTGGAGTATTTTTCCTAAAAATATATTATTTTTGAACGAAAGGCTAAATATGGAGCAGAATGAGCATTTGAAGAGGGAAGTTGTTTTTAAATATAAAGTCATGCTGTATTTTAGACGTTTCAAGTAAATGAAGGATTATCTACAAATTAGTAAAATTTAAACTATTATGCTTAATTAAAACGTTTTAATTAAGATATTAGTTTCCGAGTTCCAAGACTAACTGAATTTTCTGAATTCCATCTGCCTAATAGACCTTATTCACATAATCAGAGTAATTTATAAACATTAGAGTAATTAACTTAGTAAAAAGCGGAATAGGCAAAGAGAAAAGAAGACACCAAAAGATCCTTATCGAAAATCAATATAAATGAGTACATTTCTGAAATTGCAAATAAGAAGCAATGAATAAAATAAAATGTGGCAATCCATCCGCTTTCTTAAAGAAACAAAATAAAGTATTGAGATCTTTCATTTAAGCGTTCTCAATCTTTTCAACAAACAAGCATGTTGGTTTATCTCAAATTAATTAATGAACTCAACTTTTTTCGGGCACACTACTTGAAATTTTAATTGTCGAAAATGTGTGTAGTATATGGCAAGTTCAAACCAGCTCACCGTCAAAGAAATCACAAAGAACGAAGAAAAACAGTAAGACTTCAACTTTTGGAGAAATTTGCCAACGAAGCGTTAAGTTTAAGGCCATTAAGAGCACGCATTTTGGCGTTCAAAAGTTAAACAATTGCTCCCCTACTGAAACCTTCAATATTTTTCAGAAAAATGTGGTAATTAAAGCAACTCAAGACAGTCGAGTGAGTGAAATCCTTTTTTCCTCTCTACTTCTTGGTGGGAGCTTAGGAAACGCTTAGAGTGATTGATGATCGAATCATCAAGGAATGGCACAAAACTTTCGATCACATTCCTCAAACCCTTATCATGCCTTTTTAAGCAGCGGGCACAAGACCTCTTCGATCTTCCCCATGCGTTAAATTGACTCGAGGATCTAACCGCCGTTCACAGATAGATATCCGATTTGAAGCATGTAGCTTTTTTCCCCTACTAGTGTATTTCGAATCTTCACATCATAGCTTATAAAAAAATGCAATTTCAGAACTGGACTTCTGTTTAACTTACCCTTAACCTATCATACGCGGTACATATATGATTTGAAGTAAAACATTAATAAAAGAGAAAATAAACAATAAATAGACAAACAATTAGTGCTTATATAAACCATCAGAAACTTATAGTCAAACAGTATTTACAGAACTACAGGGCACTTTAATGAGAATATGAAGAAAGCTATCTTCATTTGAGCAATGGATTTCATACATGCAACAAGCAACGCTTCTAGTACCGTGAACTTGCTGATAAGCTTAAGGTTTTCAAAATGAAAAACAGTTTGAAGATAAAATTTAATAAACTAGAGTTATATTTACATTATATTAATATTTTAATATAATACCATAGAAAGCTTTTATAAACATTTATCATCGTAAAATATCCCCCATCCCGGAAAAAAAAAAGCTTTCGATGAGGTTCGAATTTGGAGATTATCTTCCACTTTCAAAAATCAACTCGTTGCTGAACTCTTGTACCTTCGTGGTACGGTTGCTAGAATTTACAATCATATATATAATGATTTAAAAAGAAGAGTATAAGAAAAACAAGATGCTTCTGAAAAGAATCTGGACACTGAGAACATATGAGACTCGAAGCAGTGTGGATGTTATGCTAGTGATTCTAACAAAAGTTTCGTGCTCTTTGTGTCGTATTATTTTAGATGCATTTCCCCCCACCCTTTTTTTTTGCAAAAAATGAAAAGTATAAATGTTTTAATGATTTTGTTGTTTTCTTGCTTTACATATTGTCTTCAAAGACTAGATACTACCAGATGGACTTTATAACCAACTGAATACTTCTACAGATTCGGAAGGATGCAAGATAACCCATATATATGTGATGAAATAGGCTCAGGTCAGCACTGCACAACAGAATGAGTCAAACTCAAAGAAATTAGAGGAAAACTCATTATGGAGAGTAATTTTAACACAATACAATACCTGGAAATTAAAAAATATATATTAAAAGAAATGATGGAAAAGATTTCTAGCCTTTTACCAACAGTTTGAAGATTTTTTAAACTTTTATTGGCCGTTGTTTTCTTATGCCAAAGTTGGATAGTTAATGAACATAACAAGCAGTCACAATAATCCCTGTTTATATGGTTTAGTTCTGTAGTAATGGGGGTCACTGACTGTAAATAAAAATATTTAAAAAAAGGCATTTATAACCCTTATCTGCTTGTGTGATTTTTTAAAATTTTATTTCCTTACATCCAGCTGGCTCTTTTCGGATTCTTGATGCAATTTCGAGTCACTTTGTAGGCATGCAGTTTCATAATTGAAAAGTTTCATTGTTTGGGAAACACCATTGTGTTGCAATAGCCTGTTTTCTAATTTACGAGGCGCATTTTAAATCAATGGTACTCTGTGCCAATAAAATGGGATTTTCAATTACCTTAAAACTTGATTAACAAGGCATATTTTTCTTTGTTATGTCTTGATGGTTGAACAATTTCTTGTGTACAGCCGACCACTCCGCCATCAATGAACGAAACAGTATCGTCTTAAACAATTGTTGGCAGTTTATTCCAACAATTCAGAAATATCAATTTTTCCATGAATGTCTGAAAATCCGAAACTTTACGCATTTGATAATCTGCAAACTTCGGTGCAATTTTCAGATTTACGAAAATAACTCGAAGGAAAAAGAAGACCTTATTACCCCAGTAGTGAAGTTAGAAATAATTACAGAATTGTAAATCCGCATAATGCTATAAAATATATAACATGAGTCTAAAGTTACCAGTCAACGTGTCTCAATATAAAGCCAACTACGAGAAGTGATGGAATTGGATTCTATTTTCCAGTCCCTGCTCCTCCAGGTACTGTGTCATATTCAGAAAAAATAAAATGACAACAAAGGTTCGAAGATTTACTTGGCGCTGCATAGCCAAATATGGTTATCGAGCCAGTGAATGTCACTATGACAGACTTTTTATTGTTAAAGGAAATCCGTAAGTATTGAGCCAATTCCTTCTTTTAATTTAGCCTACTTTTAAATTCCAAATTGAGGGGAAATCGAAATATAATGCCAAGATGACAGCGTCAATCACTCAATAGAACAACTTAATCTCTTTTTCACAAATATCAGGAAAGCGTCAATGTTCTAAATTTTGTTTACAAGCAAGTGGTTTTATTATGGTGGAGAAACACAATGGCTCCAAGAGGAAACTTGAGGAGAAGAGAAAATAATTTAGAAATTCTGAAAGGATGAAATGATATAAGAAAAGAGATAATATATGGAAACAATTCAAAATAAACAACTACATATATTTAAATGAATGTAAAAACCTTTTTTTTTTGTCTGTGTGAGATAAATGATTTTAAAAAGTTTTTAAAATCATCAATGATTTCAAAACGATTTAAAAAAAGTTGTTTCGGAATTTGCAACACTTTATGTTGCACAATTCTGATTCATAAGTTCATTTTGCTCTTTTATTTCGCTATATTTGTGATAATATCAGACTTGACTAAATGAGTGACTTGAGTGGATTTATTTCACCTCATTAATAGGCACATAGAAAAATGTTAGCTTTGCTCGATGTATGGGACATACCAACACAGTACACGTTTAGGAATTTGCAATCACATTACGTTCATGGCTTGAAGCAATTGCTTAAAATTATACCAAGAAATATTTATATACAAATGGTGACTGCAGTTCAAGTTTAAAGCATGTAACTATGTTCGATATAAATTTTTGGGAAACGTTCGAAAATAATTATATTTAATAAAAAACATTCGCATAAAAAGGTTTGAAAAAGCATATATGAAACCAAAACAGGCCAATTAAGTGCAAAAGTGTTTTTAAAAATTGGAAAAAAAGTCTTTCTTTGGCTTAAAAGAGATATAAAGAATATCTTCTAGTTTAGTGGGTTCTCAAATGCTTAAAATTTTGCAGATAGATTAAGAATTATATAATCTGGATCCATTACTAAAAAATGTATTTCTGCCCATTCTTTAAATATTAGAGCTTCGACTGACAAATAGCACAAAAGTTTCAATTTTTTTATCGCATTGTAAAACCCTAAAACAGCTATAAAATCTTTCTAATCAATAGATTACTTATTTTTCCAGTTCGGAACTGCAAAATATACTGAGAAATTTTTATACAAAATTTAAACAAAAAATATAATTTTAATTTATGAGGAGACGTTTCGTAAAAAAATTGTATCATTGTATCAAAGATTAGAATTTGAGAAAATAGTATCTAAAAATGTAAAATAGCATTAAATCTTATGCAAATGCAAACATAAAAATCAGTGTAACTTCTCAAAAAGTAGACTTAGAAACAAAGCTGTTTCGGAAAAAACCTGTTCAAATATTAAGAATATTAAATAAAAAAAATTCGCAATTTCGCAAATTCGACTTTTCAACGTAGTCACACGCTTTAAAAAAGGTGCAAGGTAACCCAAATCAATGATGAAAAATTCATTCCTTATACGTACTAAGCATATCGCAAATAAATTTCAGAAGAATATATTAATATTTTCTTTTTCCTTTTGTAAGAGAAAATACATTTTTATTTTTGTAAGATAACGTCCTATTTCGGTGCAATGCATGAGTTACGAGGAATGAATTTCTTAATTTTGAGCCGTGGCCAAATGACAAGAAAGAAATTCGAGTCGACATTTCCCGTCCAAAATTCCACACGAAGCTAATCATTTGTATTTCTTTCTTTTTTATATTTGGGAAAGATGAATAAGGCTCGCACACACAGAGAAATACAGAATATCTTCCACCATAAAGGAATGTTTTAATTGATTTTTTAATTTGTTTAAATTTTATTAAATTAATCCTTTTTATATCATTTATAGAAGTTGTTTTATAATAACATTTTACGGCGGAATACAAGGGGTGTTCAAATGAAAAGGTACGAAACGACACTGTGGGTATAAATGAAGACTTTATTCAAAGTATACACCATAGGCTTCAGCGCAACGATCCCAATGATTAACGAGCCGAAGGAGTCCTTGTTTTCAGAATTCCTATGGTCGTGACGAGACCCAGTCCTTCACAGCACCCTTGAGTTGCCGTCCGAGTTGAAGCGCTTCACTTTCAAATGTTTTTTCAGGGGTCCAAACACATGAAAATCGCAGGGCGATATGGCCAGGCTGTAGGGCGAATGGTGGTCGAGCACACCATCCACCTTTGGTGTATACTTTGAATAAAGTAACTTGAACTTGGCCAGTTCCACGTGTGTGACCCTGGAGACGTGTGGACGCACATTATCATGGAGCAGAACCCCACCCTCCGTGAGTAGTCCCGGTCTTTTGTCCTTGATGGACCTGCATATTCTTCGGAGCGCCTCACAGTACACATTGGAGTTAATGGTTCTTCTGTTCTCTAGGAATTCAACAAATAGTGGACCGTGGACATCGGAAAAGACGTGAGTAACACCTTGCCTGCTGACACCACGGCTTTGAACCTTTTAGGGGTAGGAGAAGATGTATGCTTCCACTGCACGCTGTCCCGCTTTGTCTCAGGCTCGTAGTGATGACACCAGCTCTCATCACCTGTGACGATCCGCTCCAGTAACACGGGGTTTTCATGATACCGAAACAGATGTTGAAGTGCTAGTTGTGAATTTGTCGTGAAGAATTGTTCACACTGTCCCAACGCTGACATCCATCTTCACCGCCAACATTCGCAATGTGACAAGCCGATCTCTTCTCACTAGGTCGTCCACCTTGTCGATGAAATCGGCCGTGATGACTGTTTGCCTGACTTGACCTCGGATCATCAACTAAATAGTCACGGCCTGCATGAAAACGGGCACTACATTTTCTCACCGACTTGTCTGAAACGCAGTCTTCCCCGTATACGGTGACCATCCGGCGTTGAATAGCGGCCGGTATAACACCTTCCGCTGTCAGGAATCGGAAAACGCCGCGCTGCTTCTCAATCGTCGAATTTTGCAATGTGAACGTCATCCTCTCTTCACATGCACAGCCACGTCAATTGGAAGGTGCTCTTTATAAGAGCCTACACTCTCTCCTGCGCATGCGGGCGCCCGCGCTTGCTCTGATCTTCGCCGGAGACTCCAATCGCATCCCTTGATATTTCGCTACGTTCTCCCATAGAGGTATAGGCAAATATGTTAACGGTTACATTGTTACGACGTTTCATACCTTTTCATTTGAACACCCCTTGTATTAAAATATTCGTTAACTTTTTTCTCCTGTTTTAGAATGGAATAAATTATTCCTCATTTATTTACTGATTTCATTAATCTAATTAAGTTTTCTTTTTATGCTAGTGACGCCATCTGGTAGAGAATTTAGGAAGATAATTTCAGGATTCCATGATGAATTATAAATTAAATTTTGAAAAGTAGAAAAAGTAATTTAATTTATAATACACTTAGAAGTCATTTGGAAAACTATTAAACTGATATTATTTTAAAAAATAACTATAAAATTTAGTTTCAACAATTTCAATCACTGCGCATTACCGAATTTGTCAACTCACTTCTTTTACTTAATCATTTATTTACTCATTTCAATAAAATTCCTTTATTTCATGCCGAAACGTATTTCCATACCGTTTTATGGTTTCGGAAATATGTTTGTAAAAATTCAAGGGGAAAAAAAATTCTTAATCTTACTTTTTCGGATCTCTTTTACATAATCTTCATTAATATTTATTTAAAAGTGGTATTTTGAAATAAAACAAAATTATAAAAATGTGTTATATACAACAGAAATTTTACTTTTTGATTTAAATATCCGCTTCTATTTTTTGTATTCGAATACTAACAGATTAGCTTTCTTTATTTTGCTCCTTCAGTTCCCGTCTAGACTCATAAGTTAGCTATTCATACGATATAATGATATCATAAATATTCAACCAATATGGCATATAAATTCAGCTCAAAAATGCTGCCTCGACATTTCTTCAAATATTTTTAAAGTAAAAGTGGCAAATCAAGTGTTAAAAGTTTTACATAAAGAAAGAGGTTAATGAAAATTGCCCACTAATTTTTAATGAAAATTGCGCACTAAATAACAATAGAAGTGTGTTTGTCAGATTCGGTAATATGCAAAAATTATAAAAACTAAATTTTATAATTAGTTTAAAAAATAATTCCACTTTAACAGTTTTCAAAAAGACTTCTCCAAGTGTACCATAAATTAATCTTTTTTTTTCTTCTTTTCAGAATTTATTATTCAACCTGACCAATCTGAAATTATGGAATCCTGAAATTATATTTCCAAATTCCCTACTAGGTGGCGTCATGAATACAGAAACAAAATTTAATTAGATTAATTAACTGACTAATAATTTAGTATTTCATATTTGATGGTTTGGTTTGTTTTAATGGCGCAAAAGCCATATTTGGCCATGCTGCGCCAAACACATGACTCATCTTCATATTTGATGATCTTAAACTTAGTAAAATTGATATAAAACAGCACACTAAATCTCAAACTAACTTGCATAGAACTTCAATTGGTTATTCTGTCTTTATTCAAATGAAAAAGGAATGTTTCGGAATAATCATTATGATTGGTAGCATTAACTAAAATCTCTTAAATAGTTTTTTAAAATTTAATTGCTTAGTTTTCCGCCTATCTTTTCAATGCCATTTTTTAGATTTTTTTTTTGAATTTGTTTAGTTAACTTCCCATTTTTAAGTCACAGCAGAGCTATTTTGAGACGAACCTCGAAATTCTGTATCACGGTCAGATGTCGAGGACATCACCAGATCTAGCACCTCCTTTCCAAATATTCATACCACATCAGCAACAATGTCTGTATTCATACTTCTATATACATACTGTCTTCGTTTTGCTGCTATGCAATATTCGAACAGCCAGACAGAAAGACTTCCTCTGAATATATTTTGCACAAAATTTGACAGAAATCTGCAAATTTAGAATAAAGATCATATGCCAAATGTCATCCATCCAGTTCAATATGTGATTTTGTCTATCTTTGTCACATGCAACGTGGAGATTTGTGCAAAATCTCGAGTCAAAATTTTTTGACGATTACAATACTTTTTGTATACTTCGTATAAAAGAAAGACAAAAAAAAAAGCATAAAAAGATTTACTTTAAAATCCATTGACGAAAATAAAGACTTGAAATATCAAGAAAGATTTCAGTTTTTAAAAAGTCTTTAATCAAATGGATTGCAAAAATTGCATGCAGTCTATTGTCTATCTTATCTAATCTCTCACTATACTATTATGCCAAAAACTTCATGCTCCACAGATGTAACCAACTAGCAATTAAAAAATCTACAAGTTTCGAGTCAAGATCATATGCCAAATGTCATCCATCCAGTTCAATATGTGATTTTGTCTATCTTTGTCACATGCAACGTGGAGATTTGTGCAAAATCTCGAGTCAAAATTTTTTGACGATTACAATACTTTTTGTATATTTCGTATAAAAGAAAGACAAAAAAAAAAAGCATAAAAAGATTTACTTTAAAATCCATTGACGAAAATAAAGACTTGAAATATCAAGAAAGATTTCAGTTTTTAAAAAGTCTTTAATCAAATGGATTGCAAAAACTGCATGCAGTCTATTGTCTATCTTATCTAATTTCTCACTATACTATTATGCCAAAAACTTCATGCTCCACAGATGTAACCAACTAGCAATTAAAAAATCTACAAGTTTCGAGTCAAGATCATATGCCAAATGTCATCCATCCAGTTCAATATGTGATTTTGTCTATCTTTGTCACATGCAACGTGGAGATTTGTGCAAAATCTCCAGTCCCAATTTTTTGACGATTACAATACTTTTTGTATACTTCGTATAAAAGAAAGACAAAAAAAAAAGCATAAAAAGATTTACTTTAAAATCCATTGACGAAAATAAAGAAGAAATATCAAGAAAGATTTCAGTTTTAAAAAAGTCTTTAATCAAATGGATTGCAAAAACTGCATGCAGTCTATTGTCTATCTTATCTAATTTCTCACTATACTATTATGCCAAAAACTTCATGCTCCACAGATGTAACCAACTAGCAATTAAAAAATCTACAAGTTTCGAGTCAAGATCATATGCCAAATGTCATCCATCCAGTTCAATATGTGATTTTGTCTATCTTTGTCACATGCAACGTGGAGATTTGTGCAAAATCTCGAGTCAAAATTTTTTGACGATTACAATACTTTTTGTATATTTCGTATAAAAGAAAGACAAAAAAAAAGCATAAAAAGATTTACTTTAAAATCCATTGACGAAAATAAAGACTTGAAATATCAAGAAAGATTTCAGTTTTTAAAAAGTCTTTAATCAAATGGATTGCAAAAACTGCATGCAGTCTATTGTCTATCTTATCTAATTTCTCACTATACTATTATGCCAAAAACTTCATGCTCCACAGATGTAACCAACTAGCAATTAAAAAATCTACAAGTTTCGAGTCAAGATCATATGCCAAATGTCATCCATCCAGTTCAATATGTGATTTTGTCTATCTTTGTCACATGCAACGTGGAGATTTGTGCAAAATCTCGAGTCAAAATTTTTTGACGATTACAATACTTTTTGTATATTTCGTATAAAAGAAAGACAAAAAAAAAAGCATAAAAAGATTTACTTTAAAATCCATTGACGAAAATAAAGACTTGAAATATCAAGAAAGATTTCAGTTTTTAAAAAGTCTTTAATCAAATGGATTGCAAAAACTGCATGCAGTCTATTGTCTATCTTATCTAATTTCTCACTATACTATTATGCCAAAAACTTCATGCTCCACAGATGTAACCAACTAGCAATTAAAAAATCTACAAGTTTCGAGTCAAGATCATATGCCAAATGTCATCCATCCAGTTCAATATGTGATTTTGTCTATCTTTGTCACATGCAACGTGGAGATTTGTGCAAAATCTCGAGTCAAAATTTTTTGACGATTACAATACTTTTTGTATATTTCGTATAAAAGAAAGACAAAAAAAAAAGCATAAAAAGATTTACTTTAAAATCCATTGACGAAAATAAAGACTTGAAATATCAAGAAAGATTTCAGTTTTTAAAAAGTCTTTAATCAAATGGATTGCAAAAACTGCATGCAGTCTATTGTCTATCTTATCTAATTTCTCACTATACTATTATGCCAAAAACTTCATGCTCCACAGATGTAACCAACTAGCAATTAAAAAAAGAAAAAAACCACACATACACACCCAGGAAGCTACTTTATGCGAGGGGAAAAATCCAGACTCTAGACTATCTTCCATAATCCAGGTAGATAAGCACATATCCAATCCATCCTTACGGCAAACTCTAGATATAACGTGACGAAAGCTTTTGAAATTCCTTTTTCCCTCTACCGTGTTTAAAATTGAGTCGAACACGAAAAAAAAAGGAAGATATTCGACATTTTCTTTTCTGTAAAAGAGTATAGACCCCAGATAAGCTTCGAAAAAGGAACTTTTAGTAGAGTCATAAAAGTTTATAGCTATTTCAAATGATTTGATATTCCAGTGCATTAAGCAGCAGTCACTCAGGCCCAACGTCGAAATGAGAAATTCATACACGGAAGATGGGCGAACACTCGACGTTTAACTTTTCTTCGAATACATTAATGTGTAAAGATGTTTTCTTCTTTTCGCTCCATAAATCAACTCTTCCATTTTTGCTTTACCGTTGCTTCAGAAGAAATGAATACGTAATCCTCACAGGACACTTTGTCTTCATATTTCATTCAGTAATTCAATTAAAACTGTAAGCAGTCTTTTGACTTTTTCCTTATGGAGGGGGGACACTTTTTGAAAAATTGAAAAAAAGAATCCGAGAGGCTTGTTCAAAATCTCTTTTTCCTCTTTCTTACTTTTTTTTTGTCAATACGATAAATTATAAAGCGTGAGGGGGGGGGGGTGAGTAATGCCATTGAATAAATAGAATATTTAAGCAACGTAATGTTTCACATAACTTATTCATGCGATCGAAACAATATTAATATCTAATGCAGTAAGTTAGAGAGAGCCTTCCGAGTGTGTATATTTGGTAAAAATATTGCCCAGACATTAATGAATGTTTATAGTGAATATTTTATATCTACACTACTGAAAATTAAAAATAAAATATGGATAACATATACTGTGTGTCAAATAACTATCCAATACGGTTTTAAAAATATACAAGAAAGGATTAAAAAAAAGAATTTCGTTTTACGAAGTTCTTCTTTTTTCTTTTGCAGACTCATTTTAATGACTCAAGAGAAGCAGATGATTTTTCAATACTTCTTATTTATGATGTGTCAGGTATTCATTACGGAATTTACCATGATGAAAACTATTACACATTAAACATTTTTATTAATTATTTTTTATTTAATTTTTTGACAGAAACCAGTTTTTGGAGAATGATTCAACAGTAAAAATAAAAGACTAATTATGAGCTAATATGATTTAGTTATACGTTTTATTATCTAAAAGTTACAATCAGGGGGTTGTGAATAACTTTTTCTTATTTTCGAAAAAATTATAAATTAGGACTATATAAACAAATACATTGATTTTAAAATATACAAATCATGTTATAGTTTTATGCAAATGTAGCAAGTTGTTCAAATTACCAAATTGTAGCTCTAATGTCAAAATTTATAAGAGATCACGCAAGAGACAATTGGATTGACCCATAGACATTACAATTTCTTTCAAATCACTCTAGAATCTTACCAAAAGTAAAAATAAAGCTTAATTCATTATGTGCTGATTAAAAATATAGATGAGGATTTTGCCTTTTCTCCAGTGTTTATTTTTTTAAATCGTATTAAATTATTTAAAAAATTCACCAAATTCTTAAAATATGAATTTAGTTGTCAACAACCTAGTGCATTTATTGTTGAAATAATGCAATTCTGAGCTCAGATATTTCAGTTAAAACATAATTTTAACTCTTGCGTCCATTAACATTACCACTTCTCGCAAACCATTCGAGAATCTTATTAAAAGTAAAAACAAAGCTTAATTTATTAAGAGCTAATTAAAAATATAGCTAAAAATTTTGCTTTTGTTCAGTGTTTATTTTTAAAAAAATTAATTCTTTATTATTTAAAAAATGCACGAATTTTCAAAAATATCAATTAAGTTATTAGCAATTTAGTGAATTTTTAGTTGAAATAATAACATTCCACAGCGCAGATATTTCAGTTAAAACATAATTTTAACTCTTAAATTGCGTTCTTTTTTAGCTGAACTAAGTTCCCATCTTAAGAAAATCTACCTAATTATAGGTATTAAACTCTTGACTCTATCAATAGCACAGCAACACTGAGCGACTTCTAAAGCACTGCCAATCAAGATCTTCAGGCTCGCCAACATCAACTTAGTTAACTAGAAGTTGCAAGTCTCGTTGTATTTAACTTTAATCGATGGGACAAATTCTTCAGAATAAGTCACATCAGATTCTGACTAATTAACTACTTCTTTAATTGCTCATCGATAGTTCTTCCTCTGTAGCACACCGACGAGCATGATTACCCTAAAAAATTTTTCAAGGCCACAAATCTGTTTCCCAACATCATGATTGATCGGAATGTAAAAGCCGAGATAACCAATCAAATCATCGAGGGAGAGAAGAAAAAGGCCAATCTGATAGAAAAGTGAACAATGAGTGTTCATTACCATCAACAAGTATGAAAGATGACAGCGTGAATTCATTGATTGAGAGGATAGAGGGTGACGTTGGCCCGGCGTCTTCTCCTCAACGATTGCGGACATTTTTGCAGTGTTTAATTTCGGTTAAATCATCGCTGTGGCTGACAGGTCCACGTGATTAATGATCCCGAACGCCAAGCCATCCCATTCCGCTATAGAAATGGTGCTAAAAATACAAGAATGGCAACTTATGAAAAGCCACTGGAGGAAGGGGGGGGGGTCGAAATTACCTCCGACTTGTTCTAGAGATGGGAAGGAGAAGATCTCCGAGTTTTCTATCATGGAACGTCATTTGTAAGTGAAGTACACAAGTCGAGTGAATTCGATGCGCCGGGAAGTTAATTTAACAATTGCTAACGAGCGGTAGAGAGATTTCTGAGGAGAAATTGTATGGTTCTGTATTCTCTTGTAAGTTGAATGATGGTTTGAAGATGATAGGATTCGAGTAGAATCAGTGATAGAAAAGAACACAGAGCGCTAAAAGTGAATTTTTGCAAATGGATTCATAAATATTAGGGCAATTCTTATGAAGTAAACAATCAGAAACACATCATGATAGTTATTAGGTGTTTGTATGTATTTTAATCAGCCACATCTATTGGTAAATATGCGAAGCATCTATGTAAACGACAATGATTTTGGGTTTTATTAATTTTACTATTTCTTTATTGTTATCATTTTGAAAGTTTTCCATTTAGTATTATTGAGTTATTCAGTGTATAAAGGGCCCGGAGCCCATCAGACACTTTTTGAAACTTATAGTGATGCTGCTCCGTCATATCCCAATTGTCGGTTTTGGTTTCAATGATTTAATGTGTGATGATTTCGACGTCAATAATACAAAACGGCCTTAAGGACAAAAAAAAAAAAAAAAAAAAAAAATTGAAGGCAATCAATTACAAGACATATCGGACAAAAAATGAATAAAAGTTGTAGAAAATGATGAAAAATATTTTAACCCTTTAAAGGGCCATTTTTTTCTAGTCATATTATGTTAAAATATTTTTAGGCTTGAAATTAGAATAAGAAAAGGGATTCATTTAGCTTATTAGATAAATTTAATTTGATTCATTAATCAATTAGGTTAATTAATAATTAAGTAAAAAATCAAGACACATCATTTTGCGTAAGATAAAGAACTGAAGCCTCTAAGTTTCTGGCTTTCTAAAAAAAATTTGTCAGAACTGAAGCCAAACTACATAATTTCATACAAAGATTGATAAATTTGGTGGGAAGCATACTTCCCACGGCCTTAGAAAGGGTTAATCGATATATATTGTATCAATTTTTTTCAATAAATGCCTTTTTAAAGTGAAAAAAAAATGATGAGAATACATGAAAGCATCTAATATATACATAATCCCATATTATTGTTGTTGCACATCCATAAGAGCAGCAGATCTATATCAAGTCTATAAAATTGTGCACCCAGAAGAAGTCCAATAATAACAATGGATTATCAATGAGATCCTGCCTGGAGAGGCCCAGACAAATAAGAATGTGATAAGGTGAAGCCTCTTCCGTAAAACACTTGGGAAAAACTTCAAAGCGATTAGAACCCGCAGAATATTTTACATTTGAAGAAGTGACAATTCTTAGCATCCAAATAAGAAACTTCTTATGACAAATTTGAAGAAAAAAAAAGTGAAAAACGTGTAAGACATAAAAAAAGTGATTCTTTTCAGCTAAGATTTCGGTAATTCAATCCAGTAACTATTAGAAATTATTAAAACCTACACTACTAAGCACGAAAAAACATTTGAATAAACTAAGTGCTTTATTGGCATTTCGATATCCATTAAATAATAGTTATCTTTATAAGGAACGAAAGCATGAACTGATTCAGCATTAATTGATCTGAAAAGATTTTGTCGAATGCAGAATTTGAAGTACTCCACTGTATGTCTTATAAGAATTTTATCAATCATCTATTATAACAATTCTACAACTTGTTATAATAGAATTTTATTTGTTGCGCTAATTTATCTGTGAAATCTTTGATTGCAGTTTCTGAACTGTATAAACATAAATTAACCTTATAATGTTCGCAGAAATATCGTTGATGATTAATGATTTGCTTAAATATTTTTTTAATGCTCCAACAATTATATTCTATGAAAAATGGATAGTTATTTAAAAGAAATAACTATCCATTTTTTCATAACTATCCATTAAATTGCTCGTACTTGTAGTAGCAATACTTGTAGCAAGTAATTTAATAATTGTGAAAATAAAATAAGATGTTTTCAAATTATTGGGTTCATATGACACAAACAGACAAACTAAATTAATGTCAGCCAATTAAAGAATATGAGAAAATATTTGAAAGAGATCTAAAATCTTAATGATGATATCAAATGCCAAATTTCATCTACTACATCTTTGCATCTCGAACTTATACTGTTTACTATCGCGTGGATGGACAGATAGGTTTCCAGATTACGGATTTCGTTCAAAATATAATTTAGTAAGAAAAGTTTGGAATAAAAATCTATATGACTTACTTGGCTCGTACGTTATCGTCCTCACAAAACAATTTAAAATCATTTTTTAAAAACGGAAGTGCAATAATAGAGGTAAAAATAAATAGAAATATTCTTTAATAAAAAGATGCGTTCGTTTTTAAATGAAAGCCGATTAAATTATTTATATACTTCGATATACCAAGCATATATAATTATTAACATTAATCATATGAGATTAAAATGAGAATGTCAATTTTTAATAATAAAAACATAGAAGCAATACAGCATTTTACAAATCGCACCACGAGAGATATTAGAAAACAGGAAAATAACATCAGGCACTGGTAACGGCGAAAAGACAACTTTGCAGCGAAAATCAAATCCCCTTCATTAAGACTCCACAAGCTCGCACTTACTCCATTAGCATAACTAAAAGAAAATCTCATTTGAAAAGTCTGGTTTTCAGTCGATTGCTCCGAATTTAAAATAATTCCGTTTCTATATTTGCTGCATTGTTTAAAAAGGAGTGATAATAAAATCAAAGTAAAAGCTGATTATCTTCTTTCTATTCAACACTTCCATTTTTATTATTAACGGGATATCATGTGAGTTAATTAGTGGAAGGAGCCGAGAATCAAGATCCATTTTTTCCTCAACAAATAAATCTAAATTCGAAACAAGGAGAGATTGTGTTTATACAAGAAAGGATTTAATGAAGTATTTTAGCGCTCTTTATCTGCTGTTTGAGGCTTGTTTTTTAGGCACAACGCTAATAAGATTATCTCGACGAACAAGAGATTTTACTTTAAAGGAGGCGATTTTTATTTTGTGTATTTGAAGATAGAAAGTTTTCGGAATTTTATTATTATTATTTTTTACTAAAAATGAAATGCTTCCGAAAACAAATAATCCTTATCAAATAATTGACTTTTAATAATTGGTTTGCTTTCATTGGGGTAAAGATTAAAATAATTTGCCTGGAAAAATGGATAAAATAAAAATATCAATGCATTCTAAAAATATGCTTAATATGAAATAGAAGAGCAAAGCATAAAATTTTTAAATTAAAAAATTCCAATGAGGAAATTTTAAAAAAAGAACACATGTATTGTTGACTTTAATGTTAACTGAAGCGCTTATTTAAACAATCTAAAGAATGAAGTCAAAACATTTTGTCAATATTTCCCACATTTAATGTCAGTATTGATTATGGATGGTTAAATAGTTTATGAAATGTTTGAGAATTATCAATAGTAGGCAAGTGATTTTGTAAAATATTTTAATCTATCAAAATGCAAAACTTTCTAATTTCATTTTAAATAAAATGTTTCATTATATGAAATATTTATTAAAATATAACGAAATATTTAACAAAATGTTTCATTATGTGAAATACTTATTAAAATACTATGAAATATTTCATTTTAAATATAGTATCGATTTTATACTAGATATGTATATAAATAGATATAATATAGTTTTCTAGTTATATTATTCGGAATAGTAAGGATTAAAATACGGGTATTTGAAGAGATAAGGAATTTCTTTAATTCATTTTAATATAGAACTAAATATCTATTGAAAAATATATAGATAGCATCTCAAACGAAAGAAAAAGAACCATAACATCAAAACCCGAGTTTGATATTAGAATTCAGTTTTTCTGTCAGTTGTTTCATCCAAATACTTTTTTTAAATTCACTTAGTAGTTTAAAAATGTATAAACAGCACTGGAAAAAATTATATTCTATGTATATATACGCATATTTTTTCTTCCATTATCCTTGAGCAGCTGTAAATATATTTGCTAATGGATGTATTATTAAAATGGATTCTATGATTCAATCATATCTCTTTATATCTATCTTCAAAAATAATCGTTCCTTCTTTATTTTGTGAATTTTATTACCTGCAGTATTTTCTTAAGCTACATCAAATGTAATTTAATAATGGATAAAGAAATGATTTATGAAGATAATAATTAAGTCAATATTTCATTAGCACTAGAAATAAAATATTAATTTAGTTAACGTTTAGTCAGTTTTAATTTATTTAAAGTGATATCAGAGAAAGTATATAAATAAAAGTTTCTGAAACTTATATTTGCAAAATTTAAACAAAGTCGATTCTGAATGATGTCTTATTGGCCAGATGAGAAGACGTTGTCTTAAGATGATATAGCTTGAAATTACAAGGTATGCTTCATTCCTATTTCTCAAATAAAGTCCTTGTATAAATAATAAGAACATAACGTACATGCATAGAATCAATTGTCTTTCTCATAAAAGAAATTACTGCGAAAAGAGTGTGAAAGTCTTAGAAAAATGTCCACACTATTTTGCATAAAATATAAAACAAAAAAAGATATACGAACTATCCAAATTTCGCCTTAAAGATATTAAATGCATATCTATGTTTTAGATCTCCCCAAATTGGGTAAGCAAATTTTTGGAATTATGTCCGATGGATTAAATGTCAAATGGATTAAAGTAAGCATATGGTTTCATCATCAGAATACATCATGTAAGATATGTATCATGCTTTATCATGTAAAGGTAAAGTCAACTATCTAACTCTCCGACCCGCCCTAAGGCACACGGATTTAAACCATAAAACTGAATGACCGGACCGCCGCAACAGCAATTGGCGGGAACTGTGGTTGAGTCCTAAGGGCCGTCACCGGCCACGGTACAACCCTCCCCGAAGGAAGTACGTCCCGTCATCGATGGGAGGAGCCAGATCCTCCACCTATTAGTGTACCCTCCAGGGTGGCGAGATCCAACCACCATGCCGGAAGCATCTCATCCTCATTTCGAGGTGCCCCCCCCCCCGAGGGTCCATGTAAAGGTAAATGAACTTTTGGATTAAATCCATCCTTCAGTTGGCTATTTGTTTATTAAACTTCCTGTTAATATGATAAATAAAATAAAAAAACACGCAATAGCCAAAACACAATTTTAGTATGTGATCTATTACACCAACATTTTAGATGTCTTCTTTTTGATTTCAAATTTAAATCAAACTGAGCAAATGAAAGAGGGGTTGTGTCAAAATGTAAGCCTTATTATCTTCATCGTACTTTGTACCACTTTATAAAAGACATGTACATAAAAGTCGAAGGGAGATAGCTCCTATTTGTTTATGATCAGAAATCAATCTTGTAAACAGTGACTTAACCATGCCAAAGATTTATACGTTACATTCAAAAACTTAAAAGCTTCAGACATAAAATGATTTATATAGTGAAATATTTATTTAAATATATCCCATAACAAAAAGTATGAATAAAATTGCTCGTTCATATATTATATATATATATATATATATATATATATATATATATATATATATATATATATATATATATATATATATATATATATATATATATATATAAAATATGGCATCCAAAACAGCCTTTTCTGGACTTAAAATATTATATACTCACATTATGGTAGCCAATTAGTTTCATAAACTGATGCATTTGCCTGCTTTCCTATTCGTTTCATTCCGATAACCAAGGCAATTTTCAATAAAGTTATTCAATGAATAAATACATTTAAGCTCGGGTTTGCAAGAGAAAAAGAATTGTTGGATCGCTCTATTAAAGCAAGATTTATATAAACATCGGTAAATTCCAACATTACGCAAGGAAAATCATTCTTTATCCAAGGTAGAGGCGAAAAAAAACCCAAAAAGCGAATTGAATACCACCGAGACTCATCACTCAGCAAAACGAGTCGCTGGCTCAGCAATTCCATGAATAACGAGAGCCCCCCTACACGAAAACTCGTCCTCAGGGTTTTCGAGAACTCAGAGACGAGTTGCTGCTGTTTTCCCACTTGTTGTGAGGAGAAGTCCTCAAATTCTCCAACGACATTCAAAATAAATGTCTATTCAGCTACAGACACTCAATAATCGATTAGGAGGTGAGAGGAGACGGGGAGGGGCGATGAAGTCAGAAACCATTAAAACGAGTTTAAATACTTCTAGTGAGTGGCTGGGGTGCATCGACGACAAAATGCGACCCCTTCAGATCGTCCTCTGCGTGACTTAGCTGGTAATTTGATTAATTAACTGGACGCGATATGGATAACGCAACAACAGTTCGAAGGGAAGTGAACCGCGATTCAATGGGTATCGGGAATGATGTGGTAATAAGGGGCATTATCGCGGGGCGCTTAATTGATAACCACGCAATAGTTCTCAATTTGAGACGGGGATCAGAGGATTGCTGTCGAAACCTGGGATTTGCAGAGAGGAATGGGTTGTTCAGGCTCAGTTCCATACAGTTTGGAGATGTAGCTAGTTGTGATTTAAAATTTCTCGGATAAACAAATGTTTCATGACAGTCTCGGAATTTGTCAAGTGGCAACTGAAAGTTTTTAGTTTCTTGCAAAGAGAATCAACTGTAATTGAAAAAAAATATTCTAATTCGAGAGTTTGATGAAAATTCACATTTCCAAATTCCTTACGTCCCCTTTCCTACCTCAAAATGGAAAGTTTAGTTTAGTTATATTAACGTTCCGCTTAAAGCAACACTAGGGCTATTTTGGGATGTACCATGTAATTTTGAACTGCGGTCAGATGACGAGGGTGATATCGAATCTGGTATCCATCTCTAAAAACTAATTTCAACATCACACCAACGGGAGGACGTTTGGAAACGAGGGATGTAACGTGCACATTACAAGGCGGTTCTTTCTTGGAATCGGGTCTCAAACCGGGAACCCTCTGTCCCGAAGTCTTGACTTCGGGAAGGAGGGTTCCGCGCCCTTCAAAATGGAAACAGAATTATGCAATGAAAATTTAATCGATTTTTCCTCTGAACAAAGTAACCCCCCCCCCCCCAAAAAAAAAATGAAAAAGATTAATGAAAATGGACACGCGGTTTTTACACAAACATACTCGATTTCATAAAATTTTGGAGAAAATTTGTCAACGGAAAGATCACTTGTATCTGAGCACGTAGTTTCATTTCTGCACTGTGGGTATGAAGGTCTTGATTTCAATCATAATTATGCTATTAAATGTTCAAAGACGAAATTGGGGCATCTAACATGGCCAGAGTAGTACTTGGGGAAACAAACTAATTCTAAAGGATCGTAATCGTCCAATTCTTCTGGAATAAAATTTTTAAAATTAATCAATCTTTCCAAGCCAAGGGTAGATTCTTATTCCGGAATAAAAATTTATTCCAATGTATTTTAGCAATTTTCCTTTGAAGTCCAGAATGAACTCCATCATGTACTGTAATATCTGCAAAGAATCTTCCATTTCAACAGTATGTATTAAGTACCGGCATTTTTGTGCTGTGCGTTGTTCATTGATTAACCAGTTAATTGATTCAACTTCTTCGGAAAATGCACATCTAAATTGTTATAAACATATATATTATATATATATATTAAATGATTAATTATATATATAATATTTAAACAATTATTATATAATAATTGTCATTGAATAAACTAATCATAACGCAAAATGTACTTTTTCCATGCCAAGAATGCTCGCCAAAAAGACTTAACTGGTTAAATTACTTTTTTCGTTTTCACCGCATACTTAAATAACAAACAATTCTTTAACATAATAGCGTTTTTAATGCAAAATGTTCCGAAGTGTATATGTATTTGTAAATATTCCTAGAGACATTATTAAATTTCAACTGTTTTAATTGTTAAATTGTTTTATTATTTTTATCGTTCATCTTTTTCAAGTTTCAGCAATTTCATTTTCTTTTTTCATTTCACAGTAATCCGGGGCAGACTGGTGGTATTGAGAAACATTCGGTTCATGCCCACTTAAACCACATTTAAATTAAGTCACAAAGATACTGGATACAGTACAAAAGGTAGTGTCCTGTATGCGAATACAAAAACAAGTCAGGCGATTATGAAGTCTAAATACTGCAGTTTCTACAAAAATGTAGTCTAGACACCACAATTGTAGATAAACAACAAATTCCGAAACGAATCTGGCAAAGGGTGTACTATCTATTCTTTCATGTACATGATAACGTGATCACAGAGGGACAGTAAAATAAAATCCACAGTATATTTTGTACTCAATAGATGAAATGAATCAAATCTTAAACCATATCATTTTTCTTAAAGGATCCTCTCAGTTGACTGGCTTGATTTGTGAGATTACTATTTCATAATGTAAGTAGAGTACGAACTAATTTTGCTCATTCTGAAATGTGATCAAACGTTGAGGACTGAGAAAGCACTTCATTTTCCAAAGATCCTCTCCACATTAACAAGAGGATGTTCGACTCGCACTGACATATTTTAAGAGTCATTTCCAAACACAAAGAAAGAGTCATTACTGGAATTTAATATCGAATCTCCCATCATTTTCCATCTATATCTATGTATTAATGTTATTCGGAAACTTTTAGTTACTGCGATCTTCTGTTAGATTCCAGGTTCTTGAGTGAATGTAAGAGAAGTAATGATTGTATTAAGCATTTCTTCTGATTCTTAGATTCGCCCTCACATGGAATAATTCTTTTAAAATAAAAACTCGTGATAAGGTGATATCCCCTTCTGCTAATATTCGATTTCTTTTCACTATATCTATAATAATTAAAAATGAAATTCAACGAAATTTCACTGAAAATTTCAGAATAAGTGTGTGACCTCTAATGATCAAAATAAGCCACATCTAAATTTTTGTAGCAGAAAAAAGCAAACTCAATTTTCACATAAACGCATGTTTATTTTGAAAATAACGCATGAAAAAGAACAGTGTCTACATTAAAGTTAGTACTTCTTCCCCCTTTTTTTCTACGTTGGGTAAAATTTGCAATATTTATTTTCAGGACAAAGTAACATTTAAGTTTTTAATCAATAACTCATTAATATAAATAAAATATTATATTGAAATAAATTTTTACTAATAACCACAAAATGGAGACACTGTATGGAATCAAAATTTAATTAAATCGACTACATAATTTGTAAAGATATTAATTAATGTATTTAGTGTACAAAATTTTAAATTTCAAGAACATCGGGAAGCGAATGAAAAAAATCGGTTACAAAATCCGATTAACACGCACGAAACCAATCAAAAGAGTATGCAAAAAATAGATATGAATTTTTGAGCTAAACATTTTAAAATTGTGATCAAATATGTAAGATCAAGGAAGGAAAACAGGCAAAAGTCAGATTTAAAAATTTGTTATTCAGATTCACAATTTCTACATAAAGGAAATCACACGATTTTAATATTTTCACGCAATTTTAGAATTTAATTTTCATTTCTTTGATAATTATACACTTGCCTATTCAGTTATTTTCGAACTTAGCTTTAAAACTTAAGTATATTGAATGTTCTTTACTGCTCAAAGCTTCATAATTAATGATAGCACGTAGAAAGGTAATCTATCATTAAATTTAATTTAATGCTATTAGCTACGTTAATATTATTTAAGCTATATTACATTAACTTTTTTTTATCGTTTTTCTTCCCTCGAACAAACAATATTTGATGAGAATAAATGAAGAATAACAACATTTAATTATTAAAAAGACACGCGCTAAATTATGTAATAATTAAGTGTCGTTCGCCTAACAAAATACTTTTGATAAAAATTAGGCAGTTGGATTTTTTTATAATCTTGTTAGATCCTGAAAAAAAAAGTGTTTATAATGGAAAATTATGTTCTATCTAACATATTGCGACATTGTTAATGCCATAAAAACTGTTAGATGGAATTAAAAAAAATAATTTAATAAAAACAGAAATTTATAAATTGATGAGACAATTTCTTAGTTAAAACATGTCACGATAAAGAGATTTAACTCATAATAAAATAGAGAAAATATTAAGAGAAAAAAAATTGGCTTCGAAAAGCTAGAGTTAATATTTTATTTTCAAGCATAGTTTTGTTATCATTTAGTTATTTATCATCGTCATTTATGCAAAAACATAAAGTAACTTAAAAAATAAGCTGGAATAACAAAATTTGACAATTATTCTAAAGAAATAGAATAAAAAATGTATTTATCAAATTAAATGAATCTTCCCACAATTGTAATTAGTAGAAAATGTACACTTTGACACTGAAGAAAAATGATTTCCAACTTCCACATTAAGGAAAAGTAAAAAATGCCACTACAAGAAAGCTTTGCAGACATAAACGGAAGACAGTCTGAAACAAATAAAAAAGTTCAACAACAGCCGGAAGGGAGTAAATCTTTCCTGTATTTTGCACAATTTCATCATTTGTTCAGAACAATAACTTTACCATTGTTCTTGAGCCAGAAAAATCTAAACAATCTCAATCCCACATTATTAATTGACAAATACTACATACTAAAAATTAATATTAAATATTTAATGTAATATGTCAAAATAAATATTAATTCATTAATACAGTCAGTCGCTTACCAGCATCAAAAGAATAAACAAGTTAATAACTAAAAGCCCACATCATTACATCAATTTCATTATATCACAATCGGTTAAATCAATTACACTTTTAAATTTAAAACACGAGGAACCATAAGAAAGTGATTTCCATGTACAAAATATTACAGGAAATTCCATTCGCAACAAATAACGAAAATAAACAAATTTGTAGTATGCATAATATTATACTTTAAAAATTACAATGCTATATCATCTTAAGAACAAGATAACTAGACTAATTTTAAATAAATTTGAACTGGCGAGTATATGTTGTAGGAATTTCAAACACCTCAACTGAATTCGAAGATGGGTCATGAAACTGAAAGAAAGAGGAATTGCAGGAATGGGGGGGGGGTGAAGTTTTCATTTTTTAATAAATAATTTACTATCGATGTTAGAAAGATTAAAATAAACCGAATTTTCATCACAGCTAAATGAAAAATTTTTTTTGTTCCATATTTGCAAATATTTTAAGAAGTTGGTAAATGTAAAGTGACTTTAAACGCGTAATTTACGCTCTTTTTTATATTATTAGCTGTTTTATCTTTTTATACTTTTGATACCCTGTAGAGAAAGTGCTATCAGTTGCATTTTTAGGTGGATTCCCATAGGAAGACTATACATTGTAATTATTCTTATGACAAGACATCAGGAAAATTCATTCTGTTCTTCACCGATCATGGGCCCTAGAACCTTAAACACACCCTTCTTTCAAAAGCTTATATTATATATATAAAGATTATTTTGTTTGAAGCAGAATGCTGGTTCGGAGACATAGAAAAGACATTTTAATCCATCTCAGGAAGGCAATTTATTTACAAGCAGGCGCGGATAGGATACGTCCACAACAGCGTGGAACAAAAGTAAGAAAGGGACGAAACAAATGATTACTAGTCTTATATAACATGGGATTTCCGGCCACGTGTCAATCCAATACACTTGTTGACCTTGGCAAGGGCAACTGATGGTGCAGTAATTTTTACACAGCTTTAGTTGAGTTTAAAGTGGAATGAGATCAGGAAATAAGAGAATATTTTGGAATTACTTTGAAATTGGCTGAATTAGGTTAAGATTTAGGAAATTAATTTGGATTAAATTAGATATTAAAATATCATTACACACAGACGCGAGCGCGTATAAAGCTGTTTACATGTTATCTTGTGAATCTGAATGTGTTATCTGAACATGTTAACCATAATAATTTTGTTTAGATTTCATCAGGCTTGGAATTTGTCGTTTAAAATGTAAAAATCTCGGACAAGTTCGTAAACAGCCCATCTATTTAAAAGGGGGTGGAAATGGTGAAGGGTTGAAATCTTCATTTCGCTATAACTTTCTTGATGCTAATGATTGAAAAATAAATCCAACTAGCCAAATTAGCGCCTTACTAAGACACACAACTTTCGTATTTAATTTTTTTCGATAGCTGCAATATCTTAGAAGTTAGGGGCTGAAAAGTGATTCTCAAGCACTCATTTTGACTGTTTCCAACATCAACACTTTATGTTGACTGATAGTAACTTAGATGTAAAGCAATCTACTTTTGTTTTCCAGCTTGCCGCAGAAATTTTTTTCACCTTCATAGCTTCAACCCTTAAGAAAATAGATAATGGAATGACGGAGGGGGGGGGGATTTTATTTGTACCTCTACATAAAAGGAATCCATCTTTATCTTCCGTATAAGTGCAGAATTGTTTGTGTTTGCGACAACATTATGGTTAACTTAATATTATGAAATTAATTAATATTTCTAATATAGTTACTGAACATAAATATGGTCAATGATTGTAATCCAACAGAGCTTCTTTCCATAAGGTTAATTCGTTATATTTTAAATATATAATCTCAAAATATTTAATAGGTGATTTTGTATGAAGTAAAATTCAAAACTTGGTAGATCAATTATGTAAATATTCTCGATCACGTTAAAGATTAAGTTATTATACATAAAGATATTTCCAAGAATAGCAGAGCAACACGTTTTTACTTGACATATTAATGATGTTGATTATGTATAAGATCACTGCACCGTAAAATAGAGCCACTACCTTTTCAGAAATTAAACGCCGCTATTTATTTGATTTCACTTTTCAAAGTAGTCAAATATTTGAATTCTCTGTTTACTCGACGCTTAGACTCGCATCTCCTCTAGTGCAATATTTCTGGGCGAGCAAATATTTTCCATGAACTTTTCCCATATCCATAATTAAGTCACTGTTGTCAGTGGTATTTGGTAATTAGTTATCACGCACAGAATCATTCTTCATTTTTCGTCATGCACTTATTATTAACTGCGGGTGATTTGGTGTTTGTCAAGACTAATTGTCAATTATGAAAATCCTTCATTTGAAAATTTTCCATTGCAGAGAAGTGCTGATGGGAAAAAGAATTTCCCTGGACACGTGGTTGTATGCCATCAACTGATTGGAACATGACAGAATAAGCGAGGAAATTCATTAATTTTTAGGTTTGTATACCTAGAAATTTTGGTTATGCGTATTCGAAGTCAAATAAAATCTTTAAATAAATAAAATAAATAATCAAATAAAATGATTTAAATCAATCAAAATCTTTAAAATAAAAATTAAACATAGACTCTTTCAATATTAATTAATTCTTTTTATTATTAACGAAGAGTTACATACGAATCTGGGATATTAATACCCAGATGTACAATCTGGATTAAATACAATGGAGTGTTGAATATCTGTACTTATAATAAAGCTCAATGTGTGTGTGTGTGTGTGTGTGTGTGTGCGTGCGTGTTGGCGCTCTACAGGCCAGGTCATTTGACATACAGCTATCAAATTTGGTACATGTATACCTTAGAGGTCGGGAATGTGCACCTGGGGTCCCTTTTTTGAAATTTTAATTAGAATTTTAATTATTAATTAAAAACTAACTTTCCCGCCAAAAAAATCTTCCATTTTCCCCACCGCCAACTTTTCCGCCAAAAAAATCTTCCATTATCGCCAGCGCCAAACGAGAAAGACTTCAATTTTTTTTTTTTTCCCCAACAGTAATGAGGCTAGGGTTAAAAATTTTCGGCGGATTATTTCAAACGATTCTGTTTATTTTCTTAATGTTTTATGCATTTCAAATTAAACATTGTTAATTAATCCATGTTTCAGATTCATTCTGAAGTACTTTTGAATTAAAATAACACAGAATAAAGGAAATTAAAATTGTATAATCTACATAGCGTTACCCCAAGTGGCGTAGAAAAATTCACACATTTGCGTTACCGTAAAAGACGAAGAAAATTCACGCATTTGCGTTACCGTAAAAGACGAAGAAAATTCACGCATGAGCGTTGTGTTCTGATTGTTGGCATGGCAGCCATTATCAACCGACGATTTAAATTACTTTTAGGTTAGTTGTATGCTTTTGTAATTAAATTGTATTTATGTTAGTTATATATTTTTTTGTATATGCTTATAGTTTTAAGTACATCGTTTTTTAAGTAGTTTTTTTAAACCTGTTTTCGACCGATTATTTTAAACGATTCGTTTTATTTTCTTAGTGTTTGATGCATTTAAAATGAAACATTGTTAACGAATCGATCTGTTCATGAGGAATCTGAGAAAATTTTGTTGACAAATTCTTGAGATATTACATAAATTAAGAAAGATATTCTTTAGTGCCCATAAAGTTTAAACGCTCAGTGACTCTATTATCAGTAATCATATTATTAAAAAAATGCTTTGTTTCAGTAAAAAATATTATTATATTAATTGCAGATTAATCATTTACACTTTAATTTAAAGCATAAATTATACGAGAGGTAATAGAAAATTAGAGAAATGAAGGCCTTTATAATATTATGAGTGAATTATATGACTATCAAAATATGAAGTTTTAAAATATTTTGATGAAGAATCTATTAAAGTAGGAATTGCATAAAATATTTAATTATTAAAATTTTAACGAACATTAAGATTGGCAAACCGGCTGGTCGCCAAAGGCGGTTAGTAAGTAATAAAGGAAAAAAAAAGTAGAAAATTCAGAAATTTATTTAAAAAAACGGAATTTTAAAAAATAGATAAAGACAAAGAAGCATAAGAAATAAATTTTGCCCCAAGTTCTGTTATTTTTCTTTCGTAATTCGTATATTGATCAATTCCTATTTTATGTCAGTAAAAATTCGACTGCAAAATTTTGCAGAAGCCAATCTTTAAATATATAAGGCTAATGATCTCATTAAATCTGAAAAATAATCTTATAATTAGACATTGGAAAAATTCGGATATAGATGAGAAATTCGAAAATAGTCTGCAATCTTTTGAATAATAGGCAGAATTGATAATGGCTACAATTCTTTTTACGATTATAATATTTTTCTACGATTCACATTAAGGAAAATAAAAAGATTGTAGATATATTTCATGTTCCTGTATGAATATGAATGTAATTTAAAGTACTTTAAGAATCTGCTAAATGAATTTTCATTATTGCAGATTCATGATTATGAATCTGTAATAATGTTTTCTAATGCAGTTAGTCTCATTATAAGGAAGAGAATTTTACAAATAATCTAATGAATGTGAAATGTATGCTAGGACTATGATTTTCGGCCTTCGCAACAAACTTTGTGACGGATTCGAACACGAAAATGAAGATTCTCGAAAATATAAGGATTACAGTGATAACTCTGTAAGGAGCCAAGATCTGTAGATTCATCTCGAAAATTCTATACCTTGTCAGAGAATATATACAAGCAAGAGCGGTAAATTGATTCAGTCGATGAATCATCGTTATTTGAAATTATGATCGCAAAGACAGAATCCCGTTGTTTTATTTCGGACGCTTTAGGCTGTGCTGCTATTTAATTAATAAACTGATTTCTGTAAGTGTTAGGTTTGCGTGCGCTTCAACAATGTTCTTTTGTGTTTCCTGATACACAAAGCATCGTTATATTTTATCGAAATTGTTGGATTTTCAATATAAACTTACAATATAAACTTCTAAATGTAAAAGTAAAAAATTAAAGTTCATGTGAGCATTTATTCCGAAACAAAATAGCAGGATAATAATTTAGGTTAAATTATTTCATTGTTATTATTATTTATATAACAAGGATAACGTGTACTTAGCTGTTCTGATTATCGTTTCAACGCTTATGTATAAAAATTATTTTATTGAACACTGAAAAATAATGAGAGGTACTTAAAAATATATTAATAAATTTTATAAAATTGGAAATAAAATTCATTATTTAAAATTGTATGAAATCAAAATTATTATAATTGAAAACCGTATTCTTTGAAAATGCAGTGTAAAAATAATCTATGTGAAATATGTTTGACGTTACTCATGAAAAATACATTTTAATGCTAATTTTTTAATAGAAATGCAATTAAAATTGTGAAAAATTTCTTATAGTGCATTGACTAATTAAAAAGTAATCACGAAATATGAAATATTTTTAATCAGTTTTTCATCATGCAAGTTGCAAATGCATGCCAGAATTTATTGATAATATCCAATTTATGAGCATTAAGATAAAATTCTAATAAATTACGATGCTATACTTATAATTTGTTTGTTTACAAAATTTTGCTTTTCACACTCTTTTTTAAACTAGTCTTTTTTACTTTCTCATTTATGTAGTGTAGATAAAGGATAGCAATAGTCAAAAGATAAGAAAGCGCGAGATTTTGACGAATCTCCATCTTTTAGATCTCCCTGCTTTCAAAATACACACTTTTAGAAAATGTAACAAAAATAACTAAAATATGCTTTGAGCTAGATGAATGAAATTTGGTATTCGGTATCAAATTTGTAGATTTCTTTCAGATTTTGAACAAAATTCATACGGAGAAAACCTGTCTGTTCGGCTGTTCGAATACAAGTTAACACGACAGCTACAAAACGAAGAGAGCTAGACGGGTGAAATTAGGCATACAAATTAAAAATATATATTATAGACATCTATCAAATTCTAACCAAATCCAACAAGGGGTTGGCTGTCTGTTGGTCTGTACTTTCAGAAACATGTAATCTCAATAATTCAAGAAAGCGGTAATTCAAATTTAGAACATATGAAGATGCCAATTTATAGATCTCTAATAAAATACGATGTTTCATGATATGAGAATTCAAATTATTAGCACCAAAAACGGCCATTTTTCTATCTGCTATTGCAAGAATAAAAGTTCCAATAGAAGCAAAACTACAGCATTCAACAGCGAAAAATATTTATTGAAACTGCAGACGATTTTATGAAAGAAGAAAACGTTGAATGATACATATTAAAAGAACACAGATAAACAATTTCTTCTAGGAACTTTAGTAGAAACAACCGAAGCCAAAAGAAGTCTGCATTTAAAAATCAAAATTATCATTGGATTTGGAAAAATGGAAAGAATTCCATTTTAATGATTCTGTTCGATGGTGTGTGAATTTTTAACATTCCAAAAGTCTATTACAGAAGACGATAAAAATACCTTTCTTACTTAGTAATAATAAAATAATATTACATTATTTGCTATTGCAAAGGCAATTAATTTTATTAAAGAATTGAAGAAATTTTTATAAAATAAAATATTTTTAAAACCAAGAGAATTTATTCTAAATTAAAATTTCCTATCATTAATTAGCTTATTTTGCTACAACTTTCATTCTACAGTTGATTGTTAGAAATAAAGGTTTTTATATGAAATTAGTATAGTTTCCATATTTTGATTAAAAATAAATTTAGCATTCTTTTTGAGAGATAGATTGACTGCCTATTCAATTTTCACGATGAATTAATAAGTAACTAAAAAAAATAAGTTTTCTGTTTTTAAAATTATACTGGAAACATGCAGGCTATTGAGAAGGAGTAATTAACTATAGAAAACAGAAATAAAATATGCATAGTTGTTTTTCCTCAAATTTTTTTCCTTAATTTCTGAATTAAAATGCTATAAAAATTAGCAACTCTTTTTTTATTTCTAAATTAGAATAATATACCATAAAACACTTTTATTTTTTTGCATAGCTGACACCATTGATTATGCAATGAATAAATCCATTTAATTTTTTTCAAATTATAAACATTTTTTTTTGTTAAATAATAGTTTTTTTTATATAACAAAGATATATCGATAAGTGAAAAAAAGTTATTATAAATAGAAATAATCTCAATTTTAAATCCATTCTATAACTTCTAGAAAGAGGGAATAATTCAATTGATGATAAATTATTTAAATATGCACATAAATATTCATTAAACTGGCATATTTTTAGAAATAATTTTTTTTTATCTCGCATATTTAAAAATAAAAGAATATAAAATCAAATATATACTCGTTTCTTCATCAAAATTTAATGAATTTCCCTTTCCACAACGTGCAATAACAGAAAAAAAAGAAAGAAAAATGTGGCAGTTTAAACATAAAAAAAATTTAAACGTCAAGAATTATATAAATCTGTGATTTTTTATAGTATATTTTTAAATATTAATCATGATGAGCTCATAAAATTTTTATGTTGTGCTGAACTCTTCAAAATTAGAAAAAAAAAAATAGAAAATATTGATGATATCAAAATTCTTAAAATTTATTTCAATGAGTAATGAAAACGATATAAAAACAATATTTAACGATATTTGATTAAGAAACCGAGTACATATATTACATAAATTTTCATTTAAGCCCTTAAATAATTTCCAAACATTTATTCCAAACATATACTTTTTTGAAATAATAATCTGCTAATGAGGTAAGCGCATGATAATTTTTAAATTAAATATTTAAGGAAGGGTTTTTTTTTCATTTTATGAAAGAACTTTAATAAAAAAAATCGAAATTAATAAAAGAATTTTAATCAAAGTAAATTATTATTTTGCTATTTTTTGGAAAACAAAGAATGCCATTCAACTCTTGGGGTTTCTTTTTATCAAAAAATGATTTAATTATCTTTAAAAGCACTTCTGTTCGAAAAATAGAAATTAACCAAAGAATTCTCTTTATATATAAATGAGATAGAGAAAGAAATATTCATTCATATTTAATTTAATTGTATTGAATTCAAATTAAAAATTATTTAAAGACTTCCCAAAAAATCTTGAAAGCTCAAAATGTATTTAATTTTTTTTTTAAATATGCAACTTTTATTAATCGTAATTTTAATTTATCAGACGAATAACAGAACATAAACGAAATCTATCTTCTTTGAGTTAAGTTTTTGTTCTTAGAAGTAAAAATAAATCAATATTTTTTAAATATCATTGTACTCAAAATAGTAGTGACATCTTTAAAAACGAAAACTCCTTTATTGTTTTAAGAACTGTATAATGAATCTGAATAAAAATAATTTTACATAAAAAAAAGATAATTCAATATGGATTGTTGGTAAAATTTTTATTCAAATTTTTAAAAAGCAACAAATGAACGAATGACTCACCATACATAGAGGAAGATCGAAAGAATATGAAAAACGTATTTACCTGCAAAAAAATAGAAAGAACAAATTTATTACAAGGTTTAATTTGAACATTTAAAATAATATCAATAAAGGCAACTTCTAAAAACTGCATTAAAAAAATCAAAAAATGCATTTTTTAATTAATTTTTAATTTATAATTCATCATAATAATCTACAAATCTACTTACTATCACTTATAAAATTAAAATTAATTAAATTAATCTATTAACAAATAATTTAGATGAAAATATCAAAAGTGTGTATTATTACAAAATATAAATGCACAAAATTTCAAAATTCTAACACATTTTAAAATGAGTGTAAAATAGAAACGCAACTCCATTCTCACAAACACTTCAGTTGAAATCAAAATGTTTAGAAATATCAAAGTATTCATTTTCGAATTTTCAATAATATTTTATTAGCAACATTATTTATTAAATTAATTTAAAATAATAAGGATTAATTCAGAAGCAAATAAAATGAGAAGATTGAGTACAATAAATTAAGCTATAGTTTTTATAAGGAAAATATTTTATTAAATATGTTTAGAGATCGGATAAATCAATTAAATAGTTATACAACTCTAAGTAATTGAATGGCATTTTTAGAAGAAATACTTATTTATACAATATACATTTATTTACAACATTTTAAGACAATATACTTTTTTGCAAGAAAAAATTATATAGAAGTATAGTATTAAAATAAAGTATTTTTAATAAAAATGTAAATTAAAGTAATCAATGTTTCACAGACAAAAATCTTTCAAATTTGAAGTTCCTTTCCACAAAAAATTTAACATATCCATTCGTGTGTATGTCGAAACCAATATCCTAACAATGATGTGTGCGTGACTGTGCGTGTTTTGTTTTGTTTGAAAATCTAAATCGATCAACCTGCGTGAAGGGTGAAAAGGCTCGAATAATTAAAAATTAGAATAAATAAAATATAGAATTAAAAACAAATGAGAAATTAGAATTATGCGCAAAGAATTCGGTCCGTAAAACAGAATTTATAATCAGAAATAGAAAACAGAACGGAATCGAAAACACAACCAGTTGATTTCAAAATCGAATCAAATCTGATCCTCTTTTAAGACTAATTTTATTTTAAAACTCTAAAATATAGGCGGAAATCTAAGTAATGCAAATTTAAAATATATTTAAATAAAAGTTTCCAAAAAAGTATCCCTAAAAAAGGAGAGATGGCAAACAATCACCTGGACATTCTTGACAAATTGTATTCCATTTCAGATCCTAGATGCAGTGTTTTATTTTTAACACGCTTTCAATAACTTTTCTTCTTTGTCTTTTTATGTAAAGGTTGCAATTGATTTAAAACTAACTTCTCAATGAATTAGAAGCTGAAACTTTAAACATAACTAAGAACTTAATGATTGCTCAATATTAACTCGCGTTTTTGGTTGTCTATTCGGTACAAATTCTGCAATCTATAAAAATTTTCATTACCGATTGATAGCGCGATGCCAAATCATTCATTCAATAGGAATTTAGTTTAAATTCATGTGCAAAATTTCGTACACATAAGGAAATAAACAAAAAAATATTTAAATAAAAAATTATATGCCGTATTTCTAAAACAGATCAAAAAGTATAAAGTAATTTTTCCTAGCTCCATGCTGATTCTAAAAATTACATATGGTGAATTTTAAAAATTCAATCAATTTCACAATGACATAGTTTAAAAAAATTTGCAATCATAAATTTTCCAGGACAATTTATATGTAGCTAAGAATGTATACGAGGCTGGGAGAAATTTTATACTTTTTAATCCATTTTAAAAACGTGGTATATCAATTTTTTATTTCAATAATTTTAACTCGTTGATATGCCAGGCAATTTTGTTTAAGCTATTACTATTACGTGCACACACATAGCTGTAATTACCTTTATTATTTATATTAAGATTAAAATGTACAAATGTGTGTATCTGCCCGTCAAATCAAATTGTGGCTCCAAATATATGCAATAAAACAAAAAGTAATCTGAATGACCATTTTTCATTCTTTTCGGTAGAAGAAATTTTTTTAACTATACAAATAACTTGGAAATGATCAATATTAAAAAAAATTAAATTATGGCACACGTTTGTCAAATAAATTCTCCTGACTATATTTCTGGCTCTACTGACAAGTTACACAAGTTTAAAGAGGATGTCTTAGGAAGCGAGATTGTGAAATGATCTTTATTCAAAATTCAGAGATGCACAACAAAATAGCTCTCGCACATTCGCAAAACGAAAAGCAAGTATAATAACTACTCGAAGGTAAATATCTGAAATATTATTACAAATGTATCTACGTGATACACAGTCAATAAAAAATGCATTCTTTAAATCTATCTCTACTTAATTTTTTTAGGTGCTATTTAATGGCATATCCACCGTATCCGTAACTGTTATAGTCATATTTCATAGATTTTATACCAGAAATTTTATTTTTAATTCAAGCATATTTTGTAGTCTAGACTAATTTGTGTAGCAACCGATTTATTCGTATAAAATGATGGATACAGGTAAATTTCTTTGGTCTGGCGTTTAAAATAGAACTAAGATTTAATTAAAAGATTATGATCACATTCCGAAATTCTGATGAAAAACACCATAGGTATATTTAGATGCACTAAATGGTACAGTATATTTTATAACTCAAAATCAATTACAGAATTATTGGCATGTTTTTAACCCTCCAACTGCGTATCCCGCGATTTCCGCGGGTTGGCAATTAGTACATTTTCTGTCGCATCCCGCGTTTTTAGCAGTTTAGAGTGTTTATTTTTACGATTGCAGATAATTTTTAATTTTTAATATTATTATCGTGCAGCATATAATATCAGTTCACTTTGTTTGAAAAATATTTGAGCTTATTTGCCAACATTGCATCTAAATAGTTATTTTTAAAAATTACTCAGTCAAAGGGTTAAAGAGGTAATTTCCAAACTAAATTTTCTCCAACTTTCTGGTGTATTAGATTTCTAAGAGAATTCATTAATTATTTATGAGTTATAATAGGAAATACGAGAAAGTTTCTGGGTGACAAATCCCGCTGATTTATTTAGCACCTACCCCCCAACGCGTAGTTACTATAGGATTTTAGTCAAACATCATTGAAATCCTTGATTTTGATAATACTTATACACGAGTTATGCCCAAAATATTATACTTTGATATTTCAAGATAAAAGTTCAAATTTTCTTTATTTTTTTAAAAACATTTTATAGGATTCTTTTTCATGATAGTCAAGCATACGCTGAATAGTTTTTGTTGCTATAGTTTTAAAATAAAGCAAAATGCTAGAAAATACATTGAACTTTAAAATGATCCATGTTAGTAAGTGCATGGCCCATGAAGATCTAAACACCCAACATAAGTCGCGAAAAGAGGGGATTGCTTTTGAGTGCAAAACACAAAATAGAGCTCCACCATGCGGGTAATGTATGCGATCAGGTATAGTGAGCACATCGGTCATGGCATGATGTGGCTGCTACTTCTAAGACAACGCGACGCGAGATCTAATGCGAGACAGATATCCACACACCCGTCAATGTCATCCAGACTGCCAACCATTGAACTGGGAGATATCTGAACGGTCCACCGGCGAAGCAAGACTGAAATAAAATATAAAAAAAAAGTAGCGTCTCTGCTGTACTATACCAACTGGCAAGGAAAAAGTAGAGTAAAAAAATCGCCATGCACGCAATTTTTATCGCCATGGCTCTTTTATTCCTTCTGGTAGGAGGTTAGCATCATGCAAATGTGGCCAGAAGAGAGTAGGAGCTGAATTATTGGATTTCCGGCGAATTGAACTCTGAAATACTCATTTTGAGATGTTTTGGTGTCAGACTTTGAGGTGTGTCGTGTTTGGATGCTTGCGTTTTATATTTTAGAGAGCAAAATGGACGAGGAAAAATGTGGGCCAGTGAATTTCAACTTTGACATGCAGGAAAAAGGAAGAGAGAATGGAATTTTTTATGGTTCAAAAATGCCGTCCCGTATTTATGTTTATAGTATTTTTCACGCTCTTTTTCATGCTTGGTTTCTATTTCTTGTTTTTTGGAAAATAAAGATCGTTAAACGAGAAATAAAAACTCGAAAATAACAGTATATAATGATGTATATAAATGCGGAAATATATGTACTACTACCGATATCTGAATGCACGAGCTTATTGTTCTGAATAAACAGATCTGAAAAAAAAAATCAAATATTCAATTTTTTTTATTTAAGATATTTTAGTCATCATATTATATTGTAAGATTATTTTGAAGTACAAAATATGCCAGAATGAACATATTCTAAGGTTATAATTCCTGAAAATTAAAATTAAAAATAAATATTTTGCATACTTAAATTTTAGTTTGTCATATTTCTTTAAATCATGACAGGTATTCAATATATTTTAGAATATTTTTTTCAAATAACACAGAGCAAATATTCTAAGAAAAATAATATCAAAGTTTTCAAATTGTATAAACTATTATTAATATGCATATCAATAATATTTTATACAATTTGAAACTGAGCTTTTTAAGAATATGCATTAATATTTTTCCAAAGAATTAAATATAAATAATTTTCATATGCCAAGAAACTAGAGATTGATTTTCAAAAGCAAATACTATTTTTTACAAAGATCATTACTTAAGTACCACCGACATCTTAACGGTTACTACAATACATTACAAAAAAGCTTCAACGAGTCTGAAGATGCTTTTGAAGTCTTCAGGGAAAACATGAATCATGAGTCAATATCGTGAACTAAAAATCGGCAAAACGTAAACATCACGAATAAAAATCGTGGAATGATTTTATTGCCACTTACACAATCTTGATTTGGTTATTACCATTATGCTACGAGATTTGGTCACGACTCTTCCAATCTACAATACAAAACAAGCATGCCAGTAGTTTCGGACTTCTCTATTTTTGAAATAAAATGTAATAAATCCTTATAAAATGCAAGACACAAAAAGTTTGCACGGAAGTAATGATAACAAATAACTGTTTATATCACGTGTCGTCCCCTACCGCTTGGGTCCGGATTTCGTCGAGCTGAATGGCACGGAAAGGGGTTA
Source organism: Argiope bruennichi (assembly GCF_947563725.1). Classification (NCBI taxonomy): domain Eukaryota; kingdom Metazoa; phylum Arthropoda; class Arachnida; order Araneae; family Araneidae; genus Argiope; species Argiope bruennichi. Next base: position 12,452,547 of record NC_079153.1, read on the forward strand.
ATCAAAAACTAATAATTATAAAGTCCAGCATACTTTCATGCATCAATATAGTTAATGGTATTGTTTCATCAAAAAGGTAGTCATTTAACTGGAAGTCTAAATTTCAAAGTACATATTTTATCCTTAATGGGCATAGCAGCCCTTTTGAATATCTGAAGATGCTACCTCTTCAAAATTCTTAAACTAAATAATTTTTTTTACACAGAATCAATTTAGAAACATTGCAGAATAAGAGAGAAATATCTTCTATAAGATGAAAAGTTTAACAAATAAAAGCCACACATGGAAATTCGAACAATTTAGGATGGTGTATATATTCTAACAGACAAGTAACAAATCGACTATATAAGCGTATATACTGCTGCAAGACAAGAGAGTCATGAGTGGCTTGTGATAATATTTCTTTATGGTATTATTTTTATCTTTATAATATCTTATTAATAAGATATTATAAATATTACATCTCTATCTTCTCTCTATATATATTTATAATAATAATATAATATAATATTTATACTGCAAGTAATGCAATTAAAAAGGGTTCTAACAATTTAAAACGAATTTAATACACAACCACTTATACAAAACACTAACCATTATACACATTTAGCCAATATTTATATTTACAAGTTTAACATAAGTAAATCTTGCGGTGCCGCTGTACTTTTGATTGGCGAGAAGGTTGGCGCTTGGTTGGCGCACTGCATTTAGTTAAGAGTGTTACAATACTATTTTGTTATTATTTCTTTATATGTTTATTTTTCATGATATAAGCCAATACTACACACTTCATTACAATAAAAGCATTGTCATTGAAGACCGAGTTTCCTTTCAAACTGATATTTATTTATTGTTTTTAAGATATCTTATTGTTATCGTTAGATATCTTTATCAAATTTCATTTTTTAGATGTCAGTATTAACTTCCGAAATCTATACGTCTACTACATTCAGTGGGAAAAAACTATAAACTATGAAGATTTGAAAACATTTTAAAGCTATTTTAAAACCTCATGCTTAAAAAGCATCAATCGCCTAACGTAATGAAATAAACGCAGTAAAGTAAGAATACAAGACAGACTTTGACCATTCAGCAAACGGTAATAATTTAAAAACTAAAATATTTTGTATATAAACTACTACAGCAACCATCCATGGGAAAGCAAACGATTTAATATCAATTCATTAACATATTTAAAATATGCAATACTACATGAAACAGGTTTAAAACTGACATGCACATATAGCATATTTAAACATACATAATAAACCTTTCACGGCACAAATACACAATCAAGAACACATTTATCGTAGAATAAAATGAGTTCAAACGAATTAGCTTTTCTTAAAGCTGTTTTCATTATCAGACGAAATAAATCATTTTTCTAATAAGTTTCTTTAAAGAATAAACGGCGACAGATTAAAATATATCTTTATTTTATTTCTAAAGTAAAAATTGTTGCCTTTTAGAAAAGAAAATAACATGTAGCAAATTGCCGAAAATAAAATTTCACTGGCAATATAAACGAAACTTTAAATCATTATTTGTTAGAAATATTTTTCAAACGTGAAAAAAAAAACTCTAAATTAGTCTTATTAAGTAGATGAAATCTTCAAAAAAAATTTCACTGTCTATTTGAAATAAATTCTTCTATAGTTGGAAAAGAATGTTTTGAAATTGTTGTTTGAGTATTCCAGTAGGAATAGAAAATCCAACCAAGTATATTCAAACATATCCTTCGATAAGTAGCTGCCTCGGGTTTTTGCCAGCTTAACAAGTCTAAAATATTTCTTGGAGCACAGAAAAGGTTGCCAAAGTTCTTGAATGTATCTGGTATAGCATAAAGAGCAGAAAATATTTCAAAATAAAATCTTGTACCTGTAGAGAATAAAAAAATTGATTTCTTATCTCAAAAAATATAGATATTTATAATCTTCTGGTACATTTCTTCTCATTATAAAATGAATGAAAAACCAGTTTATTTTTAGTTGATTAAAAATACTCTACTTCTAAAAAAATATGATGAAACGTTTAACTTGATACATAAAAGAATGTTTAGGTGTTTGAGCCTGAAACGCCGAGTTCGTTGGCAAAATAAATTGGCAGACGAAGTTAGGGAGAAAGTAGATGCATAATTTTATGATCAAACAATTTCGAAGAAGGATTTTATTTTTCATAAAATGAAGACGTATGTTTCGCAGTTTTTATTTTAAAAGAAGTTTTTCTTTCTAAGGTAATTTTCTCTAGATACATTCTTTCTTCACAAAAGGTTCTGGAATAATGAGAAATTTTAATCATGGATGTAGAAAACAATTACTATATTCGAAAAAGTAAAAGAATTCTTCAGAGAACTATCATTAATACAAAACGTTTAAAGTTAATATTTCATTGATTTTTAGCTGTTTTAATCATTTAACTGGAAAAGTCAGAGCTAGTTAATAATTCATTACAATTCTAACAGTCAAGATTTTCTTCGTATGTAGATATTGTTTCAAAAGTATCTGTAGAAAGGGAAAAAAAATAGATTTTTTTCTTTTTATTCAAGAATTTTGGATCAATTGATAATTCCATTTTAAAAAGAAACAACGAAATAAATGCAATGCCAAGTAATCTCTGCATTAAGATTTTTTATTTTTTTTTGGATTGCAGAAAATTTTAAATCCTCGATGATATCCAATTTCAATTATCTTTTTTACCTTGATTGCTCCTCTCGAAATTCCTCCTTAATTTAAAAATAATTTTCTTGTTCAAAATACTTTCAGAATTTTAAAAGAAGAAATCCTTCAGTTATATTCGTAAGCTATTTGATTCCTTTCCGCTTCCCCATGGATGCTTTACTTTAGAAATTTGCAAATTTAATTCAGTAATAATGTCAGAGTGTTAGTTCTTGGACTAAACAACTGTAAAAGTAAACCAAATAAAAAATATTACGTAATCGAATAATAAAAAAAATGAAATCAAGTAAAATGCATTAAATATACATCATTGAATGTCTTTCTAGAAATTTTTACTTAAATTCGTAATGCATTCGTAAAAAATATATCGTATTCTATTAATTGAATCGGAAGTAAGTAGCAAATATAATTCGTAATAAGTACAGTATGTAAAAAAGTGTCATTCAAATCAATCGTGTTCAATTAGTACATAATCAGTATAAATAATTTAGGAGTCAGTACTCATGGTAAGGAATGACGGCAAAGTGAGATCTCTCAACACATACTTGATAGAACTCGATTTCTTTGGAAATCACGTTTTATATGAAATTTTTCACTATATGAAATAAAAATAATCTTATATATTTGGCGCAGTTTCTTCTGTTTATGCAAATTAAGGAAAACCTAGAAATCGATTCTTAATTGTTAAGTGAAAACATTTCATTTTTTAAAAATATTTTTATTCATTTTTTTAGGCATTTTTTTAAAAATAGAATTAAGTTTGAAATAAGGCATGGAAATCATTTTAATCTTTTCTCATATTTTTTTTAAATACAAGACGTAATAAGCATTCATTTATATTTTAATGATAGGTGTTAAGTTTTAAGAAGTTTTTTTTTTCTTTATTGATAAGTGAAACATTTTGAAGGAGCTTTTTATTTTTAAATATCTGGCAATACTTTTCCAAAATATATTTATTAAATCACTCTTATAATAGAATTTTGATGATTTCTTGAAATTAAAATGTAATATATAAATTGCGATTCTTTATTTTCGGTTTCGATTTTTTTTTCTAAGTCTAGTTTTATATTTTATGTACTCTAAAGTTAATATTGTTTAATGCATTAGTATGTGAATATTCTTTTAGACATGCATAGGAAACGAATTCCTTCGGCTTTTCATCATCTTTGCATTCCCAGTTTTTTTTTTAGTTCAATTAAAGGAAATTGAATTAATATATGAAAGATTTTCAGCAACCTCTAAATTGAAAAATAGAAAATAAAAAAATGACATTCCATTCTTTTTTTATTATAACTAAATTTAAAAAATAGTTAACATATTTTAATCTAATAAATTATTTTTATAATATTTCAAGGCAAGTTGACTTTGCTAAAAGAAAGGGTGTGATTTTTTTCTTTTCTTTTTGCTTTTAATCACTTGTGCTAACAAAAGATTCACAAATGAGAGTGCCAAAACAGTCCTTTGTAACTCGCAGCGAGGCGACACAAAGTATCCGATACTTTACAGAAATCGGAAAAAGATTTATATCTTCACAATGAATTAATATCTGATTTACGACGACTGTGCTTTTGTAAACTGTGCTCCGGCAAACGATCTCCTGTTGTGCTAATAGCCAACATCTGTGCTAATTGCCGACATGTACAATACGTCGTTGGTGATTTTGGGACAAAAGCATTTCGATGTGCGTGGTGAACTATGGTGAAGCAGGATTGAAAGAGCGGGATAGCATGGAAAATTTCGCAACTGATTACCTATCTAAGAGATTCGAAATTTAAGCAGAAATCTCTAATATACATGAAATCATGTAGGGAATATTTTGATAAATGTTGTTGTTTCTTATGGTATTTGTCATAGACAAGCCCACTGACTTTAGAAGTCAGTGATTTTAAACCAAGGGTGCGTCCCTTGTTTTTTCAGTAGCGCCATCTAGGGCCAAGAGTACGACTTAGCTACACACACGTCACAGCCCTTTTTACGGGGTGGACTTCATTAGTGCATTTCATTCACTCATCCACAGACCTGGATGAATTGACCTGTAATTTAGACCTGAATCAGAGAACGATCACCCTTGATCCAGTGGTATTAATCCCGACATGGAGGACTTTGTGACCACGACAGATTTATAAGTGCGCCAGCCACCACCACACACGGAGAGTCTTCGGCTGGTTCGAACTCGCAACCCAAGGGACGCGAATACAACGCCCTGCCAACCAGGCTATCTCGGCCCTTTTGAGAAATGTTCACATGCTAATGCTCATTCGGTCTGCTGATGTTCAATTGTGGCACAAATGAAGGTTTGCAATGGTCTGATGACAGTCAGAGGAATAAAACCATTGGCCGAGGTTCCCCGAAATTTCCTCGTATATTCTCTACAAAAAATCTGACCCTTTTTCCTCTGCATAAAATCGTGTGTTTCTAGAAAGACGTCAGTGTCTCAAATTTTCAAATATTTATTTTCAGAGTTCCGATCATGAGATTCTCTTCTTTATAGTGAGCATAGCAGAAAGTCGGTATTTGTGTGTTAATTGCATGCCATTAGCAAACAATGACTATGAACAATTCTATTAAAGGGCGGTCTTTGAAGATTTTTTTCGTGATTAAAAGCTGACATATAGTTGATATATACAAGTATAAGGAAAGAACGAATATTTTTAATGTTCACTTTTGAAACTAAAATTTGATACATTGTAATCACAAGATGAGAAATTTCATTTAAGTCGTCGCATTTTTAAATTACGGAGTTTACATGCATGTAAAAGTGGGCATAACAGACGGGCATCCTTTTGAGTGTTTGATTCAACTGATCTTCATTTTAGATGCTAAGCATGCTTACCAAATTTTACTTATCTAGCTCGAAGTTTTGTAGTTATCGTGTTCACATGAATTCGGAGAAATGGACTACTTCAGAATGGATTTTGCTCATAATTTAATAGAAATCTTACACATTTGAGGCAAAGACCGTATACTAAATTTCATCCAAAGCTTATTCACAGCATCTCATTTTATTTTTCACAGTTTATTCACAGACAGAAACAATTCCAAAAATGCTTTTTTTTCTATCTTAGGGAGATCTGAAACATGGAGATAAATCAAAATTCTGAGCTCACATTTTTTTTTACCATTACAATTATTTTTCTTTGTATACTTCGTATATAACAAAGTAAAAATCGATAGATGAACAGCTCTGAGGTCTATTCCTCTGAACAATGTCACTACATGCTGTTACATGTCACATTAAAAGCTATGGATCAAGTATTTTCAAGTTTGAAAACTATGGAAGTTTACAGAATTATGTTCAAAATCAGCTGTCATAATTACATGTCCAGTAGTCAAAATTAAAACATTCTTTATTATCCTTCGTTAAAATTTTATTCAAAATGGACATTGAAATACAACAAACAAGAAAATAAAATTGCAGGCATATTTTAACTAAACTTCGTTTGTTATGTAAATGAATATTAATCCAACTTGTTTTAAAGTTTCAGTGTAATAGTTTGCTTCTGAAAGTTTAAAAGTAAAAACAATTATAAAATCCACTATACACTAATCAAATAAGCTGGGATGCGATAGTGTAAAGATTTCCAAAGCAATAACCACATTTCTCCCAATTCCATTACCAATTACTTTTAAACCATCCAATTATGGATTAATTTCTAAGACACAACGTCTGTATTTATATTATATGAATTCAAGCCGATTCGATCCATTAGCCCGTCTGGACTCCTGTGAAACTAGTCCACGCGGAACGTCTTTCTCTTCGCGACAATTGTCTCCCAGCCATTACGCAACAGATTTTGAAATTTATTTACTTTCTTTGGGGGAATCTCCGTATTGTAAGTAACTTCCCCTCCCTGCATCGCCAAAAGAAAGGAAAACCGAAAGGCCTCGCAAAACTTTTCTACCCGGATCTCAATTAGAGAAATCGGTGCTCGCGGTTCAAACACTTATCCAAATTGGCGCTCCAAAGAATCCGGACCAGCATTAAACAAACAGAATGCTATTTGCACAACAAGACTTCCGCGGGGCTCCCTATTAATCGCTGCAACAGAAAATGGCAATTACACGACTGATTATTTCGGTGGGGGGTGCGCAAGGATATATTGGGCGGCCGGATTGACGGTCTATCCGGTAACGATCTTCTCGCCTTACCGGATAGATCCACACAGGAAGTATACTCCTGTGTCTACTCTTGTCCGTCCGGAGTAATTTGGTGCAGGATGAAGAAATTTGGTGGGTTCGACTGTGGCTTGAAAGATGCTATTAAGGCCGATACTTTTTTTTTTCGGTATTCGATTGTGAATTTCCTATGCTTGGATCCATGTTGGTTAGAAATGAAGGATATGTAGGTAAATGAATGTAAGGAATTATAGTGGTAAAGAACCTCGCTAATCTCATGTCTGGAATTATCTAAATGATAATGATTATAAATATTATAAAATGTTTTATAAATATATGCAAATAGCGCTATATTTATTTTAACCCCTTCGCATACAATGACGAGTCTCTATTACTCATCGAATTACTAAATTCTTAATTTTAAATCTATACTTATATATAAAACTCAATGTGTGTGTGTTGGCGCTCTACAGAAAAGACCATTTGACCTAAAGCTACCAAATTTGGTACATGTATACCTTGGAAGTCGGGAATGTGCATCTGGGGTCCCTTTTTTTTTATTTTTAATTAGAATTTTAATTATTAATTAAAAACTAACTTTCCCCGCCAAAAAAAAAATCTTTTCATTTTCCCCAACGCCAAATGAGTAAGGCTTCAGTTTTTTTTCCCCAACAGTAATGAAGCTAGGGTTAACATTTTTCGGCCGATTATTTCAAACAATTCTGTTTATTTTTTAAATGCTTTATCCATTTAAAATTAAACATTGTTAATTAATCGATCTTTCAGATTCATTCTGAAGTACTGAATATAATAACATATTTGAATATTTGAATTAAAATAACACAATCTAGAGGTTTTCAGTGAATCTCGAGAGTCATCTTTGGCAGCTTTTATGGAAAATTAACGATTGTCTGAGGTTAAAATATAAAAACTAGATAATCGAATACACATTTTTCGAATGCTTTCTTTTTTAATCGATTGCAATTAAATTTTGGCGTAGAACTGCAATTATAATCAAAAGATCACATAACAGATTAAATTTATTTAAATCATTGCATGTTTGACTTATTGCTCTTTACATATAAGCAAAAACACAAACAGATAGCAAAATCCTTGTCAGATTTGGTTCAAACTTGAAACGGATCTACAATTCAGATTCTAAACCTTTTTACCAAATTACATTTATCTCTTTAAATTTTATGGTTATCGTGTTCACATGGACTTGGACAGGCAGGTTTTCTCTGAATCCATTTTGTTCAAAACTGAATAGTTCAAACTTACACATTCTGTCTCAAGTTCATACTTATACTTTTAGCTGAAATATTTTCAATTATTGTGTTCACAGATTGGCAGATCTTTCGTAATTGTAAGGATGGAATTTTGCAATCTTTTTTTTTTCACTTACAATCTGATGAACTAGATATTTGAAATCGCCGGTTCTCGATCAGTTACACTATTTCATTTTTAGATAAATTAAATAATCTTAATGTCAATTGAGAAGCGGCCTCAATAAAGTTTAAAAAAATTGGATTTCAGTTATCTGTAATATATATTATTTATTATTATATTTAACACTAAAAGTAAAATATAATAAAAATTGAAAAAAAGTGGAATAAGAATGCATTTGTTAATGTAATAAAAACGAGAGAAAATTAATATAAATTTTGGGAGACAAATTGAATAAATCTAAAGCTCTGAAAGCAATACTATAAGGAAATAAAATCCCACTGAAAATCATAACCTTTAATATTCATTAAGGGGTGTAATGTAGTAGGCCTCCACGCGGTGCACCCTTATGAACACTAAATCTGCTACGGATTTGTCTCCTTCCTTGTGTCTCGGACATTGGAAGGCTAGAGATCTAATGGCGTCATAGCCAGTCTTCTGAGCATTTATAATAAATAAACATTCATTAAAAATCAAAATTACAAGTAGGATTAAAATAGAAATAAGGTATATTTAAGAATCACAAACACTTATAATGAGCAAAAAATCACATTTTTTAAATGCATAATTTTGCCTTTAACATGCTCATACTTCGTTTTTATTTCTTATAATGACAAATGGGGCACAGACTGAATTTATCTTTTGATAAAAATTATTAAACATCCAAAATATGAATGAAACCATAACTAGGAAATCAATATTTTAATTTAGCTTCAACGTAATTTCACTCGCATATATGAAGTCTACAAAAAAACATACGTATACTTTAAAATCTGACATAATTCATTATCGATACATTAAATGAATACAAAAGATAAATTTACTCGTACCAAGAACTATATAACAAATGTTATGGCCAAAGGTGCTTCAATTAAATCATACAAATGCAACAATATTCTTTGAAGAAATAAAATACAAAATTCAACAGGTTACAGAGGTAAAATGCTGATCGAAATTCTTTGCCACGCGTTTCTAATTCTATTATCATCATAACAGGAAATGCAAGATAATTACCTGATCAATTAGCGCTTTCATAAATCAAAGGTGTACATCTCAGCTCTTGCCAGCTTTTAATGAAATTTTAATACGCGCGCTTAATTGTGTTAGGCAATTTATTATCAAAAAGAATAGATTACTATTTAATGAACGAAACAGATGCTCTCGTTGGCTGCTTGCCCGATCGCATGAAATGAACTTACCCCCTACTCCGCGAAGAAAACTGAACTTTCAAAAAAATTTTAGAATAAAGAATCTAGAAAGAGTTGACACTGAAAGTTAATGTTTATAATGTTTATAATATTACTAATTTTTCCTTATGGTATAGATCAATTTGGAAAATGTACATCAATTGATGCATTTCAAAGAAATAAATTCTCAGATATTCAATTATATTCTTAACTCTTCACATAGTTTTTAATTTTGAAAGAACATAGTGAACTATGTTAAAATTAATAACGGTATTCCATTTGATATTACTGTATTATTATTTGACGTTAAGAAATGTCAGATTCGAAAGCACAATTATTTGTGATTTTACTTACTATTTTCTTTAACTTAAATTCTCAGATATGTGAGGATTTAAGAATATAATTGAATAATTTTTAATTTTGAAGGAACGCATAGTAAACTATGTTAGAATTAATAACAGTAGTCTATGTGATACTACTGTCTGTTATTATTTGACTTGAACCAGTTAACTGTTTTTGACGAGTATACGTCATGGAAAAAGTACAACATTTTGCGTTATGATGGGTTTATTCGCCAAGAGTAATAAATAATGATATTTGGTAAATTTTGGCGACCCAATTTAGATACGCATTTTCCGAAGAGGTCGAAACAGTTAACTGGTTAAGTTTTCAATCAGATTCGAATATTCTAATTGTGATTATTTTACTCAGAAATCCTCCTGTAACGTAATAAATTCTCAGATATGTGAAGATTTAAGAATCTATTTAAATAATTTTTAATTTCGAAAGAACATACTGTAAACTATGTTCGAATTAATAACAGTAGTCCATCTAATACTATGTGTTATTATTCGACTTGATGCTTCAAATCAGATTCGAAATACAGCTAATTGTGATTATTTTACTCAGTCTCTTTCTTGTAACTTAATGAAATATGAGAAGATTTAAGAACCTAATTGAATAATTTTTAATTTTGAAAGAACATATAGTAAACTATATTAGTAACAGTAGTCTATTTGATACTACTGTCTATTATTATTTGACACTAAGCTTTCAGTCAGATTCAAATTTGCAACTCATTGTGATTATTTTACCCAGTGTTCTTCCTGTATTCCTAATGAATTCTTAGTTATGTGAAGATTTATGAATCTAACTGAATTTTTAATTTTGAAAGAATACATAGTAAGCTATGTTAGAATTAATAATAGTAGTCAATCCAAATTTGTCGTCTGTTATTATTTGACGTTAAGCTTTCAATCAGATTCAAATATGCCGCTAATTGTGATTATTTTATTCAGTGTTCTTCCTATAATTTAATAAATTGTCAACTATGTAAAGATTTAAAAATCTAATTGAATAATTTTTAATTTTGAAACAACGCTTAGTAATTTATGTTAGAATTAATAATAATAGTCAAACTGAAATTATTCTCCAAATATTTGGTGTTAAGATCTGTCAGATTCGAAAACACAATTATTTGTGATAATTTTATTCAAAGTTGTCATTCTCCTCGCCAGCTGAATGCCATTTTCATCTATAATAAACAATAAACGTACCAACACTTGATGACAATATTTCACAAACCGACGTTTAGATTTAGTGTATATATTTATGTATACATGTATATAGGTAAAGTATCCTAATAAACTAATTTAAATCAATAATTCTGATGAAGAAAAAAGAAATGTTTAGCATTTTTACAGTTCTTGGACGACAGATGTCTAGTTGATTATAATCGTTTATCGGCTGATGCATTTTTTGACGTTTACGAACGATCAATAGGTTACGATTTTACCACCACAAATTTGATCATTAAATAAATGAATACTCTGCATTATACTTTTAATCCTCTAATGTCGAGTTATTTTTAATTATTTAAATGCAAAATTTGCTCATCGATCCTAATACTTCCATAACAAAAATAATCCTTACTTCAATATCACGCTATTATAATATGTTCGTTAAAACCAATTTAAAATAGAGAAACTAATGAAACTGTATAAATGAGTTGAGATACGATATCTGTCGGAAATAAATGTGTTAAGACGTATACAATACTGTCTGATTTTCACAATTGGTTCAAAAATATTTACCGAAACTCTTCGAAATCTCTTTCTCCTTTTCCGATTTTCAACTAGCGATCGAGGAAGCAAACTACAGTGAAGAGGAAAAGCAAAATAAACAGCAGGCTGATAAACGTTTATAGAGCAAAGCGGTCGTTTGTTGTTGTAGACGGTACAGGTGGAGATTTATATAAAACTAGGGCCTTAATGACTCTGGCCAGCACTTTCTCAAGGGAGACCGGCTTCATTCCGTTTCACTTGCTTTCTCAAACGGCATTAAGCGGGAGTGAATAAAATACTCGGAGATTAAGGAACATGGCTCGAGCATTAAGCTTAAAGCATGCCTCCGCGCATCGGAAGCTTTGTAACGAAACAATTGTGGCACATCAGCAATTTAAGTTTCGCCCGCTTATGCACTGTTTTCATGAAAGGCTGCATCATGAAAGGATTACAAAGGTAATTTAGGTAAATACTGCTAATTTGGGAGCTAATAAACCGGAAATACTATTTATCTAACAATATTTTTTTAAATATTTCAGTTTTTTAATGCTAAACGGTAAATGCTACAGAAAAAAATCCTTGTGTACATTTTTCGCAATTTTAGAGTACAGAGAGAAAATTAGTGCATGTTTAAATAATGAACTTCCTTTCGTACATGTATTTGGTTAAAGTTTCAATACAGAAGTAAACTTCTGGTATGAATAATGAACTTACTCTCGTACATGTATTTGGTTACAATTTCAATACAGAAGTAAACTTCTGGTATGAATAATGAACTTCCTCTCGTACACGTATTTGGTTACAATTTCAATACAGAAGTAAACATCTGGTATGAATAATGAACTTCCTCTCGCACACGTATTTGGTTACAATTTCAATACAGAAGTAAACTTCTGGTATGAATAATGAACTTCCTCTCGTACACGTATTTGGTTAAAATTTCAATACAGAAGTGCACTTTTGGTGTAAAGAAGATATAGAAGTACATTTATGGAACGAATTTCATCCAACCAACGTTTCACCATTTGCCAGACGAATAAAAGAAAAGCTTCCCACATGAGAATGAAGAAGCACACTTTTCAAGTTCTTATAATAAATATTTAAATTTGAACATTTGTGTATTTATAAAAAGTTAATGAAAATCAAATTTTACCTTATTACTCTGACGTAAAAAGTAACGGTTGAAGATAAATATCCGACTACAATGCTTGAGAAGAAGTAAACAGTCTGACAAATCGTTAGCATGACAAGAAATACACGGTCAGATTTACTTCTAACATTATGCTGGGTTTACACTCGGACAGTTATAAGACGGCCAGTAAGACAATACATGAGTAGAAAGGAACTCATTTATGTTTGCCACAATTTCAAAAAATAGATTCAGGCATTGCATGCTTGGCAATAAATTGCCACTTTAGTGTCCTGATTTTTTTTCCATTGCGTGTCGTATTAAAATGATGGATATTTACACAAAGTAATAAGATAAAATAAAAATAAATGTCACCATATCTAAATTTGAAAAAACTATAGGGAAAAAAATGGCAAATAAAATGAAAAACACACAGCCTCGCATCAGAAAAAAAATAAAGAGCAAAAAATGTCGGAATTAATCTATGATAAGTGATCACTTTTTTTCACGCCAAAGAAACCCGCCAAATTCTACAAACGCATGCGCAGTAAGAAAAGAATACAATATAGTGGCATGTTGTTGTCCCTGTTGGGACAAGTACTTGCATGGACCGAACAGCATTTTTCAACTTTTCTATGCAAGCGCTATCTACTGGCCGTATTATTAGAAACAAAAAACTAATCAGCCATTTAGAAGCTAAGGTCAAGTAACACATGAAATGTAACAGCTGTTAAATCACTTTGAAAACATTATTTGTTCCTTTGTAGCCTAAATTACAATGAAATGTGGTTACATCATAAGGCTAAATTAAGTGGATTTGACAAATAGATAAGAATACAACAACAGTTTAGTTTGGTTATATTAACGTTCCTTTCTAAAACAACATTAAGGCTATTTTGGGACGGACTTCTTAATTTTTAGCCGTTGTTAGATGATGAGAACGACATATGAACTGGCACCCACCTTCCCAAACTTCCTCACCATACTAACAGGAAATCATTTGATTCTGACAGATTTTACGTGCACTAATCCACCTGCACAACACTTCTTCGGTGGAATCAGGTTTCGAACCCGGAAAACTCCGGCTCCGAAATCTTACCACCAGCCACCGCGGCCCACAGAAACTACCAGATATTCAGATATAGATAATATTTCATTTATTTTTCGGTCATTTCTGAACAGGTTACTGTTTTTATTAAGTAATTTTGTGGAACCCCAAATTCAGAGATTAGATGTTCATAGGAAATTTTGTTTTGAAGTACATTATATAATCTCAACTAGATGGTGATTATATCAGTTGTATGATGATGCATCAACATCATTTTTACATTAGTGCCTTAAATTTCTTTTTTTTTTATTATCATACTCTATTTAATTGACCGCTTCTTTCTTTTTCAGGTACTTTGATACACAGGTTAAAAAATTGTCAGTTGTCACGCAACTGTCTTCCGTGAACAAGATCCTTCAAATAGCTTTTTCTGGCGCAATTTTACTCTTTTTTTTGCTTCATTCTGCTCATAAAAAAAAAGAAATTTTCAATGGGTTTGAACTTAGCATTAATGTCTAGATATAGTTAGTCATGATTCGAACATACTTTGAAACATCGTAAAGTTTTAATAGCGGTTCGCTAATGTGATCATAGATCATTTGACATAAATCATGATGAAGGTAAAAATGTTCGAAATTCCTGTAGAGTAAGATATATATCTGTAAGGGTAGATCTATGTTTTCGCAGTCGATTACACAGTTTTCAACTAAAGTTCATTCGACTACCAAAATGGACTGGATAGTAAATTTCTAGAATTTACCGACTCGAAACAAGTGGCGAAATATAATTTAAAAATAAGAAGTTTGATTTTTAACATTGGAGCAGTAACGTCACTGCATGATTATTCAGTGGAAACATGGAGTTTATTCTTTTCTGGCATTGTAATTACTATATTTTAAAAGTGCTGACATATTTTATGAACATAAAAACTGAACAAACTTATATTCTAAACTTTCTCTCCTTCTATTTGTAAGTTGCAGATGAGTAGAATAATTATAAGTATGTTGTCAAGAGTGACAATTCTATTTGGCTTCTTTGATTTTTGCAATAAAATTGTTTACAAAAGAGTCTATAGTCAAATTTTATTTAAGATTCATTTATAAAATATCCATGGTATCCATATTATAATCACTGCGGGTTTTTCTTCTTATGTAATGGTGGTATCTGAATTGGTAGGTGATGCAGAATCTTCTTCAACATCATTGCAGATATGGAAACGTGAATTCATTTTCTTTGATATACATCAAATACATGTCCCATGTTGCAATGCGCTTGGACATCTCTCAAGAGAAAGAGAGGAGTTTCAAGATAGTAAAACGAAATATCAGACACCAAACACAATTAAATTTGTCATGGTTTTACATCATATAAACTTCATTGACTTAAATAAATCGTATGGCATCATGATTTTTTTACTTAGCATGAATATAAGTATGAGAAAACCTGAGTAGTATATTAATTTTAATCATTGTTTTATTCTGAAATAAAAGGGATTTAGAAAGAATTAATGATCATTTAACAAGCTTCGACAATTAAAGTAAAAATTAAAAAACAAGATTAAATTAAAGAAATTAAAAATTAGTATATTCCGTAAATTGTAATTTTTTTATTTATAATAAAATAATTTATTTTAAAGTGTAACAAAAATATTTTGAGGCAATTATTAACCAAAGAAATCCATAGATTGTTACTTTTTTTTAAAGCTCTGGTATACTGAACCTTAAAATGTAGAGGGCATTTTCAGACATAAAGTATAAAAAATATATATAAATTTCAGCTTTATAAATCGTAGCATGATACTACACTAAAAACAAATTTAGTACAAAATGCATCATTTTTCAAAATTTGTTCTAAAGGGCGTTTGTACTCCATATATTTTACTTATAGACCTCATCCCTCCAAAATAAAAAAAAAGAACCTAGCGATAATCCCCCCCCCCCCAAAAAAAAGATTTAAAAAAAAATTCATCCCATAGTTAAGCAACCGTGAAGACTGATAAATACAAAAGAATTAATCATTTTGGATCTCCATCATTCATTATGTCTTGACGAGACAAAAATATAATTTGATCTGCGACTTTAATTCACAACACTCATTAGTTATGTAAGTATCAAATCCGTTTGAAACAAGATTCATCTAAAACAGTAAAGCTTCACAATTACTTATGATGAATTATTCACACTAGTAGTTAGATCACAGAAAACTAGAAGGAAGAACATCTAGGCTAAAGATCTGCGTTATGATCTTTTCTTTTTTTCCCTTCACTTCACCCCTAAACTTTTATGTTGATACATAAAATCCGCCCACATGATAGCGAGTGATAAAAGACTTCCACTCACAAAGCGTGTTTTGATGGAAGTGGTCGTCACAGTTCTTTTAATCCTTCCTGTGTTGACTGTCTTTGGAAAAGGCAATTAACCAGAACATGTCTTCCATGTCGTGTTAGGCTCTTCGAGAACACTTATTTATGCTTTTGCTAAGCAGAAACTAAAACTAAAATAAAGAAAACCAACGACGATAGCTAGAAAAAATAAGGACAGAAAAAAAGAAAGAAAATAAACGGTAAAACAGATGAAAAAAATGATAAATAAAAACTGGGGCTTAACTTTCCTTTAGAACTTAGTTTCATTTGCGATTTCAGTATTTTTTGCTTAACCTTTTCCCAGAGCTTTTAATCGATGAAAGAGTTGAGTTTCCCATTTTTTTTTGTCCTACCGGGTTCGCTCATAAATACTCAGAACTTAGTAAATAAAAAGGAAATACAGAGCTGAACCATGTAAGTCGAGCAGAAACTGAATTATGTAGAGAGTCAATGGTTTCTATCCACGTAACGCCTCAGAGCGATATTTCTTTCTCCGACCGTTGGATGGCGCACCTGTGGCCTAAATGCCACTTTTGAATGCATTGCTCCCAATGAAATAAAATATACATTAATATCTTTGAAGTTACAGAATAATTTAATGTAACGTTTACAGGTAATAAAGTTATCTAGTAAAAGGCATCAAAAAGATAATATACAAATTTACAAATAGGGAAACACTATAAATAAAATGCACTTGTAGGAAACTTCTATTCGCGTAAAAAACTGCTCCGGTTGTCCGGTAAGCAAGACCTGCCAGTCCTCTAACACGTTTCAAATTACAAGTCCATTTTTAGTGTGATGACGAGCCACCAGTTTTAGTAAACCGAGTTAGGAGCTCTTTGGAAAATATTCTTCGTGGTAAGCGATAAGCCATTATTCATAAATATAATATGTTACAATACCATTCTCTAAACCACATCTGCTCACCTTTTATTGAAGTAGATTCTTTGGGAAAGTTAAAGTGAGAAAACCATGTGATGCATGCATTTGATTAAAATAAAAACCATCAACGCACTTCTTTACATAAACTTGTGACTTAAATCCTTATTACATATGATATAATAATTCGCAATTATATAATTAGAAACCGAAAAAACAAAAATAACACGCCATTTGAAACTGAAAGTCAAAAGTCTCGAGCATTTTCTCGCATATTTCCCTAAAAACGCCTTTTCTAAGAATGTCTATCCATCACAATGATAATAATAACTTAATTGATGGGAGAAATAATAATTCTCAGAAGATAACACAGGAACACTTTATGTGAAAATCTAATCATTCAAACTTTAAAAACTGTTTCACGCCACGTACAATAATCCAGGCAACAATTATTTAAAAATTCTTTAAATTGATACTGTGAAATTAGATTTTAGAATGATTCTGAGAGAATTCACACTAAATTAAGAGACTAACTAATACAATAAAAATATTTCACACTACTTTGACAGCAATTATTTAAAAATCTTTAAACCTACAGTGTGAAACTCACTTTTAAAGTGATTACGTAAAAGTACAGATTTTAACCATTACATTAAGAGTCTAATACATTATAAAATGATTCACATTATTTACAGTAATTTTGGCAGTAAATATTATAAAAACTTTAAATTGGTACTGTAAAATTAGCTTTTAGAATGATTCTATAAAAATACACTTTAATCATTAAATTAAGAGATGAATACATTAATTCTCAAAGTTTACATGGTAACTTTGCCAAGCATAATCATTCATGATTAAATTCAGAAATATGTTATCCTTCAATTAACTTCCTATAAAACGAGACGCCAGAAATCTCTGTTCAAATTCAAATCACTCCATCGTAGCCGGGAATATAATTATTTAAATTTTGATTGAAACAGAATCAGATTGGCACGGGGATAGGGCGATGGAACTATAAATATACTCCTCCGCACAGCACTGGGTGGCCTTCTCGCCAAACTAATTATTATACGACCAGATGTAATAAATAAAAATTAAACTTTATTAATTCTCATCGCAATAAATCTCAATAATCCAATGGTTCAGCTCGAAGGATTAAAGTGGGACCGAAACGCACTATTTTCCTTCGATCCCACCTATTGCATCACAGTCTTTTCTTCTAACCATTTAAAATATGCGTCATTAATATTTATACTTTTTAGAAGACCCGCTTTAAATTCAGAAGAGATCATAGAAACGGATGGCGCAGATCCATAATGTATTTACATGAGCCACACACAGAGAGAAGTTTGTAAACTGAAAATGCGGGGACGCATGAAGTTGGTTTGGCGAGTCTTCTTCCGAGGTAAAATTTATGGCATATTATGAGACTTTTGCGCGCCGCCGGAAGTATGAATCGAGTTATAATGTCTTCATTCATGAATTTTTCCCGTAAAAGATCATGAAAAATTTAAAAACAATGGTGTTTTTGTCGTGTTATTATATGTGGGAGGAAGTATTCATCAATTTAAAAGTGCAGTTTGGAGTTCAAACTATATTAACGAGCGTCGCGATTGTGTCGATTCAAATGAGTTCCGACTGGTTCAAGTTTTGTTGGATCGAACTTTGTCGCCAAGTATTTTGGAATAAATGAGAAATTAGATGCTCTATATATTTTTACGTCTAAGCAGTGGAAAGAAATTATTATGGAATTAATACTCTGACGAATTCTTCAATATCGAGTTATTTTTAGTGATATTTAGATACAACATACTTAAAATTACAGCTAACTATTTTTGAAAAGTTAATTATATAAAACACTTTGAATATAGAAAAAAAATGGAACTCTATGTTTATAAAATGTAACTAAATGCCATCAATCTATTAATTATAACGATGAATACAGGGTGTCCCAAAAAATGTATACACATTTTAGCACCTGATAACTAAGTTATTTCTTCTTTCTTTACTGACTGAACCCATTACACCAAGTGATGGCAGACAGACTTGAATTTGAAGAAAGGAAATTTATTTTAAAATGCTACTGGAAGTATGAAATGCAAAGGCAATTTTAGAGGGAATTTAACAAAGAACCACTTACACGAGTTACCATCACTCGAATTAAGAGATAAATTTGAAGCTGATGGAACTGTTCAGGACGTCCATAAACCTGCAACAGTTGTTCAATTGAGGGCAACCATTGAACATGAATGTACGTATATCCCAAGGGAATTGTTCCATCATGTGTGCTATTCCATCGCTTCGCGTTGTCAGCAGCGTCTGGAGCAGAACGGACATCAGTTTGAGAACATGCGATAACAAGACAATAGAATGATATTTGTAGAATCTTTTACATGTTGGAAATTATTCGAATTATAATAAACCCCAAATTTACAATTATTTAAAGTGTTTATACATTTTTTGGGACACCCAGTATATGTGTGTGTCTCTCTGTATGCATGTGCTGTACAGATCAAGCCATTAATCTAAAGTTAACTAAATTTGGCAAGTATATACTTTGAAGATTGAAATGTAAGCCTCGAGATTTTTTCTGCCATTTTATTTATAATTTTAATTAATTAAAAATAAAGCTAAATGTTGACATTTTTTATACTAACTTCTAAAAATAATCTAGAGCAAAAATAAAATGTTACATCATCTCAAAACTAACAAAATCATCTTTCCAAAATTATGCCAATTTTAGTACTATGTATTTTTTTTCATTTTTCCATTAATTCTTTTAAAAAATATAATAAATGCTGCATAAAATATATTTCATTGTTGAAGTGAATCTCAGATGACTTTCATTATTTCTATTATTATTTCAAATGACTTTTTTTTTTCATTGTTATTGATCAAAACAGAAGATTCGGTTTATTTCTTCAGTTATTTTTTGAAGTTTTCAGTTTATTTTTAAAGATTTCAGTTTATTTTGTTGAATAGGTTTGAGTATAAAATATGCTTTTTGAAAACGTTATGAAATTTTTGTACTTATTTGCGATATTTATTTTATATCCATTAATTATGATTTAACGTTAAAAACAAGCAATTGTGCACCCATTTTTATATAACACTCTTCTTTTCTCTGATATAAATGACTGTATAAAACTATGATGATGATGTGTCCGCGTTACCACGGAAAGAGGGGTTCAGCAGCATCTGATGGTAAAGATCTCTATGTGCCCCAATGCAGAAGTCTGACTTCTAGCTCATATGAAGATGACACTCACACACTCGCTTACACAAACCCCTTTTTACGGGGGTGCTCTTTCACACATCTCACAGTGTAAGGTTCACTTTGTGTATCGATGAAAGAATTGTAATCGTTTAGCTTATGTTAACTTGTGAAAACGAATGTTGGCAACAGATGTTTGGTTGTCGATGTTCGCCATGGTTGTAACCTACGCATATGCTTTACCACAATAATAGATTTTTATTTTTCTAATTAAGAACTCTTTCTTAACATTTAAATTTCAAGAGGCTAATTATAAATCAGCCTTATATGGCGCAGCCGGAATCTAATGGACTTGCAAAAGGAATTTCAAATAATATTTTATAAAAAAAAACATCGCACTCGTTAAGCCTTCTTTGGAACTTTCAGAATCCTCGCCAAGGAATGATAATCTCGCCAAGATTGTTTCTGCCTGAACGTATTCCAAAAATCGCCCACGCATAGTAAGTGAAGTTTATGAGATACTTTATATACTTTCATTTTACTTGTGATAAAACCTTGTACAAATCAGTGCGAGTATTCTAACGAATGTTGAATATTCATTTCGCATTACCTTCAAAAATATTATTCTGTTTGCAAAATTTATTGCTTGCTTTTTAAACAAGAACATCGCCAAGCAATCTTCGCTTTATTAACAAGAACATCGCCAAGCAATCTTCGCTTTTTAAAAAAGAACGTCGCCAAGCAATCTTCGCTAATTTATTTCGTTCGTCAAGAACAGTGAACAGAAATAAAAAAAAAAATGTCAACAAAAGAGGATATCATTTTTAATTCTTTAGACTCGCAACCGCTACAAACTTTAACGATAGTTCAACTGAAAAAAGAATTACGTTTCAGAAATCTTTCGCTAACTGGAAATAAGAATGAACTAATTTTGCGTATTGTAGAGGATAATAATAAAAGAAATAGTGAAGGAACTTTGGAAGAATTAAATGTTCTTCGAGTGCAGAATCTTAATAACGCTGAGGAGGCAATTTCTGATAATGCACATTTATTGACAGAGATTGAATCTCTGCGAAAACAAGTAGAACTTTTAAGTAATTCTTCTACACAATCGCCACTTCCTATGCCTCCGCCCTCTCAAATAGATCCGAATATCGCAGCTATTCTTTCTACATTAATGGAAACGCAAAAACAATTTTTAGAAAGACAAGTAAATCCAAATGTGATTCAAATCACATCTACAAATGACACTGCAAATTCAATCCAAATATTTAAAGGTGATATAATTGAAAATGCACTTGAATGGTTAAAGGAAGTTGAAAGAATTTCAACTTTAGCTAACTGGTCCGACGAATTAAAATTAACTAATGCTATTTCTCGTCTCTCAGGATCTGCAAAAAATTGGCAATTAACAACAGGAAAAAATTTTAATGATTGGATTACTTGGAAAAATGCTCTTGCCTCAAGATTTAAAAGGCGTATTACAATGCAAGAATTTTTGGCTCACCAAAATGAACGAAAGTTGAGGCATAATGAAAGTTTAGTAGATTATATTTATTCAAAAGACGCTCTTTTGGAAAAAGCTCCCTTCACCATTCCCCAACCTGACCGTATTTCTATGATCATAGGTGATATTACCGAGGAAAAATGGCAAATTGCATTAGCTACTCAAAATACGAATACTGTTGAAGAATTAATTGACAGGGCAACTGCACTTGATGCTATTCGCAGTGCAAAACAAGAGCAAAAGAAACATTCTCCGAAATCTCAAATTCGATCTTCTTATTCACATGATGAACAACGTCGTAAATACAATCCAGTAACTGACGATGTTCGTGATATTACTTGTTGGAGATGTGGAAACAGAGGCCATGCATCTTTTATGTGCAGTTTACCACCTCCTCCACGTGGTTCAACCATAGCTCAACCAAGAAACACGTCACAACAAAATCAATATACCAACAGTCAAACTAATGCCCAAATACCATCTTCTAGCAGTTCAACTAGTTCTGATAATAACACAGAAGTCAAAACTATAAGTTTGAACTCTTCAAATTCCCGCCGCAACAACAAACGCAACTCAACATCTGGAAGATCTACAACCGCAAACAGTGCAAAAAAAAATTCCATAAATTGTATTAGAACTGAAACCAACAGACGTGCCTTAATACCTGTTATTATCAACAATGATACAGAAATTCAAGCCCTCTGTGATCCATGTGCAGATATCACAGTCATTCAACAATCTTGTGTTCCAAATGATATTGTTATTAACCCGTGGACTGATGGACAGTTTCAAGTTGTTGACCATGAAATAAAGCCAATAGGTTGGATTTCTTTAAACATAATTGTTGGTAATTTGGAACATATGATGCCTAAAATTGGAGTGTGCACCCAGCTTCCATTTAAGCTTATTTTAGGATTCGATTGGCAACAACAAGTTCAAGCTAGATGCACTTACGACCCTAATGGCTCATTATGTATTTCTACTCCAACTTCATTTCATTTGTACGAATGTATTCATGCTTCGAAACCCAGCATCAACTGTGTCGCTCTTCATCCACCCTCACTACCATCATTAGATGATGTTACTTTGCCAGAAGCAACACCCAATATAATTTCATCCGAAACAAACCTTATCCCTAAATCCGCAGGACTCTCTACAACTCAACAAGCTCAACTTGATGCAGTAATTGGAAAATTTACTGATGTTTTTTATTCGAATGATGATAACATTGGACTATGTCCATATGTGGAATTCAAAATCGAATTGCAACATGAAAAGCCTATTAGATGTAGACCTTATAGACTTTCAGAGCCTGATCGCCAATTTCTAAAAACGCAAATTGAAAAATGGTTAAAACAAGGAATTTGCCGTCATTCCAACTCACCGTACGCAGCACCAGCTTTCATTGTGGAGCAGCCCTTTCATGAAAGTACTCCTAGGCGAGTTGTGGTAGATTTCTCTCGCACTATTAATCCTATCACAAATATTGATCCGCATCCAATCGACCAAATGGAAGACGTTATTCAACGCATGGCAGGCAAGAGCTACAATTCTAAAATGGATGTAAAATCTGCATTTCACTGCATTCCCATAAGAGACATTGACACCTACAAAACTGGATTTGTCACTCCTGGCGGACATTATGAATTTCTTCGAATGCCTTTTGGTGTCACAAATGGCCCATCTACAATGACAAGAGCGATTAAATTAGCCTACAATCATCTGGCAGACCACAATGTCAACACATACATTGATGATATATCAACTTCTCATGATGACTTCAATTATCATCTCAAAGTGATATATAAAATCTTTGAAGCAACTCAAAAAGCTGGCTTCAAGCTGACACGAGAAAAAACGCAATTTGCAGTATCAGAAATAACTCTTTTTGGTCGAATTATTTCTCAAGATGGTGTTCGTCCTGATCCGGAACGCATAGCAGCAATTGAACGTTATCTAACTCTCAAATCAATTCATGAAGTTCGTAGTTTCCTTGGATTTGCTAATCAGTTTCGTAAGTATATTCGTAACTATGCTGTTATAGCTAAACCTTTAACAAGCGTTTTAAAAGGTTTAGAAAAGAAGACCAACAATGCTCCCATAGTTTTAACAGATGACCAACAGCGTACATTTGAATCTTTAAAAACTGCAATTACTACTGCTCCAATTCTTGCGTATTTCAAACAAGGATTACCAACCTTTGTAGAAACTGATGCATCTTATTCTGGACTAGGAGCAGTTTTATCTCAAGAACAGAATGGAAAGCGTCGTGTCATTGAATATGCTTCACGTACCTTAAAGGATGCTGAAACACGCTACCACAGTAACGAACTGGAATGTACTGCTGTACATTGGGCTCTAACTGAAAAATTTCGACTCTATCTCCTAGGTCACAAGTTTCAACTCATCACAGACAACTATACAACCGCTTATGTAGTTGCAAAATCTGCAATTAATCGAAAATTTGCACTATATTTAGTGGATTTGGCTCAATTTGATTTCACAACTGATCACCGACCCGGAAAGCAAAATGTCATCGCTGATCACCTTTCACGTTTTCCAACACCACCTGTTTGTTTAACAGTTACTGCAAGTTATGAATCAGACATTTGTGTGAAACAGAAAAGAGATGACTTTTGTCAGTATATTTTTCGCTTACTCAGAGAAAAAAATCCAAACAAAAGGACAATGTCAATCATATGCAATTACAATATCGATAACAACACTCTTGTGCGAGTTAAAGATAATAATTCGAAATCTGTAGTAGTGATTCCAAAGTCAATGAGAGAGAAAACTCTGATCGCTTGTCACGATGATGTTGGACATATGGACGCAAAAAAAACTCTTCACAATTTGCAATTACGTTATTGGTGGCCAAATATGCGCAAGGACTGTAAAGCATATGTTCGAAGCTGTCATAAATGCCAAATTGTCAACCGACGTTCTGCTAATGCCTATGGTCTTTTGCAGCAATTGCCGATTCCATCCACACCTTGGGAAATTGTATCTGCTGACCACATAATCTGTTTGCCAGAAACAAGAAATGGAAATACAAATATGCTTGCCCAAATTGACCACGCCACACGCTATGTAATTGCAACACCTTCTGCATCTCTTGCCGCTCATACAGTGACTGATGCTCTGTATCATAATATAATACTTAGATATGGACCGCCAAATATGTATTTATCAGATGGAGGAACAGCATTTACCGCACGTCACACTCAGCGGTTTCTTCAAAAATATGGAATCACACAATCAACGACACCACCTTATTTACCACAAGCTAATAGTATCGTTGAACGAGCCAACGGCATCATTGTGTCCTCTTTGAAAAAAATGATTGACAAAAACCCGAATAAATGGGACGAATTACTTCCAAATGCCTTACTCGCAATTAACACCACAAAACAAAATTCTACTAAGAAATCGCCATTTTATTTACTTCATGGATATGAGCCATGCCTTCCACGGGAACTTCACATTGGTAGCTTCATAGATGACACGCCACGTGAAGACCAACTAGACCTTTTAACTTTGGCCAGGGCCGAAGCAGCAAATAATGTGTATGAAACACATTTGGAGAACAAGAAACGATTTGATCTCCATCGCAGATCCCATTCCTTCAAGGCAGGAGATCTCGTATTGTACGACTGGCCGAAAAAAGGAGATCACAAACTTTCTCCTATTTTCAAAGGACCATTTGTGATTATACGTCCAGTCGGGGCCGTGTGCTACGAGATCAAGTCTACAACACAGCAGAACAAATTTATCAAGGTTGTCCACGTACAACATCTTCGCCCTTACTTTAAACGAAATTCACCAACCATCGAGGAAAACAGCACAGACGAAGAGAATGTGAGCCACTGAGCCATCATCAAAAAGATATTAACTGGTCTGTGTTCCCCAGAGACTTGAACTATGATTTCATCAAAAACTTTGTTTCTTTTATTTTTACGCTTCAATTTAAAATTTCTTCTGTCTGTCTAAATTTTATATTGAGCGGGGCCGAATGTAAGGTTCACTTTGTGTATCGATGAAAGAATTGTAATCGTTTAGCTTATGTTAACTTGTGAAAACGAATGTTGGCAACAGATGTTTGGTTGTCGATGTTCGCCATGGTTGTAACCTACGCATATGCTTTACCACAATAATAGATTTTTATTTTTCTAATTAAGAACTCTTTCTTAACATTTAAATTTCAAGAGGCTAATTATAAATCAGCCTTATAACAGTTAAAACACGGAGTAAAGAACAGCCATGCCAAACCAGGACTCGAACCCGCACCACCCAGACCACGAAAAAGATGCGCTACTCCCAGGTCACGAAGCCGGCGTTGCACCAAAGTATTGTTACGAAATTGGATAGTTTGGATAGTGGGAGTTATATGGTGTGAAGAACGCTCAATCAGCAGGCGGCAGTAGAAAATAAAACAACGACGTTTATTTACACGAAGACACACAGGACAGCACAAAGACGACAACTATATACAGCACAGAAGACGATTATCTTCAGCCGAGACGTGCAGCATACACAGCAGCAACAATAGTATACACAGCAGCTCTACTCCGTCGCTGCTCCGCTAGTCCCTGGAAGACGAGTTCTTCACCGTCGCTTCCGACTACTCTTAGACTCCACTGGTCCACGACTCCAATTCTCCGTCGGTTCACAACAACGGCGACTCCACTGGTCCACGACCACTCTTTTCTGTCGCTTCCGACTACTCAATTCACCACTGGTTCACTACTCGACTCCGGCAGCTACAAGCTGCTCCTTTTATATGTATCAGAAGGAGGGGCTAGAAGCCTCTCAACCAATTAGGAACGTTCGAGGCGTAACTCCGTTCCTACTGGACGGAGCGGGAAAATTCTCGATGTTTCGGGTATAATCCATTTTGGCGCCAAAGTCGCCAAATTCGTTGCCAAGTTCTGGGACCTCCTATGGAATCCACTATGCTGGGAAGCCGCATCGCAGATTCGTAACAGTATATAGAAAAGTGAGAAACGCAAAGCCATAACGGACAGAATAATGTAAGGTTTCTAAAATTATATGAAATGTAGATTTGAAGTTTAAAAAATATTTTGCTGATGAACTCATTAAGAAAGTTACAAAAAAATATTTAATAGAAATTTTCAACAACGATTAACCCCAGCGAACCAACAGGTCTCCAAAGGTGGCTAGTGTATAATACATGCAATTTCAACACCATAAGAACATAATTCAACTGCGATCATTTTAAAGTATAGCTAATATGTATTAATGTTGAACAATATTAATTTAGTTAGATTAGCGTCACAAATTTAAGCTACATGAGGACGACATTTTAGCAGACGGTTCTTTCACAAATTTCCATATTACATTAACTTAATTATATGGAATGGCCAAGCTATGATTTCCCGCTTTTCAAATGCAAGATAATTAAATGAGAGTGTTTCATTCCCAATTCGGTTTAAGGTCTAAAATATTAACTTTTGAACTGATTTTAGACTCAGCTGGAAAATACATTAATATTTTTATAATGTTAATTTATTTTCCGTATTATAGAGCATTATGGAAATGTAAATTTCAAATACTAATCATTCTTCTAAAAAACTTAAAATATCTTATGGATCGACATTTATGCCTTAATATAATTAAAATATAACAATAATATAAATTAACATACATTATTTTCCATAACCTAACTTTATCAAAACGTTGAATATTTTAATTATACATTTTACTAATATTTCATGTATTCAGTAATAGAATGTAACATCGCAAATTACATGGGATGTCATAAAATATTAATATTCATGTAACACAGCAAAGGTGTGAAAATTTAAAAAAAAGTAACCTTTTATACGATATAAGAGTTATCGAGAAGTATTACTGGTGCGATTCAAAATTGAACAGAATCGCAATTTTTCAAAAAAGAATTAGTTTCATATTAAATCGTAATGAAATTTTTCTGAAAAAAAATGTGCAATCCAATAATGGCATTTTTAATGAAATGGGAGGAAAAATTAACAAATTTCAGAAACATTAATAAAACTTGAAGATTTGTTGCATAATACAAATTATACTGCAGAAAATTAAAATCAGAAAACATTTCAATCTAAAGGTATTTGAAAAAATCTTGCTTTCTATTTCAGATTTAAAGTAATTTGACAACCCTCCACTGAAATAATTTCATAATAATCACTTTTTATATGGAATTTTAATTCGTAAACAAAAAAGAAAAATGCACACTTCATATAATTTTCTAAAATATCGTTAAAAACATAAACATATTATTACTATTATTATTATTATCCCCACAAAGATAACCCCCAACACTTCCCCCATTTTAAATGGTTTTCACTTAAACAAACCCTTTAAGAATTGCGCTAGATTCATTCTATAACATTTCAAGACTAACACATTTTGAGAAAGGAAATCGGAAAAACCGCCCTTCTTAAAATTCGCCGCCAATTTAAGCCAAGCATAATGACACTATTACATTACAGCGCAACTATTTTCAAGTGAAACATTTCCGTAGCTTTTCTTTTAGCAATACAAATTACTCTCTGTTTGTTAGGCCGCTATCTGCCTGGTAAAAGCGATTATGCGACCATGGTTTTTTCCCCCTCGTTTCGTTGCAAATACTTTGCTTTTGGTAGATTTTCTTTACCAAGCCACTGTACTCGTGGATTGTTTCTCCGCCGTGATCGCTATCGACAGATTAGTAGTCAGATTAGCTTTAGTATGTAATGCATTTTCTGCAGTGGCGTGGGTTTTCTCAATATTGATTCGTCTGGTTCATGGGATTTGCGACATTCGCTTAGGAAACTAATACGAAGACATGCAGAATACGATTTTTTACATGTTTTAAGCGATAACGATAAACTCCAGCGGTCACGTGATATTAATATGAGTTGTTTTTGAAAACATTTCATTCCATTAGTAAACCTTTCCGAAAAAAATTCAGAAATCATATGGCATTTGAGACAGTTTTTTTATGCTCTGTTATTTTTATTTCGGATTATTCAGTGTTCTACCAGCGTATCAAAGATTATAAAAGCTTGCATATAAATGACTAAAAATGGTTTTAGAAACCGGTAACTTAAATATTTGGATGTACTAATATAATAAATCAAGTGTTTGATTTACATGAAAAAAAGAAGTAACAAATAGTCACCGTAATTTCAATTATAATTCAAAGATCAGATAACTGTTTCACTAAAATTAAAAATATATATATATTTTGAAAGATTTAAAGAATTTCCAATTTATTATTAGAATCCTTTTTTCAAAGCTAATATATAATATCTTGATTCAAAATGCGATTAAGTACTAAACTAAGCAGAACAATACAAGGTGTTCAAAAAGTAATTAATTGCCTAAGCGAAATTGGATTGAATAATTGTAACATTTTGTTAACAAGATAAACATTAAAAAATCTAATATATTGTTTATTTTATCAACAAACTATACTGAAAAATTACAAAACACAACAAAATGCGCGGAAAATTTAATTTTGCATCATAAGATGTTCTGAAATCGAATGTTTTTCTTAAAAACAGGACTACCGTAATAGTCTAAGTAGCAAGCTTAGATGGAATCAAAGAAGGCTTTAAGTGAGAGACCAGCAGAAAACAAGTGAAATGCTTCCTAATACTAGATAGATGTGAAATGGCGTATATGCTGAATATGTTCGATGAAATTTAGATGGGAAATTTATAAATCGATTTTCCCTTTATTATTGTTTTTTTATACTTCCTTTTCTAAGCAGAGCAGATAGCAAAAATAATTTTTTTATTGTTATTCTATTAAAATAGGTTATTTATCCTGGAATATAAAATAATGAATTTAAAACACTTTATACATATAAAAATAAAATTATTACACTTTCAACTATTATAAGCGATAAATAAATATAGCTTGCTTTAAAAAAAAAAAGAAGTGTCTGATTTTATTAAGATAGAAAATTAATGTTTGAACTCTTGGTATTAGGGTATACAATATTAACGAGAGATCTCATTTTGATTTCAATATCATTGAGTTAATCAGAAGCCAATACTTTTAAGTCCAAAAAACAAAAATGGAGAAAATGAATGCATTAATAATTATTAAAAGATGTATGATAATTATTATTAATACATATATTTAAGGAAAAAACAAAGCAAAATCTTAAATCCATTAATGACACAGAAAAATATTATTTATTTTATTAAAATATGTAAAAGAAAAGATCAGAAAATTGACTTTACTGCATTTGCTATTAAGAGATTAAAAAAAGATTTATAATTTGAGACAATTTTAAATTAAATTATTTTAAATTGCCCATGTTTTTCCATTATTGAACACTTAAAGATAATAGTGTCCCTTTTTACTGCAACAGTCCTTTTTTAGTAATCATTTAAAATGTTATTCTTTCTTCGCTTTTTTATTCCAGAAAAAAATAATTACTGAATAAATATGAAATTCTAGATCAAATTATTACAATAAATGGAGAATTAAAGGATTAACTTTATTATTTTAATCTGTATTGACTTTTCTTTCTATTTAAGAAACTTTTCAAAGAAAAACCTTATATTTTATTTTGAACATTAATATTATCTATTTATATTTTATTTTGAAAAAAAAAATGCCTATTTCGATCGACAAGAGATTTTATTTTAAATCTGGATTAAATAACAATAATTTGAATTATAACAAAAAAAAATTTCTTTTATGATTTTGGGCATCGCAATTTGAATTCCCTGTGATGTTAAAGGTATTATAAGATTGAAATGAACTGAGATGCTAATAGCATATTTGTTGTTGAATGTTGTTACCTTGTTCAAGATATTATATCGCATTCAGAACATTAAACAAAATCATGGAGATAGCGTAAAATATTTTGTACTAAAAGTTAATAAAATTTTGAATGGCTTATTAAGAAGGGATGCCTTAAAAATATGTCATTATCTATTTTATATAATAAACATGTGGGTATAGTCTCTTCAAAACTTTCTTTTATATTCTCTAATAAAGCTCTATCAGCCCCCTCGCGCATTAAATTGGGGATTTAGAGTAAAACCATGAATTCTACGGCCTTTATTATCTATTTTTAATCCTACACGTCAGAGCTGTGAGCTTCATAGTATAGTAAAGAGGATCGGTGCTGTTTATTTACTACATAACCTGGAAACAATAGTTTCGAAACATCGATCTTTGGTGTGAATCTAAGTGTCCGACATTTGGCGATTCATTTGGCGAAACTTCTGGCATAGTTAATACACAAATATTAGAAAATTGAATATCTATTGTGGACGTCTTTTTTCCCAACCTCTAAAGTCAAAATTTGAACATTCAACTCCAATTATGGGCTCAAAATTATGTACCAAATTTCATTTATTTAAGTTACTGCGTTGGTGACTTATTGCATTTACATGTTTGTGAAAGAACAGACTGACAGACGGTGAGTCTGTCAATTCCTTATTGGTTTGGTTCAAAATTGGTTTTGGACTTTTATTTTAATTATCTTTTATGTCAAATTTTATTTATCCAGCTTTTTACTCTGACAGTCAGAAAAACAAACAGATGAACTTCGCTCAAAATTTGATTAGTATCCGCCAATTTGGAACAAATACAAAATAGGTATTACAAACTAGTTCAAAATGTTTTTGAATAAATGTGTTCACAGACAATATGCCTGACAGATATAATCTTTAAAAAATGTATATTTTGGATCGAAATTTGAAATTGGCGATTCAATGAGTTCGATATCTCAGATGAGTTCAGATTTTTTGACAATTACAATACTTTCTCCGTCTGTATTTCGTCGGCGAAAAAGTGAAATTAAGTTTTATTACTATTGCCAGCCTTTTGCAATATTTAAATTTGCTTTCTTTTTGTAATTTATTAAAATGTGTATCAAAAAGATATGAAAATTATGATGCATTTGAAGCATTTACTCACATAAAATGTCCATTAAATGCCACTTTATTTCTAATTGCACTCTATCTTATGCTGTTCTATAAGCTAGTTTTACAAATATCAAATATAAAATTCGTAATAAATTCTAAAAGTAACTTGGAGGCCAGTACTACAGTTGAATGCGAATTAATTTCATAATCACTACCAATAATAAAGGAAAGATAGGAGAATCGACACTCTACAAGAGAGACATTATATCATAAATGTGCAACAAAAGATCGGAATACACCTAATGGAGAAAATTTTTTGAATTACAGATCGAACAAAATTTTGGAAGTTTCCTATATAACACAGAAAAATATTATTATTTTAAATCTTTTCTTACACCATTTTAAAATTTAAAAAAAACCAATTCTTTATTGATATGAATTTGACCATAATGCACTTTTTCTCCATTAGAATTGGTAATTTTCTAAAAAAAAATATCTTTAACTCAATTTTTAACAACATATTTCATTTTTTGACAATTATATCCTTCTTCATTGTTCCACCAAATAAGATTTGTTTAATATGTGTGTTGCTTATATAACAAAGAGAATGTAAAGTTTCAATATCAGAAATGTCAGAAAATAGATGATACGGACAATTACTTTTAATAGTACCTTGATGTCATGAGATTTGACTTCATTTGAGTGATTTGAATACACATCTAACATGTATAAAATTATTAAAATGAGACAGCATTAATGTCTGTTGTAATTTGATGCTTCAAAATTTCCTCTTCAATGATTCATACACATCAAATTATGTATAATAAATTTAATTAAAAGTTCAACACAAAAAATATTGACAGCAAACCATCTTGTCACCAAATGCGACTGGTTATGGTTATTTAAAATTAATAAGAATTTTTTTTTAAAGTACATTATTTTTATTTTACAATCGAAATCTTTTTCAAATATAATTTGCTATTTGAACTGAATGTTATTCAATAACTTCAAGTTTTATATCTCTTACGTTAGCAGTTACTGATAAATTTGAAGCAAAGGATCCAGAACTATTGATCTTTTCTGCGAAGTAAAATGAAGTAATACTTCCCGTTTTTCACTTTTTAAGAAATAATGGTGGGTCATAAATATTGATTCCGTCATAATTTCGAAAACACCGTTGAAGTTTCTTTAAAAACCATTAATACTTTTGAACAATTTTGCTCTTTAAATCAGCAAGAAATACATCAGTTCGCCAATATAGATGATCTTTTTATTACATTTCACTTTGATATATGGCTCACCTTCTTGTGTGCCTCCCCTTTAATGTCTCTTGTTGTATACCAATAAAGAAATGACTACAAAAAGAACAATGCATTCTTGGACAAAAGATATAGCGTGCAATATTTTTGAAATAAAATTTAAAATTTTAGAACGTTAAATACATAAAAAGTTAACATATGTGGTATAGAAATCGATCTACTTACTTACGGCCGAACGGCACAGTCAAATATAAGCAAATTTACAAAATACTTTCAAGCTGTTTCATTGAACATTTTAAAAACTGTATTTAATTCAAAACCACTAATTATTGTAGCTATAAAATATTCCTAGAAATGCTCTGTAGAGGTCTCACCGAGTTACCATAAATTTCATTCAATAAAAGGAAAGATAATATAAAAGAAATTAAGAAACTGCCACCAAACAAAAAGTTCAACAGAGCTTGAAAATGCACTTAATCGTAACTGCCCAATCGTAACCAAGCAACTGCCCATGAGTCCCGTAACTTTAAGGGCACTCAGACTTTGCAGATTTTTTTACTGATTTCTCTTAGAATGTCTATCATTTAAAGTGTCTTAAAAAGTCTATATATTCTTTATCATTTATTTAAAATTACTTTTGCTTTAAAGTTTGTTGTTCTTGTTATACGTGAAAAATAGAAACCAATTATCTAAAAGGTGGTCCACAATATCCTTTTCGTAATTTTTAATTTTTTTAAATATGGTTAACATTTATTATTAATTTTGACAATTTAATTCAAATTTTTTTAATATAATTAAAATTAACTTAATTAGAATTATTGAATTACAAGTTATTAAATTTGGCTAATTTTGTTCCTTTTATTTACAATTTATTAAAACTATTTATATAGATAATAAATAAAGGTATAAATCAACACATTTATCATTAATTTTAATAAACTAATTCAAAATTATTAAATGTGATTAAAATTAAGCTAATTAAAAGAATTAAATTAAACGTTATTAAATTTGTTTAATTTTTTTTAATTTGTTAAAACTATTTATATAGATGTTAAATAAAAATCAACAAAAAAATTGTTGAAGTTACAAATTGGAGAAGTTATAGAGCCACCAAAATCTTCATGGTCTAAAGCCACTTGTATGGCTGGTTACTTCCAACTTCACTACTTCCTTTTAGGAAACAGAAACATAGTTCCTTGGATCATCAAAATTTGTGCATGAATATTTTACACCTTTCACAAAGCAAATGCATCTGAACAAAATTCCGAATGTTATGCATGTGACGTCTTATTTCGCCGGTTTGAGGGTCAATTCCAGTTACGCCCAACATGTCTGTGGTTAACAATGACATCGCATCCGTGATCTCCTTCATTCCCCCCGGACAATGGAGGTTAGCTCCCCCATTTTCTCTCTCGCAACATTTTAATCCCTCTGGGAAGTTACGGAATCGATACAAATATTTAATGCGGGGCTTCCACCAAATCCTTCCCCCAAACGGACGCGAAATCCTACCAGAGAGAACTCGGGGCCAGCAGCAACAATTGCCTTTTCATCCCGGCCGCAACCAAATTTGTTGTTGAGTAATTAATTATCACCGGGGCCTCAATGGCGCTTCCACTAATCCAGTGGCCCCTCGAGTGCCTGGGGAGGGGGGGGGATTGCGTCCTTAAATGCCAACCTCTTACCAGAGGCCCTAATTAAAACCCCCTAAGTTATTCGCGCGCACTTTTACAGGTGCGTCTGACAAAGACCGTTCGACAGTGGACAGCCGAAAATTTTCACACTTATCCTTTTCAAGGATCCATTAAATGCTGCCGCTGCCATTCTATTTTCTCCTTCGATTTTGATAATTTTGGAAGAATTCTCGCGCTTTGACACTTAAGACAACTTTGTTGTGGGGAAAAGTTTTGGGTTTGGGAGTCTTTGGGTTGAAGATTGCTTGGGAAAAGTGAGAATGTGTTTGCTTTGACGTATTTTGTTAGATTGGAGATTTAGATAATTGTTTCAAGATATTTAGTTTTGTTTCTTAAATGTTAAAATTTTTTTGTAGTATGCTGAAAATGAAAATTTAACCAAGCTAGCATCGGATCATAGTCTTTCTATTTATAAAAATAGTTTAAATTTAACTAATTTCATTTTATTTAGACTATACATAGTTGATTAAGACAAAATAAAACTCTACTCCCAAAAAATTAAATATAGACATCTCCAATTCATTTTATTTTGAAGCAAAGTTCACATCTCAAATAAAAACATATTG
Organism: Argiope bruennichi; assembly: GCF_947563725.1. Taxonomy (NCBI): domain Eukaryota; kingdom Metazoa; phylum Arthropoda; class Arachnida; order Araneae; family Araneidae; genus Argiope; species Argiope bruennichi. The sequence goes on from NC_079153.1 coordinate 12,487,564, forward strand.
AAATAAATGATAAAACCACCCTGAATCGAATATGATCACGATATTGTTCACAGAGGTCAGTTTCAATATCATTACACTTACAGTATTCTGGAATAAATAAAAATAGTCCTATGCAAATTTTTTTATTAGTTTCTTATTCCAATAAATGTAAAAATGAATATATCTCAGTTAAATCTAATAAAATGTGTCTTTTGCAGATTGATTCTTAGAATTTTAATATTCTTTGTGTTAATTTTCATTGTATCTCTAAGATCAGAGAGATGTATTCCACATTTTCATAAATTAGGAGTTAATTACAGATTCGTAGCAATATGTTAAAGGCATTTTTATAATAACTCTTCCAAATACTGAGAGACTCATCACTGAATAGATTTACAGATAATCTTTTTCGATGATGAATGGATGCGAGATTCATGACTCCCGATCCTGGCAATTTGTACGATAGAAAGGAAAGTTCTAAGGAATACAGAATACATCTCAAAATCGTTCGAGCTCGAAATTTTTTTTTATCAAGGCCAGAAATTATTATTGTTATTATCATTATTTTTTGCAAAAAACCCAGTTTAAACTAGTTTGTAATGATCACTTTACTAATGTATTGCCCAATCGTCAACTTTTAGAAAAGCGATGATTTTTTTTTCTTCTAAAAATCGTTCGAACTCCAAAACTTTTTTTTTTGCCATCTAAAAAAATTGAAAATTAAAAAAAAAACAACTTTATTATTATATAACTTTTGATACCTCCCCTTGCTGTTTCACATTCTTTTCCATTTTTTTGCTCTGTGCTTCTTCGGGTAATAATTTCTTACGACCCTGCTCTTTATCGGCCAAACAGGGGAATCGGGTACATGGCGGACATTCTCGCAAAATTATAACTTTTTGTTGGCGATAAGTCTCCAACCTTGTTTATCCTTTTTTAATAACCTTAAAAGCGAAATATTGATTCCTCAAAAACGATAAATCGTCAATTTTCTGTCCGTGCATTTTGAGACTTCAAAAACCCCAAACCAAAGCAACATCATGTTCTCACATGATAATATATATATATATTTTCATGACCAGAGTGATTGATAGTAGTTACAAGAAGATGTTTCTTTGCAATTCCAATTAATATGTATAACAAATCGCTCAAGTAAATGAATTCACACGAAAAATTTATTTCTTTTAAATACTATTCCGCGAATCAAACGTAAGAAGTCCTGGACATCAATATAGATTAAATTTATCAATTAAAATAAACATAATTTTAAAAAAATACACAATTTTTAAATTGCATCTTTTAAATATTGCTATTTTATTAACAAGTAATTATTTAAGATGGAAATTTCTAATAAAAGCCTTCCATTTCAAGCAAGTTATAAATTCCAATTCAAAATATTTAAAGATCTCCTGACATCTGTATCAAAACTTTTAATTTCAAAAAATCTCACTCCAGCAATTCCAGATCATATACAAAAATACAGCCATTCAGATCTGAATACATTTATTCCTCTTGCACTTTTAGTCAGATTTATAAATATCCGAATCACCTCCTTACTTTAAGCGTAAATCACAACTGTCATTTGGAATAGTTTGTACACGTCACGTGAAGTCAATAAATACATGAGAGTTTTTTTTTCTGTCTCTGTCATTCTTCCACAAGAGGTGCAGATGACCTTTGGAAATTTCCGTGCAGCCCCGATTGCGTATTGCTCGTGTTGAAACAAAAAAAATAAAGAGAAAAGGGAGACATGAAGCTTCGCGTGACTGAAGTTAGTGTTAAAGGCTTTTGTCCACCATTCACTGGACGCGACATTTGATTCCGAGCTTGTGTGCGAGGCACGTTCGAGTTAACAGTCAAATTCTTCGAGTTTGATCTACAAATTATTTCTAATGACATCGACATTTCAGGCTCTGTACATATACTTTTAGGAGGTAGATATTATTAATACACAGCGAACCTCCCGTATTTACCTGGATAGTCTAGATTTTGGATTCTTATATCGATTTTTTTTATTTATCAAATAATAATTATTATAATACTAACAATAACGATACCCATTAAAAATATAATAATACATTTTATAACATAATAATTTTTAAGGTAGGTAACTACTCTAAAAAGACGATTTTTTATATGATTTTTTTATTTAATATTTCTTAATGTTTGAACAAGTTTCTTTATAAAACCGTTCAAATTTTTGTTTCTAAATCTACATTTTCTTTTGGGGGGGGGGGGTTACACTCAGTTTTATATTTGCATTTACATGCGTTTTAATGCTGTCTAATATTTTTAGATGCTATTTTTTCAAATATAGGATATGATCGAATTTTCTTACGAATAACTGCATAAATTAAAATCCAATACATATTTTTTTATTCAAATTTGCTATAATAGTTTCTCAGTATGTTCTGGAGTTCCGTAATTAGAGAAAAAGTGAAATATTCATTTAGAAATATTTTATGGTTATTTTAGTGGTTTACAATGCGAAAAAAAAGCTGGAAAATTCTGTTATTTATCAATAGAAAGCCAATATATAATGAATGGATAAAAATACAGCTTACTTTTTAGTTCAAGAGCAAGATAATATATTCCTTAAGATATTTACAAAATTTTAAGCAAATCATTTGATAAACTAGAAGATTTTTGCATTATACCATTATACCCCCCCCCCCAAAAAAAAAAAGCACTTTTTTCCAATTTTCAAAACCTTTTTGGCACTTAACTGATATATTTTGGTATCTTAGATGTTTTTTCAATCTTTTTTTATGAAAACATTGAAAAAAAAATATAATAGTTTTTGATCGTTTTTCATAAAAACATTTTTCCAGTTCCCGAACATACTCACATATCTTAAGTCAGTCTTTAAAAAATCATTTTCACCTTTACTAAACAAAGAATATGGTTACTTTAATGTAGCATGAATAAAAAAACAGCAAAAGTAATAGCAATGTATATAACGGGCTTTATTTATATATCCTTATTATTTTCTCTTTAATTTTTAAATAGTTAAAGTTTAAATAATTATTAAATTATTACTAAACAATTAGCTATTATTATTATCTTATTAACTATTACTATTATTACCATTTTATTAACTATAATATTTTAGATAGTTAAATACTTTCGCTATTATTTAACTATTATTATTATTAATTATTATTTCGCTATTATTTAATTATTATTGTGTGGCTATTTTTAACTATTATTAAGTCGCTATTATTTAATTATTATTGTGTAGGCTATTATTTAATTATTATTATGTCGCTACTATTTCACTATTATGTCGGAATTATTTAATCATTATTTGCTATTATTTAACTATTAATATTGTATATATAGAATAGTAATAGTTAATAATAAAACTATTACTATTCTATTAACTAAAATAATTTGAATAGTTAAATATTTTCAACTTTTTTATACTTTATTTAAAAATTTTAACTATACGTCTATTACTTCCTGCTTGTCACAACATTGAAGGTCAGAAAAATTTATCAATCTCATTTCGGGGCTTATATTTCCATAAGTTTCGGAATAAAAAAGCAAGTGATTGTGATATTTTCCACTCAATCAGCAGAGTAAATATAATAATCCTTGAAAATGCACTTATTCGTAATCATCTAAAAGGCAAATATTCCTTGACCTACTTTCATAAACATTCATATAAACTTCTTTCCTTAATTTTAACTTTCAAAAGCAGCGGATATTACTTTACTTCTGTATAAATTTGCCGTCTATTTTTTACAATTAAAAAAAAAAAAACTTAAACAGCTCGCCCTGCCATTCAGTATGAACTAATTGAAATGTGGTTTCTACTCTATTCCAAGGAATAAGTGAATATTCATTGTTAAAATTTTGATTGAGTTTTAGCGAAATCTACAATGTGAAACGTTCTCTATAGTGGCATTTCCTTTTAAATTAAATATTTAAAAGAAAAACAAACGAGAGTGGTCTTTCAGAAATTTTCCAGCGTCCTTTTAAAAATTGTACTCGTACGTTATTGACTGCATGCCACTGGCGAATAAAAGATGCGAAAGGGTCTATCAGCGTGCGAAATTTGGCAATTAATGCATAAGTATCAGAAAACCGAATGCGTAATTTGGATACTTTATTTCTGGTTGACTGAAATCGAGATTTGACACAGAGCTACTATTTGTGGTAACAAAATCGAATTCAAAAATTTCATAAATTTTAAATTAAATAATTTAAATTAACTTTTTAAATTGTGTTTTTGACTTACCTCACCTTTTTATACTTTTGAATGTACAAACAGACTCTTACCCTTTTGATGTTATTTTTCCAAATTTGATACATATCTAACACTTTAGATGTTAAATCCGTGCATGCATTTGATCCTTCTAGCTTTTTTTCATTTTATAGTTACTATGTTAACTTATATTTCGATAGTCAGGTAGTCGGGCTTCCTCTAAACAGACATCACCCATGATTTGATAGACATAAAGGAATTTGGTGTAGAAACTATACATCAAATTTCATCCATCCAGCTTAAATCATTGAAGTAATCATGTTGACAGACATATGTAATTCCAAAAATGAGTTTTTCGGACACAGGAAATACTGATATGTGATCAGAATCTGGACTACATTATAAATTTCGACTTCTTAGACTCTTTGTATATTTCGTGTACAATATATATATATATATATATATATATATATATATATATATATATATATATATATATATATAATTGTCAATAACACTCCTCGCTGTTTCGCATTGATTACCATTTTCATCTTTGTCGGCTACTTCGGGCAATAATTTCTTACGACCCTGTCCTTTATTTATTATCCGTCCCTTTTGAGACTTCAACCCCCCCACCCCACCCTTCACCCCCAAATAAAACCACATCATGTTCTCACGTGATTTAAAAAATCATAAATTTTAAATTAGAGTCCGGTATTCCATAATTAATAAACATTAAAAATATGATTATACATTAACGATTTTGTATATCCGAAAGTAAAAAAGTACAGAAAGTATAAAAACATCATCTTGAGACTTTAATGAATGTTCAATTTTTTAGACCTCACAGAGTCCGAAAAACACAAAAACACAATTTAAGAAGTTAGTCCGTAAGAACAGGACCACGAAAACTCAGAAGCGAAGATAGAAAATTCGGCATGCTATTCTTTCACCAAGTTTTCAAGTTTTTGTCACGTTTTGGACAAAATCAAACTATCTATGGACAATTCTTCTGTTATTTCGTTTATAACCATATAAAATGAAAATAGAGATGAATAAAATGAAGTATATAGATTTATTATTAGAATAAAGAGATCGTGAGGAACCGATAACTTGGAAACGCAGTGGTTTAGACAAATGAAATTTGGTTTGTAATCTTGCAAGCAATATTGTATACCAGTAACAAAATTTGGTCACTATCGGGGTGAAACAAAACACCTGAAATCTATAGTTTTCCTGAATGTACTACGAAGCATATCATACTCGTATTATGATTATAAGCAATGGATGAATATAATACACAAATCTGCAACTATATAGTATATAGTAGAGCAGCAACTATATTAAATTTATTTTTAATATAACAATACTAAATTTATTATTATTATTATTATTTTACTTTTGATGGTTTGACAAAATTTAAAAATTAGATAAAAATAGATAACTTCATGAGTCATTGGTTGTTATGAATTCATTTAAATATGGAAAATAGTCCAAAAATCAAATTTTTTGCGTGTGTCAATGTATGTTTGATGTAGAAAGTCGGGCTATTAAGATTTTTTGTCATGACATATTGTTAATCTGTATATAAAATAAACGATTACTATTTAAATTAATTGATTATTAATATGTGAGTTAAAATTCCTATACGGGATTTGATCGAGATAATATTTATAGACAGAAAATTTACGTAAAAAATAATATAAATCTTTCAAACTTTCGAAATAAATTAGACATTCTAGTTATGCCTATCTTCAAATGGTAATACATTTTCACAACCCTCAATAATACATTTTATGGCTTTGATTAAGTTTAGCGATATTAACGTCTCATTTTAAAAGAATATTAGAAATATTTTGAGACGAAACGGTAATTTTGAATCTCCGTCAGATGATGAGGACAACACCTGAGCTCCAACAATCTCCAAACTTCAGCTTCAGCGGGAAGATATTTTTCCCAAACAGTTTTAATGTGTACCGGACCCACTTCTAGGGCGGTTTTTCTTGAAATGGGGTCTGGAGATGAGATCTTACCTCCAGGTCATCGCGGACTTCAAACATTATTAGCAGTTGTGTAAATATGTTTTCATTTCGAAAACTAAAACTTTGCATGCATAAATAATCATTTGTTCAGAGATTTTTAATTTATTAATCAACCAACCAATATATTTCTCCACTGTCGCATGCATTCGATATATTATTACAATTCAAATCACTCTATAAAATCTAGTGAGAATTCACTAAACGCTACGGTCAATAATTTATTGGCATAATTTAATATTTTAACTAATAAATATTTATTAACTAATAATTTTTGAAAGGGAATAAATGGTCACAAGTAACACTATTCATATTATTGTTTGGATTGCTGCAGTTGACAACAATATTCAATTTCGGAACATGGGACTGAAACAAAGTGAATCTGCGAATTAACCATCTAATCTGCACAAAAGGAAATTGGTCACACACGCGATCTTTATTTATCGTAATTCAATTTGTGCACGGCCACCTGTTTCTTTTGGCTCGTACACATTTGTTCGTGGAATCGATGATACAAATCCTCACGTAAGCGCCCCCAAAGCTCAGGCAGAGGGAAAAAACTTTTAGTCAATCACTGTTGAATGTTGTCCATTTTGCTGTCCGTTGCTCTGTTATTGCTTGGCTTTATTTTTTACCCCACAATCCCCTCTTTTTGTTGGCGGTGATTCTGAAAACTTCTTTGCTGTTGATCTTCGGTCCTCTTGCCTCATTTGGCAAATAATCGCCAAAAATTTTGATTATTACGTCCCATTTGGTTTGTTAAATCACACTTTCTTCTTCGTTTTTCATACTTTCTTCTTTGTCTTTTCTTTAAATGGTTTCCAATGCATTTCATTTCGAGTTGTATCGTCAAAAACATTTAACGCTGGTTGCGTGTTTCTGGATTTGTTTTCTTTTTTCTTTCTGGAGTTTCTTTATGAATGTTACTTAAAATTTTGAAGAGTCAAATAAATAACCGCTTCATTTCGAGAAATGGGAGTTTTGCTTCTTATCTGCAATAGAAGCAGGCATTTAAATTTAAAGTTGAACTTCTCATAAGCTGGCTGTCATATTTATGTTACAAAAAAAATGTATAAATAAACTGAAGAAATTTTTTTGTTAAACATCAATTTAAATTGAAGTGTTTTCATGCATTCAAATTTTTATCTTTCATTTTATTTTAAACGTAAAAATATTTTTACATATCAGTAATAGAGGCTGAGAAATGAGACAGAGAAATCACTTTTGTTTAAACAGAATGGCAATAATCTGCATCAGGATTACTTGGAGATGAACTTCGCAATTATTTTCTTGTATACGAAGACAAAGTGATGAAATCATAAATTTGGACCTTCAGATTTCAACGGCAAGCTCCTAAAGTTTTCATTCACAGCGTTGTTTATTCCCAAAATTCAATAGATGGCGCTAAAAGCGGTCTGATGGCGATTATACGAGAAAATTTCAGTCAGCAATTCAAATAAGAAATTCTAATTTTCTTTTGCTTTTTTATTATGTGTATTTGAGGGAATTATTAACAACTTGCTACCGAACTACTGAACACATTTTGCTTTTATATCTACTTTTTTTGTGTTGCACAATTTCTTAGTGCGTATATGATTTCTTGTGTTATAAGAATACTCAAGAATTCTTTGTGATTTTGAACCATGCTGTGGTAATCGAGCCAAAACTCAAAACTTTCGAGCCAAACTTTGTTTTTTACTCTTCAAACTACTCAACGTGTGATGGATGAGAGTTCTAAGACCATTAATGATATAACATATTAGGTTTCGTTGAGCGTTCCTCGTACGGCTCGTATTTTTTTTTTTTCCGTTTATATAGCTTGTGACGAAATTTCTAAATAATGCTTAATTGAATATCTTTTTTTTTTAAATATGAAAATAAAGCCAATTGAACGTTGAAATTTAGCAAACTAAGACAGAATAACAATTTTATCTAATTGATTGAATACAAAGGATTCTATACGCACAACTTCAGAAATGGGCTTAGAGCACGTAAAATAATGCACAGAAAATTTTATTTAATGCTACTTCGGTGAATGTTTTCCGAAATTATATCCAAGCAAATTTTGTTACATATCTCGACAATAATTTAGCCAATTTCTTAACTATTAAAAACTAGGCAACCTTACTTAACCGTAAGGCATTTCTCTTGTCATGATTTACTATAATTTTCAGACTACAGATATCAATTAGTGAATAACATCGATAGCTAATTAAAAATGATAACCAATTCGTTATTCAAATAGCAATTATATTGAATATTCCATAAAAGTTTTGAAAAAGTAATATTTTTAAAAATATTTTATTACTTTAGCATGCTAAAAATTTAGCTCCAAGATCAAATTCTTGATGTACAACGATGTGACTTCTTACTAGTGAACAGATGTTTAAATCTTAAATTAAGTCTCTGAATTATTTATGAAAGAAATAACCTTCATATATATATATATATATATATATATATATATATATATATATATATATATATATATATATATATATATATATATATATATATATATATATATATATATATATATATATATATATATATATATATATATATATATATATATAACATTATTTTGGTTGAAGCAGAATACAGGTTCGAAGATGTTGAAGAGACATGCTATATTTTTAAATTAATTTAAATACCCATTTCTTGAAAACATAATTATTTACAAGCAGAGACGCGGACAAGGCACGTCCATCACAGTTCGGTACAAAAGCAGAAGTAAGTAAGCAAAAGGGAGAGAAGCAAATGATCACTAGCCTTATATAACATGGAACTTCCGGCCACGCACCAATTCATTACATGTTTTGACCTCTGACAAGGGCAACGAAAGTATCACTTTCATTTGATACGTAGTACTGATGATGTATTAATTTTACAGAGGAATTAATCAAACCGAAAGTGGAATTGGAAGTGAAAGTGGAACTCTAAATTAAGATAAAATCTTGCAAATTAATGAAATTGAAATTAGAATTAAAATATCATTGCATATATATATATATATATATATATATATATATATATATATATATATATATATATATATATATATATATATATATATATATATATATATATATATATATATATATGGTGTCTCTCTCACTCACCATTCAAAACAGTGCATCCTTTTGACGTTTTATTTTTATTTATTTATTTATTGAAATTTTGATATATAAAAACTCTTACTGAATGGTAAGAAGATATAGACTAATTTTCCGGGGAAATTCAACTTTAATCCATATCCATATTTACTTTTTGCAAGTTAAACAAGGGCTTGCATTAGATGACAAACTATGCATCGATTACTTTTACGAGTGCAAAGGGTTAAAATAACTAGTAAATTTGCCAAATAGGATATAAATTCATAGTCAACGCTTCGATGCTAAAACTTGTGATTTTATACTGAAGATAAGATAAAAAAAAGTAATATTTAAACATAAACAGTTTGGTTTTGAACTAATGGTAGAGAATTAATAGCAAAATTTTGAAGTAATTAAAAATACAAGCATAAGAAAAAATAATATAAATACATTTACAAATTCAGTTTCAAGTATGGCTAGCATTTCAAAATTGCTTAACAAAATCAAAAAACACCAAATTGTGTTTATTGTTATAAGTTTCAAGAACTTAAAGAAGTACATTTTTATGCAATAATTTTTAACAAAATTTTTTTCAACACCAAGAATGAAATACAATAGAAACTGAAATAAAAAGCGAAAGTCCAAGTGAATAAAATAAATCCCACTTACTTCTCTAAATTACATCGTTCCATGTCGCCAAGAAATTCAATATTTCACCATAAAATAAAAACGAAATTACACCCGATTTCCCCTCCAGATGAAATGATTTACCTTATGATCCTCGAGAACGACAAAAGAAGTACCTTTGACTCAAGAAGAAGCAATTAGGAAAACCGATTATGAAACCATTATACAACTTCCAACTCCGCTACGGAGACCTCGGCCGTATTGATCTGTAAAACATCTGGCCGATGTGAAATATGAGTCATTTTTAAAGGTATCCAAACTGGAGATAATCTTTTGACGTGAACCGGAATATGATTGACGATTATCACGATTCTGCAGCCGATCGGACTTTTTGGGCTGGAGAGAAACACCTGCCAAGCCATCCCTTCGACTTCAAGAACTGATCAATCACTGGTTGCTTTTAATGAAGGAGGGGTAGAGGCAAAGCTTTGTTTCTTCCCAAAATCTCGGATATCCTCTTGGCAAAGTGCTCTGCTTTGATTTTCTGAAAGGTATTTGGGGATTTTTGAGGCTATGTTGGCTTGGCTGAATGGATGGATGAGCTGTGTTTTTGTTTAAACTATGTAACAACATCATATAAAGTCGTAACAATAAGAGTCTGTATTTTGTATCGAAATTCGGGGAATTTATATATTTTTAAGTAGACAGTAGAATCGATTAAATTTTGCATATTATATAGTAGAGTTAAAATTTTGGATACATATACAATGAACTATTACAATATAACTAAAAAGGTTTTAATGAACTTGCAACATTTAAAAAATAAAATATAAATAAAACTAACTCAATTTTAAAATATTCCCTGACATTTCATTTTTGATCCAAATAGCATACCTCTGACGATTTAAAATTAATTTTTCTAAATTCTGAAAAAATGTTTTTACAAGCAATGCTCTGAACGAACGAATTTCTTTGAACAGGAAAAATTTCTTCACATCCTCATCTTTAGTAATGATTTTTATTTAGTTATAAAATTATGTTCTTAATGAATTTTGATTTTATCTAGATGAGGCAAAATTATGCACATTTCATATGCATACTTTTTGTGCTAAATTGCAAACTTCTGATAGTTGAAAATTAATTTTTCTTAATTCATAATTTAAAAGAAATGCTGAATAATTGAATTCCTTTGAACAGAAATAACTTCTTCCCATCCTTTAATTATGATTTTTATTAAGTTATAAAATAAGGTTCTTGATGGCTTCTGCTTTTATCTAGATAAGGTAAAATACCGCATATTTTATTTTTCTATAAGATATGTAACTATTAAAGATTATAATTATAATATTTTAATATTCTTTTAATATAGTTATAATATTATAATATTCTTCAATTATAGTATTATAATATTCTTTTACTGTTAAAATTAATGGACAGCCAAAGGTTCAGCGAATTTTTCAATAGCTTGGCTTTGCCAATCTACAAGACATGTTAATAAATAATTTTATTTTAAAAGAAATTCTTAAATTAAGGGATTGAATATATAAAAGAAAATGTATTTAAGAAATACAAATCACATTTTTAAATTTCAAAATCATTCTTCGAAATTCAAAGGGTGGTTGGTGTATTAATTTAAGAAAAGTAGTTTCTAAAAAATAACTAATTAATGTATTTAAATTCAAAAGTTTTGTTTCGATTACTTTCTATTTTAAAGTTTTTGATTTATTATTATAAATATTGTAGAATCTTGAAATTACTTTTAAATGTACTAGCAAGTAGCGCCATCAAAATGAAACTTATATTTAAATTTTGAAAGTAATGAATCAGTCTGCATTTTTGAAAAAACATGACTGTCCTGTCAAAACCCTAGAATATTATAAAAGAAGAATAAAATTACAGAAAAAGAAATAGAATAAATTACAAGATTACAAAAAAAAAATAAATAAATAAACTCTTTTTTCACACGTTAAAGCTAGGTTACATGAAACTATAGAAAAATGTAATTATACCCTTTAAAATCGCCTCAGTAATGCATATAAAAATGAAAATATACATCAATATTTATAAGTCAATTTCATAAACATTGTAATATGAATAAATATACATATATTCAAGATTCCATTCGATATATACAAAAATTTGAAGCAATAAGCTTTCGTACAAATTATCAAAAATGAATCAAAATCATCTTCTCTCAAGAATATAATAAATTACACGAAGAAATACATTTTTCTTCGATGATTGAAAAATTTATAAAAAAATAATGCTTTTTTACAATCAGAGATAAGATTGATGGAGGAAGCAATTGTGATTAAACCGATATCCGTTCCTCAGTTTATAAAAATAAAGAATTAATAACAAATAGCAAACAATTTATTTGAAAAAACATTTATTTTTCCTTCGACAAAAATAACAATACACAGCATGCATTACGGATCCTCCACACTTTTAAAATATTCCTTTCTAAAAAATGATTCTTTGCTGGCAGATGAACAAAAGTTTTTCCTGGAGCAGCGCCAAATTCGATGTGAAGAATTAACATAATTAGTAAACATTCATTTTTATCCTTAAATAATTTCTTAAAACGGAACTTAATATAATGTTTATATAATATAATAGTGTATTACAAGTATGTTACAATGCTGTCAAAATTTCCATACATTGTCTATTTTTCCGAGAATGAGGCAAACCTAAAATGAATGTTTGATCTACAGTTGAGTTAATTTTCATGCAATAATATTTTTGGATGTTATCACGGTAAAATGCCAAAATTCAGCTTAATTCTTTATTAAAATTCCAATTAAAATTTCAAAATAAAAAAAATGTTTCGTGTTGCATATTTTTACCTTTCAAAGTAAGTACTCAAATTTGGTAGCTGTAGGTCAAACAGTCTGAAGCGTAGAATACCAATACACACAGACACATTTAACTTTAGTCGTAGTATAGATATATATATAAATACAATATGCAATAGATATAGATAAATACAATCTGCGGACAAATTCTAAGGCATAACTCTCCTACCGTTTCTGTGGGTAAATCTTTTGCTAATATTCAGTTTTGCTGAATGATGACGATGATCTTCAAAGTAGTGATCTTGGTGATTAGTGAATGTTGTATGAAATTTAGATCGATATGTCGCTATAAACAATTAGAGAGAAATTCAATAAAATTTTAAGAGTATTTGCGAAATGTTGAAACATTTCGCACATAAAATATGAGATCAAATCTTCAAAATAATTAATTTTCCCATTCTTAAGAGGATGGTGGATGTTATAAGGCACTTTTGAGAACTATTCCCTTAGAGAGAAGAAATTATTTAAGCATATGTATTAAAAAACAAATACGTCAAATATCTATAAAAATCCTTTAAAATGAAATAAAATTTTATTTTTAAAAATTTACTACATAAAATTTATTTGGAAAAACTGGTTATGATTTTGTAATTTCAATCAAAGTTAATTTTTTAGAATTATTTTATGCACACGCATTGAATTTTCATAAGAATTATATTTTTCTGAACTAAAATTGAGTTTTAGCTATCTAAATAATAGAAGAACTCGAAATATAAAATGCATACTCAGTTTTCTTTTAATACTTAGCCGAAATCTATATTAACATTTTTATGTAATTTCCTCAAAAATTAAAACATTTGGAAAATTTCAAAGGTATTTAAATATAATTAGAATCTAGTTTTGAGAAAAATCATTAATATATACATATTTTTTTCTCTCTGCACTATAAATATTTATTTTATTTTTTAAATTTTATAATGGTATTTTGGATGATATAAACTTATATTTTGGTGACGAAGCATTAAAAAAAAAACTTCCCTATTTTCGTTCATTTTTATTTATTTCATAGTCCACTGTTCCTCTAATGCGGTATTTATGATATAATGAAATATCAAGCATCAAAAAATGTTTATTTCTTTTTATTCTTTCTATTTTTTGCCAATAGAGAAAATACTGCCTTACAATTCTATGAAAACAATATTTTGAATTGAAATTGATATAACCATTTGAGAATTGTTATTTCTTTTTCAAATGACTGAAACAGTTATCAAAACCTAAAGACTATAGACAAAAAAATACTAGATATTTAATGGTATTCAAATGCACCAGATAAGTAGGGCAAGAAACAATGATGAGCTCTGAAACAGTGCAACATTTGTTACGAATTACACCTACGCTTTCTAAAAGCTACTCAAAACAGAATATAAGGTATCTAAATTTGAAATGCTAATTGAAACCTACCTTTCTCAACAATGAACAGAAATATTTAATAATAGAACTCCCTTGCTTTACACAGAAATTGGGAAAGGTAAGGCATTATTCAACGCCAGACGTTCAGTTTTAAATGATTTTCTAAAACTCTATTATTCACATTCAGAGTCATACTCAATACATTGTTAAAATACTGAAACTCATACCGCTGAATGTAGAGGCATTAAAATATAGATAATAAAGCGACCTACTTCAAAACTGTAATCGCGAAATTGCTATGACTCCGCTGTATCTTTATTACAATGTAAATTACAAATGCGTGTAGATTGCTTTCCCTTATATATAGTAAGGATGTCGTGAAAGCACATTTACAGGGAGTCTCATGGGTCGAATGAAGATTCGGAGCTTTGGATAGACTTGTAAGAATGCTTTTCAAGAGATCTTTGTAATTTTCGAGAATAAAGTATTTTAAAGTCTAAATTTTTGTTTAAAAAGGGTTAGATTATTTGTCTTTACCACAGACTAATTAAAAGGCTTTATTTTTTTAACGTTTTTGCTTCTTCAGGAGTGCATTAAAATTATTATTCAGTTTTATAATTAAGGTGCTAAAGGCTTTATTTTAGAATTGTTATTGCGTAAGTTCATTTCTTCTCTACCATTTTATAAGCAAATACTTCAAAATTTAATACATTCATTATAACATCTAAGCTAAATTAACAGAATTCACTTTATGAAAAAGTAACATTGTTATGATTGGTGCACCATGCAAATAGAGCTTTAATTTGCTCTGATTCGAAGAAGTATTATTTGGCATAAGTCAGTAAATTTGTGGACTGAATGTGCTTTGTAGCAGTACCATCGATTTGGCAATATATAACTTATTCTCTTGATAAAGCAGGTGCAGATGGATTCCATATGAAAAACTCTTTTAGAGATTGGCCTTTACTTTAATATATGTTACTCACACAATATTTAAATTTTGTTGTTCTAGGAACCCCAAATAACTTTTTTTAAAACTCAATTCCTTTTATATGTCATGATTATTTAAATTCATAAATTTCATGTTTTGTTAAATATGATCAGAAATTTACTTTAGATTAATAATATATAATTAAAGATGATCCATTTTCTATTTTTTTAATCGTTACTTTTTCTTTATATAGATTTACGTACTTTATACTTTTATTTATACTCGGTTTGGTTTAATTTAGTTTTGTTATATCAACGCCTCGTTTGGAAGAGATATTAGAGCTACTTTAGGACGGACCTTCTAATTTTGTATTCAAATTAGAGGACGAGGAAGACACTTGAGCTGGCATACCTTCCGCATTCCACCAACGGGAGGGAATTTGGCTCAAGACGTCAGGTTTAAAGTACAGCAAGCTCACTTGTGCGGCGGATGATAGATGGATTCGGGTTATGACCTGGAACAGTCTCGAAAATAATACCTTCTTAAAAGACATTTGTGACCAACTACTGTGAGAATCCGGCAAATAATATAATTAAGAAATAATTAAGAATAACACGATAAGCAAAAATAGTGCTATATGCAATGAATATTTATTTCGTATATTCAGATAAATTTTCGTATTATTTTTAAGATATTACAGCATAATATAAGCTATGTATGGATCGTAGATACTTGTGTATATGGATATACTAATTAAAAGGTTTTAATTGCATGATTTCATTTTGTTAACTATTCCGAAACTATAAAAAAAAAGTTATTTATTAATTTCACAGTTTGTTTTTCAATCATCTAATTCAAAATAACATATAAAAATCTTCTGTTATGAAATTTATATAATCACAAAGAAAAAAATCCATATAATTTCTTCATAATATAATATTTAATCCAAACACAAGAATAACAAAGTATATTTTTTGAATTAATAATTTTCAATCTCACGAAACACATATGTATTTATTATTTATCTTTCCTTCCAGACAGAAGGATTTTTTATTGTATTTTTCATGATATATATACACCTATAAAAAATACATTCCAATTTCCTTGTTTTCATTATTTGTTAAACCGCCTGGAAAATAAAGTAAAATATAGACGTGAAATTTCTTTTATCTTCATAAGCTCGTTTAAAATTCATTGATTCATTTTGCGTTCCAGCATTTCTAGCTAGCATTAATTTTACGTCTGGTTACTTTCTGTTCAAAACACAGCAGTCTTCATTAAGGGAAAATTTTATATTCGGAGTATTTGTCTTCAAGATAGGTTTGAATTTGACTCAAGACTGAATGTGATTTCAACTCAATTTTTTAAGATACTATATAAAGTATATTAAAAAATTGTTTTCAATGAAAGTTGTTACCCAATATTTTAAAATTTTATTTTTTTATTTTAGAGTGCGTCGTTAATATTTTAATTATCCAAAGATTTAAATTATCAGAGAATATTTGATTTCAAATCAATTAAAACAATAAGTAGACAAATTATGCAATTTAGTGTGTAATTTATAGTTAACATATAGAAGCCAGGACTTTTCTGCTGATCAAACAATAAGAATAGATCAATACTTTTTGTTTCATATTTCCTATAGTAATATAATTCAAAGACAATCACTAAACTATATAAGATAATACACAAAGTATATTAAAGTTTTTCATTGGAAGTTTTGTACACAGTATTTTAAAATTTAAATTTTTTATTTTAGAGTGCATCGTTAATATTTTAATTATCCAAAGATTTAAATTATCAGAGAATATTTGATTTCAAATCAATTAAAACAATAAGTAGACAAATTATGCAATTTAGTGTGTAATTTATCGTTAACATATAGAAGCCAGGACTTTTTTGCTGATCAAACAATAAGAATAGATCAATATTTTTCGTTTCATATTTCCTTTAGTAATATAATTCAAGGCCAATCACTAAACTATATAAGATAATACACAAAGTATATTAAAGTTTTTCATTGGAAATTTTGTATCCATGCATTTTAAAATTTTAATTTTTTATTTTAGAGTGCGTCGTTAATACTTTAATTATCCAAAAATTTAAATGTTCAAAGAACATTTAATTTCAAATAAATCAAAACAATAAGCAGACAGATTAGGAAAGTTAGTTCTTATTTTTTTAGCATATAGCAGGGAGGAATTTTTGGCTGATGATACAATAAGGATACATTAATGATTTTCTGTTTCATATTCAATTTTGCAACATAATTCAAGACCAATCACTTAAATTTCATGTAATATTTTTTTTATTTATCAATTAAATTTGAATTCATATAATATCGCTTGCCATTTATATTAAAATTAATCATGTTTAACAGCATTAATTACTCTTAAATATAAGTTGTATTAATTCTTCAAGAATGAATACTCTAGCTTATTCATTTTACTTATAAATAAGTATTTTAATAATCAATTCAAATCAGTTAATATAACGTATCAGAATTTTGGAATAATTTTTAGGTCTTAAAAAACAGCTATGTAATGGAATGCAAGTTTATAAATTTCAAATTTTCGAATCCCATGTTTTTAAAAAACAAAAGATTATTCAGTAATAAATATGAATAATTTCTTAAGAAAATTGTCTGTTTATAGCATTATGATCAAAGAAAATCAAACAACTAATTTTAATGCCGAAAAATTTCCTCAAAAGCAAATAGTAAGTTGTTAGATAAAGATTTATGCATATTATAATTATGGCATGCAATGCATCATTTAGATAATAATTTGGATGGATGTGTAGCTGTCTTTAGTTATATGATTGAAATGCGGCATAAATACATTCCAATGATTAGAATTTATATAGTTCAAATTGTAAAAAAGAAAGTAGAGTATGACAGAATTTTATTCACAATGATTCACGTGACTTGTTTTAGTTTCACTTCTAATAGAAAAAAAATAGCATATTTGAATATTTGTTTTGAAATATTCCAAATTATTTTCAAAATTTTTACATGAAAAAAAAATCACCGGATGCGTGAAAAATTTATTCCAATCCAAATTTTAACGGTTTATTAAACAAGCATTCAACTTTGCTTAATGGAGTGATTTTTATTTTATTTTAAAAACTTTTTGAAGACCTAATTATTTTAATTTAATGAGAATACGAAAAAAATCCACTTTTATTTTGTGATTAAGAATACATTTAAGTTCCGAGTTATCTTATAAACTTAAAATATTTAAGAATAAATAAAATTAATGAAACAAATTAATGTGATCAATCATAGAATTTTTAAGTATTTTCTTCTTAGAATGAATATTTCTCTCTTAACAAACATGAAATATTTTTAAAAGAATTAAAAATATGAAATGGAGAAGAAAAAGTTATTAATTAAATCGGTTCTTAATATTTAGAGCTCTTAATAAGTTTTTTTTTATTTCATACATATTTATCAAATGTTTAAAATTAAAATCATAAAAATTAGCATAGGTGCGATAAATCCTCGATTGAACTTTTTTCAATCGCTTGGTTTAAGAATTTTACATAATTAAATAAAAAAAAAATCAGCTGTTTCTCTTCACACAATTTCATGCATAGTCAACCATTACTTAAAAAAAGAATAAGTTTTATGAAAAAAAAAAGGTTTTTAATCTGAAATAAAACCGTGTTATAATATTTCATTAGAAAGATCCATTATTAATACTAAATCTCTTTACCTGTCAAATAAAATCAAATTTTAGAAAATATCTGATAACTAATCACGGAGCATTTCAACGATTTTACATTTTTGGAAATAGAAATTTCAGATTTTATTGGAAAAATTATAAATTTACATGTTTGATATGTATCTAACTGTGAAGATAAAAATGAATAGTATATTTCATATCCGAAAGCCACAGAAAACCTTACGATATAGTTAAGATATTACGAAAGTTGAACATTATTCCAAATATTAATTAAAGTTTTCTTTGTACAAAGTATAAGTGAATTCTGAAGTCCTAGAAGAAAGTTAAGAAAAAAAGAAAAAAAAAAGCAGCTAAATATTAAAAGATATTTATCTCTGCACAATAGCAATGCCTTCTGTCAATTTATTATATATATATATATATATATTAATTTTGGCACGCGGCATATATATATATATATATATATATATATATATATATATATATATATATATATATATATATATATATATATATATATATATATATATATATATATATATATATATATATTAAATTTGGCATATTCAGACAAATTCAGTCTTCCGCTTTGCCCCGAGGCACGCGGAAAATCTGAATGATCAGACTACTATAACAGCATTGGTGGGAACTAAGATTCTTAAGGGCCATTAAAACAGAAAATGGTTCAACCCTTCCAGTAGGACGCACGCCATGCCATCAGTAGGGGTAGTCAGACCTACACCATTTGTGTACCACCCATCTGGGTGACGAGAAATTAACCATCTTACCGGAAGCTTCTCTCCTTCATGTCTGAGTTGTTCCCCCACCAAGTTAGGAGTATGGTGGGTGGGTCATGATGGATATTGAACTTATTTTCTTAACTGACTTAATTAAATCATTGAAAATGTATGATTAAACACACAGAAACTATGTAAATAAAAAAATGTGCAACTAAAAATTCAATAATATCTTAGACAAGAAAATTATATCATATAATTTTTTTGAATCAGTTAAAAATGAAAAGAGAGGCATATAGTAATTTTTTTTTCTTCAAGAAAACAAATTCTTTTTCCTGAAAAAATAATTTAAAAGAGCACTCTTAAAAAGTTAATCATCAAAATAAAACTGATGTCTGAGCTTCAACAAGTTGTAAAATCCTCCCTTTAACAGACAGTCGCACTGTTAGTGCACTTGTAAGTGAGAAATGTCACTTGCAATAGGCCACATGAGATCCGGTGTCAAGGGAGTATTAAAAAAAGCCACGGAAGCGTTTCTTTTATAAAATGTTTGAAGGAAACTGTTTTCCTCGAAAATAAAAACTTCGGACAACGTCTTTTCTAGAATTGTTCGGAGTTTTCTACGTTTCTACTCTCAGGAACAAAGGAGTGTTATGGCACGCGGTTTAGTGCGCTATGCGACTAGAAATGGCCGCAAGGCAGGCCGAACGAATAAAGTAGTCTTGGATAGGCTAGCATTTTTTGTTAGGAAAAAAAAACTGAGTTTTGAGAGAACTATTTCTGCTTATTGGCTAAAGAAGCACCTCATTTTGAAGAGAGAGGTTAAACCAGATTAGTGAAAAGCTATAAATTATTATTTTAAAATGCCCGTATTCCAAACAGCTTGCATCTTATCATCGAAAGCATAAATCATAGCTAGTACGAACTCGTCCATCTTCTATTTTCAGACATAAAAAAACTATCGGATGGGTCGGTTGCTTCACACTTGTTGCTTCCAATTGTAATTAATCAGTAACAATAAAATTAAGGAACAAATATAAATTAACATATATGGCCAAAGTAAAAATTAGATTATTGAAATTACTGGAAGTCAATAAAGCACTTGCCAGCTGTTTTTTATCCTAAAAGGACTGGAGTAATGGAATGATTAATCATAGATTTAAAACATGAATTATTGTCCATAGTTGTGAAGGAAATAGAGGTGAATTTGTATTTACTGCTTCTTTTAATACTTTTTTAGTATCATTCATCTTAATACTGGTCTTAATTTTATTCAGTTGGGATTGAATCAATTTGTGAAACAGGTGTATTGTTAATTTGATTACTTTAATTGGTAAGATAAGTAAAGAGTGTCCTGAAATCAGCGCAAGATTTGAATTTGCCACCATTCGTGCAGTAAAGTGTTGGCAACCCTATTAATAAAACCATTTGAAAACTGATAGTAGGGTTAGTAAAAATGGAGCTTTGCACGACAAAACAACGTGTTAGTATAATATTTGAATTAAATAGAAATCATAGTTTTTTTTCTTTAAACTGTTATACTTTTATTGAATTATAAAGTACACAGGATAGGGTTATGTACGGAATAACACAACGAGCAAATGGCCTCCACGGCGTTGCTGGTGCACACGCACACTTTTGTCGTCATTTTCCATGAGCATTTTGCCTAAATGTGACTAAATTTCGTTGGTGCACCGTTGAATTTCCTCCTTCAATGCACGCGTGCTTGTAAGCTTCTCGACATAGATCTTTGACTTCAAATAACCCCATAAAAAACCCAAAGGCGTTAAATCTGGAGGGACAAATTCTCAAATTTTCTAACTGCGGCATCCAGACGTTCATTATTTTTGAAATATTGTTATATAACCCTATCCTGTGTACTTTATAATTCAATAAAAGTATAACAATTTGAAGAACAAAACTGTGATTACTATTTAATTCAAATATTATATTAACACATTGTTCCATCATTTAAGGCCCCCTTTTTATTAACACTAACTATCAGCTGTCAAATGGTTTTCTAGTAGAGTTGCCAACACTTGACTGCACAAATGGTGACTCAAATGTTGTGCTCATTTTGAGATAACCTCTACTATTTAAGAATCATTCAATGCAGAATTTTACCATTAAGTAGTAATTCATAAATGTATCTTCACTTTTTGTCTAAGGCCTTTCCATCGTTATCGATTATGAAATGGACTTTCAAGGAAAACAAACACATAAAATCACAGTTTAGGTTACTGAAAAGGGGCGGGGGGGGCTATGTTCCTCCATAATCACTTAGACAGGGTTGAATTTAATAGGTTATTGTGGTTAAACAAACGAAAAAATCAGGCGTCTTCTGGATGATCATAGTCATATGAATGACTAAAGATGACTCCATGGGTTGTTACAGCTAATGCAATGATGAATTTGGGTGTCTTTTGGCTACAAGCACACCCATTTTTGCCATAAGGGAGTGGTACAGATTTTGTCGCAGCAGAAGGGTTTCAATTTTGGTTACGAGGTACCATTATATTGCTAGTATTTATAATGACAATAAGATGAGTCTTATTCTAAAGAGCAAAGCTTACTTTCAGACGATCAGAATTATACCGAAAAAAAAATATAGAAAGAAAAAATTGGTAATCAATTGCACTTCAGAAAAGTAGAATATCAACTTGATGATAATAAATTTCTATAAATTATAATCAGAAAAATTTTTAAAAAGCAGAAAATTAAAAAATTAGTTTTTGTCATCGTTTATTCTATGAACATGAAGTTTCGATAAAATGATTCACAAGAATTTCATTAAAATACAACTTGACTACTGAAATACAACTAGAATAGAAAGCGATTGAATAAGAATATAATCCCTTTCTATTTCTATACAGGTGAATGCTCCTTAATAATAGACTGCAGATATTTTTTATAAATTCTGAGCAATTATTTTAAAAGAAAAAAACTCAGCAACAAAAAATTAATTGGATTTTCATAATGCATTTTTCATTATACTGTGAAGTCACACAGCAGGACAAGATTTATTTTGTAAGTTTAAGCACATTAATACTCTACTCGATGAATATTTCTTACGACATCGTTAGGATCTAACAACAAATCTTTATTAATTACAGCTAGTTAAATTTTGTTTAAAATCTACTATAGCAACCTTTATCAAAGTACGATCAATGATAAGATTTTTATATATTTATATAAATTCTTTGTAATATTGCCTAAAATTTGCTATAATTATTATAGAATTATAATGACGTAAAATAATAGTACTGTTTTAAGGTTACAATTTGAGAAATCCTGAATGTAGGCAAACATCCATTCATTTTCTCTTCAAATACTCATGGCACGTCTGTTAGAGGTTGATTGTGCTAAACAGATTCATTATACAATAGATCCACATAAATGCCAGACTTTTATAGCACCGGGATTTAAACCCACAATACTCAAGTCGAAATGCCAAATCTCTGACATTAAATCATCTTAGCACAACTGCAAAAAATACAGAAAGACGTAAGTCAATTTTGTGAGGACAAAAAGGATGCATTATAGGTCTATTTTCCTCAACGAAAATACAAGATATAATGATTGCCTATATAAAAAAAATGATTAAAAGATTACGCAATCTGTGATATTTGTCTCGAAACCATATAAAATATACAAATATTAAAAATATATTGTCAATATTCTTTTATAAAGATCAGAGTTCATATTATTTAATCTACCTATAAAGCAGTATAAAAAGTAATTCAGATCTATCTTTTTAAGAATATTCTTAGAATCCATAAAATAACAAATTCCTATCTCAAATTATGACATTTTTAAGAAAGGAAATAAATATTAATAACGGCAATATTTCATGACTTATGCATTTAAGAAAATGGAACTACTTTATCAAAAATAAATTTTTAAAAATTGTTGCGCGGTAAAAAGCTTTTTAATGATGAACTTTTTTTTAAACACTCATATTTTAAATAAATCCACAAAAAAATGAAAATAAAACTTTAAAAAAAATCCTTTTTCGGTTAAAAAAAATCTTTCAAAAAAAGTTTTAATCTGTAACTAACTATAAAAAATGCTAGCCATAATATGTTTCATTTTAATATATTTTGTATAAAATAAAAAAGTATACAAATTTTAATAGAATGTTGGGAAACTTGATATAAATATCCCTTCTTTATGCAAGAATATTTCACTTGAAATTATTTATTTCAAAATATGTTATTCATCCTTTTTTTTCTCTCCTATTTTTTTAAAGAAAGAAAAATACTTTGAATAATATTTGCTAATTAAAACGCTAAAAAAGCTCATTTTTCATTGAGAATTGAAATTAATATCGTTTGACTGAAAAATTAAATTATTTCTTTCTTACTAAAATTTTTAATAAGTGCTTTTCATAAAAATTAAATTCCATAATTCAAAAACTTTATCAATGGACTTAATTTTGTGAAGGGTACTCAAAATAGGACTTTTTTTCATATAATATGCATAAATGAATATAATCAATTCTATATAATTCTAATTTATGTTAGGGTGAATTTCTTGCAATTGTATTTTTAAGAGAAAGTTCCACAAAACATATTTTACATCTTCAAAATTTTATCTTAATAAAGAACTAATAAAAACTTGAAAATTCAGTATATTAGTTTGATATAAATAAATAATCTTCGATCAATCTGGAAATTTGAAAAATTAAGTTCTAGAAGTTTTATGAAGGACTTGCGAGCAATGAAATGACTTAATTATCTCTTAATAAGAAAACGTTGGCTATAATTGAATTTAACCTATGAAGTACTTACCTTACAGTATTGAACAAATTATGAAAGTTTGCAATTTTCTTCTATTAAAAAGGGTCTAAATGATAAATATCGTATAAAATTTTACAGAAATAATAAGAAGTGTTTATTTATTCCAGAGTTATTACTATTGGGCTTAAAGTTGACAGAGAAATATTTATATTTTTAAAAATTATTTTATAACTGATCATACTCAGAAATATTAATTTTTTTCGATATGTTCAAAGAAATTGAATTAATAAATAATTCATCGGGATATTTAAGTTTGAAAACTCAATAATCGAACTTATACAAATTTTAAAGGCTTCATTTTATTTGGAATACTAATTTGTGCAGATTAGTAAGGAACTTAAGAGAAATATGCTCTTTTATAAGAATAAAATTGTGCAATATGAAATTATGCAATATGAATCATTATGACATTTATGTACAGATTTCTTGAGCGATTCTTCTATAACATCGCCTTTTGTATCATTAATGTCACATTGGAAGGTTTTAGTCATGGTCATTGAATGGTTTTTCTAACAAATCTGTAACAAGGATGGTATGGTAAAAGTTTAAAATGAGCCAAAGTCAATGACTATTCATAGAAAATGGTATGTGTCAGGGGCTTTTGTTCGTTACAACCCAATCAGAAATAACATTTCATTACATTTTATTCTTGCATGTCTTTTTTTAATATTAACTTATTTCGATAAAATTAAGTATCCTGAAAAATCTGCCCCTTTAAAAATTTTACAAGTTTTATTATTAGTTAAAATGAAATAATGAGAAATTTTGCGAATCTTATTTCCATGTGAATATACAAAAGAAAGTAATGAAAGAAAAGACTAAGAGAGTAAATAAGTTAAGCAGTGAATTAACAATGTTTTACAAATTAAAAAAAAAATGTAAACCTGAAATTTGACAATACACTATACTAGTTTAACATTATAAAGCATAATTATCAATTAATTAATAAGCTTAATTATATTTTGGCTCCATAAAAGTGACACCACGTAACAGCAAATTTTAGAAAAATTTAGGATTCCATAATTTTGTATAATAATTATAAGTTAAAGAACTAAATTGCAGAAAATAATTAAAATAAATTCTATGTACTAATAAACATATAAATCGTTTTATTAAAATTATTTTTAAAAATGGAAAATATTACTGAAAAATTGATTTCAGTCTTATCCAGCATTAGTAAAAGAATATCAATACCAGACAACCAGCCCACGATTTCACGTATAACATCCAAAAACACAACCCAAATGGCATAATAACAATAAAAACACACAAAATCAGGGCAATAATATATTTCTTGCCTCATTTGTCACAAATGGACAATAAAGGTATCTCCAAACACTACTCACTCGAGTCGAGATCGTGGCCTTTTTGGGCGTTCATCTCAGGGGGCTAGAGGAGGCGGAGAAGCATCACTCCCGAGCAGCCCCCCCTCCTCCGCCACCTTCCATATAGTGTCCTCACACGCAAGACAGTGTTTTGTTTCATCTATAACTTTCTCCCCTCCCAGTCTAGGAATTCTAGTTCCAAGATGATAGACGAGCTCTAGCCTATCATCTATCGCCTTCAGACGTCATATATTACACGGGGAATGAAGAAGGCGT
Organism: Argiope bruennichi; assembly: GCF_947563725.1. Classification (NCBI taxonomy): domain Eukaryota; kingdom Metazoa; phylum Arthropoda; class Arachnida; order Araneae; family Araneidae; genus Argiope; species Argiope bruennichi. Next base: position 12,513,473 of record NC_079153.1, read on the forward strand.
TAGATTTCTCTCGCACGCCGTTTCGCCCGCTTTCCCGGAGATATTTCGGGTGCAATTGAAATTCTTGCACTGGTTCCTGGAGAGAGTGTTATTAGGACTGTTTGTGATTGGTGCCTTTGTAGACATTTGTGGTTAATGTGTTTAGGATGTCTATATATTTTGGAAGGGGGGAGAGATTGGATTTGTGATTGCTTTTTCTGGTGTGAGTGGAAGAAAGAACAGAACTACCCATGATGCATCAAAATGAAATAGTCTTTGCGTAAGGATATAAATAGCATCATCGAAAATAAAAAGTAGTTGTATATAACGAAGCATGGCATTTCTGAATGAAAATTCAAATAAAATTGAGCAAATATTAAGATACAAACAAAAAAATAAATTTAATGGAAATAGTCCCAACTAGTTTAGTCTTTATTTTTCATTATCATAAATATTATGAATTGGAAATGTAATCAGTTTAAATTCATACTAGGTGGCATTACAATATAGTACCAAAATTTAATTATGTTTATAGATTAAATGCTAATTAAATTCTAATAAAAATAAAATTGTGCAACGTTATTCAAAATATTAACAAACTGGGATATTTCAAATTTTTATGTAAAACTGAAATGTTGATCCCATTTATAATATACATTTTTGTTTTCAATGAATGTTTGGAAATTTTCTTGAGATTTTCAAAGTCGCTTATTTTTTTCATAGTATTGATTTCAGAGCTTCGAACTTTTCTGGTTTTATTTCGATCTCCACATTTTCGACAAAAATATCGTAGTTTTTATAACCCTAATTGAAAAACAGGCTTTTATACTGCCATTATTTTTTCACTTTTACTTTAATACATTTCATGGTTTATTATTACAAATGTTATTGAATCTGAAAATATTTTTTTTTAAATTTACTACCAATTTGTTGAAATAAAAATTTGAAAAATTAATCGTTTAACAGATAATAATTCTGAAATTATTTAAACTGTGTTATTTTTGCTCGCTTTAAAATGGACAAATTTTAGAGCGTTGGTATGTTAAGAATACAGAGAAAAATCTTTTGCTGAATATCATCATTTGTGAGATTATTAGATTCATTTCTAAAAGTAATAGTAGAGAACAAATTACTTTAAAATGCAAAGAGAGTGTAGGAAAAATGGAAGCTTTTGTTTCTAGTAACATCTTAAACATTCTCAGAAGGCAGAGATTTTGAAGAATTTCAGTCTAATCCTTAATCTGAAGATTAAGTAAATTCACCAATTTACGATAGAGAATGCAGAAATGATCGTTTTAGAAATTAATATCAGAAAGTATTTTAACTGTCGAATAAAAGCAAAATAAGATTTTGCAAACTTGGAATAAAATAAGAAAGTGTTGATTAATTTTAAAATTTGAAAAGGCAAAGAGAAAGCTGAATGAAAAAGTTTTTAAAAATACATTTTTGTTAATGCTCTAAAAAGGAGAAATGTTTTATATTTTAATCATTTTCTATTTTTTGTTTTAATTCATTATTAGAAATATAATGATATTTTTATTTATTTTTCTATTTAATTACCAGGTGGTGCTACTAGTTAGAAATGAAATATTTAACTAACCGATTAATTAAAAATTAAGGTAAGGAAAAATTAAATTACAGCATTGTAATCGAACACATATATTGATAGAAAATTTCAAAACGAAATTTTAAATTTCTCATCAAAAAACTGAGAGGAAATATATTCAAAATTTCATCTTTTAAAAATAGGAAATAAGTGAAAAAAAAGTTAATAGCCATGATTTAGAACTCTTATGCTAATCTGATCATGGCTATTTCAAATGGTATTAGTTTGTAAAGAATACTTAAGTTACAAAAGGAAAATAAAGATATTCAGATATTAATGTCAAGTTTTTAAAAATTATATAAATTGTTTTTTATCTAACAGATTCGACATGAAAGATTCGAAGAGTTTTAATCAAATTTAATAATTTGTGGATATAAAACTTTAATATAGGAGCTATTAATTATAAAGTTTTTAAGAGGATTTAAGTTTTTTAAAACACTTTCTATCAAATAATGAAAGTATTCTAAAGATATATGTAGCTCTTTAATTGGGTAACATTTAAATTCTAAACAATACTTTATACGACTTCGCACTACCTTACAGTTTATGAACGTTTTATTAAAATGTAGCACAAGATAATGACGAGATTTCGTTAATCTTTATAACTACAGTTGCAAAGTAAGATAAAAATTCCATATATTATAACTGGAAGTTTTATAGCTTTTAACTATATTAAGAATCTAAAAAACAATTTCACAGTTAAGTTTACTCGTTACATGCAAGTTATTTTTTTAAAGTGCTATTCACTTGAGGGAGCAATCTTATAGTTGAACGGGACATAAACAGTCTCAATAAAGTAAACGAAGTTCAGTCAAAAATGCGAAAGATAGGAAAATGTTACTTAGCTATAGTTTTCGGATAGCTATAAAACAAGCAAGTATAGCCTGAAAATGCAGATGCCCTAGCTTAGAGTGTTTCCATGATATAGTTAAGTTAGCTTATTTCAACATATACACTCTTAATAAAATTTCCCATTTAGTCTGAGGAGAAAAATAGCAGACTAAACTTGAATATGAAATTTTATAAGTTTTTAAAATGATGAAAAAATATAGAAGAAATTAAATTTTATATATTATTTAAATGACTCATATTTTCTTTATTTTATATTAACATCTATGTAAGCTTTAAATTACACAAGGAGCGTAGATTTATGTGTCTTTTTATACTGCGTGTGAATAGACTTAAAAACAATATCTCGAATATCTATTTTTCAAATTTAAATTTCAACCTTTTGTCAATTATTTCCATAAAAAATTAATGATAATTAAACAAAATTTGATATGTACGTAAGTTAATGTCACAAAAAGAAGTGCAATACAACAATTAAAAATAAAAAGTGTGATCAATCATCAATATAGATATTATGCTAATTAATGCATTCGAGGACATGGATGATTTCGAGAGGCAGTTTTAGTTAGATTAACGTCCCGGTTCTTTAAAGCAACGTTAGGGCTGTTTGGGGACGGAACTCGTAATTTTATACCACTGTCAGATGACGAGGACAACACCTGAGCTGGCACCTCCTCTCCAAACTTCCACACCACACCAGAGTGAGGACGTTTGGCTCCGACGGATTTAGCGTGCACTAGACACGCTTACACGACGGTTCTTCGACGGAACCTAAAACCCTCCGGTTCCGAAGCCGAGATCATACCACTAGGTTACCACGGCCCGTTTTTGAGATGCAATAATAAAGTAAAGGTGGTATTGTTTTCTCTTGAATTTATCAACTTTCACGACATCATTTCGTCCTGCAAATTAGAGAATTTATGACTTCCCATAGCATTCGCTCCCAATGGTTTTTCCCATGTTCAGGATAATTCTGAAAATGGAAATGCGAGTTGAAATTGCCTTCCTAAAAGTGTTCTAAACAAACTCTAAGTAGGAGAAGGTTCGGAGTTCTGACTGACCGATTCCTAAGCCGAATAAACTTATTTTTCAGAAATCCGTCCATTAGAGGAATTCTTCAAATCTCTAGTTGGAAATATCACAACATAATTATGTTTAAAGATTGGTTCGTTTACTTTGTCTTAGTTTAGTTCAGTCATAATTGTATTTCGTATCGTTTTTAAAGCAACACTAGATCTAGTTTGGAACGGACTTCATAGCTTTGACCAGCAATCAGATGATAAGGATGGCACCTGACCTATCACCTCACTTCAAACTTTCGCACCACACCAAAGGGAGAACATTTGGTCCAAACGGATTTAGAGCGTATCAGAATAACTTACACAGTGATTGCTCTGTGAAGTCGGATTTTGTACCTGGAACTCTCTGGTCTAACAGTGAAAACCACCGAGTCACTGGTCTATTTTTTCTTCGTCAACATTGGAAAAAAGGTTCATGTAATGATTTCAGAACTGTGTATGAAAATAATTCGATAAAAAATAAGAAAATTTGTTTAAATAATTTTTGTCAAATATTTCTTTACTAAATTCAGTGCTTTTCCTATTAAATCAGGCAAAATAAAATTCTTTTCTCAAAACTTGTAGAGATGCGACAGGAGAAGGCATATATCAAGCATCACAATGTTTATTCTTTGTTCGCCCTAAAAATTACGGTAAGTGAAGGTTAAAATAAAGAACCTCGGTTTTAAGAGCTGCAGAAAAGACACAGAAGTTATTAGCCATAAACAACTCGGCTGGCAATTTTGTTTATTTACTTCTGAGCCAACTCTACACAAGTAAATATCTCAAAAAGTAAGGAGAGAGGACTGCTCATACATCAGGAGTGGAAACACTTACAGAGAGGGAGGCATTATTCAGCCCAAATCAATTCTTGAGAAAATCGAAACTTGCTCCAGTTTTCACACACACACAAAAAAAGAAAGAAATGATCTGAATAATCCGCATTGTGCGGTTTGAAGTATTGACGATATTATGGGATATGAACGAACAGATATATGGTTGAAATATATCAACCTGACCTAACTTCCAGCAGAGAAACGGAAATATCTCTTTAATCTCGCCGCTGGTTATAAATGACAGGGAGGGAGTATATTTGCGTTCGTTTCGAGGTGGTTCTTTTAAGAAATGTAGTTATAAAAGTATCCGAAGCGAATGGAAAATCATTAAATAACACTTTTTTTTTCTTTCCTTCATTCGCGATGATATACATAGGCAATATATTTCGAGTTACGACTGCTACTTCTGATATATTCAGTAAAAGGTATCTCCAATGGCAAATTAATTAAATGAAGGAGTTAAGAAAATGGGAATTTAGAGACATGTTAGAAATCTGGTTTCAGTTTGTGAGGAAAGAATTGTATTTAACTATTATTAAATATCACTTAATTGTAATTAATTATATAATCTTTGTGAAAGGCAAAAAAAGAAAGATATGATTTCTGTAATGTTTCTAACCTCCATAGCTGTTACGGTTTCACGGCTGAAAGGAGATGAAGTGAAGAGAGGAAGAGATGGGCGGGAGTGTGTGATTGACACCGATAAGATTGGATCTTCGTGGGATCTCCGAGAAATGAGTTTAGATTTAAATCGGTATATAATTGCATATATGTAAACAGTTATCGGTCACTTAAACCTTAAAAGAAAATAAATTTGTGTTGCCAAAAAAAGCGAACAGTTAGGGCTTGCGAACAGTTTATCAAAAACTAAAACACTTTTCAAAAATAAAAAGAAATCCAATTTCAGTTTCTAATTTCTTGATTCGAGGGAAAATGTGACGGCAGATTTGAACAATATTCAACTGTAATTAGATGGCAAAACCGATAGCTGGTTCATTCTCTTAATCTATATATATCCATTCTGTATCAATGCGAGATTATTTGCTCTACGTTGGCAGATTAACATATAACAAGTTTCTATAAACGATAAGCAATCACGGTGCTACAAGGTAATTGTTTCAGGATTACTCCCGATTCTTTTGTTTAGACTATTAAAAACACCGACGCATTTAATAGATTAAAAATAAAATGAAAAATTTGACACTATCCTATAATGAATGATTTCTTGTAAAACGTTATTTAAAGAGAAAAAAAATGATTGCAAATTTCATGTAGAAAGATCAATCAATATTTCAGAAATATCTACTAATATTGTTCATATTAAACAGCTACATGATTTATGATTAATTATGCATTAAAATAAAGAACAGTCAATGTTATAACTGAATACAGAATCGTCACCTTAACCAAAATAAAAGACCCTCGGATTAAATCCGAAATGGTAATCGCCAGGTTACCATTCTTGCTGTTCCCTTGGCATTAAAATAAGGAACAATCAATCAATTAATACAAAATCGATCTTAACCAAAATAAAAGACCATTGGATTAAATTTCAAACAGCAGTCACCATGCTGCCATTCTTGTGGTTTATCCTGTATTAAAAGAAGGAACAATCAATCAGTTATAACAGAAATACATAATCGATCTTAACCAAAATGATGATGCTCGGATTAAACTTGAAATAGCAATCGTCAGGTTACCATTCTTACGATTCATCCTCATTTAAATAAGGAACAATCAATTAGTTAATAGAGAATCGATCTTAACTCAAATAAAAGATCATCGAATTAAATTTTAAATAACAATCGCCAAGTTGCTATTCTTGCGGTTCATCCTGCATTAAAATAAGGAACAATCAATCAGTTATAACTGACTACAGAATCGATCTTAACCAAAATAAAAGACCCACGGATTAAATCCGAAATAGCAATCGCCAAGTTACCATTCTTGCTGATGCCTGCAATTCTCCAGCGACGCCATTACATAAATGTGAGGAAAAGAGTCCCCCCCCCTAAATGCACGGAAGATATCCACTCTAAATATTTAGTGAGCTCTCGTTTATCAGAGAGGGCAGGTACATGCTCCCCACGGACCCAAAGGGGGTTAAAGAGGAATTGTCAACCTTGTCTAATGCGCGCCCGTCACCTAAGCACCCCTCCAGAACAGAGCAATCCTTAATCTGCTCAACGTTCGATCCTGGCAGTGCAATTTAGGTGGAAGGACACAGTTTTCTTGGGAGCGGAGAACAACGCTCGTAATCAGGTGAGACCGGGCCGATCCATTAGCAGAGGGCTCCGGCAAGTGCTGTAAATGACTTCGGGAGCAGGAATTTGTAAATGTTTATTATTCGCAATGAAGCCCTCTCCTTCGTGGATTAAGGAGCATTCCAGGGAGAGTATTGTCGTGTGTTATGAGTAACTTTTCACTCTCGAGTTTGGCTAGATTTTTCTCCCCATTGTTGGGCATATCGGGGATGGAAGTTGATGCCGTAATCAAGTAGAAGTTCCAAGTGGGATGTTTTTTTATAAAGAGATTTTGGAGATTGAGAAGTTTAATGCATATCTCGCATTGAGGCTGCAGAAGATTTGGAAAGATAAGAGAAAATCGATGGAGGGATTGGAAGCTTTTGAGGCATCCTTCTGTTTTTTTTATTTGGACTTTGGTTTTGAAATACAAAATAATGTAGTTTTTAATTCTAAAACCTGAAAGTAAATTTATAGATAAATATTATTCTGCTATAAAAATTTAATGACAAAAAATCATGCAATACAATATTTAATAATGTTCAGATAACAGGAAATTCAAGCGCATTCTTGGATATATGAACAAGCCTTTTTTTTCCTCAAAACTATAGGTCTATTTCACAGCTATAGAATAATTAAATAATACATTATCATATAATTATATGTGCATTAACACGACACAAATGCGGTCAGTTCGAACGTACGTTATTGAAACAGCAAAAAAGAAAACCATACAAAAATTATATTTGATGAATTTAAATTTCGTAATTATTAATTGTAATTCTTGTTAGTTAATATTTTTTCATAAAAAGAACTATCAAAATTCCTTTTTAAGGTAACGCTTGCGGATATTTTGGTCAATCTTATCATTTAATTTTATATAAATCTCTTTGTTTATTTACGTTCAGTGACATTTTAAAAAGCTCATTTTCATGCAAATAATTTTTGGACATTATTACATTTGATATTCAAATTTTAAGTACATTTTTAACTAGCAATATTCTTCTTTAACTGATCCACGCAAGCTTCATACGAGTACTTAACCATTGCATATTTGAACCAATAAGTTAGACAAGCAAACAGATAATTCGATACAAAAATTGTGTACAACATATAATCCATTTCTAATAAAAATAAAAACAAGTCTGTGCGTGTTTATCTGCAGGCTGAATAAAGAATAGACCATTCGACTTAGAACTGCTTAACTTCACTAACGTATTTTAGGGGGATAACTATTACTATAACTATTATCGAAAATACTATTACATTAAAATTTTTCTTCCCGTATATATTTGAAATATCATGCTCTGAAAGACACCAACTTAGTTGTCTTGTAGATTTTCTGTTCAATTTTACCAATTTTTTAAAGATATTTAAACTTATACTTTGCAAACAATACTTTTCATTATCGCAATAAAATTTAAGTCTTATTACTTCTAAAAACACTTATTTTTGTGGATTTTTTCATTCATAAGAGCTAAAAAAGATGAATATTTTTAAAATTATTATTTTGCTTTATCGGAATGAAATTCTCTTTATGTCACAATTTTTGTGGAATCTGTTGAGAGAGCTTTCCAATATTTTAAATAACGTTTCCGATTGCTTGACATCTAATTTTTTTATGAACATATTTGCACAATGCAGAAATGATATGTTAAAGGAAATCGTGAAAATTAAGTTTCGAGAAAGAAATTCATTAGAAATTGAACACGACCAACTGATTGCCAAAGGCAGCTAATAGGATTGAATCAATACGATAATATATTCGCGAAACGAAAGATTATCTCATTACGAAACAGAAAAAAGCAATTAAGGGATTAATTCAAAATTTGTTGACTTTAATTATTCGGATATTAAAGAAAAACATGATGAATTTTTAAGCATAGATCCCACAAAACAATTATTTGAATATGACATATATTACCCCATAAAAATCATTCTGAAAAGAATGAATAAGCAGTTCCCAGAATTATAAAGCTGATTCTAAGAACTCAGACTCAGATTCCAAGACCCAGAAATAATGAAATATTTATTATCAGCTTTATACGCAATGTAATTATTCCCTTTCTGTGTAAACTTTGCAAAATCCCAGAATTTGATATTCAAAAATTCATTCCGAATATTTCCTGTAAATATCTTTAAAAAAGGTAAAAATTTATACAAATATCTCGAAACTACTCACTAGTTTCTTCAAATATTCATTATAAATTATTATAAATTCAGCTATTAATAATTATTATAAAATATTATAAATTCAGATTTTAATATTCCATTTTTTTATAATACAAGTTGAGAAATTTAAAGCTATTGAATTGCTAAAATCGTAAATTATACTTGGTTCCAAGAAACTGCAGAATATATCAAGGGAACTATAAAAGATTCGGAAATAATGAAATATTTATTATTAGCTTTATAGGCGAAGTAATTATTTCCTTTCTGTCAAAGTTTGCAATATTACAGAATTTGACATTCAAAAATTTATTCCGAATATTTCCTTTAAATATCTTTAGAAAAAATAAAAAATCATACAAATATCTGAAAACTTCTTAGTTTCTTCAAATATTTCAAATTCTGAATATAATATTCCATTTTTTATAACAAAAGTTGAGAAATTTAAAGATAAATAAAAGAAATTGGCGCTAGAAAAATAAATTCAAGCTCATAAGGAATGAAATTACTCTTTCACAGACAAATTGAAAAAAAAAAAAAAACTAATAATAAATTCCTCTTCTTCAAATATATGCATCAAAATCAGCAGGATTATTTCCTTAAGATATTGAAGGTGCTAAAAATATTGTGTTTGAAATAAAATAAAAAATACAATGAAAATCTTAATCGAGTCCGAGAGAAGATGTATTCGTCTCCTGAAATAATATTCTTGAACTTTGCAGATTAAACACGATGAGATTGAGATGAATATTTAAACAACAAAAAAGAAAAATAATGTAAATGTATGATTTAAACAAATATTTCAACAAAAGTATTTTTAGATTTTTGATTTTAATATGGCCCAATGTTGTTCTTACTTTTGCTTTAATCAGAATGGAAAAATTTCTTTAAACAATTTATGAATCAAATAATTCTTTCAAATTCTAAGTTTCTACAATAATGAAAAGATTTCAAGTATATTAATACTGTACTTTGCGTAGGCGTATTTTGTTTCTATTCATTGGGAATGAAAATTTTAGTAAGCTGAATTTTTGGAACTGTATTCTTGATTTAAGATAGTACTCGATCATTTACTATTTTTGCAAAGATAATCATAAATATTTAAAAATTACATCAATAGATATTTTCGTCTAGCAGTATTTATATTTGATAATAATTCTATTTGTTCAATCTTATTTGCAGATTCGATTATTTTTCATGGTACTACCGAACCACTAATATTTTAGGTGATGTCGATGTGGAAAGTCAAATTTGTCTTACTAGTTAAATTAGGTTAGAGGAAAATCGTACACAGGCTGGTATGGGAGGGTCTTGAATTCAAATGCTTTTTACTAACGATCGAGAAAAAATAATTTATCATTTACTGCATCATTGCTCTGAAAATCCTTTCCCATTATCGCAAATATGATACCATCCTTTAAAACTTCAAGTAGTTTCATAGATTAATATTTCCTTTTGAAAGAAAATGAGTGATTTTTTTTGGAAAGGATTTTATAATTACTCTATTGATACTAAATATAAAGAAAAAATTGTATTCGTCAAAAAATTCGAACTCGAGATTGTGATGAATCTCCATGTTTTAGACTTTCCTGAGTTCGAACAATTATTTTGGCATTATATCTGTTTATCTGTATGTCCGTCCGTCTATCTGTGACAATGGCTACTGGAAAACGAATGATGCACTGTATGGAAAAACAATTTGAGAAAAAATATCATACTTTCCTTTAATTTGCGATGCATAAGTTTATTTTATATCATAAATGATTGAACCCACTAGATCATGAACAGTTAACAGTATGGAAAAAAATTTACACTTCGTTTCAAGTAAGCCAAGAATGAAATATTAACAGTTGCTTGAAAAATTGTGTAAAATATTTACGTTATACGCCAATCCAGAGCCAATCGAAAGAATGTACCACATCCATCAAAATCCGTTATCTAATTTTCATGTTATTTTAAAGCTTTGTGAAATAATTTAATACATACAATAATGCATTTGCGAAATAATTTAATGCATACAATAATGTATTTGCGAAATAATTATTGTACACGGGGAGAAGCAATGAAACAGGTTTGTCTACAAAGGAACATAAAAGGTATGGGAAATTTTCCTCTACGCGCTTTTACAAAGAAATTCTTGTAGGGATTTCTTCGGCATATGTTGATTCAGGGAAGGGAATCTGAGGTATCTTTGGCTTCTGCCAATTCTTCACTTGGAGCGTACGAATTCCCGACTCAGCAACTTTTTAGTGAGCATATTAGAAATGATTAAAATGGGAGATTTGGGTTCAGAAATAAAAGAAAATTTTAGAATTTACTTATATGAATGTCTCATTTCAAAACAACATTGGGGCTATTTTGGGACGTACCTCTTGATTTTGAACCGCGGTCAGATGACGAGAACGACATCTGAGCTCGCATCTCTCTCATTCTCTCTCCAAACTTTCACACCATACCAGCGGTAAGAAATTTGACCCTAATGGATTTAACATCACCTTTCCTCCTCACACGACGGCTCTTCGGTGAAATCGGGTTTCGAACCTGGAACTCTCAGGTCCCGAAGACAAGAATCATGCCGAAACGGATACTATAGTTCCCATTTTTTTTTTTTTTTTTTGAATAAAATACCATGAGCTAACTTAAAATAATAAAAAAAACAGGAAATTAATTAGGATTTAAATTAGTTTAAAAGATATCCTTACATATATGCATAATATATGTATGCGAAACTAAAATATTTACGACATTTAAAAATCAAGAAACAATTTATCATATGCTGTATTCTTTGCATTAAAGATTTCTACTTTGTATTTATACATATCTTATAAGTCAAAATCAAAGACGCCAAATAGTACCCTTTTTGATTAGCATACATTTTCATTCATTTTAATCATTCTATGAATGGCAGTTATTAGTTGGTGATATTTCTGCCAGAAAGATTATTGAAATTTATGTACAATACACCAACATATTATATGATCATATTACATATCAATCTGTAAAGCTGCCAATTCAACTTCGGTGGAATCATAATCATCGATACGTGATTTCTACAAGATGTTATAATAGTTCCTGAGGTTGCAATAGTAATATGGCGCAGTAATCTATGACTGAAGATATGATCTTCTCTACTAATAATAAAGGAAAACTATGGGTATGATGCTCTATAACAACGATGGATTTATACTTACAAAATAAGGTACAAACAAAATTTGAAAAGTCTGAATATGCACTTCAAGTTTTCATTTAAAATTTCATTTTTTAAAATTTAAACGAAATTTCGGCATTTGTTCTTGATAAATTCCGAAAATATAAAAATCATTTTTACAACATTCTACAAAATATTTTTCTATGATATTAATATATACTGACGTAATATCTTCTCTAAACTTTATAAATAAAAAAAAAATGTTTTTAATTTCTTGAAATGTTTTCCATTAGTACAGCTTCCGTTTCCATTAGTAAAACTGTGCACATTGCTGCTACAAATATTTATTAACGTTATTCCTTTCTGTTATTAAAAGTTATGAAAAGAGCATTATGTTTATTATCTATGCATATGATGGCAGATGATTTAGACATTAGATTGGCAGAAGGCAGATGATTTAGATATGGCACAATGGCGTTATGCAGTTGACTCTATTATAAAGGTTTATGTATTCATTTGAAAGAGTAGGTGTAAGGCTGTTAAAATAATAATGCTAATAGTTTAATAAACTTTGATTATTAACATTACCTAATTAAAAGAATAGTGAAAATCAAGTTAAGAATAAAAGTTTTAATTGACATTAACACACCGTGAGGCGGCTAGCCACTAAAGGCAAATAATTTGAAATGAATATTTTAATTATTAAATTTTTTTATAAATACATGCTGGAGTAAACGAACAAAATAAATATTTAAATCTTTTATGGAATTCTTCAAGATTTCTTTTGGAAGTAAATAAAAAAAAATTATATATTTTAAGTAACTAAGCATTTCTAAATTTTTTCGTGCAATGCATTTTTACAAAAGCTCTCCAAAAATTTCCACTCCCGTTCACGTCAGCTATGAGGATCCAAACAAAGCACGGTTAGAGAGAAGGAAAAAAAATTCAATAAAACTACTTTTCCAATCCATCTCATAATGAATACCTCCGTTCTTGAGACACAATCATAATTTAATCAAGCATGTTCGTCGCACATCTTCGCCGCGAAACGCAGTAACTTAATTGAAACCACAAGTCCAATTTTGTCTCCCATATTAAATCCCTTTTCTTAGTCTAAACAAAAGAAGTGGAAAAAATTTTCAATTGTTCTATTAGGACCAGCAGCATTAATTAATCATTTTTCTTGTTGAGGAAGGGGGATGCTCGTCGTGCCCAACCCCATATAAAATTTTCCACATTATAATCTAAAGAACCTTTTATCTTTTCCTTTCCCGATCAGATTGAAAGACATAGTTCCGGCCTCATTAAGCAAAGATTGCACCGTCATTAATTCAGCAAACGGCGAAGTCGTACCCACCAACCACGAAATATTCCGAGTGCAAACGTCAGGCGCTTATTGGAAGAGATTTAAAGTGAATTGGAACGGCGGGCCGGTAGAGGCAAAGCTCTATTCAAATTTAATTACTGAATTGTGAAACTAAGTTCAAGATTTATTCGGAACGAGCGAGTATCCACAGGCTAAATGCTTCCTGGCATGATGTAGCCAATGATTTTCATCAGCAATCAGTTCGAGCATTTGCGGACTCACGCTTTCTGACACATTGACAGCAACGAACCATAGCGGCGACAATGTGCTAATCTGTTTTGAGTAACACTGATATTGTGGAAGTTTATTCGAAGTGTTCAGCAGCACGTTGCGCTCGCCTGGATCGCGAGATCTGTCGCAGTGGGTGAAATGTTTGGCTTAAGGCTCCGGACTGAGCCCTGAAGTGTCACTTTAATGTTCTATATTTTATACCGTTTCGTTTCATTTGCAAATAATATTCGGATATTCCCCGTCTGCCTGAATAACTATGCCTACAGGCCAAAATATATAAGAGTAGATATTCTGTTACATATAATACACATTTACTCTTTAATAAATATTTGAGGACGATTTTCAGATGCTTTACTATTTAATAGTCCATTAGAATAATTCACCAACGCATGATTTTTTTAAATCTTTTCAACAAAAGTTATATATGCTATGTGTAATTTTATACCTTTTCGTTTCATTTGCAAATAATATTCAAATATTCTGAATTTGTCTGAATAACAATGGCGCCATGTCAAAACATATAAAATTAAGTATACAAATGCATTCTTTAACAAATATCTACGAAGATTCAGATGCATTACTAATGCAGAGACACGAATGTATTACTAATTATTAACTCAAAACAGTTCGATTTTTTTATCCTTTCGCCTATAGTTATATATATACTGTATATAATTTTATACCGTTTCATTTCAATTGCAAATAATATTCGAATATTCCCGATCTGTCTGAATAAAAATGGCTTCAAGCCAAAATATATAAAAACAGATATTCTGTTACATATAATACAAATTTACTCTTTAATAAATATTTGAGAATGATTTTCAGATGCTTTACTATTTAAAAGTCCATTAGAATAATTCACCAACGCATGATTTTTTTTAAAAAATTTTCAACAAAATTTATATATATTATATACAATTTTACACTATTTCGTTTCAGGTCAAAATATATAAGAATAGATATTCTGTTACATATGATACAAATTTACTCTTTAATAAGTACTTGAGAATGATTTTCGGAGGCTATACAATTTGATGGTCCATTCGAATAACTCAACACAGCACATTTTTTTTTATCTTTTCAACAAAATTTATATATGCTATGTGTAATTTTATACCGTTTCGTTTCATTTGCAAATAATACTCGAATATTCCCGATTTGTCTGAATAACAATGGATTCATGTCAAAACATATAAAATTAAATTTGTTACGTGTACAAATCTATTCTTTAATAAATATCTACGAAGATTCAGATGCATCACTAATTATCAACTCTAAACAGCACGATTTTTTAAAAATCTTTTCAACAAAAGCTATATATACTATGTGTAATTTTACACCGTTTCATTTCATTTGCAAATAATGCTTGGATATTCCCTATTTGTCTGAATAACAATGGCTTCATGTCAAAACATATAAAATTAAATTTGTTACGTATACAAATCTATTCTTTAATAAATATCTACGAAGATTCAGATGCATCACTAATTATTAACTCTAAACAGCACGATTTTTTAAAAATCTTTTCAACAAAAGCTATATATACTATGTGTAATTTTACACCGTTTCATTTCATTTGCAAATAATGCTTGGATATTCCCAGCCTGTCTCAATAACTATGGCCTCTGGCCAAACTATATAAGAATAAATATTCTATTACATATGATACAAATTTACTCTTTAATAAATATTTGCGAATGATTTTCTATTTGACGATCCATTCTAATATTTATCAACTCTACACAGCACTATTTTTTAAAATCTTTTTAAAAAAGTTTTATATGTTATTTATAATTTTATTTGCAAATAATACTCGAATATTTCAGGCCTGTCTGAATAGCAGTGGCTCCAAGCCAAAATATACAAAATTAAATAATTTGTTACATATAATATAAAATTTACACTTTAATAAATATCTGCAGAGATTTAAATCCATTGCTAACGCAATATTTCACGCAATGATATTAATTCTAAACAGCACGATGTTTCTATATCTTTTCAGCAAAAGTTTTGTATGTTATGTATAAAGTATATGAAATGCAGGAAAAAAATTATTTTATAATTGAAATCAAATAAAAAAAAGTAAGTGTTTAATATTTCTTGTTTCAAATCCTTATTACTGCATGCAAAAAAGCAAATAAAATTATTTTATTAATCCCTTCTCATACAATGAGGAGTCCGACTCGCGCATCAAATTACTGAAGTTTTAATTTCATATCTGCAATTAAGTAATTAAAATGTGAAAATAATTTAAAGAAGCTTCAGTATCTCAAATGCCCTTATTTTACTACAGGAATTAAAATAACAATAAATATGTCATCTAATTAGGAAGTCAAATACATTCGTAAATGAAGAGATTAATTAATTAATTCAAAATTAGTAAAATAACAATAATTTGAACATGAATCAGTCTAATTTTTATTACATATAAGTCTAATATTTATTACATATAAGTCTAATATTTATTAAATTAAACTTATAATACTTGAACAATGCATATAAGCATAATCACAGTAATAGGAAAAAATAATCAAGTTTCTTTAGTAGGAAAAAAAGTTGAATTCTTTTATAATGTTAAGTTTGAAATGGATGATTTTATAAACCTTAATTCAAAAAATAAAATTCGATATGACAGTTTTCTATATTCCAATAATCACGTTAAATTTTCAAAGAACAGATACCATTCTTTCATTTTTTTTTCACATGATGGCAACGCGTAAAAATCATAAATGCAAGCCTTCTTTTAGAATTTTTTTTACCAGTTAAACTGAGATACTTTAGAAAGTAATTTTTATTTCATCATTTACCCCTCTTAGATGAAAACAATACTCAAGAAATCAATTTCAGTTATTTTCATGTTTTGCAAACAGAGTACTTTGACTTAATCTCATTATTAGCTATTTACATATTTGAATTCTATTTTAATATTGCTCTTCGTTTTTTATTTATTAGTTTATTCAAATTTACTTAATCTTATTTTTAAAAACAGGAAATTGATATCGAACAAAGATTACATCAATGTAAAACATATTTTCCAATGAGTTTCATTTTTCTTGAGTATATTTCTTTCATTACATTGCATATGTTCTTTTCTATTTCTTGATTTCTTTGACTTTTTGATTGAATAAAATTTGTTTACCTTGCGCGTAATAATGCTGGCTCGTCTCATTTAGCGTACACAATACAAAGGAATTTATTTACAATTTATTTACTTTAGGAAATATCGTTACGAGAAACAAAAAGTATTTTTAAATAATTATTTCAAATTATTAAAATATTCGTGCGATTCTTTTTTTTACTGATATATTGTGTGGTATTTTTTCAAAAAATATAAAACTATTCTGACTGTAGTTTCAAAATAGCTGTCAATACATCTTTAGTATTGAATATTATAAATATATATATTTTTTCACATGTTCGATATCACGTTTGCAATTCAATTAGATTTCGCTTATAACTTAGCATAGAGCCATAGCAAAAAATTTTACAAAAAAAAAAAAAAAAAAAAAAAACTGTCGGGAGAAGTTTGGTTTTTGGTTTTTAGATTAAAAGAAAACTTTAGGCAAGTCTTTAAAAAGGATTCGAATAAAAACAATGATTAAAAAAGAAAAATTAAAAGTATTTTTATTGCACGTTTCCCTGATGATTAGTTCATAATATTAACACAACTACATTAAGCAATACATTTTAAACATCTGCTCAATTGTTGATAAGAAGAATCATTTTTTCCTTTTAAAACATAAACATTTAAAAGGAAAGAACTCGCACATTGTAAGTTAAATAACGAAAAAAAACTTATACAGATTTTGGAGATTTTTTTTTGAAGACAAACATTCAAATATCATGGTTTTAACTTTTTTTTTAAATTTTGTTTTTTATTCACAAAACCAAAAAAATATTTATGAGAGTAACATTAAGAATTTGTTGCTCATATTGATACAAAGATGAGCTGTGTCAGTTCGTAGAAAATAAAAATAATTATGTTAAGATGGGCCAAAAAAACCTTTTGGCCCTTTGGAAAAAAGAAAAAAAGAAGTCAGTAGAACGTTATTAAAAGAAAATCTTCTTATGGTCATTAAGACATTACTATAAAGTATCTCAACAACATCAAAAAATGATTACGAAAATAAAACGCGAACAATGGAAAAAGAATACCAGCCTAAGAAATGATGAAACGATTGTCAAAAAAATATCCCCTTCTGTGATTCTCCAAAATTTTCACTCCGAATTCATGTAATGGGTTGATTCACGTCATGTTAAGATTACGCGGAAAGATCGCGTTGTATGTTATGGAATTGTGCTTGCGATTTTACATCCTTTTTCTTTCTTCAGCAATGAATTACAACATTGGCTGATATCTTTCAGTCATTATTTATCCTTCTGATTCTACAAGATCAAGGGATAAATTAATAGAGGTGGCCCTACTCGTTAAAACAATTTGTACTTGGATGCGTGGGTGGAAATAATGTATTGAAAGATAAATACGAGAGATGAATAAAATGAGTTCTCAATAATTACCTCACAATCTTTTTTACAAGAGATTTTCTCAGCAATGTTTACTACAATTACTCAGTAATGAATCCATAAAAAGTAATAATATAAGACAGGATGTGTCGGTAAAATGCTTGCTACACATTTTTTTCGACGAATTCCATTAAGAACAATGCCTTTCGATTGAAACATAAATACCCATTGAAACTGCATATTTGTGAAGCTTACCAGACAAATAATAAAAATTTACATGCTTTATTTCATTGATTCCTCCAAGTTCGTTTTACTAACTGTTGATGGAGACAATCTTTATTATTTTCTAGTCGCAACTGTTTCGAAGATAACATTGGATTCATTCTATTTCCAATAAATATCTTTTATAAAATTTTGATGTTCATGATTTCTTTCTCTTTTCCCCTATTACCAAACTTTGATAGACATTATTACGCTGTTATATTAATAGCCTTCTATTTACTGTGCAAATAAACCTACCAATCTCATAGACATGCTATTAAAACGTTATTATCTGGATAGTGCACACTTTCCTTCTGCAGGTTTACTTTTCTCCTCATCGAATTTATGCAAATAATAAACAAAATCTTATTTTAGCTTTAAAAAAATAGAGATCATATTCTAACAAGTTTTTTTTCATAACTATTGGCCAACAGCAGAATGCACTTAATAACATACAGGTACATTTATTAGTGTGTATGCGTGAAATTTTCAGGGATCTATTGCTGGTATTTATTATTAGAAGAAATTTAAAAATCTGGAGGCAACTTTGGTAAAGGATGATAAAAATTAAACAATTTAGATTTCAACTTTATGCCTGCCTCTTTTATTTATATGTCGATGCATCCCTTTTGTCCATATTCCATAACGAAAAATGTTTACTTTAGGTGCTAAATTACCCTTAAAGTGTATCTCATTATTTTAGATTTATGAAGGTAATGATTATTATATAGAGATTATGTTTACCTAAATTTCATGTTCTGACATGTTTTGAATCGCTTCTTTTAATTTGATGAAGTGTGTATTAAGGGATTGCAACAGAATGAGCAATATTTAGCTAAAACGGTTATTTTATATCACTTTTATATGCTTACTGACTTTCTAGAACAAAGGTGCAAGGTTGTATTTCATGAGAACAATTGTGTTGAAAAACACTAAAGGAAATAATCAACATTGGAAGCACCCACTTCAAGCTCAAAATGTTTAAATAATAAACACTTTGCTCCATGTATGATATTTTAAACATATTCAAAGTTTTATCTGCTTATTTTCAAATTAAGCAGAATAGTTTTAAATGCAGTTTTCCAGAGTGCCCATTCAGATAATTATCCTATGCGCAGCTGTTTAAATTTATTTCATAGGAAAGTAGAAATATTTGTATCTTATACTATTCGAACATAACAGTATCTGAAGACATAGATTTATTAAATGAAATGAAATATTTAATCATCTTGTCAGAAATTTTCCATATTAAAATGTAATAGGAAGTTAATTATTCTCGTATTTATTAAAATAAAACTTACTTGGCTTAAAAAAATGTTTCTGAAGTTTATGAAAATAGTGCAAATGTGGTGAAAGTTTTCAAAGTATTATTTGAAAATACACAATATTTGAAATTAGTATAATATTTTAAAAACTAAAAATTATCAAACTTGAAGAACTTAATTACATCAGTTTTAATTTTAGAAATACGTTTCTTCAAACATAATAACTTTTATTTTGTTTGAAAAAAAATATGTTTTGAAATCAATACCCAAAAATAGCAACCTTTTATTTGACAGTATGAAATATTCATTATTAACAGAAAATGATTGTAAAATTTCTAATCAATTTCAGAGGAATTTTATTGTTGATATTCTAGAGAATTTGTTTGCATAATAACTATTTAAAACTGTTATTGATATATGTCATAAATTACATTCTTATACGGAAAGTATGAAAAGTCCATAGAAGAACATTCAAAACTGGGCGCTAGTATATAAAAAGAAAGTAATGCATTAGCTAAGAAAATTCTATTAATGATTTTCATGTTTCTACATATTCACAAATCCGAAAAACAATTTTTGAAATTTTGTCTAAGTGTTTATTTATGTTTAACAGAATAATACAGAAACTAGAGTGGTTAAATTTTATATGTAGTACAAAACAAAACATTCATTTCAAATTTTGAGGCCAATCTTTCTAGGTTCCCTTAGTCAAAAAGTAAAAATTTGACATCGAAATGCCAGTTTTACTGATAAAAAATTTAAAAAATGAATGCAAATATTTTTCATTTATTTTTTACACTTAGTATTCTGATGATGGTTAGGTGTGTGCCAAAAGTGGCGTTACATCGGCGGTAAAAAGCTCATATTTAAAATTAAAAAAAATAGAATTTAAATTGCCTTTAAAGGACCAGCCATTCAAAAAAATCTCCCATATGTATGTGTACAAGATGCAAAAGAAGCTAAAGACAGTCAAAGAAAATAAAAAAATTTAAGACAAAAAATAAAGGGTAAAGAATAAAGAGAAAATTCGGAGAAAGTCTGAATGGTTAACACAGAACTCACATAATATTCCAATGTAGCATTATCATTAAAACATAATTAGTGAATAACAAAATTTGTCAAAAATGGGAAGTTTAAACTTTGAAAAAAGAAAAAGAAAAGTAAAATAAGAAAAATTAAACAAAGAGAAAAGTATAAATAAATAAATGAAAAATAAGTAAATAAATGAAAGAAAAAATAAATAAACGAAAGAAAAAGTAAATAAATAAATAAATAAGCAAATAAATAAAATAAATAAATAAATAAACAGGAAAATATATACATTCGCTTGGGCTAAGGTAGAGCCCATGATCAGGAACAAAAGGCTGATAAAGAGTTCTTTTTGTAATTTTTCCCTTATACTCACAAGCTACTGTCCATTTTTAAGAGTGCTTGACTTTCTTTATGCATACTTTGATACCCAATACCCCCTCCCCAAAAAAAAGCTAAATCAAATGAAACTTGCTATTTTAAATTATAGTAAATCCAATATTTTGAACGGGGCAATTTCTCACTTCAAATACAAATATCATTTCAGAACGAGTGCATCCATCCAGAAAAATAAGAATCGAATAATATCGTATTTCTACGCCTACATAGCGAAGATGTTCTTTGGAATGAATGCCCCCGAAAGAACCTACGCGATCCGTACTGCTCATATTTTATTGCCTATCTCGACACGATTCTTTTTCTTCTTCCAGTCATCAACCATCGCTTCCGAACACGAGGGTCAAAACGGTTGTTATGTAGCAACAAGTGGTAAATGATAGCGTGGACCTGCAGAAAAACTGACAGATTTCCACCTCCCACCTCTTCGCAGTCGATGATTTCCCTCAGGTAAATCTGTATCTACGTAATGCAGTTTTAATAACTCTTCCTTTCTTTTTTCTCCCTACCTTGAGAATTGGAATGAAGCAAGAATACGAGTTCTCGAGGATGAGCAAGTCGCATAAAAACAGAAAGGAGTACGAAGCAAAAGAAATTGGACATTTTTGTATCGATGAATGTTTCAGGGATTATTGTAATACGCAGAATAGGGAAAAGGCTTACTACTCATTTCTTTATCGTTTTCTGCATTGCTGGGAGATTTCTTCAGTCAAAGATTTTTACAAATAGAACGTATGTAGCTTGCCATAGCATTCATTCGAAAAATTCTATTTTAATGAAAATGTTTCTCACATTTTGTTTAGCAACATTTATTTCTCATTTCGAAGCAATAAGAAGGCTAATTTGGAAACCTTGTAATAATGAGCCGCAATTATGTGACGAGGAAGACACCTGAGCTAGTACCCTTTGCTCTACACAAAAGAGAAGATATTTGAGTCTGATGGATAATACGTGCACTAACTTACATATCAATTCTTAGTTGGTATCGTGTACTAAGGAATATGTACTAAGGAATATGCATATGTTGAAACGATCATAATACTCGATTATTTCCAACAATACAACCTTATCACTAATAACTCCGGTTATGAAATTCTATACTAATGAGCTATTTGGGAGCGAGCCGAATGTAACGAAGAGTGCAGAATGTAAATCAAAGATGCCTTTGTTTTATATCGTGAATTCCTCGTTTGGACAAGAAACTGGCCGAACACTGACCAATTAGAATATAACTTGCACGGTCGTGTTGTACAGATTAGTAGTGAGAGAGTTAGAAAAACCAAGCGAATCTATTTTTCTCTTATATTTTCAGTTTTATGGCATAATAATGCTTTTAAAGCTAAACCATCTGTCTTGTTTTCATCTAGCTTGATTGTAATCTGAAGTTTATATTTGATTTTAATTTATATATTACTTATTTTTTATATTTAATATTAATTTAATTTAATCTCAGATAACAGAAAGTATGTCGTTATCCACTGACTCATGCCAGCTTTACAATCTTTAGTAAGTGGGTACGGGAAATAAAAATAATCAAGGCTGCTGGCTTTTAAAAAATTATATTACTATCACAATAACAAAAGCTTTATTTACGGTGCCAGGAACAAATTCAAAACAAAAACCCAGATACAAAATCCAAAGAATCCATTTCAATTCGATTATGTTCGGATTTCTAAAATTAATAGTCAATACAGACGATTTCAATCATTTGAAAAACAACTAGCATATTTTCCGTCTGTCTTAAGTCATGCATTGATGGCAAGCTTCTGGTCTTTAGATAGACATAATTTATTATACAATAAATTTGGCTAGTGCGTTTGTCGAATATCACGTGCCTTATTCTATTAATCAGCACAACTTCGCATGTTGTCTGGCTGCTAGGTGTCTTGAGTCATGCAGTGACGGCACGCTGCAAGTCTTTAGGTTGGACATAATGAATTATACAATAAACTTGGCGTGGTGTGTTCGACGAATATCACGTGTCTGATTCTATTATACAGTACAGCATATTGGAACAGTAGACAATAGAACAGCCATCGATGAGGCTTTCTAACTATAAATAGTTATGCAATATGGAACCAACTGCAATTGAAGAACAGTTTTCTGAAAAGGTAAGATTAAAATTCTGATGCTACATTTTTCAAACTTTGTCGCAGTACTATGATTTATAAGGTAAAGGATTCATTTAAAGTTTCTAACGGGAAACTCGAAATTCAATGCTAGTAGGCCTTTAATTACATAATTGTATCTATTTAAACTGAATAACCCGAGAATTTAGTAAGCTAGAAAAGTCAGGCCAAGTACAGATAATGTAAAACAAAATTCATGGATTTATTCCAGATAAGGATAAGGTCACCAGTTAAGGTATAATAAATTAAATTATGAATTTAATTAATTGTTAGGCAAAATACTTTATACATAAAAGGATAATCAATATCAGATATCGAATTAAAAATCACAAATAAAGATGCTATATTCATAATGAGAAATATTAAAAAAATATATTTGACACCAAATTTTCAATTAATAGTTTTACAGATATAGAATAATTCCTATTAAATTATTTGGATAATCATCCCCTTCATAGTGACATAATAGATTTTGATAAATGTAATGAACAATCACAGATTAAATATTAATGGCTGTATAAAATTAAATTTAAAATTCTTTACATTTACTAAAGATAAATTAAGATGTAAGAATATCCTAATAAAACGTTAATTAAATTGCATTTATTTAAATGCATTAATACAACTGACTATCTTGTTTATTAAAGCAGTTTAAAAGATGTTCTTTTGCAAAGTGTTTCATTTGATTTCAAATTGAAATTTGAAATTTCTACTTTATTATAAAAGCTTCCTCATGTTAACCGCTTCCCTTATTACACCGAGATTACTAATACGAGTTCATATATTTTGCAATTAATCATTATTACGAGAAAATTCGAATCTCGCATGATTTTTTTTAATGCAATTTTCTGACTAACTTTTTTCTTTGGCCTGATGTTCAAAACAAAACAAAAACAAAATATTCCGTTTTGATTGGAAGTGTATAAAATTTTGTTGGATTACTTAGTCTTTGGATAATGGGACTGGCCAGACAGATGTTTTGCCCAATTGTCTTTGTGGCAGCTGCATAAATAAGGATAGTTACATTGAAAAATATAAATAAAAACGGCGACTGGATATGATAAAGAATATGCAGTGCAGATGATTTCTCAGATAATGATTATGAAGGCGTGGTCTTCAAATTAAAGGAGTAATATTTAACTTATTCGTTGATTATAAAACTATATACTTGTAAACTTTATACTTGTAAAATATTTAAAAAAAATCAGCTGAGTTTTTTTTTCTTTCAATTCCTTATATTTCAAAATGGAATTAAAATATAATCATTTTTTTTCTGCAATTTATTAAAAAAAGTTTTTAACAGTAGCTGTTAAGTAGGAAAAATATTTTACGAAAAATAGAATTGGCAGAAATGAAAAATATATAGACATGTATATTTCCATTATATATATATCGATATAATTTTATAAGAATTATATCTATATCGATAGAATACAGTTTCCAATTGAAATATCAACTCATTGAGAACTGTTAGCACGAAAATGAAATGAGTGCTCACAGTTTAAAAGTTAATGTGTTCTAAAAAAAAATCATCGTTTTACCATTAAATTGTTTTTTAAAGAAGCAAATTTTATATTCTTCCATATAAAATATAAGGAATTACTTTAAATTGATCTCAAATGCATTTTACTGATAATATACATGAAAACAGAACAATATTTCCATTCCAAAAATTAAGAGTAATGCGCAAAAGGAAGACCATAGTCTTTATATACGATTCACGCGATATTTTTTTCCCATGGGTAATTTTTCCAACTCATCCACTCACTTAGCACATGGCATCCATCAAGGCAGGGAACTTTTCAGCTTTAATAAACACAGAATTATTCTTTTCTCTAATGCCATTTGGTAGAATCGCTGAAAATAGCTCGTTAGGTTTCCATCATAGCGAGATATTACAACTCAGAATTGAAAAATCAAAGTGGCTGCGATGCTTCCTGACACGCAAGCTTGTTGGAGGATGAAAGAAGTACATAATACAAGCGTGGTTCATCGCACTTTTCTGGTTAAGTGGGGGGTATTTACATAATAGAATGCAGACCGAAAA
This sequence comes from Argiope bruennichi, assembly GCF_947563725.1. NCBI lineage: Eukaryota > Metazoa > Arthropoda > Arachnida > Araneae > Araneidae > Argiope > Argiope bruennichi. The sequence continues at coordinate 12,538,552 of NC_079153.1, forward strand.
GCCGCTAAGGATGTAAAAAGTACCGAATCACGTACCATCAGGCCCTTTAAAATAAATTCAAGCCTCGTACGGTGAAAGAATTTTTAACCATTCACGCTTACGGTCTTGCTGAAGTAAGGAATTTACGTAATAGCAATTAGCTGCACGTGAAAATAAAGCTTTACAAAGTCACGGAATCCCACAGTAAATTGAAAACAAGCATTTACATGATTCTTTGTTGTTGAAAATCGGAATATTTAAGTTCTCATCATAATTAAGGGAGTAATCATTGCATACAAAATTTCACGAAATACAAGATGGGTTTTTCTTTAAAAATTTAATTACTTTTACTATGTTGTTTTGCCATATAGAGCTATGTTAAAATCATAGGATGCACATTAAAGATAATCCAAACACAGAGAAAAAAATAATTTTTATAATGGAACATAGGATCGAAAAACATTTTTGGAATTATGTTTAATCAAAATTAATTCTAAAAATATTTTTGGAATGATGCCCGTTTGTTTGAACGATAACCCGAAACAGCTTTGAACTAGACCGATTAAACTTAATGTATAGTTTTTATATCAAATTTTTAGATGTTTATCAAATTTTAAACGAAATCCATTCGATGAAAATATTTCTGCTCAGCTGTCAAAGTACAAGCGGCCACGAAATCTATGAAGCAATAAGAACAAGATAGATAAAATTTGGCGCAATTATTTAAATCGGAAATGTAGATATACAACATATTGGAAACAAAGTCCGTCAATTGGTAGATCGCTTGTTGGTTTGTACTTTTGAAGGTATATTCTAAACCATAATAACTTAGGTAAATCTAACATCAAATGTGTACAGTTTATCAAATTTGGAATCAAATCCGTCCGTAGGTTGATGGTCTCACAAGTAAATAAATGCGATAAATCAAAACAGCAATTACTTATATAAATGGAATTTGATATGTGTTTTTTGACTACACTGGCAGGTTTGTATCAAATTTTGATTTCCATCGATTGGATAAAAGTTTGCCTGAAATACACATTTGTTTTTTATTATGATTTAGATGTATTAACCGATTCCAACGATTAATGACCAAAGGTTGCATTCTAACGAGTTCTTTCGTAACCATTGTTCCGAAGCGCCCTGTGGTTAGTAATACGCAGGGACGTTTATTCAAGATAATGCGAGAAAGTTTTGGCAAGACCACTCCTATTTTTTTAGTAAATGGTTGTTATTTTTAATAGCTGCTAAAGGCCTTGTTGATATTAGCGATAGGCGAGGATCGAACTCGCACCCTTTGAGTTCGTAGCCGAGTAACAAGTCCACTAGACAAAAGAAATTTCTCATATCTCGTAGCTGTTATCTGGCTTATAAAGCGTCACCACATTACTCCCCCTTCAGTGCGTCGGAGGTGAGACGAACGATTTTTTGTCCTGTTTTTGCTGTTATTAGTGGTGATATGTTGGCTGTAGCGTCTTATCCATTTTTTTTGGCTGATTATTTATTGGCTGATTATTTATCAGCTTCATTTTATTTATTGGCCGATTGTTTATCAGCTTCATTTATTTATTGGCTGTTTTTTTTATCAGCTGCATTTTTTATTGGCTGATTTTTTATCAGCTTTTTCTTTCACTTATTTATTTCTGGTAGAGGGCGCCACAACAGTTGTTTGAAGTTTGTGTATTTTCGTCATCGGGTCACCAATGTTGCTATTGGCGATAGGCGAGGATCGAACTCGCAACCTTTGAGTTCGTAGCCGAGTAACAAGACCACTAGACGAAAGAAATTTCTCATATCTCGTAGCTGTTATCTGGCTTATAAAGCGTCACCACAGCCTAAAATGATCAACAAATCTTTTGACAACTTAACGTTTAAATCGTAATGCACCAAATGTGTCCTTCAATAACTCGTTGTTAAGTAAATACAACAATGCATTTTCATAACAGAAGAGGCAGTTTCAATACATAGGAACATATATACCATCAAAAAATTGCTTTTTCTCTTTTAATCTAATGAAACCGAGGGCATTTAACTGATCATATAGATGAATGATTTTTATAGATTTGGAAAGTCGAAAGTTTAAAAATTATCATTTAATAACTATTTCAACAGGAGTTCTGCAATAAAAAAAATATATAGTTTTTTTATCGGGTTTTCGAAACATGTTTTCTTCAAATTTCGGCACGCATGGAATACATTCTAATGATTATAATTGTATGAAAATTAATACCAAAATATTTAAAAGCATTTTGCATCTGTTAAATACAATTTTATTTTTTTCCAAGCAAGTATTCATTTTTGGAGACTATTTATTATACAAAATATATTTTTTAGATTTACGTGTTACAATACATTCATTATTATTTTTTTATTATTTGCATATTTAAATAGAAATAAGTTCAGTGCAATTATTAAACCAGTGCCCAAATATTATGCTAATTTTGAAGTGATTTTAAGCATTTTAATTATTTTTTTCTGGGTGTACCGATTTGTAATTTGAACTTGAAAACTGTCGCATCACAATGCTTATTCAATTTGCCATTAAAAAACACAAATGCTTTAAGAAACAAATATTTTTCTACTGTTTTATAATTAAAATAAATCAGTCGCTCTATCTGTCCTAAGTTTTTCGTCCTATATAAATTTTACTTTAAGAAAATCCTTTTATTTTCAACTGAAATATCGGTAATTTTCGCTGTTGAGAAAGACCCAGTTCCCTTAGAGAAAAAAATGGAAACAGTTAAGACATTACGATATGTCACGTTTCACATGTTTTATTAAGTGTATTTAGTTTTTCACATGTTTTATTAAGTTATTAACCATTTTAATAACTTAATAATTTCAGTTAAATAAATATTTCCAAAAGTGTAAAATTGTTACCTAAAAAATATCGATGCAAATTCAAGATAAGCAATGGCTTAGACTAATTATTAAATCACGGAGCCTTATTAACAAGGCATTTGCTCTGTTTTAGCTTCATGCCTGTTTAATTCCCGCAAGGCATTTAAAATCTTGTTAAATTATTGGATATTACCAACAGACTACTAATGCATATTTAGTGCATATTTGCATATCTCTGTTGAACCATTTAGTCCCATATTAAATTAAATCAAGGGATATTACCAACAAATTCTAGTGTGATTTTAATGGTAGCTTGTATAATAGAGACAAGCATGTAGCAAATAGAATTTAGATTAGTTGTATATCATTATAAAACATTTACATTGCTATTTTTATGATAATTATAGTGCCATAAGAGTTTGTTTGGAAACAATTTTATATAAAGTTGGCCTTTAAAAGTTCAAAAAAGGTTTCAATAAATCTTAATAAGAATCTGTAATGAAGTTAGACTTTATTTTAAAAAGAAGGAAGAATACCTTGACATCAAGAATAAATAATAACTTAAATAAAAAAATATACATGTACGTAAAGAATACTATAAGAATAACTGATAAAGAATAAACAGCAATTAAAAGAAAGTCTTTTTATAATATAAAATGTTAGTTAAATAATATAACATAAACCACAAACCTGGATATCATACACCACAATACAGGTTATAATTTTAACAAATAACGATAACCAAGTTTACCTATGTTTCAGCAAAATTAAGGGAAAAATTCATTTGGATTTTTCAAGAAACAATCAGTTTGTAGTCATCTAATTTCAGACTCGTATCAAGATTTTACTCTTCTAACAATATAAAGTTGATAACAAATAAGAAAAACCCATTCAAAATTAATTATAATTGTATCACTTATCTATATGTTACATAAAGTCCAACATCCTAAGAAAAATTTTGGGCCCGGAGGATTTCAGGTTCGAGACCCTATTCCACCGAAGAACCGTCGTGTAAGGGGGTCTGTTGCACGTTAAATCCGTCATGACCAAACGTCCTCCCGCTGGTGTGGTGTGGTGTGGAGAGGGGGGTGCCAGCTCAGGTGTCGTCTTCGTCATCTGACCGCGGTTCAAAATTACGAGGTCCGTCCCAAAATAGCCCTTGTGTTGCCTCAAACGGGACGTTATTATAACTAAACTAAACTAAATCTAAGAAAAATTTATGATATTTTGAATAGGATCTTAAAATTTTCAATTACAATACAGCAAAACTTTTGTACATGACTATGGTATTATGCAGACTAACAGCATTTAAAAAAAATTATGTCTAATTCAACTAAGAAGCCTATTTTTAACATATTTCAATTATAAAATAGTTAGTTCTTAGTTCTTAGAGTTTTGACGCATATAATTCATTACTGAAAACTTTCTTAATATTTAATTAACCTTAATTACTCAAACTTGAATATAAATAAATAATTCATTTGATGAACTCTCGCTCTTTATCGAAACAAAACAAAAAGATTAGATTAAGATTATATTTCTAACAGAAAAAATGTGGGAGTTAATTTAATTTTTGGAATTACTAATTTTTAAAAATTTAAATAATGCGAATGCAAGATTAAAACTTTTACCCTTCGAAAAGTGAAAGGAATTTAGGATTAGATAATCGAAGTTCTGAAAAAAGAATTTGATGTTTAAAAGAAAAGAAATTTCATTTTTAAATAATTGATAAAAATTTATGCAATCTAATCAAATCATAAAAGAGTTATTTAATTTTATCCGAAAGTCTTTATGGCAGAATTTTAAAAAGGTGAGATGGAGTAGAACTACTTGTATGAATTTTGATTTTTAAGCACTAATAGGTGAGATAACTACGTACAGTACCTACGTTTGTGAAAGAAAAAGTCAAAATAAATAAAATCACTACCAAAATTAATATCCCTAAAAATAATCGTCACTTAAAAATCTCTGTAGCATTGAAATATGTCTATTACGCTCTAGGTTTGCATTAAATCATTGTTCACTTTTCAATAATTTGAATATTTTAATCATGTAAATTCAAAAGTCTAATTTTTTTCTTCATACATTTATCCATACTATACAGAAATGCGTTACTTCAAGTGCATTTAAAAACAAAACAATAACATTATTCATTGAATAATATATAATTTTTTATTTGTCAAATCTTAAATCTCTCATTTTACACATTCTTCCTTTACTTTTAAATTTAATGTATTATTCAGAATTACATGCAAAATAAAAACATTTATTTATAATTTGCAACGACTTATTTGCTTTTTTTAAAAATTCAGATGAATAATAATTTTTTTCGATACAACATATCATAATTTTATGTAAAATATATTGAAAACAAAAACAAGAAATCGATAGAACTATAATTTTTTTCTCTACAAATATTCCTTTACGTTTTGAATGCCATTGAAAGCAAAATAAAGAATAATAGAAGAACCCAGGAAACTTTAAAAAAAAATCAAAGTATTATTGATACACCAAGTCATAAAAGAGGATGGAATTTTAAATCCTCAATTTTTCAAAATTCTTTTTCTAAACCTCAGAAAAAGAATATTTACAACAAAATAAATAAAAACACAAACCTTCCTTTTTTTTTCTTTTCACAAAACAGGGTATATTAACTTAAATCATATATTAACAATATAATATATCTGTAAGTAAACAATTTTTATTCCAAGAATGCGCTTATTTGTCAACAAGTCATAAGAATTCTTTGCATCTTATTTATGAAATTCCACGAAAATCTTTAGCGTATCAAATGTATTTTCAACAAAATTTGCAAATCTTGAAAAATACTTAAAAGGTTTTTGCTCCGAGTTTCTATTGCATTTTCTAAAACTATCCCGCCACTGAACAAGCTTCAGGAAATTTCTGCGTACATTTTCCCTTATCAGATATCAATAAAAATATGTACAGAATACAAAATCTGTAATAAAATCTTTTCTCTCCAAAGAATCATTGAAAGAATTTTTTAGCATATGAATAGCAGGACATAGAATGCCAGTTCTAAAAGGATACGAAGAAAAAATATTGATATAAAAAATTGTTGCACGAAATTTTATTTCTAACTTAGCCTAAGCCCCTTCCTTCTTTTCAGATATAAGAAAAGAATATTCCAATGCATTCTTCCATACCTCCTCCATACATTATTTACTTTTTATTTATTTTCACAATTTTCAAACATTTTCACTTTCAGTCTAGAGAGTGCGAATTTGGAAAATGGAAAGAACGAAAATAAAGTGGACTTTTCTTATTCATATGTATACATTACTCTGGCCAAGACTTCGCGCGATAACAACAGCAACAAAAACATTCCATCTTCTTGAAAAATCGACCAATTGAATTTCAAATCATGGTCTTCATTTTTGAATCAAAGTCAGAGGCAGATTACAATCAGCCTGAGAAATGCTTATTGACGTTGCGGTTTCTGAAGCAAAAAAATATCCGTCACAGGATAGAAAGATTCAAGAGTTTCGAATGAGAATGGTTTTTTTTAAAGAAGAAAGTTCAAAGGCCGCTTCATGATGTGTTTTAAATATACTTTTGTTTAAGAATAAAAATGTTACTTTGAAAACTTGTGAACAGTGGAGAATGCAATTGAAATTTAGAAATATCTAAAAAATTTGAATTATTTTTCCTAAGTTCAAAGCAAATCTTACGAAAGTTCTCCATTTTAATGCTAAGTAAATTAAATAATTTAAATGAATGCTAAATATTTCATTTTGCATACGTGGGAAAAGTTTATCATAAAAAATATTCATTCAGTTCTTGAATATTTTTTACGTTCAAAACATTCATAAAAATAACACTTATATTTACAGAATAAGGATAAAAAATGAAATTGGTATAAATGGAAGACCGGCAGAAGTTCTGTCTTCCATATATTATTAAAGAAATGAACACAAAATGCCAATTTTCTAACATAAAACTAAATCATGAGTGACTGAAAGGAAATAATACAATCGCATCTATTGGGTAAAACTGTTATTGATGATATAATTAATTTGCACTTATTTTGAATCAGATACACACAGGCTGTTAAACAAGGGGCAAATGCGAAATGGAAAATGAAAAAAAATAGGCACACTTTATGCGTATGATTTATGTTTTAGTTTTCATAAAGCAAATGATAAGATTCAAAAAACATATGAAGATATTTTTACCAATTGAAATAATTATGGGTAAATTTGAAGAGAGAAGCTCAATCATATGTTGCTAATGAATTTGGAATTGCCAAAAGCCCATTGGATGTCCGTAAAACAGATTTTGTAAAGCTGTAACCGATACTTGAAATTACAATCCAAATCAATCACCCCAAATTATTGCAATGGGAACTGCTGTCCGACAAGTAAAATTCATAAAAAATGTCCGAAAACCTATCCATAAACTATTGTCCGAAAACTTATTCCTTGTACTACTAAAACTGGTGCAAGGAATAAGCATAAGCATTGATATTTGAATCTGTCATCAAACGGTGTCTCAGAGATTCAGTTTTGTTAGTTTTGTTTACATGTAAACCAGCAAGATTTATTCTATTGAGATAAAATCTTAAGAAGAAAATAACAAAATAGATACACAAACAAAAGATAAGATATGAACAGTGCCACGAGCACGCCAATTAGACTAATCAACAGTGAGAAACTATACCAATCATAAAAGAAAGCAGATTTTTTAAAATCTGTTTCAAAGCATTAGTACAATTAGTTTGAATCCGGTAAAATATGGTTGGAAATCCGGTTGGAAGTTGCCCATTGTAGAGATAATAGTGTAGAGTGGTATAGTTTAAAAAAAATGCATAACTTTACGTCATATAACGAAGACATCTTAAAGTATATCTTTGTAGAATTAATGGCAAATGAACTGGAAAGCTTTAATGTTAAATGGGTTTACATAACTAACTTTAAGTCATAGAAAGAATATATGAATATACAAGTATTTTGTAGGTTAATATAGTGCCTCGTGTTCGTGACTTTCATGATCTATAGGTTCGTGATTTCATGATTATCGAAAATGTTTCATGCCTTATGGATAAAATTCACTGTCATCTTATGTAGTGTTTAAATAATCTTTTTCAAAATTAAATGATTTATCGAATGGAGTCAAAACACTCACAGGAATTAGAATGTTATAGAAATAAGTACAGTATCCAGTTGGGGGACTCATAGCAGAGTCCAATCAGATACTGATAACAAAAAACTTTATTATAATGCTTTAAAGTGAAATGGCAAAATTTACCACACATTTTTCTGGATAATCTGATCAAGATTAAGCACAATCGATGCTATGACATCAATATATAGGTTGATAGATATACATCATAAAGAAAATTGTAATAAATTTTTATCATTCTTTTTTTTAGCTCGTCATAAACTGCAGCATTTTTTAATTTTTTTTTTTTTGTATTCAACATTTTTTACATTGCCACATATTTGTTATTTTGACGACCATTTTCTTTTAGACCTACTTATAATATATTCATGGGTAGAATCAAATAGAATAATTATAAATTATTTTTTACAAAATATTGCAGCCCCTTAATTTATGGACTCGTGTATATAAAGGAATACTGTGTAAAATTACAGTTTTATCAATGTATCATAAATTGCACCTTTTCTGCACCTTTGAAATTGGTTGATAATTTTGGACTTAATACCAGTATCCATAACAAAAATTGTAAATTGAAATTATTGTCCAGTGAAATTTTTTTTACACTGGTTTGATCCTGTAATCCGAAGTATTGTAGAATGGTAATATTTCAGTCTTACTAATTATATTTTCTTTCATATGTTTAAAATTTATTCTTAAATATATAGCAGCAACAAAGATATGAAAGATGTATTTATTACCTTCTCAAAAGGTGAGACTTCAGTTAGTAAAAAATTAATAATTAAAACAATGAAAAGAATTATCGTAAAATATACTAAAATTATTTATTAAAAAACGTATTAAAATTAGAGAAAAAATTGTGTGCGCATAAAATTAGAATCACTGAAATTTATTTATTTTTACAATTTGAAGTTAAAATTATAAAAAAAACTTACTCTTTGAGCTTTAAATATAGTTTTTGTGCAATAGTAAGTATCCAAATTTAAAGCAAAATCTTCCAAAATTTAACTATTTTTTAATTAGAATTTTGGGAACTTCTTTAGTGAACACCTAAGAAACAAAAATAATTTAATACTAAAGCTAAAATCTCTAAATCGAACGGTATTGGTAGTTTTAACAATGTAGAACGTTTTGAATGATTTTTTTTTACCCTACATGTCTAAGATAACATGCCAATTTATAAAATAATACGTTATAATTCATCGTTATTACAAGATAAAATGCATGTTTTTAAATATTATCATGTTAAAAAATTGTGAATTGAAATAAATATTTAATTTTACATCAACTAAATTAACATCATTGAAAAGATTTTTTTTGATTTTAAACAGTGAAAAAAAATCTTTTTGCGCGAAAATATTTTCTGATGATATAGCAAAAAAAAAAAAAAAAAAAAAAAAAAACCATCAAAGTCTAATTTAATTTTTCCAACAAAATATTAAAACCTTTTAAAAAGTAAAATTTTTGGATAAATATTTGATGGAAAAGTAAGTGTCCATCACTTAAGTGAGCCATTTTTTGTTCCGTTTTAAACAATTGTATTTTTATTAAATTAATATTTTAATATTTTGACAAAATGTATGTTATGTAATAATTGTTACTAACTCTTTAAATATGAAACACACCCAAAAAATTTTTGTACATGTTTATTTATTTATTTTATTACAGATTCCTTTTGTAAAGCACAAGTGTCCCATCTCTTTTGTGAGACACTGTATATTTTGTATATGCTTATAGTTTTAAGACCATCGTTTTTTAAGTAGTTTTTTTTAACCTGTTTTAAACCGATTATTTTAAATGATTCGTTTTATTTTCTTAGAGTTTGATGCATTTAAAATTAAACATTGTTAATTAATCTATCTGTTCAGGATGAATCTTAGAAAATTTTGTTGACAAATTCTTGAGATATTACATAAATTAAGAAAGATATTCTTTAGTACCCATAAAGTTTAAACACTCAGTGACTGTTTTCAGTAATCATATTACAAAAAAATACTTTGTTTCAGTAAAAAATATTATTATATTAATTGCAGATTAATCCTTTCCTCTTTAATTTAAAGTATAAATTCTACGGGAGCTAACAGAAAATTAGAGAGATACATATTACGTTATGACTGAAGGTGTTTATAATATTATGAGCGAATTATATGACTATCAAAATTTGAAGTTTTAAAATATTTTGATAAAGAAGCTATTATAGTAGGAATTGCATAAAATTTTTAATTATTAAAATTTTAACAAACATTAAGATTGGCGAATCGGCTGGTCGCCAAAGGCGGCTAGTTATAAATAGAGATTAAAAAGTAAAAGGTACAGAATTGAGAATAAATTTTATAAACAGATTTCAGCAATTATTGTTGCTCATGTTGAATTTTCTGAAAAAAATTGATGTTTTAGAGCATTTTAATAAAAAATATTTAAATTTCTGAATAAAAATAATAAGTTTTGTTCCTTACTATTACTAAAAATTCATCATTTTATTTAATATATGAACGTCCCACATTCATAATGAAAATTAAGCCATCCCATGAAGTACAGTTTTAGGAAAAAATTAACAAAAGAGCACTCCATCGTTACCACAAAAATAAAACACAAGAAATTGCGAGATAAATATAAAAATTAAACATTCAGCATGCAATTTATGTAGAAAAATTTAAGCTCTTAGAACCATGATACCTAAATAAAAGTACTAGTTCACAAAAATAAAAATAAGAAAAATTGAAGCATAAATGTATACCAATCTATTCAATATCGTTTTGATAAACTCTTCATATTTTTTAGCAATAGTTAATTTTTTGCCAAACTAGAATGTCGCAATATTTTTTATAAGAAAGGATAATCACTAATATTTTTTTTCTACGAAGAGACAAAAACTAAAATTTATTAAAATGAGAAATTGTGGAATGCTCCGAGAGTAACTTTTTAAGCGGAAAATAAATAAAAGCGAACCAAGTAATCAAAGAATAATTGCCTTCCAGAAAATGAATTTTTGTTCTTCGTTTTTATGAGCAATTTAACATTTTGACTCATATGAATTACTCCTACTTCTGTTCAAAATAGTCTGGCATTTAATTTTTCAAGACACAAATTATTAAAGCGTCCTTTTAATTTATATGTCCATTCATCATTCGCATAAATGCATTTCAGCGTCGTTCACACATTGTTTGTAGAATTGTCCTGCATGAGAAAAATAGACCAATTAATTTTCGTTAATGCTTTTCATTCGCTTATCGCTACAAAAATCTACACAATTTAAAAGTATTGTTTATAAATGCAATTACCATAATTCTCCTAATGTTTTAGAACTGGATTCCTTCAGTAGCAATTAATAAATTCAGTGCCAATTCGTCAACACAAAAACGACACAGAAAAATACATTTTAGTTCTTTATAAAATAAAAATTGTTCTATCCTATCTCAAATGTCAAATTTTCTATATTTTGATGCTATTAAATAAACAGGATTTAATATTTGGTTAATCTGTTCATTTTTAAGCTAACACAGATGATAATGGAAGAGATATTCCTATTTTTAATCAATGTTTAAAGATTAACAGTTAACTAGAAATGGCTGCCTTTTATTTAAAAAGGTCTATATTATATTATATTATGTGAAGAGAAAAATATAGAGGGTCACCCAAAAAGTTTAACAAATTTTATTTCCCTAAATACTGAACCAATATTATTTCCAATAACAAAATTTCATAAGGTGAAAATTGTAGAAAAACACTTTGGCTTCTAGATATTGATAAAAAGAAGTTTTAAAAATTAAAATTTTATACGTCCCCTACAGTGAGAAAGTGTCAAATGGTATGTTTCTCTTGCAGTCATCTAATTCCTATACAAAAATGCTTATTTTTAAATTTAGAGAGACTTTATCATAAATTTAGAGAGAAGTATTTATAACAGTAATAAATAATATTACAGAAATAAAAAATAAAGAATAGTTATATAATAGTACACAACCCAAACTGCAAGACTTGAAAGAAATTTACTAATCACATATAGTGACGTTACTTTGATTGATTGATAGTTACAACATCGACTTAATATAGAAGGGAAGAGGAACTGAGCATATTGTTACGAAATCTCTGGGGTTCGTTTGGATAGTGGGAGTTATATGGTGTGGAGAACGCTCAATCAGCAATAGAAAATACGACGTTTATTTACACGAAGACACACAGGACAGCACAAAGACGACAACTATATACAGCACAAAAGACGATTATCTTCAGCCGAGACGTGCAGCATACAACAAGACTCTACTGCAGAGAGTAGCACACAGCTTAGTTCAGCACTAGCTGCACTCCGTCGCTGCTCCGCTTATGTCTGGAAGGCCAGTTCTTCACCGCCGATTCGGACTACTCTTCATCGTCGATCCCGACTACTCTCGCACTACTCAATTCACCACGACGACTCTGGTTCACTACCCCTCCCCGGCAGTTGCAGTTCCTTTTATAGGTCTCAGGAGGCGGGGCTAGAAGCCTCTCAACCAATCAGGAACGTTCGAGGCGTAACTCGGTTCCTACTGGACGGAGCGGGAAAATTCCTGATGTTTCGGGTATAATCTATCTTGGCGCCAAAGTCGCCAAATTCGTCGCCAAATGGCCGCCAAGCTCTGGGACCTCCTATGGAACCAATTATGCTGGGAAGCCGCATCACAGATTCGTAACAATATTTTAGAGAAATAAAATATAATAAAATTATTTACTCACAATTGTATGCTCTCTAAAAGAATAACATAGTTCAATCACAAAAAACATTCAGAAATGTTGACGATTTATGCTATATGTTATTATAATACTAGCCTGGAAAAATACAGACGTTATTTTCTGAATTTCCATAATTCTAAGAAATCAGCTTACAGAATTTTTCAAACAATGGCAAACGACAAGATTTTTACTTTCCCTGGGAAAAATGAGAATGATACAAATGATACAGAAATTGACATTTTGCTTATTATTCAAATTACCCTCATGCTTAAGATTCCAAACTCAAATTCCAAAAAAGACAAAGCGGTGAATATTTCAACTTAATAGCCAGCCTTCATGTAGCATTCGAAGAACTCATGGATTCTTACTTACCAGTTACATGGGAAGCTATGCGATCGACGTCTAGAATTTTGCATTTGGGTCCTACTTCAGATAAAATGAAATCCTTTCTTTCTGAGAAATGTAATTTGGACAGATGAATTTGTTTCAAACTGGAAATCTTCAAAACGATAACTTTTAGAACTGCTAAATTCAATTCTTTATAAAAAATGGTTTATTATCATCTAACATTTTCTATAAAGACGCGGTGTGGAAATTTTAGAAACTCGTTTGTTATTACCAATTTTTAAACAGTGTATTGAATAGTTATTGATATGCTCTGTTACTTATAATTGGTATTACTTCTGAAATAAAGAATGAAACGCCTTTGGTTACTCATGGTCTGTTAATTGCTGACAAATTCAAAGGCAGGTTTTTATAGCATAAATGGTGGATTGGATCTCATTCACATAAGTATTCTTAACACAATGCAAATTTGTATAGATGTCGAATAATGCATTATTGCTTTTTGATTCGAACTTCATAACTTTTTGTTTAATAACCTTTTGTGGAATGCATATTATCCTTGAAAATTACAACGTTCATGTTCAAATATTGGTCAGAGATATGAAAAAATGGTCTAAGTCAACAAGTTCGTATTTAATCCCTCAGAAAAGTTTATAAAAAGAAGTATGAAAATTTGTTTCATTATAGGTAGATGAGTGGAAGAAAAACATTTTACTCATTGACAATTTTTCGTTCTAGGAGCAGTAAAAAAATTTAATTCTTTTAACCTTTTATTATGACTCTGTTTCTGTATATATATATATATATATATATATATATATATATATATATATATATATATATATATATATATATATATATATATATATATATATATATATATATATATAGATAGATAGATAGATAGATAGAATCCCTGCCTGAGGGTGACCCTTGAAAAAGTCTTCAGGCCGCCGGATTCTTTTTTTATTTGGTTTATTTGATTTTCCTATTAACTTGATTTTAATACTTTTATCTCAATTCATCTGTGTTTTACAAGTAGCTGCATTTGCGCTCTCTAAATACTATGAAGTTTTTCCTGGTCCTTTTTTTTTGGCTTTAGTTTGAATGAGAAATAATTTTTAGTTGCGATTCCGAAACTATTTCGTTTCGTTTTCAAAATATTTCTTACTTTTGATTGTTTACTTATATATATATATATATATAATTGCTGAAATTAATAAACATTTGTTCCACTTTTAAGGGACACATTGTATATAATTAATACATTAATAATACATTCTCCAAAAAAGTTTAAGAATATAGGGAAACCTGGACACTAAATGATCTTCCGAAATTAAAGATTTGGCATAATGGAAAGGGTTTGTATTCTATTCTGAAAAGCCAATGTAATGGCATAAATGTATCAGAAAAAAACAGAAGGACTCTGACATAAATATACCATTTTTTATTCCTCTGGGGATTTAAATTTTGCATTAGTCAAAATCTACCAGCAACAGTTGAAATTATTCTAATGCATATCACTGAAATATCAATGAACTTCGTTTAACGATTTGAATTGAATACGTCGATCCAGTTAAATGTAATACAATCGATACCAATCAATGCACTAAACGTCAGTATCGCAATTAGACACAGTAGAAGCGCTAATGAATGTTTAAAATGGAGAGTAAGACACTACTTGTTAGGCAGAGTGAAAGAAACAGAAGAAGAGAAAAGAAAAGAAAAATTTATTCTTGTAGACAAGATGAAAAGCAGACGCCGAATTTCAAAGTTTACTCTAAAGGTTCTTTTCTTTAGTGAAGAAAGAGGAAAAGAGGATTTTTTCCGAGTCTAGAGAGTCTAGACCACTTTACAGAAGATTTATTTATGTTCTAGAACAGTAACCCAAAGCTCCTTATTTTTAATGCTATTGGTATTTAAAAGAAAAAAAAATCTTAACACATTTGATTTGAACTGAAGGCTAGGATGAAAGAATATTTGAATTAGTTTATTTTTTTAGTTTCAATAAATTAAAATATAGTTAAGTAAAATTTGATATTTTATGTACAAAAAAATATGTAATTCTAAACTAGAGTAGAACAATTTATCTTTTGTTTGCGTTCTATTTGACAAATATTTTCGACTTGATTGACATAGTCAGAATATGGTTGCTTATTAGAAATAGAATTTTAGAGAAAGTCGTGTACGAAATTCAACAAAAGGCTATTTTCTAACGCGTTGTTAGCATATTGACTACCGCGCTGAGCCTTGCTGAATTTCTTACAATCCGATTTATATGGGCCCGCCGGTTACCGGTGACCTCCAAGACAATGAAGGTGTAAATAATATTTCAAAAATGCTAATGTGCTAGGAATTTCTTTCATTTTGTTTTCGGTTTTTAGCTTATAATTTATATTTCATTGTCATAAACATTAAAGAATCGCGATATTACTTTTTATCTGAAATGATTCTTTATTTTCTGTCACGTAATAACAATTGGTGCAGAATAAAAAATTAGTTATTTGAATCTAATAACTAACTTTTGAAAGCATTAAAATGATATATTTTTATGAGAATACGGAAATATACAAAAATTTAAAAGTTTATTACATCAAGAAGTGAATGAACAATCGATTATAGAATTCCATCTCTGCAATCATGAAATAAATCGAACAAATCAAACTAAATGACAATCTAATTAAATAAAAAATAAAAAAAAATATTATTGAATGTTCCTTTTATAACCAAAAATAGCACTACCGGAGTTAATTCGTAAACGATCAACAATAGTTCGGCTTGAAAGCATAACTTAATTCTTGAACTGTCAACAAAAAGCTGTTCCGAATACACACGAGCAAATTTTAACAAATTTGACAAATCGCATGACAAGCATAATTTAATGTATCAGTTTAAAATGTTTTTTTCAATGCATATGTGATACTGCACCTCTATCTTTTTCTCCTACAAACCAATAATGCATTTTTAAATTAAACTGATACAGTACGTTTAGAATTAAGAGCAGTAAACAGTATTAACTGTTTCCTTCGCTAATATATAAGCATATATATAATAAATACATATAATGTATAACGCTAATATATAACATATATAATATATAATCATATATAATATATTTATAGAAAATTGAACTTGTAAACAAAATTTCAAAAACAATGATTATTTAAAATAACATTTATTTAAACTTATAAGAAAATTCCAACAAACCTTTCACAGTTTTCTACCCGAAACTTTCTCACATACTCTCCAATAAATATCGTATCTCCTGCTCAATAAATATCGTATCTCCTGCTCAATAAATATCGTATCTCCTGCTCAATAAATATCGTATCTCCTGCTCAATAAATATCGTATCTCCTGCTCAATAAATATCGTATCTCCTGCTCAATAAATATCGTATCTCCTGCTCAATAAATATCGTATCTCCTGCTCAATAAATATCGTATCTCCTGCTCAATAAATATCGTATCTCCTGCTCAATAAATATCGTATCTCCTGCTCAATAAATATCGTATCTCCTGCTCAATAAATATCGTATCTCCTGCTCAATAAATATCGTATCTCCTGCTCAATAAATATCGTATCTCCTGCTCAATAAATATCGTATCTCCTGCTCAATAAATATCGTATCTCCTGCTCAATAAATATCGTATCTCCTGCTCAATAAATATCGTATCTCCTGCTCAATAAATATCGTATCTCCTGCTCAATAAATATCGTATCTCCTGCTCAATAAATATCGTATCTCCTGCTCAATAAATATCGTATCTCCTGCTCAATAAATATCGTATCTCCTGCTCAATAAATATCGTATCTCCTGCTCAATAAATATCGTATCTCCTGCTCAATAAATATCGTATCTCCTGCTCAATAAATATCGTATCTCCTGCTCAATAAATATCGTATCTCCTGCTCAATAAATATCGTATCTCCTGCTCAATAAATATCGTATCTCCTGCTCAATAAATATCGTATCTCCTGCTCAATAAATATCGTATCTCCTGCTCAATAAATATCGTATCTCCTGCTCAATAAATATCGTATCTCCTGCTCAATAAATATCGTATCTCCTGCTCAATAAATATCGTATCTCCTGCTCAATAAATATCGTATCTCCTGCTCAATAAATATCGTATCTCCTTCTCAATAAATATCGTATCTCCTGCTCAATAAATATCGTATCTCCTGCTCAATAAATATCGTATCTCCTGCTCAATAAATATCGTATCTCCTGCTCAATAAATATCGTATCTCCTGCTCAATAAATATCGTATCTCCTGCTCAATAAATATCGTATCTCCTGCTCAATAAATATCGTATCTCCTGCTCAATAAATATCGTATCTCCTTCTCAATAAATATCGTATCTCCTGCTCAAAAAAGTGTGAAGCTTTGGTAAGGGCAAGAATAATGTATATGATACTGGGGAATTTTAATTACGAAAATTAGATCTTGGCATGAATCTAGCACTTTTACTGAAACTATAGCGAGAATGTTTTGGGCACCTTTTTACCAATTAATACTAAAGTTCGACAAAAAAAAAATAGACACACAATAAGGTTTTTCATTTCATGGATTTAAATCATTGCGTTTATGATAGATTGCGCTTACACACATGCAAAACTACAGACAGACTAACACTCAAACTATTGACGAATTTGATTCAAAATAGGAAAACTATCCATATTTGAGACGTTAATCCTTTGTGCCAAGTTTTATATATCTAGCTTTTTGCGTTTTGTAGTTATAGAGTAAGCTTATGCTCAATCAGTCCCCACAAACTTTCTGTGACTGGATTTCGTTCAAAATCTGACAAAAATCTACAAATTTGATCGTGATTCTGTAGACTAAATTTCAGCTGTCTAGATGAAAGCGTTTTTAAGACATCACAAACCTATACACATATACAGGGTGTTAATAAAGTCCCGGATCCATTTTGATGTTTAATAACTCATAAAATAATAAAGATAGATTTAAATTAATAACATAAATGGTTAAATAGACTCAAAAAGTTTCATGACCCTTGTCAATGAACTTCCACGTGTGCCCCCTTCGTCGCACGGAGAATATTAAGTCGATAGTCAATTTCACGCCAGGTAGCGACAAGCATGTCGGCATCCACAGAGCCATTTGCGCACTTTAACAATGCCAGAAACACGAAAGGATGCTTCATCGGAGAACATTATGCTCTTCAGAAAATCAGCAGCATCTTCTATCCTCCTTAGCATATCTGTTGCAAAGGCCATCCTCCTAGGCCTATCGTTCGGTTCCAAAACTTGAACAATTTGAACTTTGTATGCCTGTAGTCTTAATTTTTTCTTAATAACCTTGTACACCGTCGAAATTGGCATATCCAATTCTGTTGCCGCTGATCTCACAGATATTCTAGGATTGTGTAAAAATGTCTCTCTGACACGCTCAACATCAAAATCACTTGTGCAAGGACGTCTGGAACGTTTCTTATCTTCGATACTTCCAATTTCTAGAAAATTCTTTTTCCACCGCAAGATGCTGTTTTTGGATGGAGGATCTTTTTGGTAAATTCTTCTGAAATTTCTCTGTGCTTGCACTATCGATTTCCTTTCTATGAACCACCATAAAATCTGTGCTTTCTCTTGTGGTGTATGCATTCTCCCTAATATCCGCTCGAATAAAACATCACATACAAAAGTACTACATAGAACAAACACATCAAAAGTAAACATAACATTGCAATAGTTGCCAAAAACAAAAGAGAGAAAAATGCAATTAATAAGCAGACAATATTTAGAAAAGTACAGATATTTAGACTGGAAAATGAAATTATCTGAAATTAACCACACGCGTAGACGATATTTACAAAAGTAAAAATATTCAAACCTGAAAAGGAAAATATATGAGTTATTCCATCAATAAATGCCATAAGTGTGTTTATATCTTTATTATTTTATGAGTTATTAAACATCAAAATGGGTCCGGGACTTTATAAACACCCTGTATAATGCCAAAAGTGCGTTTTTCGGATAGAGGGAAGTCCGATAAGAGCAGAATTGTCAAAATTTCGAATTCAAATTCTTTGACGATTGGAATATTTCTTCTATACTTAGTATACAAGAAAGAAAAAAAAAAGTTAAAATATCTTCTTTCAGAATTTAAAAGCCAAGCCCTCTTTATTCCTACCACAATTATTTGTGTAAACAGTAAAGTTAAGGAACTTGGATTTTGATATTCAAGATGTGTACTCTCGCGTATCGAGTAGAAGCTCTTTTTCTGAATGGAAGAGTTAATCACGTGCCTGTTGTACAGGTATTTACAACTGCTTGCGCACACTTTATAAAGGCTTAGCATTTAGACAATGCATCACCAACAAAGTATGGCAAGTCAAGGAAAATGACCTCAGATGCTCTCTGCACATTTCAACATCAAAACCATTCCTCGTGTTTATTTATTTATAATAGCAGGAAAGCTTTCTGTTAAATTTACACAATTAGACACGTTTTGTGTTTCGTATCACAGTGATAGGAGAAAGAAAATGAGTATATAAATGAAAATCTTCCCTTTCACAGATTGTCATAAATTTATTTCATACCCACAGTTTTTGTGTCAAGATCGCTATAAATATCATTCATTTCCCTTGTTCCCTTTTGGTATTAAGCTCAAAGACAGGCAGTCAGACAGACATTATTCCAAAAATGTTTTTTTTTCTAGGTGAATGAAGTCAAAAACGAACGTTCATCATAGTCACGTCGAATTTCTTGATATTTGTAACCCTTTATATAATTTACATGCAAGAAAATAAAAATAGTACAAAGTGGTGTTAAAATATAAACTTCAGCCAAAACTAAATTAAATAATATTTCCCGATTTAGTGAAATAACATTTCAGAAGTTTCATGGTTAAAAGGTAACAATCAAAATTGATCGAAGCGGATTACCCATACAATTAGGCGGCGAATGTGTCACTCGTGGCACTAAAATGTTTGCAGGGGTAATCGAGTTTCCATAAAATTTCTATATAAAGCATTCGCGAAGTTTTATTGCCAAAGTGCCCCTTAATAGCTAAAAGGCTTCATGAATCGCCTGATATTTTCTCTTTCTTTCAGTAAAATAGTCAACACCGATACTTTAAACACAACTTCCACCCATAATGTTGATGAAAAAGAAAATGGAGATGCTTTTTAAAGTAAATTAAATTACTTTTCTTGCAGTTGGTGTATACATTTTTTTTCATTACGTACAAGTGTTTTATAGTTGCAAACGCAAGTGGATAACTCTAAACTCTGCATTAAATTCTCAAAGGAAAAATAAGGGAATCAAAAATTTTAAATAGAAATTTCTTCGATAGAAACTTTAAACAACGAAGATATTTAATTTCCAGAAGAAATAAATAATAACTTCTGATAATATTCTAATAAAGCATGAAAATGTGAAATTATTTTCTCGAGGTTAAGATTTCGGTATCAGAAATTTTAAATAGGTATATTCTTTCGATAGAAATTAACCAACGAAAATATTTAATTTCCGGAAGGAATAAATAACTTCTGTTACATTTCTAATAAAGCATGAAAATATGAAATTATTTTCTCGGGATCAGATATGTTAAAAAGATACATTTTTGCGATAGAAACTTTAAACAGCGAAAGTATTTAATTTCCAGAAGAAACAAATAATAACTTTTGTTAATGTTCTAATAAAGCATTAAATATCAAATTATTTTCTCGGGTTTAAGATCTCGAGACCAGAAATTTTAAATAGATATATTTTTGCGATAGGAACTTTAAATAACGAAAATATTTAATTTCCAGAACAAATAAATAATAACTTCTGATAATATTCTATTAAAGTATGAAAATATCAAATTATTTTCGCGGGATAATGTAAAAAAATGAAACTTCCAACATCATTTATTATACTTTTTTTATGTCTCTTAAAAGATTTAAAAGAACTCTAAAATATATTTCCACGGAATTTAAATCCATTTATGAATACAAATATTCTGAAAAACAAGTGAATGCAGATTCTCGATTCAATGTCTTTTTATACCTCAAAGAATATAAAAGAATTACTTAAGAAAATATGAAATTACGAAACGTATCTAAGGAAAAAAAAAAACATTCTTTATAATTCAAGAATGATAAAATATCTTGAATAGAAAGGAATTACCATATCATAATGATATTTTCACCTCTTCTCGTCTAAGAAGGATTAGTAGCAAAACAGAATTTAAATCCGAAAGAAAAACGATTTTATTGACTGAGATCTTATTAGCTGGTGCACAGCGAAATTGATACGAATGTTTATCTATTACCATCAGGTGAGGGGTGATTATTTATAGATGAATACATTTACACACATGAGCGTTTCAAAATGGAATAAATTAGAGATAATCGAGTTGGAATTCTATGAAAGTAGGTGGAAATGTTCTGGAATGGAATATTAGAAAAATATCTTTTGACAAATATTTCGGAAATGATAATTAGTTACAAATTAAATATGAAGCAAAAGGGGGGGGGGAGGGTTTGTTATTGTACAGGTGAAAATCTATTAAGATTTGGAAAATTGAGCTAATTGATAAAAGCAAACAAAAACGAAGTAGCAATAAATGTATTCAGAAATTCCGCCTCATTTTAATATCATTATCTTGGTAGTTTATATTAAGCTTAAATTCTTGTTTCCAAAAGAATAGGGTTCAAAAGAAATTTAATGAATTCAAAATAGGATTTTCTTAATTGCCAATTAAAATTAATAATTTGAGTGAATTTAAAAATGATTGGTCTCCAACAAAGGATTGGACTAAATCTCTTTATATAAATTCATCGTTTTCGGAACATTGAATCGTTAAACATCAACTAAGTAGCGATCAAAATAATTTTGTGTAAAACAGGTATTTTTGTTTACATGGTTGCCTTCTAAGAAGGTAAAAATAATAATAATAATAATAAAAAATTGCGACAACTCTCCAATGATGTTTCCTCCCCTAAAAGATTTTAGAAATTTTTTTCTCATTTACGGATTTTTCATATTTTTTTTACCTTGCTCTGTAATATCATGCTATGTATTTATTATCATTATAATAATTACTAATGAGAAAAGTCAAGAATACGCAACTCTAACTGTAGGAACAATGGATTGGACTTCCCACCAAACTGAAATGGGGGCCCGCATTTGCTTTTCGTTTTAAAAGAATATGCTGTTTTAAAAGGATATGTTGAGATCTCGTATTTGTGTAATTAAAAGTTAATAAGTCTTTAACCATCGATTATTAATATTATTATATTTTAGAACATATTTACTTTCTCATATTCAAAGTTTAAAAAAAGTATTGCAATCATAAAAAAAAAAAAAAAAAAAAAAAAAAAAAAAAAAAAACTAACTCGAGATTTTGACGATTTTCCAAGTTGCAGACCTTCCTGAGTTCGAGAAACACATTTTTGAAAAATTTCTGTCCTCAACCCCTTTGCGTTGGACGGATGATACAGACTTTAAACCAAATTTACAGATTTCTATCAAATTTTGAGCAGCATATATGCAGAGGAAGTTGTCTGTCCGGCTATTCGAATATAATTTAACAGAATAACTACAAAATGAAGAATGCTAAATAAATAAAATTTGGTGCCCAGATTTATCTATATTAAAGAAATTTATCAAATTTTGAGAGAAATCCGACAAGGGTTCAAACAAAGGTCGATCTGCACCTTCAGAAATATGTAAACGCGATATGTTAAAAACTCAACGACAGATATATCAAATTTGATATGGGATTTTGTGATTACAAGTGCAGTTTTGTATTAAATTTTGATCTCAATCATTTAGCAAAAATGCGACTAACATCCAAATTCGATTTACAGATACTATTAACCATATTCCGTGGATCAACCGCTAAAAATCTGCCAATGATCACATGATAGATTAATTAAAAAAGCCACATTCACTCTAAAGGTAACTATTTTATTACTATTGTCCACCAATGACATGCAAGTCATTTTCTACCTTACCGAAGGTCTACAATTTTTTGCGAGCTGTTACAGCTGATAATACCTATAATACAGAATATGCGAGAAAGTTTTCGGGAGACTTCAGCTGGTTTGAATTTTCTCCTCTCATTTCAAGATATTTCGCAACTTTGACAAAATGATTGTTAATAAGAACCATTTGTGTTAACCCTCTTGCGTACAACTGCCTACTTCTGACTCGTGCACCGAATTACAGATTTGAATAACAAAGCTCCTGTGCAATAATTAAAAAAATAAAAATCGCGTGAACATGTTAAACATCTGAAGCGTCCTTGACGTTTTTATACGAATTGAAATAAAATTTCATCTAAATAGGAATTTAAATTCTTGGAATTAAGAATTAATGAAAGCATAACAGTTTGTGGAATTATTTATATGGATTCAATACGAAAAAAAGAATTGCAACGTAATTAAATTATCTCTTCTGAATATATGAAGTGGGTAAGCTTAGCTAAGTTAAAATAGTGTCCCGTTTCCGAATTCAGGAGCGTCTAATTTATGATGAATCCCAACATCTTGAAACGCACTCAGATGACACTTACTTCCAGAGCATGTAAAGCACATTCCAAAATTCTACAATTTATTACAGTGATGGCGTTTGAGCCACTTTAGCAAACTTCATGCGCTTTTAATCAATTTATATAGTGGATCTTCATTCAAATCCAATGAGATCGCTGAAACCTATCCAACCGCTTTCATGACCTAATATAGTCTTTTTTGCAGTGCTGAATGGAAATTCAGTATTGCAATTTTGAATTATATATATCAGTTACACACAGGCTCAGGCTATTATCAACATCACAAATATTACCATATCATCCAATGTAGTTATACAGGATGTTTTTAAATTCATAAAAATAAAACTTTATGGATATGTTATGCATACAGAAACAAGTCATTTTCGATAGAATTGACTGAATTCGATAGAATGCAAGAGAAGTCACAACGGAAGTTCTTTATCTGGGAATTAAGCAATCCAAATTTACGATTTCAACTAACAGTTATATCAATGGAAAGCGTATATAAATTCGAATGAAAAACTCTTCGCCCGCTTAAATTCAGCAATCCAAAGATACATATGCGTCCTATTTGTCAACATTGTATTTATCGTGATGTACAAAGTTGTAATGTTTTGTTTCTGCAAACGGACATGAGTGATATAGTAAATCTACATTTTATTTTGTTCATTTTATATTATATATATATATATACAGACAGAGCCCTCTTCGAGGTTAAAGTCTTAGGTTGAATTGTAAATCTTTAATACGTTATTATACGTTCCTTGAATTTTATCTTATAATACGTCCCTTGAATTTTATCTTATAGCTTTAGAAACTTCCTGTAGTAACATTAAATTTTGAAGTTATACCAAGATTATTTTGATTAAATGAACGTAATCAGCCAAGATAGAACTTTTTCGCTTGAACCTTCCACACACCCTCAATCAGATATCTGGAAATTAAGAAAATCTACTTGCCGTAATACTGCAACGGACAAACCCAACAGTTTAATAAGATTTCCGATTTCTTAATGGATTTATAAAAAACTATCTATTTAGGATAATCAATCAAAATTTAAATTACTTTTTTGAAAGAAAAAAATTAGAAATCTTTACTTATTACCCATTGATTACAATAATGTTGATTCTCGTCTGATTAGATGCTTTTATGTGTAATTATAGATTAAAACTTTGTAAATAGCTATATAATAAATTAAAAATAATTACAAAAATGTTAATTTATGGACTAATAAACTATAATCAGGTATTCAATTCTGTTTGTTAAATGATTTGCAAGGTATATGACTTGCCTTGCAAAACCTTCTGTAAAATATGTTATGGTAAATATAATAAACTGGTAATTATATATAATTACCGGTGATTGTTCATAATTATCCTTAGATTAATATGCCAAATTATTGAATATTTATCAAAATTACCGGTTAATGTATAAAATCCTAACTCGCAATGGAAAATATAATAACAGTCCATAATTTTAACCAAAATTCGTTTAGTTTTGAGCAGTATTTATCCAAAACCTTTTACAACACATATATATATTGTCGACATATGCATATGTAATTGTAAAAGGCTATAATTTAAAATATTTGTTTTAAAATACCTAATAAAAGTAAAGTATAAAAATAATATCGCAAATTAATTTTTTAAATTGAAATATTATTGTAAGTTTTAACCGCCATCCTGACGTTCTTCAAATTTTTAAAACGAAAATTGTAGTGTTATTCGAAAATATTCAGTGTTTTAAATTAAGACCCCGTTACAGCACAAAATAATCCAAATTTATTACATTCTACATAGCGATTTGGGAATTTTACAAACTAACCGATAAACTGGATAAATATTCAATAACTTATCACAAGTTAACGGTGATTACGAATTATCACCGATAATTGTATATAAACGTTGGGTTAATCACATTTATCTCAATATATGCAGAAGAAAAATGCCAAATAATTGTCACCGTATAAATAAAAATGTCTTTAAAATATCAATGTATTTTTAAAAAATCTTATTTTTGCCAAAGTACAATTTCTTATTAGGAAATTTACTTCAATCAATTGAATAGATCCTATTCCGTCACCACGATTTATATATATTTTTTAAAAATATCGGTTAAATAAGCCGCAAAAAAGATAAGAAAAAAGATAACGCATTATAATCTCCGATAGTTCGTCTACTTCATGAATAATTTATTTTGGCTGATTTTTCTTAGCACTAAAAACCCCCGAATCAATGAAGAAAAGAGCCTCCACTGCTAGCAGATCAATGGACGAAACAGACAGAGGCAGCTTTGAGCATTCATCACAATTCAGAAACTTTTGGAAATGATTTACGAATATCTATTCATAAATTTTGAGCCAACTTTAGAAAACTAATCAATGGAAAAACTCACGATTCACTTCAGAATAATTCACGCCAAGCACAAACAAATATTTTTGATTTTTGTAGCCATCAGGATATTTTTCTTCTTCAGAGTTATTTAGCGGCATTTTGAAGTGAAAAAATATTGGCATTCATTCAGTAGCAGAATTTTTTTTCATTTGTAATCGCACTTTGCGGAATTGTGAGGTCACGATATAAACAATTTCTTTTTCTCACTGTTGTTATTTCATTCCAATAAATAAATTAGATTTGGAAAACTTAGGCAATATAAGGGCTGTGTAAGTCTAACATAAACAAACTCTTTTTTTAAAAATTTTAAACATTAGGAAAGTACCTTGTCATTTAGGCAAAAGTTTATTATTTTTCATACTCATCTAAAACTGATTTTGATTATGAAATTCAATGAATGATGTTTTACAATTTTTTTAGCTTATCAAATATCACAGAAAAATTTTCATTGGACTCTTATCTATTAAGTATTAGTTTCCACAACGTTTACAACGCCAAATATATTGATTAAAAATTGTTTGAAAATAGATATTTAATATATATCAGCTCAGTTATAAATCTGGCACACTACTTTAAATCAGACTTACTTTTTGCTATTTAAAAGTAATTTAGAAAATTTTCAAAAAAAAAAACCCCTTCTAATTAAATATTTTATTATTTTACTGTTTCATGGTTTAAAGTTTAATAAAATTTAATTCAAAAAAATATTTTCGCTGTATTTCTGATGCTAATTTAAAAGGTCATATATAAGTTAATTTTATATACTCACATAATAACACTTATAGATTCACATAATAATACTTACACATTCACACAATAACACTTATACATTCACACAATTAAACTTTAAACACATACTCACGCAATTAAATCTATATACTCACACAATTAAAGTTATATATTCACACGATTAAAATTCCTTTATATACTCACAGAATTAAAGTTATATATCCACACAATTAAACTTCTTTTATATGTTCATACAATTAAATTTATATATTTACACAATTAAAGCTATATATTCACACAATTAAAGTTATATATTCACACAATTAAAATTATATATTCACACAATTAAACTTATATGCTCACACTATTAAACTTATTTTGTATGCTCAACAATTAAACTTCTATTATATGCTCACACAATTAAATTTCGTTTATATACTAACACAATTAAATTTCGTTTATATGCTCATATAATTAAAATTGTATATTTAAAAAAAGGTGCAATAATTTTGATAGAAAAAAAAGTGACGTACTGTCAGTTTAAAATATTACATTTTTAACAAAAGCGCACTTAAAAAAAAATTCTTTAGCACCTTTTACTCCGTAAGTCGCAGATATTATCTGAAAACGTTAGCTTCTTGTAAGTAAAAACCTCATTTCATTTCTAGTAAAATTACAATCTTTTATTTTTTTAATCTCAAGAAATATTCTGGTTGACAAAGTTGTCTCGACTGTAACTGGAAGCTTTTCAAAGAAAGCGATATCATTTTACTTTTAGAATTTTAAGTGAAATTAATGCTTTTATTAAAGTCTTTTTGATTTTTATTACGCTGTAAAAGAAAACTTAAATCATTTTCCGATCGTTTCTTTTTTTTTTCTCCTTACTGTGTCATAAATCTTTTTTTTTTCCTGCGATCGTATTGATTTCTTTTGAATACTGAGTGATTAATTCGAGATAAAAAAAAAAAAAGGGAACTTCCACATCCACAGAAAAATTACTTTTTTTGAGAATAAATTGTTTCTGGCTTCAAAGCAAAGTTTAAACATGAATATGCTTTTTTTTTTCAAAAATAAAAACCGGCCTTCAAAAATTAAATACGTATCGATCGAAGACATTTCTGAATTATGTACTTCCCTCGGCGACCGGCTTTAAATCTAGTAAAGAACCGACATCAAATTGACTATCAGGAAATGAAGCCTTCCACTGGCTTAGTTAACCTAACAGTTTAGAATGAACCATTTCCACACTTCATTCTTTCAAAAATATACTTTTCATAAATTTGAATCAAGCTTTAAAGCCAAGCAAAACAGAAAAGAGAATTATGAGTTAGTTTAACCCTTTCATGACGGCAAAAAATATACTAAATGGTCGAATACATTTTCTGTTCAAGAAAAATAAATTTTAAGTACGTAAATAAACCTACACAAACAAAAAAAAGTCTAATTATATTTAAATATCGCATTCGATGAGGATTTCTGAGCACTTTTTCCCAAATTCTTGTAAGTTTTTGCCTTGCTTCACATATCGGATATGCACCTAGTAAACATCACGTAAAACATTTAATATTTCGTTTTCAAAGCTCAGCGATTTGCTAGTTAGTTTCGGAATACATTACCATTAAGATATATGTTATCATTAAAGTGTAGAAATAAATTTATGTGCAGTTTAGTAAGCCAACCTGCACATTAACTAGGATTATCCGTTAAAGTGCGGAAAATAGTTTCATTTCTCAAATTACCTAGGTAATTTACGAATTACCTAGACAATCTGTAAATTACCTATAGGCACTCGTTAAAGTGAAAATAAGATCTTTGCTGGAACAATAAGGAACGTTTCTGTAGGCTTCAATTAAATGTTATTTATTTATTTTTTGATATTTAAAAAAATAAAGTTAAGACAGTCGAATAATCAATACATTAGTTGATGGAATCAATCATCAATCAATGTAAAAACTTTAATACAAAGAGTCCAATTGTTTAAAATGTTATTGCAATTAAGAAAAATTGACTTAATGTCATTCATTTATTTTTCGACATCTTAAAGGAAGAATGTAAGGAATCATGTTGTAAGGAAAGAAAAATAAAGTTAAGTCAGTCGAACAATCAATACTTTAGTTGATGGAATCAATCATCAATCAATGGAAAAACTTTAATACAAAGAGTCAAATTGTTTAAAATATTATTGCTATTAAGAAAAATTGACATAATGTTATTCATTTATTTTTCGACATCTTAAAGGAAGAATGTAAGGAATCATGTTGTAAGGAAAAAAAAAATAAAGTTAAGACAGTCGAACAATCAATACATTAGTTGATGGAATCAATCATCAATCAATGGAAAAACTTTAATACAAAGAGTCAAATTGTTTAAAATGTTATTGCAATTAAGAAAAATTGACATAATGTTATTCATTTATTTTTCGACATCTTAAAGGAAGAATGTAAGGAATCATATTAATACAATCGAGTAAACGACAGCGTTGATTCAAGTTGATAGAATCAATCATCAGTCAATTGAAAAACTATAATACAAAGAATCAAAAGGTTTAACATATTATTACAATTAAGGAAATGAATTTACGAGACATATGATAAAATTATACTTACTTATTAGTGCACTCTAAAGATTGGCGGCACTTTAAGTCGTGTAGCAAATGGTTTTTGCGACAAACTCACTTATTTGTGGTGCATTTAGATTTGGGGTCACATTTTTTTGAAACCTTCCTCGGGAAGGAGTAGGGGAAAAAATGAGAGAAACAAATGAACTTTACCGATACGGAAGCAGCTGGTGTGCACATTACCTAGTTAAAATTCGGAAAACTCTTCATTCCGCACTTTAACGGAGCAAATCAGTTAATCTGCAGATTACCTGTTTTCGAGCTTCAACGGTTACATAGACACAAATATGAGACTACAGTAAAAAATAAGACCAAAAACAGTTTAGATGTTTCATACTTTGCTAAACAAAGTGATACCGAATACTTCTATCAAAATTATTTTTACATACATAATTATGAGGTTAAACGCTACTCCTTATAGTCTTAAGCAAAGTCTTGAATAATTAATATGTTGAGCATTTTTCATTCTTATCTTATAAATTTCTATAGTAAAATTCAAATTACCAATAAAAAATTTATGTCAACACGTAGCAACTTCTTCTTTAAATTTAACCTTACTTATTTTAACTCGAGTTTGACATTTGTTCTAAAAATTTTTTAACAAATTAATTTTTAAAGATAAATTTTGCAACCACCAAGTTGTCATTCACTTAACGTCAACATTTAAAATTATTTTTTAACGAAGTTTATATCAACAGTTCAAAGTTTAAACCCACTATAAACTAGACTTTGAAATTAAGACCAATGTGCTGAAATATAAACTGATAATTTTTAGACTTTTATTTCAATTCCTATTGTAACCTTTTCTATATCTAATCAATTATTTTCAACACAAATATATTCAAATGTTTTGATTGAATTCAATACATTGTATACTTTTCAATGGCAAAGACACTGATCAAATTAAGATGTAGTAACCTTTCCACTCAGATTGATTTGACATATGTTAGTTTATTCAACATCTTTCCATTTCACCTTGGCAATTAACAGAAGAATTCTTAAAATAAATTCCAAAATAACAAGCTAGCGCGAACAACATGTCAATTATCATGATAATTACTGATGAGAAATTTGAAGGCATACATCAACAGCTGATAGCAAAAATTCATTACCCAATGAAAAACAAAACTTCAATTTTCAGTATCGAGGCGTTCGAAGAATAATTTGTTAGCTCGTCGATGAAAGCCGATACTCGATAACATTTTGATAAATCCAAACAAAATCATTACTTTCGGAGATGTAATCGTTGATAATAAGTTGATTTCTATTTTAAAAAATAAGCCTTTCGAGAGCATTGAAGTTCATTTTTCACGCTTGTTAATCAGTTCTGTTCTGAATTCGATTGATTCAATAAAGGTCAAAGACATAAGTTTTGTAACTCTGAGAATAAATGATTAAGAACTGCCTCACATTGAACAAAATTGAAGTTACGCATAATCATACAGTTTAATATTTCATTCAATGCTCTTCATTCAGTTGGCAATATGATCCAAAAGTAAATATATTACACTCTCAAGTATCTGGTTCCCGATTATTCGGTTTCTGTACTATCCGGCCCTAGTTTTGTTTTGTCGTAATTGAATGAGAAAGGTAAGGTTTGTATTAGCAACAATCCCAAGGCATTGCAAGTGGGCTCAGCTACGATCCTCCAACATGCTGTGTGCAAAATACAAGTTGCGTTGTTCATTGTTTCGTCAGCGTGTAAAGGACCTCAGTTGCTGCCACTGTTCCTAATTATAACTGCACAGTATGTACAGTATTTGTAAATAGTATAGCGCGGTATTGTAAATAGTACAGTGCACTCCCGAGTATCCGGCTTAAGGCCGGATAACAAAAAAGCCGTATAGGCCGACATTCTATGAACTCATTTCTTTTCCCACCAATGATGACCACCACCACGGTTATGATACCACAAGACAAAGTTTTGATACCAAAACTGACCGTTATGATATGTATTTTCTCGCATCTTATTGAGTACTAAGTCTTTCATTTATCTCAAGTCAAATATACTGGTAGGGTATGTTTAATGTTTCGTAACTGGACCACAGTGGAGATTTCAAAATGTGTCATAACTGAAAAAAAAGTGACTATGGAGGAGAAATGAGGCGCTATACAGAGACTAGACTGTGGTACAACAGAAAAAAAATGGCAACTGTTTTAATGATTCAAGGGCCGCGTTCACAGTATATTTGGCTTGAGATAAATGGAAGACTTAGTACTCAATAAGATGCGAGAAAATACATATCATAACGGTCAGTTTTGGTATCAAAACTTTGTCTTGTGGTATCATAACCGTGGTGGTGGTCATCATTGGTGGGAAAAGAAATGAGTTCATAGAATGTCGGCCCATACGGCTTTTTTGTTATCCGGCCTTAAGCCGAATACTCGGGAGTGCACTGTACATAAAATTTATATGCATTTGTAAGTTTTGATTCTTGTGATTAAAATTAGATAATTATATAATAGAGTGGATTTTATGCTTCATAATGGTTTATGCTGCTTCTTCTCTTAAAACATATAGTGGCTGAATAAAGTGTTTTATAATAAAACAAAGTATATTATTTGATTCTTGATATTAATTACGAAGTTGAATAAGTGATGGAATTATATATCCCATGGTGAAAATTATTAAAAATTATAAAAAATATTTTCAATTTTTTAAAAATTATTTTAATATAATTTAATATGTATGCTTATAAATGCATTACTTGAAGCTTATATAAATTTCTGTGCTTTTTATATTCAATATGAAAAGCATATAAAAAAACGAAACTTGCTTTCTTAACATGATATTGAATAAAATGAATACTGAGACAGTACGACTGAATTATGTTTTTTGTTCTTATTTTGCCAAATATTTTATATTAAATAATTTAAATAATTGAATTTTTATATTAAATAGCATTATGTAACTTGGGTTAATTTCTTTAAAATCGGGAATCTTAATAAATCAAAATGAATATTCATTTTCTCAAAATGTGATTACTTCGAGTTTAATTGCATTTTAAATTGAATTGAACTAATAAAAAATATAAATTTGCTTTACTCAAGCAACAATTGATTGGACAAATAATACTTTTTTTCTTACTTTCTTGACATGTGAAGTTAAAGAAAATACTATAATCCTTAAAAATCACTCTATATTTTAATGAAACTATAAATTTTGGGTCGCAAAATCCATTTTGGAATTATGTTTGTGTTCTCGTATATGAAGTACAAAGGAAGTATTGTAATCATCAAGAAAATTCGAATTAGAGATTTTGGTGAATCTTCACTCTTTAGACCTATCTGAGCTCGAAAAACACATTTTAAAAAATGTTTGTCTGTCTGTTCGCCCGTAAGTGTGTATGTGATAAGGATAACTCAAAAACGTTTTAAGCTGGAGAGATGAAATTTCGTAATAGTTTTGACATGAAATTTGTACCAATTGTTTGTATCAATCAAAATCTATTCAGAGGAAGTCTGTCTGTTCGGCTACTCGTATATAAATTAAAACAATAACCAAAATGGGAAAAATATCGGTATAAAATTTTATACTTAATTTTACCGCTGAAATTGTAGATATATATTAAAATATCTACAAATCCTTCTATCCTTCTACAAATCCTTCGGCCAACGCGCGCTTGTGTGTGTGTGTGTAAATACGATAGCTTTAAAACGCAAATAGGTAAAGGGATAAAATTTAGAATCTAATTTTATCTCCAGAATTATAAATTTGTGTTCAGTTTCTAGATTGTCTATCATTGTTTTTTCTTGTTTATGTGGACAAAACTCAACGTTTCAACAAGTTATATGTGTTACGTAAGCATGTTTCCCCGCCTCTCACTTGTAACGCCCTCTAGCGGTATATGTAAAAAAACCATGAGTCTTTGTAACATCATCGACGTAGCAGCACGCCGAAAGACAAAGCTCAAAGAAACTCCCGAAAGCGGATAAACAATAAAATCTTTAAAATACAAAAAAGGTCCGTCATTATTGTTGAACCTCTTCAATATGAACTAAATATTTGAAATCAGAATTTTATATATCTGTCAAATTTTTGATGCAATCACTCCAAAGATGGAGGTACAAACTGCATAATTGATTTGCTTTATTGCTCTATGAAGTTTAACAAAATATTACAAATTGTATAAAAGTGTAAAGAAGTCATTGTGGAAATATTCTCGGTTTAAATTAATTTATAATAATCAATTTTGATGTTTGATTTCGATACGTTGATAGCAGTTTGAACTTCTTAATCGGAAGGTCTCGACAAGTTTTTAAGCATAATCTGTTATAAAATGAAACAGAAATAATCAAAATATATCATGAGTCGGACACCCTAGCAATGGTGCAGTAGACGTTTGGTATGGAAACTATTACCAAATAGGTGTTATCCTAGCAGGTGTTAATCGCAGTCCGAACTTGGAAGTTTATCTTCAATAAAACACGCGCGGCTTCAAATATTAATTATGTATCAAAAAAGGACCCAGGCAAATTAGATACAAACTTTGTTGCTTATTGTCGTTAATATAATTTTCACGATTAAGTATCTTAATAAAATAATTGACTTCTACAAAATATTTTTTTGGGGAAAAGGAGTTTTAATTTCAAAAATTCCATTTAAAAAACAATAATTTTTATAAAAAAGCTGCATTTCCTGACTTTTACTGATTACGTTCAAGGATATAAAAATTTCAAAACAGAGATCCTTTTCTGATTATTATGGATTATCTTCTGAAATATTTGTTTAGTAATATATCAATTACCTATAGCAAATATTTCTTAATAACAATTCAATAAATATGTACAAATTATTCACCGAAATAAACACCAAATTTTTCACAGAGGAAAGAACTTTTTAACCTGATTTCATACAAAAATTTTAAAATCCGTTCGAAAACCAAATTACATGAAACCAATCTCATGTACATTACTCATATCACAGAATTCATTCCATGAAGTGCTATTTTTTACTTTCTCGTACATGAAGTATAGAGAAAGAATTATAATCATAAAAATTTCAAATAGATATTTTGTTGCATATATACACTTTAAGCCTTCCTGAGCTCGAAAAACACAAAAAAATTTTCGTCTGTCTTCTGTGACAAAGTTAGCTTAGCAGATGAAATTTTGTATACGCTCTTTACACGAACTTTGTAGCTTTGTATCAAATTTCGAGCAAAATTTATTCTAAGAAAGTCTCTCTGCCCGGTTGTTCAAATATAAATTAACACGATAATTATAGAAACAAGAGAGCTAGAGGATACAATTCGGAATACAGATTTAACATCTATATTGCCGACACAATAAATTTTTAGCCAAATCGAACAAGGGATTGAACATCTGTCGGTTTGTACTTTCAGAAGCATTTAAGTGCGAGAACTCAAAAGTTCATGCCTTAAATATATCAAATTTCATAAGCAATTTTTTAGCTGCAATTGCAGTTCAGTGCCTAATTTTTTTCTCAATTGGTTGAGAAAAAAGCGTCTAAAACATAAATTCACGTTTAGCAGAGAGTCCAAGAAAATTTTGGAAAGATCCGCTGATTTCTCACACATTTTCAAAAAATGAAAGCTTGCTTCCTTTTTAATTAACCATAGTAAAAATCCACAACAAAACGCAATGAATTCTCAAGATTTATAAGCGTCGCAAAACGACTGAAAATAAACACAAGGACGGCAACACTTAAATAAATCACGTTGACTTCACACTGAGCTGTACTACGTGATTTCAATTAAACGAGTCTAATATCCGAATGATACAAAGTATGAAGCGACACTTAAAATATTTTTCCTCTTATACGGCAATAAATGTGATGAATGTTTACGCATTTCAAAGAAAAATTTTTAACTGCAAAATAAATCTTAGCTCTCTCTCTCTCTCTCTCTGAAAATATTTTGAGGATTTTAATTCCTGTTACACTAATAACGAGGGAAAAGCTTTAAAAGTTTACTTTCTGTGAAGTTTCGCCGACGCTGACCTTAATAGAAAGTAAAAAGAAAAAGTGTCTCTTTTAAAGGAAACTGGATTTTGAACTTTAATTTCGCTTTTATCAAAGAAAATATCATTTAAACAGATTTATTTAAACAGGAACGTAAATTGAAAGTTTAATGTATTATGTGCAGAGTTAAATCAACGTTCACATCACTGGAGTATTATAATTGTATCATTAAGGATTCAACAAGCTTTATTTGATTTTTCTCTTTTACAAAGCATTAAAATATGTGGATGTTTAGTATTTATATGAATATAAAAAAATGCTGTATTTTTTAAATCAGATCCTTTTACTTTTACTTTTTTGTTTACGAAATGTAGGAAAAGAAAGTTTTGTTAATGTCGGAAAAGTTCGAATTCGAGATTTCGCCGGATCTATTTTATCCGAAAAAGATATTTTTGGAGTTATATTTGCTTGTCGCTTTGTCTTTCCGTCTGTCTGTAAACAATATACCGCAAAACGCTTTGAGCTAGGCGGATGAAATTAGGTATGTGGTTTTTGTAATAAATTATATATATTTACCCCTGAATCTTAAAGAGAAAGGTGACACGTCATATATATTACAAACATCAATTATACAATTGAATTATAGGGACAAGTCCATACATTTGTTACTCAATATCATTAAGTGATGACAACAATAAATGATGACAATATCATTAATAATGATTTAATGATGATGATGAGTTGGAATTACGTTCTACAAACTTCCATATTTCGACATTATCATACCCACGATTTATTTTAATTAAAAGTAAGATACGTTAGCTCGGACTTAAGAAAGGTGTCGCCAATTTTCCCCTCTCCTGTATTTGAATAGTCAAGAGCAATGTCTTCGAATACAATGACATATCTCGATCGTCTATCGATGATACATTACTATCTGTACATTAAGGTGCATGTAAAACAGGATGATTCGAAAATACAATGACTTAAATTAAATTCTTTATGTAATCATTCCACTTAAATTATAGATATACATCAAATTTTGATACCAGACGGTAGATCAGAAACACATTCAAAATCTACTTCAATTTTCTTTATTATAATATGAAGAATAAAATATGTAAATTGGATAAGTTTGTCATAAAATAGAAGGGAGAACATTCCCACTGATATTTATTCTTATTTAGATAAAAGTAAATAACAATTAATTAAAAAATAAATTTCCTTCACACATCTAAATGATGTAACATCCTTTATATTCGTAAACGGATTGAAATGACATTGTCTCAAATAGAATGTGCTATCCAATAAGTTCTTTAAATGAATACGAAGTATTCTAGAAAGAAGCTTCAAATGCTTGAACTATTCTTTTAAGTTGTAAAAAGAATAATTCGTACATTTGCATAGACCACATTTCAATGAACATTTCCTTTCGATATTTTTAACTTAAAAGATCATTACAATAAAATCTGTTGCGAAATGAAACTTTTGGGCTCGAAACCAGAATATACGCATCAGTCCTGAAAAAAATGAGGAACTTTTCTGGCTAAATCAGTATATTTAATATATTTGTTCTTCAATGTCATTTCTATCACAGCAGTATCCGTTTGGTCATCGTTATCGAAAGCACGAACGTGATAAATGCAGCTCTCCTAATTTCACAAATATAATCATATTTTTATACTCAACTGATAAATAACCATGCATTAAACAAGCTAAAATAATTTTTACTATACCATCTTTCCTAAATCTCAATATAATTATCTTTCAGTATAATTACGAAATCAAGAAATTATCATTTAAAATTAACTAATTATAATTTTAAATAATCATTTTCAATATAAAATGTTCTAAAGGTCTAATCTCTTGACTATTCGATTTTCATCAATTCAATTATATGAAATATACTGTTTCTGAAATGTGTTTCGGACAATAGTGCAGTCCAACAAAAAGTTCACTAATGATCCAGAGTTTTGAGGGAACTGAATTTTTTTTATAGAACTGTCACATCTAGGTGACTTAATTATATTTTAATATTTGAAATATACTGATTAGATTCCCGAAAGATGCTAGAACAAAATCAGGTTGTAATTTTTTTTCATAGTCTTTAAAACAATAAAACGAGAATTTATCCTCAGGTAAATTATACTATAATTAACGACGACATATCACACATTTTAAATGAATAAGAAACTTTTCTAGCTTGTTTTCAAAATCTTACGGTATTTTTCGAGTTTTTTAAAAATCTTTTCTCTTTTAATTTTTTAATATGAAATAAAAAGCGTTAATATCGAGTTCATTTCAAACGAAGTACAGAAAAAGTCAAATTATTGAATAAATAATCTTGTGAATAACTTAAATGTAATACAAATGACATACAAATTTTAGTACAGATAGTTTAATAGTGATTAAATCTATGTATTTGAAGAGCATTATATTTGACTAACAAGAAACTTCAAAAGTCTCTTTCATAAGAGTAACCGATACAAAAAATAAAAATCATTGAGAAATTATCATACATAAAGTATAAATCAACTTGTGTAAATAAAAATGTAAGATTAATGTTTGTTTTTTTTAAATTTTTTTTTATTTATCCATACTGAAATGTAAAGGAAAAAAATGAAATAAAAAAATCTTCGAATATAAAAATTGAAAGATGATGTTTAATATATTAAACATCCTTCATAATTAATATATTAATTATAGATAATTCTTAATCAAGATTTAATAGCAGTGTTTCCTTAAAATCGTATTTATATATAAATTTTAAATATGGACACTAAAATTTATATTCAAATACTTTTACGGACAGAAATCATATACAATTTGAAAACCGTATTTTTATCTGTTATCTAAACTTAAAATATTGTTATATAGTCATTAAAATATAATTTGATCAATATTAATTTTCAAAAAACGATACCCTTTAATATGCTCAATTCCCACCAAAAGATTAAAAAATGCAAAATAATTCAGTATTGCATCAACGTGAAGTGGAAATAGAACTGGAAAATAAGATAAGTAATTCGAATTATTGCTACAAGCTGGTTATTATTTTTTACGAAATGAATAATTCTTTTTTAAAATAATTTCGATAATAACACTTCAAATATATTTTTTATAAAACTACTTCTTTATATAATTAATACTTAATAAAAAAATTATAACTTTTTAAAAATTGTTTTTTATAATTTTATCCGTTTCTTTTAATATATATATAAATATTGAAATAAATCACAAGTAATGAATATATGAAAAAGTTGATTTTATTCCGAAATTATTGCATTACATTCGTAGCGATGGACTTGACAAATAGAAACTTTAGAAAAAAAATATAAGAAATCAATATTTTAAATATATTATCTTCGTTGGTTATGAAATATCGTTTTAATCGATTCATTATATAATTTTAAATAGTTTAATAATTTTAATCTCTTCTAACAGTAACGGAACTATTATCTTAACAGTAATAACGAGTAAATTAAGTTTTTTTTTCCTAATAAATAACAACTCTTTTCATGATTATTAAAACAAAATAAATGTTTTAGAGCAATCACTCGTGAGTTAAATATTTCATATTTATTTTCCTTTGAATTTAAAAAATTTAATTTCTTTTTAAGTTGAAACATCGATGAAATGAATAAATTATATAAGCTATGTTTAATATTAACATCAATTTATATAACATTCCTCTTTTTTAAAAAAGTATAAATCGAATATATTGTTACAAATCCGAACCATTTGCGTTGAGAAACATCATTCAAATGAAATTTGATTTCTCATGTCATTTACTTAAAATAAAATATTTATTTTTCTTCAACATTTAGCCAAACATTTATAGCGATGAATTTAAAAGGCAAAGAGCATGTTAAGCTCTTAATTAAACTTAGCTTAAATTCAACTTTTGCGTTTTAAACATATTCCTAAATAAAATTCTTTTACATCGCATTAATTTAAAATAAAATAACATTTACCTCCCCAAAGAATTTGAATAAAAAAAATTTTTTTAACCCAACAGAAGTCATTAATTTTATCCAAATAGCTTTTTTTCCCTCCCTTTCTCTTGGATCCAGGCAATTTAAATCGAACAATGAAGTTTCCCCTCGATAAAAACACCTGGAAAAAAAATTTACGGATAATAAAATTAAGGAAAACAGACCTTTAGATGCATATAGAAGAAGTCCCAAAATCAGAAGCATTCCCATGGTTGGAAAAAATTCGAGTTGAGCACTAGAAAAACTTCTCCGGCCAAAATAAAAAAAGTTCCGAAGTCCACAGTTGCATGAAGCGCGCTTCCCCGCGAAAAAGTTCGCGGCAAGTAAGAGAGCCTAGACACTGACTGAGTGCTGCTGTGTGTTCGATCTCGGTTGCCACACTTGCTAACAGGCTGAGGACGCTCGCCAAGTGGGCGGTGGGGGAGAAAAAAAATCTCGCCAAGCCGGCACGCGACTCGCGTGTGGATGCGCAGAGCATGCGCAGGAAACTCCGAGGGAAACACGCTTTTCGGAAAAGGGGGAAATCGCTTGCGCTTCCGGAGGGTGCTGTT
This sequence comes from Argiope bruennichi, assembly GCF_947563725.1. Classification (NCBI taxonomy): domain Eukaryota; kingdom Metazoa; phylum Arthropoda; class Arachnida; order Araneae; family Araneidae; genus Argiope; species Argiope bruennichi. The sequence continues at coordinate 12,578,282 of NC_079153.1, forward strand.
GGTACAAGGGGTTGCGGTACTTTTTCTCTTATTTTTAATTCACAATGACTCAAAATTGTTTTCCTGTGAATTGTAATGCGTATTACTTTCTCAATAGCACAACTTCGTTCTTATTAGTTTCTTAGATTTGGAGAAAATTCTCAAATAAAGCAAATAAATAAAGAAAGAAAGGATATCGAAAACAAGAGCCCACAAGCCCAGTTTCGAATTTTAAGGACAAACTAATATGTAATTTCAAAATCAAGCAGTTACTGGTATAGTAAAAATAAAATCAAAATGTTCTTAAAGCAGTATTATATATTAAAATATATCTAAATTTTCTTTTATCACTTGAAATTTCTTTTTAAAAATTACAAATAAAATTTCCAGTACTTTTTGAGGGGAAAAAATTATAAGTTTTTCCCAATTATAAACAATTTCTCGAACATTTCTCAAACCTGTCACTACTTCTTAAGTAAATTAAGAAGAAACACAATGACAGCATCAGAAACAAACGGCAATGTTTTGCTTATCATCCAAAGCTCTAATTATTGCCTGTAATTTATAATTAAATGAATAATATTTACCTGACAGTTATTTTTCTACTTCAATATGATAGAAGAAAGTATATTAAACGAGAATTCCTCCAAAGTTGCAGTATTAAATATACTTTATGATTTTGTTATCTTGAAACATTTAAAAATACTTCAAGATGACAAAATTATATTGAAAATTTTTGATATATCTTTTTTGTCGACATATGACTTACGATTCACTTTGCCCAATGAGTCTGCTTAATAGATTTGGTTAACTAGATGAGAAAATCATTTCGAACCTAAATGATGGCAATTTTAGGAAAGATGTCAAACTATAGCAAAATTTCCATGGCGAGGGAAAGATTGACTTTATGAGTGTAATGTTACTAGTCCAACTTACACGCGTTTTTGATGGAATGTGTTTAGAATTTTTTCCCTCAGTTCAGAAACCGAGACTTACACCTTCATTTAAAATCTAATTACATATCTGATCAAAAATTATTCAGTAGCAATTAGCAACAGGAATTAAGTAATGTAAATGATTTACAACAGCAATTAAGTAATTATGCTCGAAATTATAGTTATTAAATGAGCCAAACAATATAACTGATGATAAAAACGAATGTATGTCATCGGTTGCCCTTTTACGAAGTAAATTGTTTAATTTACAGTAACAAAGGAGATACATAAAGCTAAAAAATATGAGAATAGGAACTTTCAAGCGAGTTGTTTCTTCAAATTTTAATTAGTCAAATATTTATCAAAAGTTTGCTGTTTTTTCGCAGCAGTTTCATAAAACAGAACCGCTCAAAAAAAATTGTGTCAACTAATTATCAAGGTTATTTTATATTTTATTATTAAGAAATATGTTTTCAATGGCACAGAGTTAATTGTTCGATTTTCTCTTGAACAATTTTTTTATGCGTAATTTTGCAGCTTAACTTTTTATTGTTCAGTAAAATGTATTTCATTTTGAAAGCAAAGGCAATTTCTACAAAACTCTATGTGTCAGACCTCCCTAAGCCATAAAAATAAATTTTTGGCATAATGTGTGTCCCTCTGTGAGCCTCATAACTGAAACGTTTTGAGCTAGATTGATGAAATTTATTATATGATCTTGATACCGAATTTTCACATTTCTAACAAATTTTGAGAAAGACCTAGTCAGAAGAAGTCAGTCTCTCTGGATCTTCGAATACAAAGAGATCGATAACTACAGAACGCAAACAACAAGGTAGTTAAAATTTGGTACACTTGTTTAGTTTCTAAAAAAAAAACTTCTTATCAAATTTCATACCAAATCTGCCAAAAGGTTAATCGTCTGTCCGTCTGTACTTTCGCATGCATGTAAACGCAATAACCCATTAACGTAATAAAATCAATGTGAAACTTGATATGTGATCTTCTGACCATGACTGCAGTGCCGTATCGAATTTTGATTTCAGTCAATCGGAAAAGAAAGCTATGTATTCATAAAATAGTTCAATAGAAATGCTAGATTCATGCCAAAGATCTATACTTCGTAACTATTTTCCGCCATTGCCAATTCAATAATGAAAGGAATGATTCGCGGATCCCCAATTTTATGCGGCCTTTATTGAAGAGTATACAAGATAGAAGAGACCATTCCTGCTGTTTTACATTTGCTTCGTTCATTCCATTTTTAATTTTAATTTTTTTAAAAATTATTTAAGTTTTTTGTGTAATCTGTAAATAATTTGCTAAGATGTTCGGTATATACAAACTGTATATATAAGTTGAATGATTATGGCTGGTATTCTTTCCTGCTTTCAGGCAGCATATTTCATTGCAGGTAATATGCTTTCAAAAGTAAAATGCACGCGCCATCATGATGTTGGAATCAAATTAATATTTTCAATCAGAAAAAAAAGCAAAGCCAGTACTGATTCTGTGTAATGTGATGCTAGATTATGCTGACAATTGCGCAATTAATTATTAGCAATTGCGCAATACGCCAAATGAAACAAAACGGTTAAAGTGTCTTTTATAATTTGATTTTTTTTAAAGCAGTGGAAGTGTCTCCCCATAAAAACTTTCTCGCATTCTCTCTAATAAAGGTTTTTATCCTGGAGAATACCTTGAATGGCATTAGCGTACAATAGTAACGAAATATTAACTTTTGGCTCCAATGTAGCAATTTTATTTAATCTATTGCGTGATACTTGGCGAGTGTTTGGGCAATGAATTCCTGGCATGCACTTAATAGTATTCAAAAATTGAGTTTATATTTTACAAGTGTCTTTCCCCCACCGACTGAAACCAAAATTTGACAGAAAACTACACTTATAGTCAAAAACTGCATGACAAATTTAATATATTTAAATTATTCCGTTTCTGAGTTATCTTGTTTATATGTTTTTGAAAGTACAATCAACCCTTTGTAGGATTTGGTTCACACTTTGATATGTGTTTACGCTATAGACATTAAATATGTGTATCGAATTGTATCTATCTAGGTCTTTTCGTTTTGTAGTTATCGTGTTAACTTTTATTCAAACAACCGGACAGACAGACTTTCCCTCAACGGATTTTATTCAAAATTCTATACAAATCCACAAATATGGTATAAACTCCGTATATAAAATTTCATTCATCTGGCTCAAAGCTTTTTGAGTTATCTTTATCACAGGCAGACAGACAGGCATTTTTCAACTCAGGGAAGTCTAAAACGTAAAGATTCATTAATATCTCCAGTTTTTGATGATTAGAATACTTTCTTTATACTATGTGTACAAGAAAGTAAAAAAAGGAACAATGAACAGAGTATTATGCTTGAAAGGTGTCACTTAAACAAAGCACAATACCAGACGAAACAGCTGGTTGCTGAAAGAATAGCATTAGGTATAAAAACATGCAAACGTTTACAAATATTAATAGACAAAACAGTTTAAAAAAGAAGCTCTTTACTAAATATTATTAAATGAGAATGTTCGGTTATCATCAATATTACTGTTTAGATTAATAAACTTATAGACATTTATGTATTTATGGGATTATTTCAATGGACATAATGTTTACTATTTCACTTTTAATTTGTGTAAGTCATCATTAACATTTTATACTAAAAGCTGTAACATAACCGGTTAGTTTAACGGGAAAAATGAGTTTAATGTTAAAACTAGAAGTTATAATTAAAAAATAATATCTTTAAAGCTACATCAGCTTTTATCAGGTCTAGAATTACTAATTACCAAAGAAGTCCTTTTAATATTCTACGCAATATCTATTACGTAAGTAATTATAACCATTCGAGAGATTTTACTTTTTTTTATGCTTATCTCGGCGGAAAATAAGTGAAGAGATCGTAGCAGAACTAATAGAATGTAACTTTCATTCATAATTTAATTAGTGCATATAAATTAATTATATTTAAACTAAACTGTGTTTAATATTATGATGTTAAATATCCTTAAAGTGAAAAGTAAAGTGAAGCTTTCTGCTTACTTTAGTAGAATTTTTTTTTTTTTTTGACATACGAATGAATTTTAATTTTTGCTCATGGTATACTTTTGAGATTATCTAATCGAGTGAAGCATTTCTCTTTAAATATATATTTTTAAGTTAATAGTAATAGTTATTATTATTATTATTACTAAACCATCTGATGTAAATCTACCTGACAAGCCTTGCAGTAAAACAACACCCTGCCGCCGTAATTAAGAATCTAGGATGTAAGTAGAAGGGGAATAAGAAAAAAAAAAAAAGATTAACTTATAGCATGAATTGAGAAAAAGTATCTAAAATGAATGTCTTATTGGTTAATGAAGGTATTTAAAATCAGTCTTATTCAAAGAGGATTGGGGTCGAATTATTAAATAGGCGCCCCGCAATTTCAGAAAGTCTCAAGTCCTTGAAATTTTTTTTGTGATATTTTGAAAGTTATTTAACTGTGTGTTTTCATTTAATTATAAAAACATGCAATCGAACTTGTTAAAATTAAAGTAAGATATTATATAAATTAATTTTTGAACATTAAAATAATATTCCTATAGATCTTTGCATGAATCTAGCATTTTTAGTGAATCAATCGGGCGAACTTTGCTTTATTCCTTAGTATAAATATACTTCTACTTTAAAATCGAATATATATTTTGGAAATTTTATTCCGATCATATAAAACCAAAATCTGACATAGAACTATAGTTGTAGTCACAAAGTCAAATGCCGCCGTCCTGGCTTAGGGATAGCGCGTCTTCGCCGTAATCTGGGCATCCTGGGTTCGAGTCCCGGTTCGGGCATGGTCGTTCTTCATCTGTGTTCAATCTGTGTTGTGTGTGAATGTGCCCCCCCCCCTTGTAAAAAGGGGTTGTGTAAGCGAATGTGTGCGAGCTTCATGAGCTAGAAGTCAGACTTCTGCCCTCGGGTGCTCAGGGGTCTTTACCCTCAGAAGCTGCTGCAACCCCTTTCCGTGGTGACACGACATCATCATCATCATCACAAGATCACGTACAAAATTTCGTTATTTTAAAGCATTGCGTTTCTGAGTTGCCGTGTTAACATACATGTGGGTTTATAGATAGACAGACAGTCAAACATCTGGCAGGTATAGTTCAAAACTAGCGCACATTTACAATATAAATGCTACAACCGTGCAGCACATTTCATCTATCCAACTCTTTATTTTTTAAAATTATCGAAATCACTAGAAGAACCGGACATACAGACTTCCTGTGAATTCATTTCATTCAAAATGTGATTGAAATTTACAAATTCGGCTATGAATTCCATAATTAAATATTCCATGTCACATTTTGGTATATATATCACTAAATTTCATTTATTTAGATCAAAGCATTTTTGAACTATCTTCTTTACAGATAGACGGTCAGACAGATATAATGCCAAAAAGAAAGTGTTTTTCAAACTAGTGGAATGTCTGAAATGTGAAGATTCATTAAAATCGAGTTCGATTGTTTGATACTTTTACTTTGTATTCTTATTAGAAAAAGTAAAAAATAAATGTATCATTTTTGCTGCAAAAAATATCAAGTGACGACTAAGCCGGGGAAATATTTTGTTCTATCTTTAATATTTATAGATATCATTTTTCGTCTTATGGACGTCATGTCAATTGATTCTCTTACTTTAATTGTTGATTTTTAAGACAATTACGTTTTGCGACAAGCATAATGAAATAACTCGTTCAAAAGCTTACAGGGCTGATGTTCTACCAAACGCTATAAAATTTCGCAAGTGGTTATTTCTTAGTCAGTAGCTACTCACAAATAAAGTGTTCTTCTAAATTTTAATTACATTTTTAATAAATGAGGAAAGAATAAAAGTTTTAATATTTTCCCTAATTTACTAAAAAGAAAAAAAAAGGCGTACAAATGCAATTTTGTGCCGTTATAAAATTGAAAAATTAGCTTTTTAATGATATCAGTTTTATTTTTGCGAAATTCAGAAATATTTCTTTAATTTATCAAATTTTCCAAAATTAATTTCGAAGAAAATTTATCACTATCCTTTTTATTATTGTGATGAAATTCAAACCGATTTTTTTGTCCCACTGAATTTTTCTATTACTGCTATTGCACGTGCTATTATCATTGTTAATGTCCCCATTTAAAAATAAAAGCTTTTACTTGACGCTAATTCCAAAGAACAAATTTTACTTATGTTCTTAGATACACAGTAAAGTTTTTAAATTTACTTTTCTCCAAAAACTGCGGAATGTAAAAACTGGTGCCGGTACAATGCATTGGTTACTGCAATTCAAGCCAGACGAAAACAAAACAAATGAATCAAGACTAAATCATTATCATGCCAATATGTTTCGGACTGGAGGTTGGAATTCTTTTAATTTTTTTTCTTAAATAAATGTGTTCATAATATTAAAGCAGATTCTTTTATTAGTTATTTCAGGCCTCTGTTGTATTTTTAAAACAAGATTCAAATGCAGACAAGAGGTCAAATACCTTTCTTTTTGTATTCGAATTAAAAGGTTCTTGACTTTATATGAAATGACTCAAGGAATCTTAGGTGCTTTATCTGAGCATCGTCGTGATAGGGAAAAGAACGTGGCGTAGAAGATGTTTTATCAGCACCGAAAAATGCCGGTCGTATTGCGCCATGCGTAGCATATTTACGAGAAGATGATATAGCATTCAGCCGAATGACTAACGCAAAATGTTAAATTAAATCTAAAATGACCTCATTCCTTTATTTGCGATGATATTCCGATATTTTAAGCAGAAATATTTTTTAAAGTTTCAAAATTAGGGAAGGTTGTCCACAAATCAGACAGTTTGCCGAATTCGGCTCATAATATTTCAGAAGAGAGAAATATGCACCTCAAAGCGATTTCTACAATTTTTATCATAATTTTAATAAATTAGAAATAAAACGAAATTTTGATGTTTATCCATCGGAAATTACTAAATTTTATTGTAAAATATAAATCATTACATTATCTTAAAATTAAAAAATATATATCTTTTTAATAATGCTGATTTAATTCTCACACAATTTCTTTCTGAATTTTGACAGTTTCTAAAAATATATTTTGCTAATTTTCAGCAATACATTTCATTGTTGCATTTACATTCAGCGTGTTTCTATTGTCGCTTTAGATATTTAATATCCTGAAAATGAAAGAAAAATTCATGCAGTTAAAATATTAATTACGCTAGCAGTTTTTTTTTTTTTTTTTTTTTTTTTTTTTGCTAAATGACACTTTGGCGATTTTATTAAAAATGTTCAAGCACACTAGGATGATTTTTCAACTTTTTAAAAGTTTTTTAAAGTTTAGCTCCCGACCAACTCTATCTAGTTTAAGTCAATTAAAATACGACATATGCGAAAACTTAGCTCAACAACTGTGACTGCGAGATGGCTCTCATCGACCACGAAGTTTTAAATTTTCACCCAGAGTTTTTTTAGTTATTTTATTTTTTGACCGATTTGCATTGTTGACAACGTTTCCTCTTTTTACGAAATTTATACTGAAAATTATTCTTTCTGCGATCTTGTATGACTTTACCATGGCGCCTTCTTGGGCGAGAAAGCTTTGTCGCCAAGAGGCTGTTTGCGGTTGAAGGAGGTGGGCAGTTTCTTTGACATAAACCATGCAAATGCCTGGAAATAGGTTCAGAATGAAAAGGATGAGAATTTCTTAATGTTTCCGCTCCAAAAAGGATAATTGAGCTCCATGGTTGATCAAGACTAATTGCAATGTTATTTAGAACATTAAAACATAATGCAATGTAAGATTCCGGGGAAAAAGAAAATATGAAGAAATGGAATAAAAATTTGATGCATCAGAATCTGAGGACTTAATATCAAGCACCCTAAACAGTAATTGTGATAATGGTGAAATTTTTTCTATCATTCATAAGCAAATATCTGTAAGTGCAACAACAATAGCAACGTTTCTAGAAACTCGAGATACATTGTAGTTTTATCATCGTCTCTCTTGAAGAGGTGTCTTTTCTGCAACAGCCCTTAAACGAGTATTATTGCTGAAGCGTTTGCTTGATTCTACGAACCTGGTAAAAAATGGAACTTCTTTTCAACGCTTTTGAAAAAATTTATAGAAGTGGGACATGAAGAATTTCAACACAAATTTAATTTCAAATACTATCTGGCATTAATATTGCTTTGGTGTGGAATGTTGCTCTTACCATTGGCACGTATTGATAGACTGTCATCAATTGTAACTAAATCACGGTGTAATTGTTACGAATTATTAAAATCCCAATGTCTTCAGAAGAGCACGTCATGATTGTTTACCATACAGGGATACACCAAATTGGTTATAGCAGATAAAAATTCAGTCACTTTGCTGCTATATGACAGCATGTAACTAGGATAAATAAATGGTGCCTGTAAAAATCTAAAAAAAAAAAAAAAAATCAATCTTAAGTTTTTGTAGCTTTTTTACCGTTATCTTATTTTTTGAGTTAGTATTGAGATATGTTTTGAACTCCTTGATGAATGCAACTTCTGAATCAATAATGGTGCTTCTCAAAAGATTTAGAGAAACCTGAATAAAACTTGACAAAAACATTTATATAAACAATAACAAAGAAGTGTCTGATGATGTTCTTTCTACCCTTCTTGGTTTTCTTGAACGCTACTTTTCTCAGAAATAGCAGAAAGGTGATTACCAAGAATTGTTTGAGTTAACTACGACATTTCTTGAAAGCATTTCGAAGAATCGGATACCATTTCGTATTCTAGGAATTATAAGACATTCTAGGTGAATGGCGAAAGCAATTTATGTATTAATGATTAACCTATTTCAAAATAAATCTCAGTTATCTGATAGGGAAAAGACCTGTTTAAAAAGATTATGAACTTGTCTTCCTAGTGTACTTTCATGCCTGGTTCCTACCATCAAAAGTAATTAATGCACTGTAACATTATTCCTTGCTCATGTACCAACTGATAAATTATTTGGCTGTTGAGTAAGAAATAGGTAAGGCTCTTGTTTAAAAAATTTCATACCACCTCTGGTAGTTTTTCCAGAAACTGTAATTATATCCTTATCCAACCATAGTTACTGGCTCAAGTACACTGGAAGAAGACAGAAGTGGAGAACAGGAACTAAATTATGAAAGAAATGAATTAAGCAGGTAAATTCTGCACCAAAAAGAATTCCTCAAAAGATGAATTATTCTTCCATTACAAATAACGAGTTTAGTCCTTTGTTACTCCCGTTACAAAGCTTTCTTTACGAGATTTTTTTATTTGCCCTAATTTTGACGATATAGACATTTAACATGAAAGGATGGTACTGTTTACAACAGTGGAATTGGGAAAACTTGATAAAATAATTGTTGTGAAAGATTCTTTGTAAAAGTGGTGTCAACCTAATTCAGAAATACTATTCTCACAAAAGATAAAATGAGAAACAATTTGTCTTGCAAGCCGTTGCCGAAGATCGTAAAAAATACTTAACTACTACTAAGAAAATAATAATTCCCAATGCTCATTCGTTTTGTGTTTTGATACTTTAGAAATTATTGCTTTAAATAAAAAAATACTTCCTTCACAAAAATTGTTGTGTTATTAAAAGTACAATAGTTTTAAATCCTTCATGTTATTTCAAGGATTTCGTAATTCAAGGCCGAATATCTTAAAAAATATTTAACTAACTCCTCTCTTAGAAAATAATAATGCCCAATGCTCATTCATTTTGTGCCTTAATAGTTTAGAAATTATTGCTCTTAATAAAAAAATTATTTCCTTCATAGAAATTGTTGTGTTATTAAAAAATACAATAGTTTTAAATCGTTCATGCTGTTTCATGTATTATTTTCAACTTCAAGGCGTTTGAGGGCCACCTAGTAATTATCAGTTTCGAAATTATGAAGAATATATACTTTTATTGTTGTGGGTTTGAACAATATTAAGTGATTGGAGCAGAAACCTATTGATAAAGGCCACGCTAATGTACACATTAAACAAAATATAAAAGGTACAGAAATAAAAGTTTTTTGATTAAAGTTATAAACATTGGAATAGCGTATTCATAAAGTTATGTACACGAGATTCAATTGAAATCAAACACATCCAATATTTTCAAGAAAATAGTAGGTAACCAAAAATGGCTATTTATAGTATAAGACGGTTTAACTTCTCTAACAAGTTTTTTATTACTATAATTAATTCTCATGAAAGAAAATTAAAAAACAGAAAAAAAAACTGAATTGGCTTTTATTTTCTTTTAATTATTGAAATCGTAATTTATCAACTGCTTTTAAAAGCGTTTTTTGCTAATGATATATTTATTGTGTCTTTAATTAGATAAGATGCATTAGTTTGACATTCAACGTAATATTTTTGGTAAATTAATAAAATCGCGTTAATGAGTTGATTAGTGGGATATGAATTAATGTATTGTTTCACTTATGTTAAAACCTCAATTATGATGCATTGTTAAGCTAATGTACTAAAAACCAAAATAGTCCAAGAAATTCAATTATATTTGTCACACATTATTCCCTTGTGTTATTTACTCATTGGTATTGTTACTTTTTATTATTTATAAGTAATACTCTGAAATATATGAGAGTCTGAACCTATATGTAACAAAAAGGTGAGAAGAAGCTTGAAATAGATCCGAAAATTTTTCTCGGTATTTCATTTTGTCAACCGTCATTGTTTTCTCAACTTTCATCTCTTTCATCACAACCGCTAATGAACTCACCGAATGAGTCCGAGTCTATTTGATTAATGATGTAGAAAAATGGATTAGGGAAAGTGTAAATTATATTAGGAATCGATGCATACAAATGTAGGATATTTCCGTTATGCTTCTTGTTTCGTTAGATTTAATTTTATAAAAATAAAAAAAAGTCTCTTAATTAGAGTTGAGAACACATTCAAAGTCAACATTTTGCTTAGCTCAATATGCAAAGCATCAGGTTTGTTTAAGGAGATTGCAGAAAAGTCAAATTTGGAAAAAGTTGGCTATTTGAAGGAACTCGATGATGTATTAAAGGATGAAAGCAAATTTCTCAAAACGGAAGCAATTTTTATTTTAAGGTGTACGATACATTGCCAATATTGTAATGCCAAAATTTTGGACCTGAAGAATCTTTCACTTTTTGACTTTATGAAAAGAAAGTAAAAATGAATTTAAGAATAATGTGTGCATATCTGTAAACATGATAGACCAAAACTACAATGAGAGATCCCTTCATTAGAAATTTGTATGAAATTTTAGATCAAATCCAAATGTACAGTTTAACAAACTGTCTATTCAGTTATACGGAAAAGTGAAAACCTAAAACTCAACAAACAAGCATGATGTTTGAATTTAAAAATGATTTTAAATAGATGTTCCATCCAAATTCCAGACTTGATTTATTAACTAAATTTGTCACTAATTATATGCTTACTGTATGCTTGTTTGACTGTCCGTGGATATGCAATTATGAAAATTCAAAAAGGTAGCTGGCTAAATAAGTAACTCAAAGATTTTAGATCTTTGATGTAAATTTTTGATCCAATTGGTTAATGGAAAGAAGTAAAATAATAATAATAATAATAAATAGCACCCCTTTCTTCTCACTGTGTAACGAATTTATACGAAAAAATCCCAATATACTTGCATATTAGGTACACGAAAAAGCTTAAAAGAGGATACTGAAGCTGGATTTTTAAAATAACTTGATTGGATGAATTCAGATACGATTTAATTATGAACTGCAAATATTTAACTATATATTAATTGTAAATATCTCGAACAATTTTTTGATACATTGATTACAGTTCTTTAAAAGTGTTAAATTAAAATTATGTGCACGATCAAATCTAATAATGAATGAAAAAAAGTCTCATACCTCTCTTTGCTTGTAGTGTGTATATATATATATATATATATATATATATATATATATATATATATATATATATATATATATATATATATATATATATATATATATATATATATATATATAATTAAGATATAGTTAATATTTTTATTTAAATTTATTAAAATAAAATTATTATATTTTGATAATGCAGCTTATCTAAAGACACAATAAATATTTCATTAGCAAAAAACGCTTTTAAAAACAGCTATTGTCCATATATATATATATATATATATATATATATATATATATATATATATATATATATATATATATATATATAAAGGCAAATGTGGGCATTATGTATACAGAAAATCAAAAATTATATAGAAATGCCAGATTTATTCTTTTAACAATATGAAATTACTTATCGCATTTATGAGAACTAATCGCATTTGTTTCATCTCTTTATACTGATTTAATTAGTACGGCAGTACGGGAACAACTCAAAGGCGACTACTTTGTAATGCGATTAATTTTTTTATGATCTTCTTTTAGGAAAAATTTAAAATGTGAGAGTGATCAAAATAATACAGTAATTAGTTAATAGCAAAATAAAAAAAAAAAATGCCAAAAAGAAGGTACTTAAATGTTTTGCTGCAATTACGTAAGGCAAAATATTAACTCGTAGAAAAAGAAGAATTCGAGCATCTAATTAAAAGCACCGTAGCATGATGACATTATAAGGTTCTACTTAAAGATATTCGTTATTTTTCCGTGACTAAGTAGAGACTAAAAGAAATTCACTCATCTATGTTTTTATAATATTATTATGTCGTAATTCAAGTTTATCGGTTCAAAAAATTTATATTAAAATAAACAAACTGTAAGACTGATTAAGTTTGAAATCAAGTGTGCAAGAAAATCTTAAAAACTAATATTTTGAAATGTAAATCTATTTATTCTTCGGATTAAAAACTGAAACTATGCAAATCGATTTCATAATTAAAGTACTCAGCATTTCAATGCGGAATGAAGAGTAAAAAAGCTATTAGCTCAATTGTTGCATAATAAAGTTTGAATTTAGAAGAATTTATTCAAATTAAAGTAAAAAGAAACTGACTGACATAAAAATGGTACCACTACACTACATGATAATTGTTTGAATTTGAAAATGGTGTGAAATTTATATTTAGCCAATGATATTCACTGATGTCATCGAAGAAAATTTTTAAATTTCGAATTATTTTATTTCAAATAAAAATTTAAATGGAATTTTCTATATTCCTTTCTTAAACACTTATTGTCCGTAAAGTAATCATGTTTCAAATTTGGTTGTTCTAGATCCGACGATCTGTCTATAGAGTGGCTATATAGCATATTTCGACAAGATTCTCTCAACTTCAGGATCTGAGTTTACTCGGAATTGTCCAAATCCTGTGCAAAAACCAGTAGCTTTATATGCAGCTTTCGAATTCAGCTGCAGCTTTCAAATTCTTTGTGACATATAACAGACTGGCTCAAACTGTCACAATGCGTGGTAACTTCAAAGGATGTCTTTTCAGATTATCGTTGTTCTTTTCAGTCAGATACAGTCCTGAATGAGTTTGACAGGAAAGTACCACTTTGATTTTGAAAAAAAAAAAAAAAAAAATGTCCAGTGACGCACAAAGTACATTAAAGATGCCTGGTGTACATTACGAGTAAAATAAATAAGTTTCAAAAACTTTTGTTGATGATTTCTTAACTAACATTACAATGTGAGACATCTGTAGTAAATTTATAATGCTAATTTTTAAATGACTGAACAAAGTGTAATATTAATTGAAACTATCTACATCCACTCATGGTAACTACATATGTACATTCTATATTTATCAGCTTTAAGTCAGGCAAAACATTATCAGCGGGAGTGTTCCTCCGAAACTTTTTCGTATATTCTCTAACAAATATACTGGCATATTATTAACCGAATACCATTGGTAAACAATAGTCGCGAAATAGTCTATTAGAGTGAGATCTTAGGTCACTTATTTTGGCAGATAAATCGCTAGAGCACGGTTAATAAAAAAAATACTCGAAAAACAAATCTGTATTTTGAGCACCTTTTTTTCCGAAAAATTAAAATTTAAATTTGGCATAAAACTACGACTGTATTCACAAGATTGCATATCAAATTTAATGTAATTCAAACTATGCGTTTTTGAATTACTGTGCTTGTGGGCTTGCGAAAGGACAGATAGATAAACAGTCAGCCTTTTGTCTCTGGTTCCAAATTTGTTATTTATCAACATTTTAGATGCTTGATCAGTGTATCTAATTTTACTTACCTGTAACTATCTACATTTTGTAGTTATTATTTTAACTGTGCTTGAACAGCGGGCAAACTTCTCTAAATGGATTTCGTTCAAAATTGGATAGAAATCTACACATTCCGTGCAAATTTCTTAAACCAATTTTCATCTGTTTAGTTCCATTAATCGTAATTTTTGTGCAAAAAAAATAATTTAATGTTTTGAGAACAGTTTCAGTTCATATTTGTTCTAAAATCCACTTTACAATCTTTACAATACTAATAAAACTAGTGAGATTACGCATGCGACTGCACAGGCATTCGAAAAACAGGAAAATAAAATAATACTGATAACTGACTTCAAAATAATGATAATTATTATAATAACAATTTAAAAATTTTAGTATTAAATTTTGTTGAATCTCAAGGAAGCTATTAAAGCATTCAAATTGTTAATACTTTTTTTAATCAACAGTTTTTGTATTAGTATAAAAACAATACAATCTCACGTGTATGATTAAAAAAAGTATAAATTATTTCTTTTATTTAGAGTTCAATTATATGTCCAAATGAATGAAAACATTTAATTTATTTTAAAGATATATTAGCCATGCTGACGACCAACTGTTTTCTGATTAAATTAACAGTATTAACTTAGCGGCGTCAACCTAATTTGATAAATTAAAATTTAATGCCTCAAATAAAAGTACTACTTTAAGCATTCCTTATCAGAATGAGGCAAAGTAAAAAAAAATAACTGATGAAAATAATTACCTATATCTCTCAGATTGTTGAAGCTGAGAATCATGTCTCAACAACTAGATTTAATTTTATGATATGCATAAAAAAGAACGGGCCACTGATGGCGGATTTAAACGTCCTGATTTTTCAAATTAGATAAAAATTGACGAAATCAGACCAATGGTTGCGGCTAGGAGTGTGATTCTTTAGTTTTCTTTATTATTTTAATTATATAACTTAAGAAATGCTTAATATTTTTATTTAAATTTATTAAAATAAAATAATTTTATTTTGATCTTTTAAGTAATTTTCTTTTTCATTATTTAAATATCATTTCCACAGTGGTTGTATTCAATTCTGTTTTCTTTTATAAATAATGTTATTTTTTTACGTATTGATTAAACATAAAAAAGCAATAATTTTTTTTAAAAATCACCTTTTTTTCTTTTACAGTGCAAAAATATTTTTGGAAAGCTGGCTCAGAATACCAATTTATAACAATAAATTTTATTTAAAAATACTATGAAATGGAAGAAAAAAATCTCCATTTATAATGGGGGCAACATAAATTATTGAAATTTTTACATTAAAATTTCCATTTGATTTTAAAAGGTAAAGAAATTAACTATTTTGAATGAATGTAAAGTGAAAATGCAATGTGTACAGACAATAATATTGAACTAAATTAATCGCAAATATTGGATTTTAATATCTATGTCAGGATAAAAAAGAATTGGTATTTTAATTCCGAAGAATTATTAAATTCTTTTTAAATGTCTAGAAAAGGAAGCATTTCTATTGAAGGAAAATTCAAATGTGGAAGAATTTGTTAAGTAAAAATGCTGTAATAACAACTAAGCATATTTCATAATTCAACCTCAAAAGAAATGGGGACAAAGAGCAACCTATTAAAAGAGAAATAAATTATTTAGTTCCAATTATCTTGTAATAAATAGCTAAAATATTCAAATATTTAAACAGTTTTGTTTGCATTAATAGATTCTATAGATTCTAGAAAACTTTATTTCATTTATGCTATGATGATGTATATCGCCGTAAGTCAAATCATCGATTCGTCTGAAAAAAAAATTGGATATTTCAGATGTTTCAAATTAATCAGTGGAATATAAATGACAAAACATTTCATAAACAGAAAAAACAACCCTGATGACGAAAAAAAAAGAAATTTTTACTATGTATTAATAAGTTTTATTGTATCACGGGATTCAGTGAATCAAATAATATGGATTATTAGCACTGATTATTAGTGGATTATTAATGTGTGTTATATTGGATTTCTCAATGATGATGTATATCGCCGTAAGTCAAATCATCGATTCGTCTGAAAAAAAAATTGGATATTTCAGATGTTTCAAATTAATCAGTGGAATATAAATGACAAAACATTTCATAAACAGAAAAAATAACAATGATGACGGAAAAAAAAAGAAATTTTTATTATGTATTAATAAGTTTTATTGTATCACGGGATTCAGTGAATCAAATAATATGGATTATTAGTACTGATTATTACTGGATTATTAGTGTGTGTTATATTGGATTTCTCAATGATGATGTATATCGCCGTAAGTCAAATCATCGATTCGTCTGAAAAAAAATTGGATATTTCAGATGTTTCAAATTAATCAGTGGAATATAAATGACAAAACATTTCATAAACAGAAAAAACAACCCTGATGACGAAAAAAAAGAAATTTTTATTATGTATTAATAAGTTTTATTGTATCACGGGATTCAGTGAATCAAATAATATGGATTATTAGTACTGATTATTAGTGGATTATTAGTGTGTGTTAATAGTAATATTTTTTTTTCTAGTCTGTTTCTTTATATGCCAATTGCTGGAAGATTTACAGACGATTGAAATCTAAATTCTTCACTCCTAAACATAAACAAATTGAAAAGAGTAATAATTTGAAAAATGATATTTTTTTAGTAAGTTATTGGATTTTAGAAGTATTTTAAAATTTTAACTGAGCAAGCAATAATAATTTATTTAAGAGATAATGCGGATATAGATGTTGAGAATTGTAAATTTCATTATTTTGGCAAAAAATCATGATTTTTCTTTCTGAAATAGTTTAGACATTGTTACATGAGGTTGTATATTATTTTATAATATATCATTTTGAAGTGCATTATACATTGAAAGCCAAGCTTAAATTTGAAAGAAAAAGCTAACGAATAATGTTATTAAAGCAATTTAAAAATTATAAAATTTATATTTAATTACATTAAGATTTTAAACCGCATAAGTCATTTAAAAATATAATACTTATTAACATCAATAAATTCGATACATAAATGCCAAACGTGCCAAATGCCATTCTAGCCATCTGTTTTCGTTTTCATTTTAAAATGTTCACAGACACAAAATATATAAGCAAGTAGATATTGAATAAGAATAATAAAAACTTAGTTTTAAGATCATGCCTTCATTAGTATTTTAAAAAGTGTAATGTTTTTTTAACATTGTACTTTTTAAACATTATACTTAATATTATTTTATCATTATTTTAACTTATTTTTATTATATTTATACTTCGCCTTTATTTAATAACATTTTTTTTTACTTTAACTTTTATTTCTTTTACTTTAACCTTTTTACATTTATTACACATTATTATTATTATTTAATGTTATTTTTTAAATTTATTTTTAACATGATTTTTATTAGGGTTATATTTGAAAGTAGTATAACATGTACTACCTTTTAGTCTTAAATTTCAAATTTAATATCAAAAATATATTACTGAATTTAGAAATCCATTTGTTCCCATCTTCATCATTTCGTGGAATTATTTGCAAGAAATAAAAATTTAATTAAATGACAATTAATAAGTTCTAATAATGAAATTCTGAAAATTCTAAAGTAGCATATTGTCATTATGAATAAATAATTGCAGAAAAATTTATAGCCTTTTATTAAGAGCATTAATAATTGTTCAAAAATTGATAACAAATTCTTTATACAAAATCATCTTAACATGGCAAAATTCAAGTAAAAAATAAATACAGTTAAAAAGATTATTATTATTATTATTATTTTGCATCAACAGATTACTAATCGATATATAAAATCGATATTATGCTTTGATTAATATCGATATTTATCAAAGCATCTGGATCGAAATCTGTATCAAAATTTTAGCTCGAAAATCGCTGCTTCTATCAAAATGTGTCAGAGAATCATATAATTACTTTCGTTTCAAGCCAGTTTACACTTTTGAAACTTTATTGACGATGAAATAATTTTTCATTCATTAATTGGACTTTTCCTCAATTATAACTTACTTAAATTTATAGCTCACCGAAATCGGTAAAAAAAATTAACATTCATTTTCATTATTTTCATTGAGAAAATATCAGAAATTAACAGAAAAGACATCACGCGAGTCTCAGATTTACATTCGAACTGTGAAATTAAATTTAATACAACACTCCAACTTCAAATTTCATGATAAACTTAAAAATAATTTTAAGTGTTGTGACTTTATTCTAATGAATAAAGTCACAGCAACGATTTACTTAAATATATTTAAAACCAATCTATTTATTCAATTCTTAAAACTGAAAAAGTGAAACTGCAATCAAAACTACGGTGCATTTTCTTAATCAGCAGCTCCCTGCAGTTCTCAAACCGGATAATGGATCTTTCTTGGCGATAAGAACTTCCTTTCTAATTGAATAATCAATTGATTAATGATGAATAGATAAATTAGAATGGATGATTTATTCTAAGTCATTTTTAATGTCAAGTCTTTATAAAATATCTCTTTGTATATACTGAAGGTCGATGAAAAGTTAAAGCTGCGGATTCCAAGAGTCAGCTGCTAACAAAAGCCACATCTTAATTAAAAGGAACGATCATTAAGGTAAATTGGGTAATTAAATTAAGAAATCGATTTAAATCTCTACATGTCGAGTGTTTGCAACTTTGTTTCTGTTCTGATGCTTATTTCAAATTATTTTGCAATGTCTGCTAATAATAAAAGCGAACGTGCGTCTTGTATGTTAATTGGCGCTATGCAAGGCAGCCTGTTTGACTGAGGCAGCCATTATTTTGAATGATGTGGGGTTAATAAAAGGTAACGGGAAAGAATTAATGGCGTCGAAAGAATAGATAAATACGTTTATGAATTTAAAATAATGCAAAATATATTAACATATAAAATGTGATAAAAAGCAAGCGATAATACATTGAGGCCTAATATTAAATACATAATTAAAAACAAACGGAGAATAAAGTGAGAAATCTAATACTGAAAATATGATTAAAAACAAACGATAATAAATTAAAAAAAGACGAATATTAGCACGATTATGTTAATAAAAACAAAAGATAATAAATCTAATATTAAATAAGTGATTAAAACCAAACGAAAATAAATTGAAAAGTCTAATATTAAATGAGTAATTTAAGATAAATGAAAATAAACCGAAAAGTCTAATATTAAATGAAATAAAAACAAGCGATAATAAATTGCGACGTCTAATATTAAATGAGTAATTAAAAACAAATGATTATAAATTGCTAAGGCTAATATTAAATAAATAATTAAAAACAAAAGAAAATATATTGAAAAGTCTAATATTAAATATGTAATTGAAAACAAACTATAATAATATTAATATTAAACGATAATTAATATTAAACACCTTATTAAAAAAAGAAAAGAAACTGAAAAATCTAATATTAAATGATTCATTAAAAACAAACGATAATAAATTGAAAATTTTGATTTGATTTCAAATTATTTTGCAATGTCTGCTAATAATAAAAGCGAACGTGCGTCTTGTATTTAATTGGCGCTATGCAAGGCAGCCTGTTTGACTGAGGCAGCCATTATTATGGATGGTTAAACAAGAGCTTTTCTCCATTTTCAAAATTTAATTCATTAAAAATTAAGGGAAGTTTAAACATTCTTCCGCTATAACTTCCAAAAATATGACAATAAAATAATGAATTTTGCAGTAATTTAATATAAAGGGGGGGGGGAATATATCTTTTCAATGATATTAATTAAGTTGATTTGAAAATTTTTTCCTTAACTTTCAGTAAACTTTTTAAAATATGTTTGAGTACATTTTGCAACAATACTTCTAATTGTTGTAATCAATTTCAGATTTTCTTCATTGTTACTAAAAATATTTCATCTTGGTTTGATAAACAAGATAGGAATATTTAAATTTAGAGCAATTCTTACTGGAGAATTGCAATAACATTATGTTATTGTAGTAGCAAATGCAATTACTGGAGTAGTACACTAATATTATTTTTTCTATGCTAAATAGAATCTTCTTTAATGTATGGCTTTAATGAAATGTTTGAATTTTCTTCATGGTTTGCATGAAGTTAAATCTTCATTAATGATGAGAATTTTTATTTGTACTTCTATATTTAAGCATCGCTGTTTTCGGCTTCTATAAATGGATGTTCAAAATATATATTATGGCTCTTTTACTTGAAGTTTTGTTTCCTAATTATAAAATTTTTAATTTTTTTATTGAATGAATAAAACATTTTTAATATTGAATGAATAAAACATTTCTCTGCATGAAATATGCAGCACACACAATCATCTCAAAAGCATGATGGGATGCTGTATGTATTTCGATTAGCAAGTAACTTATAAAATTCAATTAAAATGAACCATTTTCCATTTCATAGTAAAATTCAAATATTATATAAAATAACATTAAGGAAGAATATAATTGTAGTGAACCGAAAGAATTGTAATGAACTGTAATATTTTAATAATTTAGCTAATGGTATATACTATTTTAAGATCTATACAAATTTTAAAATATAAGATAAAATGCTTTTTTTAACAAAATAAGACGTTTATAGAGAAATATTTAAATGACGTAACTATTCAGATCTATCTCCGTCAAAAAGATTTTATATAAGTAGTATTGAAATTTTAGAATTAGCTAATCATAGAAAGCTGCCAAAAAGTAAATAAATAAGATAATTTTTTCGGTTTACTATAGATTTATAGAATTCTGTAATCAATCGAAACAAATTCGGCTTTAAGGCTTTCATGACTATCTGTTTACAATATAAAGCAGATATTAATAAAAGTCTAATTATTGTAACATTAAAATTCTGGTTTAAAATTTTCATGAATATCTATTTACGATATGAAGCAGATATTCATTAAAGTCTAATTAGAATAACATTCAAATTCTGCTCTAACAATTTTTTGACTATCTTGTTTGAGATATAAAGCAGATATTCATTAAAGTCTAATTAGAATAACATTCAAATTCTACTCTAACAATTTTTTGACTATCTTGTTTGAGATATAAAGCAGATATTCATTAAAGTCTAATTAGAATAACATTCAAATTCTACTCTAACAATTTTTTGACTATCTTGTTTGAGATATAAAGCAGATATTCATTAAAGTCTAATTAGAATAACATTCAAATTCTGCTCTAACAATTTTTTGACTATCTTGTTTGAGATATAAAGCAGATATTCATTAAAGTCTAATTAGAATAACATTCAAATTCTACTCTAACAATTTTTTGACTATATCTATTAGACTATTAGAGTAATATTTCTATAATGGGAGAAATACTTTATGATTAATCAAAAAATTTCAATCTTACATAAGCCAATTTTTAAAAAAATAAACAGCGGAGTTAGTCTACCCAAAATTTTCTCTCACACTCTCCTATAAATCAAGCCCAGACCGACAGACGATCAATCCTTTGAAAAATTTGATTCAAAATTTCACAATAATCTATATTTGAAATGCTAACATTGGCCATCAAGTTTTATATATTTTACTTCTTATGCTTTGAAGTTATATTCACTTGCATTTAAACAGCCACACAAACAGGTAGACTTCTTCGGAATTTATTTCGTATTGAATTTGATAGAAATTTGCAAATTTGGTCTAAAGTCCATATACCAAATTTCATCCAACTAGCTAAAAACATTTTTCATTTATCGTCTTCATAGACAGATATAATGCAGAAAGGCGAACTCAGGATTATCTGAAACGTGGAGATTCGTCAAAATCTTGAGTTCTAATTTTTTGACGATTTATAATACTTTCTCTGAATACTTTATATACGAAAAAGTAAAAAAAAGAAAAAAAAAGAAAGCATTTATATACATGTAAAAACAAATCATTACAAAAAAAAAAAGAAATTTTTTACTTAATTTTTGGAAAACATATTCAAAAATACAATTAACATATTAAAAAAAATTATATATAAAAATATTAATTGTTTAGTTAAAATTAATTTATTAACGTTCATAAATTTAACTTTCTCCTGCCAAAATAAAGTTTCAACAAAATAATCTTATTAATAAATAATGAAATTATTCAAATTTATCTTATGAAAAATAAAAATAGTAATTATATAAATATGATGCAAATCTAGTGTGGGCAGTTAAAATAATATGTCTTTAGATTTCATTATTCGGAATGTATAGATACTTTTATTATAAACGTGAATACCTGCATTTCATTGTAAATCAAAGATAACTTTACGCATTTACGTCTAAAGTTAAGCTTTCTATACAATCTAAACAATGTAAGCTGAATGCATTTTGTTTCGTCTCTTTTATTCCCCGTCGTTCCAGTGGTGGTTCGGAAGTTTATAATATTACATTGTTTCTATTAACTAATCTCTTTAAAGTGTTCGCCGATTTATTTGTGGGTCTGGTGCGCTGTCTAGACAATTTTACGGAACATTCTTTCTCTGAAAGAGATCGAAATCTTGTAATTGACTTAGCTGATTCTGTTTAGAGTTAAAGACTTGGATTCAAAGTGTTTTACTCCTTGTAAATTTTATCTCTTTAATCTTTTCTACCTTGCAAATATCTCTTAGCAACATTCTAAAAAAACAAAACAGTTTTTGGTGTTTAAAAATGAAAAGAAAATTTTCTGCAGCTTTAAGTTTGAAATTTCTGTTTTAGAATGAGCGGGAAATTTTCTACCAAAATTTTTGCAAAAGAAATCTTTATAGAATAAATATCAACTTAGCGGTATATTCGCCTAATAAGATGCTCCTTTGGTAGATATTAGATCAAATTTATTTGATCGTATATTTTTCGCATCATTTTGCAACGAAGTTTAATAAAACTGCTTTTCCTTTAGCGTCGGTCTATGTCTTCCAATCTGTTTATTACTATTATTTTTTTAAAGGCAAATTTTTAAGTTAACGAATTTATTTATGTAATAAAAAATAAAATAAAAATATTTGTTTATAAAATTTAAGATTCCCAAAAAATCATGTAGGTGTGAAACTTTAATAAAATTACCAGAATACTGGAATTCCATCATATCTATAGTATATTTTTAATTTTAAAGAAAATTTAGAAAATAAATATTTTGCGCAATTTGGCCTTAATGGCTTTCTTCACGAAATATTTTGAACTTTAACTTTTAATGGGCATGTAGCTTATTGTATTTCAAAAGATTTACAGTTCTCCGTTCATTGTGAGATACTGTTCCCTAATTTTATACATATACATATAATTATATTACAGAAAAGAATAATAATATTTAAAAATATGCAAACTTTAAAAAGTTTCACAATTGTTTGATTAAATTCTTTCTTAAATTTAGTTATAGTATTAAAAAAAATCAAAAATTTTATAAAAGCATGCTTTATACTGAAGTCTACTGAACACGTAAAAATAAATAGAATCTTTATATCGTGATCATCAGCAGTGGAAAATAAAATATAAGAAGAAATATTTGTAGCAGCAATAAAAATGATTTCAATTTCACTTCAGTAACGATCTATGCATTTAAAATATTTTTAAAAATTCATGATTTTGGAAGACAGATTGAGTCCCAAAGGTTTTGATTAATTTTTATTTAACAAAAAATCTGATTGTAATTTTAATAAAAATCATCAAGATACAATTTCCCACTCTCCAACTGCAAATGTGCTAAGCTTGTTAGCTCTAGATGAAACAGTCTGGCCTATTGGGCACCAACACACAGGCACATGCACCTTCATCTTTATTATTAGTAGAGATAGAGATATGAAGTTTTTAATGAACAAGTAATGATCTTACAGTTACCGTTACGCAATATTTGAATTCATCCAACGTTGGAGTTGCCAAGTTCACTTAACGTTTATCAAGTAAACATGAATTGACTTAATTTACAAAGGATCTATTACAAACTATAAACAGAGCTCAGGGGATTCTTCTAGTGATACAGAATCTGTAACAGATAGAACAAAAAAAAAAAAAAAAAATACTACTGAACATGGTATCTGTAGAAATTCATTATTAGAATATACTGATAGAATGTGCTACAGATCACAGTTGAAGTGATTTTATTAATACAAATAATGAGTAAAAACCTCTAAGGAAAAGATTTAAACGATGTTTTCCTCATGAAAAGCATGGCAACAGCATTAAAAACTATGAAATCATTGTGTTCTTTCAGAGCCAACGGACGACGAACTGACCGATCTTGTAAGTTTTTTTACAGTTCGAAATTGTTTCGAATTGTTTAAACCATAACTGCTTTCAAATATTTATAAAACGGAGAATAAATAGGAAAAAAATCAATCTAATGAAATCAATTTACTATAGATTGATTGACGAAAATAAAGTGCAACTTGATATAAAAAAAATTGAATTTTGAATGGAAGATAATAAAGGAAACCATTTCATAAATAATAATAATAATAAATAAATAAATAAATAAAAACGAAAGTAGATGATAGTTGCTTTGAACAGGCAATTTTTAAATTCTCAAGCATTCTTTCTTACTTATTTTATTTAAAGTAAGGAAAATAACATTATTATGTTAAAAGAAAAAGGAATTTGAAAAGTTCAGTTGCTACAAGGTATACATAAACATCCAATTCTTTTAAAAAGAGTCTTGCACAACTGGCTTTCACTATACATTTCAATCCTTTGCAAGTATAAAAAGCGAATTTACTTACTTCTGAATGCAAGATGAAAGGGAAATGGATGGCTTAAACATGTTTAAAGGAGCCAAAGTTTCTGAATTGTTTTGTGTTACTGATGATTAACTCGTTTAAAAATGTACAGTAGTTTCTTTGCAAGTTTTATCTTCAGTTTGGGCATCGGAAAAATTTGGCTGAAAAAGGGATTGGTATAAATAAGTTCCTAAGTACTTTGAAACATGAAGATCTTTTTTTAGTGTTGAAATAGAACTTGGTCTCATATTTTTCAGCATATTATTTAACTAACTACTTCATATCTTTTAAGTCGCCCAAAACTGGACTTTCTTGGTTTTAAACTATTATTAAACAAGTAATGTAATAAACAATTAATATATACTGTATAATGATGATAATATATACTAATAATATGTACTATATAATGATAATAATATATACTAGTAATATGTACAATATAATAATAATAATAATAATATTTAATAACATTAACACAATTTAAATTATACTAGTTAATTTTAATAACCATTATTTAAACTATTTACCAGGTGAATAAATTATAGCCCAGAATGCATTAATTTAAAATTCCAGTTTCTTATTTAATACAATTGAAAAACGTAAATTCATTGAAATCACCTGACTACAAATAATAGAGCTAGGACATTGGTTAAAAAATAAAAATAGATCTGGAAATCTTATTTCGGATTATATAAAGAAATCAATTTTTATTTTAATTTTAACACTGGTCAAAAAATTCATTTTTTAGGTAGATAAATTAAATTAAATTCCAACGTAATAATTAAAACATTGTTACAGATAATAAATTAGATTTTTAAAATTTTGTTTAAATTAGGGAAAGAAATTGTGCGAAAATCATATTAATATCATTCAAAAAAAGGCATTTTTTTTAATTTTACTATTGTGTGAACATTATTTTTGAAATAATATTTTCAGAAGGTATATCTGAAAAACACCAAACATTTTCTTAATTTTTAATTAATTTACATTTTAATTAAATTTTGGACTTTGAAAAGTTAAAAGTGACTTTTTCTCTTGTCTGAAGTGCACATGTACCAAATTTCACCTAGATCGGACAAAACCTATGAATTTGAATGAAACATGCAAAAAAAACAACCCATAATGATTATATAGATTTTGAATAATCCTAACTAGGTTTATAAGTTCAATGATAATCACTCACAATTCTATTATTTGTCAAGAATGTTGCAATAAACTTATTTTTGCAACGTTCATTCTGTTAACATATTTCTCCATAAAGGATTGCATCAGGATAATGGGTTATAAATTTGATTACTGGTAATAACACATTTAAAAGAAAAGCATTCTTCTTTTTTTTACATTGCCAAAATATTTCATGTATGAATAGACATGAAAATGAAAGACATGCAAAACAACATTAACTATTTCATAGAATAATCATAATTTGGTTATGATTGAGATCGACAATAATCATTTGCCAATCTGTTATTTGTCCATAATGTTGCAATAAGCATTTTTCTGCAACATTCTTAGAGTAAACAAGGCATGCAAACCTGATATATGATCAATGGGTAGACATATAAACATTATGTAAATTTTGAATAATCCTAATTAGGTTATGAAAGATCAATAATCACTTACAATTCTATTACTTAGCAAGATTGTTGCAATAAATATATTCGTGCAACATTCTTGCTATTAAGATGTTTTTACCATGAAGGATCACATCCTGCTTATAAATTCTAAATTTTATTGTTGATAAAAATAGTTAAAAGAAAAAGATGAATTTTTTCCATTGCTAAATTATTCTATGCATGAAGAGGCCGCGGTGGCCTGGTGGTAAAGTCTCGGCTTCGGAACTGGAGAGTTTCAGGTTCAAGACCCGATTTCACCGAAGGACCGTCGTGTAAGCGGGTCTGGTGCACGTTAAACGTCATGGCCAAATGTCCTCCCGCTGGTTTGGTTTGGTTTGTGTTGGTTTCTGGCGCAAGAGCCATGCTTGGCTATGCTGCGCCAATCAAATGGAAAAATTATACAAAGGTTTATAAAACATTCATTTCTTTAAAACAAGATCAGGGGTGTAAAGATAAAAAAAAGAAAAGAAAAATGATGAAAAAACTCGATTTTAAACCATGATTCATAAGAATTCAATAAAAAGAAGTAATTCGTTTACTCTTTTATAATACAATAGGACAAAAAAGATGCTAGATGCAAGTGAAAAAACCAATAGCTTTTAAAAAATTAAAAATATTTGGGTGGTATTTTTCACCCACCAGGTCTTGTAATGTTAAAGATGCAGAGGTAAAAAAACGAGCACGATAAGAATTAAAAACTGGGCATTCAATTAAAATATGACGAACAGTAAAATGAACTTTGCAACTGTTGCACATAGGTGCATTTTCGCCAAATATAAGATGCTTATGTGTGAAACGTGTATGCCCTATACGGAGACGAGTCAATTTAACATCCATCTCACGTATAGGATGAACAGGCCGAGAAACAATGTTCGTTTCAACAGAATGCAATTTATTTCTGATCTGCAGGTCCCACGATTTTTGCCAAACAGAAAAAAAATGATGATCAAAGGACCTTTTGATGTCACAAAAGGGAAGTCCTATACTTAAGAAGTTCGTTGCAGATCTTGCGGTCAAATCTGCCTTCTCATTCCCGAAGATACCAACATGACTCGGAACCCAACAGAAATTTATTTGGAAGCCATCATTTTTCAAAAGTCGCAAAGTGAATAAAATTTTAATCGCAACCCGCTGGTGTGGCGTGGTGTGGAGAGGGGGGTGCCAGCTCAGGTGTCGTCCTCGTCATCTGACCGCGGTTCAAAATCACGAGGCCCGTCCCAAAACAGCCCTAGTGTTGCTTTAAAACGGGACGTTATTATAACTAAACTAAAACCTTCTATGCATGAAAAGATATGAAAATGAAAGACATACAAATCAGCCTTAACCATTACACATATTTTGAGTGATCATAATTAGGTTAATAAGTTAACCTAATTATTAATCTCTTATTTTAAAAATATGTTTCAATAAGCATGTTTGTGCATCTGTCTTGCTATTAGCATGTTTTTATCATGAAGGATCACAGCGGAATTATGATTTCGAAATTTGGTTATTAATTAAAATAAAGAAAATAAATTTTACATTGACAAAATATTCCATATATGAAAAAGACACGAAAATGAAAGACATGCAAACTAAATTAATCATTGCATAGAATAATCATAATCATGTAATGAAGGGAATCGACAATAATCATTTGCCAAGAATGTTGCAATAAAAATGTTTTTGAAATATTCTTACCATAAACAAGTTTTTTCCCACGAATGATTACATCGAGTTCATGAACTATAAATTTGTTTACTGATAGTAATAAATTTAAAAGAAAAATATCAATTTATTTTTCATTGAAAAAATATTTCATGTACGAAAAGACATGAATATGAGAGACATGGAGATTAATAATTGCATAAAATAATCCTAATTAGGTTATGGATAAGATCAACAATAATCAATTACAACTCTATTATTTGCTAAGAATGTTGCAACAAACATAATTTTGCAACATTCTTGTTATTAACATGGTTTTGTCATGAAGGATCACAGAGAGATTATGGATTTTAAATTTCATTATTGATAAAAATAAATTTAAAAAAAAAGCAAATCGAATTATTTTTGTTGTCAAAATATTCCATGTAATTTTACCACAACAGAGCTACGAGCAAGAATAGATTTTGCACAGTTGTTTTGTGACATTTTACGTCAAGCTTATTTCCAACGAGGACCCGGATGCTAAAAACGGTCCCATTCTGAAGAAAACGTTCAAGGGGCTCCGAATGGGGGTGTATATAGGGTGTTCTGAAATTCATATTTCCAAGAACAAAAGCAGGAAAAGGAGGGAAAAAAAAGTAAGAAAGACACGCTCATTTTAGTTTTCTTCCCTCACGAAACGGTGAGGAGAGCGAGTTAAATGATGTATGCATTTGGCACAACTCTTGAACATTTGGGGGGGGGGGTGCTTCAAAGTGCTCCAAAAGACACGTTCCGGAATGTTAGAAGCTGTTTCCGAATGTCAGAACTGGTTGGTTTCGAATAACCCGCCATCGAATTTTTTAACCTTAAAAGCACCTTCTTGATATTTCTTGAACGTGTTGTTGGCAAACACATGTTCTTTATATTCTTTTCCTTTTTATTTTAGTTTTAGGAGTTTTAGTGTTAAGAAGTAATGTATGGTGTTTGGAAGATATTGTCCGTTAATAAATGGTTCGTTAAAATGAGGCTTAAAGAATGTGTGTGCGTTTATTGAAGCAGTTTCTGGGGGAAGTTTTCGACATTTGGGTTTTTTTTTTCTGTAGATTTTTGGAAGATAAAATTTTAAGCTTATTTATTCTTTACTGTTAGAAAATATTTTTAACAATAATTTTTTTGCATGTGTACGGTATGCAACATGATTAATTTATAGGATACCGATATATTTGTATATCCAATATATCCAAATCAGTTGTTGTATATAACCAGTATATCCAAATCAGTAGTAATTCATACATGTGATGATTGGAACTATCTCTTCTTATAATAAAGATCGTAAGATGATCTGTGCATCTGATTCATTCTATAGGTATTCTTATACCTCATATGTGATGGTTGGAATTATCTTTTCTTAGAATTAAGATCATTAGATGATCTGTTGTATCTGATTCGTACGATAAGTACTCTTATACCTCATATGTGATGGTTGGAATTATCTCTTCTAATAATAAAGATCGTTAGATGATCTGTTGTATCTGATTCATACGATAAGTACTCTTATACCTCATATGTGATGCTTGGAATTATCTCTTCTAATAATAAAGATCGTTAGATGATCTGTTGTATCTGATTCGTACGATAAGTACTCTTATACCTCATATGTGATGCTTGGAATTATCTCTTCTAATAATAAAGATCGTTAGATGATCTGTTGCATCTGATTCAGACGATAAGTACTCTTATACCTCATATGTGATGCTGGGAATTATCTCTTCTAATAATAAAGATCGTTAGATGATCTGTTGTATCTGATTTATACGATAAGTACTCTTATACCTCATATGTGATGCTTGGAATTATCTCTTCTAATAATAAAGATCGTTAGATGATCTGTTGTATCTGATTCATACGATAAGTACTCTTATACCTCATATGTGATGCTTGGAATGATCTCTTCTAATAATAAAGATCGTTAGATGATCTGTTGTATCTGATTTGAATACGATAAGTACTCTTATACCTCATATGTGATGGTTGGAATTATCTCTTCTAATAATAAAGATCGTTAGATGATCTGTTGTATCTGATTCATACGATAAGTACTCTTATACCTCATATGTGATGCTTGGAATTATCTCTTCTAATAATAAAGATCGTTAGATGATCTGTTGTATCTGATTCATACGATAAGTACTCTTATACCTCATATGTGATGGTTGGAATTATCTCTTCTAATAATAAAGATCATTGGATGATCTGTTGTATATGATTCATACGATAAGTACTCTTATACCTCATATGTGATGGTTGGAATTATCTCTTCTAATAATAAAGATCATTGGATGATCTGTTGTATCTGATTCATACGATAAGTACTCTTATACCTCATATGTGATGGTTGGAATTATCTCTTCTAATAATAAAGATCGTTAGATGATCTGTTGTATCTGATTCGTACGATAAGTACTCTTATACATAATACATGATGGCTGGAATTATTCCTTCTTATAATAAAGATGAATGTGTCTGAGTGCGTATTGTTGGCGCTCTACATTTCAGACCGCTTGACCTACAGCTATTAAACTGGGCACACACACGTCTTTAGTGATGGGAATATACACTTAAAAATTAATGTGAATTTTGGTGTTTTTCATCAATAATTTCTGAAAATATCATTGAATAAAAATAATTTTTTTACCATATCAAAATTTAAAATATTGTATTTTCAATGATACCAATTTAATAGTCATGCAAAATTTTATTGAATTTTTCTATTTAAAAAATTTGTCTCGACAATAAATTAATCGTTTCTCTGAAATTCAAACCATTTTCAAAGCAAATAAAATATTTAATCGCTTAATTTTGTTTCGTTGTTGGAAATTTAAAATGAAGGATTCTGTTTAATATATGCGTGGTTCACAAAACAAGCAAGAAACTTACAATACTACGGAATTTAGTTTAGTTATATTAACGTCCCGCTTTAAAGTAACACTAGGGATATTTTGGTACAGACCTTATAATCTTGAAGCAAAGTCAGACGACAAGGACGATTTCTGAGGTCGCACCCCTCTTTTTCAAGATTTCACATCACAACAGCGGGTGAGCGTTTGGCATCGATGGATTTAGCTTGCATCAAATCCTCTTACACGACGGTTCGTCGGTGAAATCGGGTCTCAAATCTGAAACCCTCCGTGACTGAAGTCGAGACCTTACCGCCCGGCCACCGCCGCAGCTCTAAATTTAGGAGACAGCAGAACCGATACGTTTTTAACTGTGCGATGAGATTGTATTCATTAGAATGGGTATGAAGTTATGTCTAGATTTGTATGAATTCAAACATAAACGATATTCCCAGTAAGACAGCTTTTTGAAAAGGATATTTCAATTTATATTAAAGAGTCATTGAAACATTAGCAGACTATGGAAAGGCACGAATGACCAAAATGAAAAACGAAATTGAAATTTACTCTGGAAAGCACAGATTTAGAACATTGGATCTACAGATCTGAACATTGGATCTACAGATCTGAACATTGGATCTACAGATCTGAACATTGGATCTACGTTTCTTTCGTGAAATAATGAAAGATAAGTGTCTAGCACCATGGCATTAAAATTAACAAAAATCTCTCAGTTAAAACAAAATTTGAGTAGAAGATTTTTGTGCCATTTACCAAAGTTATTTCAACATTTTTGGAGAAAAGTATGAAATTAAAATAACCATTTTTTTAACAACCAAAATATTTTTTCGCGCTTGTCTGTTTCGATAGATCTATATATGGTGCGTTTTTACTTTTTTTTCGTATTATTGTAGAAAGAATCGAATGTGAACCTTGGGTCTCTTTATGTCCCTCATTCATTTCAAAATTGTATACTGTTTCTTATAATAATTTAGTAGTATTGAGTGGTACGCAAGAAAATGTGGGAATGTCAAAATTGTGCTTATAAAGTCATGCCACCTTCACGAAAATCAACCATTACTCTCAGCTACAAACAAGCATGAATTAAGAATCTTTTTTTTTAATGGAACACATCTGTTAAAAGTTAATTTTTGGAGTTTAAAAATCTCGGAGCTAACAGCTGCCTGCTTCAAAAATCTCTCTTTTCAACCCTCGCTCAGTGAGCTCGCGTGATATAATTGCGAGATTTCGAGTCAACTTTCGAGATTGCAGCAAGTTTCGACCCAACTCAAAAAGGAAACTATTTTTAAATGCTTTCAGTGCTGTATTCCTTTTTTTTTCTTTTTTTTTTACCTTTTCTCTCTCTTTCTTTTATGTTCTGAAAATTTTATTTCGGAGAATGGATGAATTGGATATGACTCTCTTTCTCTTTCTATATATATATTTGCTGAATTTATATTTAGGTTAAGGCTAGCAAGAGAGGGTTTTATTTATTTATTTGTGATTTTTTTTCTTATATAAAAATTCTAGATAAATCTATACAGATCTTTTCAAAGAAAAATTTAACATTTGCTATCACTAAGGAAAGCCTTTTCGTTATTTATAAATATTATTAAAAATATGTGATCCGTCTTTATGCACGAAATTCCTAAGTTCATTAAGAATTTTAATCGAAAAAATATTATTTGTTTTTTTAACGGATAAATAAATTATTGTTTGCCTTTTTATTCTTTGGAATTATAATAGAATCAATTGAAACTAGAAGTGACCTCTGTAATTTTGAACAAGCGTCTGACCATCTAAAATGGTCTCTCCGGATAAAAATTTGATCCATAAGGACACGTTTAATATTCATATTCTACTTATATTTCAAGTCTTCGATGCAATCGAAGTCTGAAACCTATCCTCCACAAATGAAGTGATGTAATGTATGTTATGGAAAAAAGGTTGTGAGTTCTATCCTCTGGATGTTTTTATGCCTGAAATTCTAGTAAATCTATATACAATTCATGAATGATTCTCTGATGCACTAGAATTGAATTTTGGGAATTTTACTTGCTTCCCACCAAAGCAAAAGTGTTATGGATCAGTACCATGTTAATGTCAACCAGAAAGGCGATATACCCGCACAATGTATTAAGGCATTTATTTCAATTTTTATAAGCAAATATGACTAATAGTGATAAATAAACCTAAGCTCAAATAGTGGTGAGCAGTCCATTAGGGCTGAAGAGCTGCAGCACTCCAGGGAATTATTTTTTAAATTTGTATTATTAATTTTTTTTTATCTAATTTGCCTACTTTTTTAATTCTTAGAGTTTGATGATCTTTGTTCACTTTTTTTACGCTGAGAATTTAATGATTAAGACAACAACAACAAAAATAAAGGATAAAATGTGAAAAAAATGTAGCAACAAGAAAGGGAAACGCCGGTCGATGCAGCCTGCAAGGAACCTTTGAAAGTCAACTGCTTTGGTTTGGTTTGGTTTTTTTTTTTTTTTTTTTTTTGGCACAAGGGCCATAGATTTGGCCATGCTGCGCCAGACTAGGCAAAATGAAAGTCGACTGCTAGTATTATTGGCTGAATGATTTTGAGACAAAAAGCAATCCTTTCTTCCTTTAATTTTAGAGGCATCAGAACTGCAATCAAACAAGTTTCAACTTAGAGTGCAACAAAATGATTCTTCCTTTTTTTTTATCATGTGTGAACATGATAAAAAAACTGTGAATGTGTTGTTTTGGTTAGGAGGTTTTGAAGCTCGAAATCGCATAGGCAATGAATGAAGCATAAATGTCAATTTTCATCATCATCTTTTAATCGCATATAGTTCTTTTACCTGCTATTACTAGTATTGCATTATTATTATGTATGCTTCTTTGAAAGCAGATACGTTTTTAAAAGGTTGATCTACTTTTACCAGTATTGCTTTATTATTACACATGTTTCTTTAACATTAGATGCGTTTTTAAAAGGTTGACGCAGAACTATGACATCATAGTTGTTATTCATCTCAAAATCGGCTGACCTCCACAACTTTGCTTGCTAGCTAGAAAAATTGATATATATATATATATATATATATATATATATATATATATATAGAGAGAGAGAGAGAGAGAGAGAGAGAGAGAGATAGAAGTCACGTGATTATTAAAAACGGTTTAAACTGGTTAATGACTTAAATTAATTAAGATAAATAATGACTTAAAAATAATAATGTTCTCACATAAATTTGCGATCGTAGATTTCTTTTTCTTTCAGTTTTTTTTCACTTGCACCAAAATTTATTTTCGTTTTCTTAGCATTTCTCTTCTTTTCTTTTCTCTTCTTTTCTTTTCTTTTCTTTCTTTCCCTCTTCTTCTTCTTCTTTCATTCTCTTTCGTCGTTTTTGAATTTTGGTTTTGATTCTTGCTGTCTGGATATAAACCCATTTAATTTATTTCATTTTCCTTTTCCTTTATTATACAATACAAAAAAAGTGCATGGACGATTTATTAAAATATTATTCAGTTAAAATTTGATATGTTGCTGATGTCATAATGATGATCGTTTTGCTTTAAAGTGAGTATCATAAAAATTCAGGGTGAAAAATATATTTCCAAAATCTTGCACTAAATAATTTTAAAGTCATATACAGCTTTAAAATTCGAAAAAGTAATTTTTCACATAAATAAACTTTCGAATTTTCTTATATTTCATCAAATCCGTGATGCGTTATTAATATTTTATCATTCTATTGAAGAAAAAGTAAAAACATGAGCAAACCAGCTTTTATACTAGTGTGTAATACAGAAAAAAAAATATTTTTTCGGCTTCTTATAGTGTTGCAAAAGGTATTTTGTGAATATAGTGGCAGTTATCTATCTAGCTCAAACTATTTGTAGAGAATGCAAAACCCAGCCAAGCTGATTTGCTGAAGAATTCACAAAATGTCTGAATTCGATAGAATTGGATATAGATATTCTACAACCTTATGCAGTGCATATTATAAGGCAGTCTGCAAACAACCTATTAAGGTCCAATTTAAAGGTAAATTTTGTTTAACACTTTTGGATATTTTTAACATGTTCATGATTTACTTTAGGTTAATAATTTTTTTTTTTTTTTTTAACTTTGTAAAAATGCATCGGTTTTTATTTATCTATTATGATTCCAAATTGCCTGACATCCAAGTTTATATATAATATTATTAAAGCAAATTTTTAAATCCGAACCTTGTTATTCGAAGAGAAAATTGCAATACCATTCTCGTACTAAAAAATATGGAAGTGACTTTAAAATTATTTACGAATACACAGAAAAATAAGGGGTGGTAATTGTAATGTTTAAAACGAAAAAAATTGTAATAAGGACTGTCTGTCGGCAGTCTTCTTTTCCTAGAGTCATTGTGGTGGGGCGTCCGAAATAATGTCCCGTCATTGTTTTCCTTATATTAAAAAATCGTTGCCTTAATAACTTTAGAAAACTCTTCCAAAGTGCGATAAAGTCGCCAAATGTGGTCCGATTCTTTCCCCGTAATGCTTCTGTACGCTCCGTTGTCATGTACACTACCCCACCTGGTGGGAAAATACAGCCATCAATATCTGCCTTTCATTCGCCGGCAGCTCTCCTCATCTTAATCTTTTCATCGAGTCGCTGCTTTGAATCTGCGACTGCTGAAAAGGGGATCTTCGAGGGGGGGGGGGTAGGGATAAGGCTCGTGATTATGTGTCCTACGGACTGGCTTCTGGAATGTTTGTTTATTTAATCTGCGAGATGTGGAATACTCTGCCGAAGGATAGAGAGTAGGAAATGAACGACCCTGAGTTGTTTTGCCCCTTCGCTTTTAGTATTTAATTTTACCTAATGCAGCTTGACAAATTAATTTTATTGAGCAAGTTAGAACTATAGAAAATTTTTTGATAAATTAAGATAATTCTAGGTTGTTAGTATCTTCTATACGAAATGTACAGGTCTGTGTTGTTATGGGGCCCAATATAAAATTACCTGGCAGCACATAATAATGAGTTATCAATTTAATTTTGAGCAAGCATTTTCTGCCCCTTGAAAATTAAAATAATTCTAAACAATGTGAGAAAGTTTACATGATGTAATCTTTTGATAAAGAAGAGCATAACTAAATAATAAATTATTTATATTTCAGAAATCCATTTTCTTTTCGTTATTAAATTTGCAAATTAAAATGGTCCTAAAATAATGTGAGAAGGTTTACATGATCTAAATCACTTGACCAGGGAGCGCATAACTGACTAACCAATGATTTATATTTCAAAAAACCGCTTCCGTTCCTTTGAAAATTAAAATGACCCTAAATAATGTAAGAAAGTTTATATGATCTAATCATTTGATTAGGAGCGCATAATTAAGTAAGCAATGACTTATATTTGAGAAAAGAGTTTTCTTCCTCTTGAAAATTAAAATGATCCTAAAAAATGTGAGTAATTTTATATGATCTAATCATTTGATTTGGAGTGCATAATTGAATAACGAGTGACTTATATTTGAAAAAATAGTTTTCTTTACGTTGAAAATTAAAATGGTTCAAGATAATGTGAGAAAGCACATATGATCTAATCATTTTTACAGAGTCCCGGTAGCCTCAATGGATAATTTTTCTCTTTTTCTAAAACGTAATTTTCTCTTTCTCATAACGAAATAAATAATTTTATGTAAATCAATTCGATTAATCAATAATAAAAACAACAGCGTCTAATATTAATGATAAACAGTAATTATTCATTCCAATCCAACATTTAAATATGTTATTATAAATAACATATTTATTAACCGCGATTAAAATAAATAATTATGAATAATTATTAATTCTTGCAAAATTTTGTATTTTAAACTTTACATTTAAACTTAATAATGTATCAAAATTTATAAGAAATTTTTAAAAATTTTTAAAAATTTTGAAATGATTATTTAAATGAAATTTGAATTTATTATATATAATATATATTATTAAGGATGCATATAATTGGTGAAAAGACCATATCAATGAATGTCCAATGTACAGTTATTTTTACTGCTAATTAAAGCAAATGGAATGTATGAATGTTGAAATGAAACATGTTGCAATGAAATGAAACGTTGGTGCATTACAGAGCAGATTGTTTGAATTAAAGTAAACAAATCTGACACAAATGTAATTTAGAGGGTGGGGTATCACAAAACAGTCAATTCTTTCTAAATAACTGAAGTAGGTGAAAATGAGGTGCTTCTTTTTTAATAATTTTCAAAAACTCTTTCATACAAAAATAGTTTCTTCTTTCATTTCTAATAGTTCACCACCTTAAAATCTCACAAATGATCTTTTTAATGATAAAAAGGTGATGATGATAAGGTTTTTAATGATAATGTTTTCACAAACATGTTAGTGACATTATTATTGCACATTTCTTCTCCATTTTTGCTAATGCTTGAAAATATTTGTAAATGTGATTTGCAGCAGGAATTTTCTTTGTTGAAATTTGAATCAACTTATTTCACACTTTCGTAAAATATTTCAATAATTTTCCTTCTATGGGAAAAAAAAAATAATATTTCAAATATTATTTTTAATTAAGGAAATGTATTTTTTACTTTGAAACATGAAAAACTATTAATTAATTTTATAGTTTATGAATATTTATATTTTTTCACTCTCTCTGTATGACTTTAAAGATGAAGAAATTTTTATTTCATCATTTATTCATCATGTGACATTAATTAAGTGAATATGAATTGTTTAAAAGATTTTCATATTTTTTAAAGATAAATCTATTTTAATTTTTAGATTTCATAAAATTAGATATTCTCTTTAATTTAAGAATTACGTTGAAATTATTAGTTAAAATCCTTCATTTTTGCAATTTAATAGAAAAAAGGTATAATTTCTAACCAACTAATCAATGCAATTATCGTAATGGCCACATAAATCATGTATGACTTTAATGGCTAAAATGAAGTTATATATATTAGATATAATTTTTCATGACGGATTTAACTTTTTTTAGATAGTTTAAAGCTTATGGGAACTACAGTTTTTTTTCCCTGTGCGTGTTACGTGACCATAAGAAAATTTCTATTTCAGAATTATATTTGGCAAATGATGTACTTTTTATGTAGATGAGCAATTTAGACGTTTGATAGGACTTTTCTTTTCTAGAAGAATTTCGATATATATATTTTTTAAAAGATAATCTTGGTTATTTTTATGGAAAATGTATGTTATAATTAGTTCAAACCTGAAGTTTATAAATTAACCAAGTGATGTGAAATATTTCATTTTAAACTTATACATGCCCAAAATAATAAATAATCTTTATTAAGGGTCATATGTTTTAGAAAGTCGTTCTACTTAACGCTTTTTTTACAGTTCAGTTATAATACAATTTTGCGCACTTTTTACATATTTCGGAATTTTCTAAAAAATATTTGTATATATTAGTAATTTCAGCGTACTGAAAATTGAAAAATTAAATTAAATTTAGTTGATATTATGACATAAATACAATTTGATGAGTAAACCATCTACTGAAGAAGAATTAGTTCAAAGATGTTTTATATATTATTTCATCGTTTATATTATATATGTTTTATGTATTATTCATCGTATATTTTATATGCAATTCCAATCTTTGCACTCATTGATATAACGTATTTTGGGAAGCAGGATGCTAAGATTGTGATTTTCAAAAAAGTAGAAACTGCTTTTTAAAAGAATTTTTGTTTTAAGATATTTTAAAAAACGAGCATTTTTTCTGTTCTAAATTCAATAAAAATATCCAAAATAATAATTGTTTTTTTAAAACTTTGTTTATAAATTTCAAATCCTATTTTGTCTAACAAGGTCTTGTTAAAGAAATTCCTGATTATGAGATATATTATGTTTAAATACGGAAATTTGATTGTGGGGAGCCAGTCAAGCAGGTATTCTTTTTCTTATTTTCTTACTTACTATGTTTTTTTTTTTTTTTTTTTTTTTTTTTTTTTTTACTTTCTTGCCAATGAATTAAACAAAGTATTGTAATTGTTAAAAAATTTTATTTGAAATTTTGACAATTCTCGACATTTCAGACTTGGCTGAGTCCGAAAAATTCATTTTGGAATTATGACTGTGTATCTAATAATTTTTTGTTTATCTACTGGAGTATTCAAAAAGACTTTTAGCCAGATTGTTAAAATTAAGTGTGTAATCTTTTTACAGAATTAGCAGATTACTTATAAATTTTCATTCAAATTTCAAGCCAATATAAAAGTTTTTCCACAAAATAAAAACATTTCAAACCAATTTGCCATCTCTGGTAAAGGAAGAATGTGCTGTATTCATAACATTACTTTGATCACTTCACAACTGTTCTGCGAGACGAATGAGTTGTTTTTACGCCTATTCAAACAGGAATTTAGTACTTTCTTCCGATAATAACTTCTCTTTGCAAACTGTCGATCGAAACCAATTCATATTACCACTGAAGTGGAAATCCATATTTTTAATAATTTTTTCCCTCAATGAAGAGAGACATGCTCTTTGTCAATGTCTTTTCCCTGAATGTTGAAAACTTCAAATGAAATATCAATATACTGTTGGTGAATACAGGCATTACAAACATTATTTGCTAATTAGAGATTATGTTTACACATTGAACAAACATTCTTTGTGGTCATATAGATCTACAATATTCATACGCGAACCGCTCTTCATTGTATCAATCAAGAGGATGTCAGAAACAGTGTGAAATCCAAAATAGCGATTACATGGATTATATTAACAAGAGATTACTTACAAATGTACTTCTATTAAAATTTTTTAAGGTAGATAATGATGTGGGGTTAATAAAAGGTAACGGGAAAGAATTAATGGCGTCGAAAGAATAGATTAATACGTTTATGAATTTAAAATAATGCAAAATATATTAACATATAAAATGTGATAAAAGCGATAATACATTGAGGCCTAATATTAAATACATAATTAAAAACAAACGGA
This sequence comes from Argiope bruennichi, assembly GCF_947563725.1. Taxonomy (NCBI): domain Eukaryota; kingdom Metazoa; phylum Arthropoda; class Arachnida; order Araneae; family Araneidae; genus Argiope; species Argiope bruennichi. Next base: position 12,618,184 of record NC_079153.1, read on the forward strand.
GAATAAAGTGAGAAATCTAATACTGAAAATATGATTAAAAACAAACGATAATAAATTAAAAAAAGACGAATATTAGCACGATTATGTTAATAAAAACAAACGATAATAAATCTAATATTAAATAAGTGATTAAAACCAAACGAAAATAAATTGAAAAGTCTAATATTAAATGAGTAATCAAAAACAAGCGAATAAAAATTGAAAAGTCTAATATTAAATGAGTAATTAAAGAAAAATGAAAATAAATTAAAAAGTCTAATATTAAATGAGTAATTAAAAAAAATTATAACAAATTCGGTCTATAAAAAGTCTAATGTTAAATATGTAATTAAAAATAAACGATAATAAATTACGAAGTCTAATATTAAATACGTAATTAGAAACAAATTATTATAAATTGCGAAGTCTAATATTAAATTCAAAATTAAAAACAAAAGAAAATAAATTGAAAAGTCTAATATTAAATGAGTAATTAAAAACAAATGATAATAAATTGCAACGTCTAATATTAAATGAGTAATTAAAAACAAATGATTATAAATTGCAACGTCTAATATTAAATGAGTAATTAAAAACAAATGATTATAAATTGCGAAGCCTAATATTAAATACACAATTAAAAACAAAAGAAAATATATTGAAAAGTCTAATATGAAATGAGTAATTAAAAAATAACGAAAATAAACTGAAAATCTAATATTAAATGAGTAATTAAAACAAATGAATATAAATTAAAAAGTCTAATATTAAATGAGGAATTAAAAACAAATGATAATAAATTGCGAAGTCTAATATTAAATATGTAATTAAAAACAAACGATAATAATATTAATATTAAACGATAATTAATATTAAATACGTAATTAAAAAAAGAAAAGAAACTGAAAAGTCTAATGTTAAATGATTCATTAAAAACAAACAATAATAAATTAAAAATTTTGGTTTGTTCTGTTCGGTTTATATGAAATTTTCCAAAATATCTAATCAATTGACTACTGAAAATTCTTTTGGTTTCGTGCTAAGTGTCAATACATTTCCATCTAGGTGTATGAATAATCACCAATTACAAATCCTTAATTTATTCTCCGATTTTAAAGCTTTGTCGTTTAGATAAAGATTTAAAAAAGCTTTATCAAACCCAAAATAACTACAAACGAAGTTTCTAAAAATAAACAGTATTAGAAGTCAGAAGAAAGTGCTCGTAATTCTTTATTCTTATTTATACATTTGTTTCTACTTTCGAACTTCTTCCAAATTTATTTTATATAACCGACGTACTGTAAAATTTAAAGTAGACGATGCATAATTCAGAGAAAAAGTCTTTTATATTTTTGTTACATTTTTCAGAATAATTTGAATTCTTTGAAGGAAAAATATAACTTAAATGAATAATTTACATGCATGATACTGAAAACGTTTTCTTACCTTGTTTATATAAGTTTACAGTCATTGTAAACCTAAAACAAATAAATATAGGCATTTATATGCATACGTATAAATGAGTATGTTTTTCACAAGAATATTCAGAACTTTTTTGTGTGTGTGTGTGTGTATTTTCAGCTATGAATTTACTATTTTATTCAAATGAAAATTACTCTACCGAATTTTCAAAACAACTTTTCTTAGAAGAAATTTTCATTAAAATGGGAGCACTTTCTAAGAATTTGTGGCACTTTATTTCGAAAGGTTTTTAAGAAATATGTCGTTTCAATGAAATTGTATTTGTAAGGGTTTATTTTATTTTACTATCTTTTAGTTTTTAAGGATGGCAAATTATTTTTTGAATATTTCTAATTTTCACTTTGCTTTTACCTTGTTTATCTCCTAAATTAAAACCTGAAGATTCAGATATCTACTTAATTCTATTTATTTTATAAAATTAAAAATGCATTGGTACAATACTATTTTCAAGCTTAATAATTAAAAGTTTGAAAGCAACTCTTATTATTTTAACATTTAAGTATATTCTACAGATATTTATATTGAATTGAGTAGCACTTAATCCATTTTCATTGTAAATTCGAATTGGTATTACTTAATGTACAAGGAGGCTTTGATTTGCAGGTGTGCAAAAACTTACTAAATAATGGAACTTCTACTTTAACATTCTATATTGTTACACATCTATAGTGCTGCTTCCCAAAATTGTTAGTTCAATTACCGGAAAGACCGTTATACGATCAGCTCTGTTGAATGCTGATCGGTTGCCGAGTCAGTAATCCCAGAGCTTGGCGACAAACTTGATTCGCATTTGGCCGAAATAGAAAATACTGGAAACTTCCAGAATTTTAGCGATTGAGAACCGAGATACGCCTGATTGGTTCAGAGCCTCCTCTGCTCGCTCCCGGGAACTATAAAAGGCCGACAGTTTCAAATAGTGTATTGAGTTGTGGAAGGAGACGGTGAATGGTTGGATCAGTCCAACGAAGCACAAGCGATCTGTGGAGCTCAAGAGATTGCTGAATTGAGCTGTGTGCTGAGTACTGGTGTTTATTGTGGAAGCAATTCTATATGGCCAGTCATGTAGTCATGGAGTAGCCAGTCGTGTAGGAAGTAGTAGTGTGTCCGCCGTTGGATACAGCTAAAGCGAGGAGGCAGTGATGAATTACAGACTTTTGGAGAGACCGCAGAGTGAAGCTACGCAGATTCCCTCCTTCTGCTGAATTCCATCTGGCCGCTTTGTGTGTTGTGGTTGTTATTACTACTTGTGGGCTACTGTTTGTTGTGGCGTGCTACTGTGTGTTGTCTCAGCTGTATATTTGTCATCTTTGTGCTAGTGTTGTCGTGTTCAATAAACGTCGTCGTTTGTTACTAAAGGATTGTTTATTTTATCGACCAACAAATCGAAAAAAAAAAAAAAAAACGACCCGAAGTACCGTAACAATATTAAAATTCCATGCTTGTATAAATAAAACACGAAGGTTAATAGTTTCAGAAAAATAAGTATTAAATTATTTATTATTTATTAATTTTTTTGGTTACGATTTATTTTGATTCAGCTTTCAGATTTGTATGCCCATAAACATTTCAACATATCATATTTCATGCAAAAATCATGTAAATTTTACTATAAATATTCATGTTATGTACTTAAATAAATATTCATTTTCAATTTAATTTAGATTTCAAATGTAAAAATGTGTCGGATTTTTTTCAGAGTTAAAAAAATCTTGTTCATTTTGAAAAAAAAAAGTTTTAATAAAATAAAATTAATGCACATGTATAATATTTTTTAACAAAACTAATTATTAAATCAAAAACTAAAATAATACCTATATTTCTTTTAATATATTCTATAATTCTTTAAGTAATAATAATAAAAAGAATATTTAAAAAAATTAGAGAATTAGAATATATGAATCAATGAATAAATTTTAAAATTAATATTAAATTTTCTAAATACCGGGTTAAGAACATTTTTTAAAAATAATAACTACTGTTTATATAATTATATGAAATATATAATTGCATTTTTTTATTATAATAAAAAATAAATATGTATGAATAATATCACATCTTTTAGTCTTAATATAAACTTTGAATTAAAGAAATAAAAAGTGTAAAGAGACAAATGGAAAAACTGATTAGACTTTATGATAATTATTTTCCACATATGCTAAAGGAAATTTGTTAAAATATTTCTGGTGCTTGTTTAGAAACTAAACTTTAAAATTTTTTGTTCCCATTCTTTTAATTGAAAATCTTGTTTTTGATTTACTTTCAGTAGCGAAATATAAAAGAACTTGACTAATTTGAGACAATCTTAATTAGAATTCATCGATAATTTAATCTGCTTCTTTGAATTTCCTATTTAGCATAATGTTAACGGAACTACTTTTGTTTAAATTGAATTATTTCTAAATAACTACATTTCATTGTATTATAAGAAATATATAAGGCATGATATACATTAGCATCTTCTGTTTATTATCGAAGACAATCTAATTAACATGACCGACCGTAACTCTCTGATGAAATATGAAGGGTGTCCCTGAATTCACCTGCCGGACATTAAGGGTAGGCAAAATACATATAAAGAAGCATTTTTGTATAACAATATGATATATATGTCACAGATGAAAAATGTAGGTAGAAAAAGCAAGAAATACTGAAGAAATAAATTCAAAAAAAAAAAGTCTTTATTTACAAAATATTTTAAATCAGATAATATACAAGCTTAAAAATGTAGCTTAAAAAAATGTTTGGAAAGAAAAAAAAATGTTTAGTTATAGAAATTTATTTAGTTTGCATTATCAAATCGTTTGCAAAACAATTTTATTGAATTTGAATGGCACTATCCGAGCTTCAAACAATTATTTGTTGTTAGAAAATATTTTTTGCGTAACTAAATGCTGCGAAAGCAGACATGCATCTAATGTGAAGGGCTGCGAATTGTAATGAAAGAGGCGTTAGGTTGTACCATGAACTCTTCCACAATAGGTCAAAAGGGAATCACAACATTTACCTGTTCTTTACACATCGCCAGCTTTGCAGTAGCGGCTCATTTCATGTCAAGAAACCGAATATGGGCCCTCGATCCTCAGTATTTCTTATTTTCCCATCTACACGTTTCATTTCCGATTCCTTATTGCTTTACAAGAAATGTTTCTTTATATGTATTACACCTACCTTTAAAGTTTGACCCATGAATTCAGGGGCAATCTCTGTATTCAATGAAATTTTCTTCCTAAAATATCTAGAAAGCTATGGCAGAAATAAAAGATGAAACATTGTACATAATGTACTCTGTATATATATTATATATATAAAATATATATATATATATATATATATATATATATATATATATATATATATATATATATATATATATATATATATATATATATATATATATATATATATATATATATATATATATATATATATATATATATATATATATATATATATATATATCATGCATGCTAAAGAAAAATAAGTACATAAAATAGTTAATCTTGATTTGACGTTCTGACACTTCATTAAAATTAAGAATTTTGGAATTTTCATCTATAATTTTCTTTCATGAAACAGCGCAATGATTTCGAATATATAGACCTCCATATTTATTTTATTTGTTTTTGTCCGCAAAAATATTTTTTTCAGTAAAGTAAAAAAATATAGCAGCTTGATGTATGTAATAAAATATTACAATATTTTCAACTAAATAAATATCTCCGAATACAGTTACATTTTAAGTTGAATATCTTTTTAAATTAATGGTATTCTGATTAAGGAATTTTATTTGGCAGAAAAAGGATTGATTTCGAACGGAGATATTTTACTTCTTATACAGAAGCTTTTAATTAAATAGAAACCGATGAGAATATAATATATTTCGAAAATTTGAATATAGAGAAACAGGAAATAATAATGGATCAGAAAGATAAAATAACATTTTAAAACCAGAATCGGCTGTAAAGCTTTATTTTTTTATATCTAGAAATTTAATAAATAATGTTTAATAAATAAATAAGATGTAAATAGTTAAAATAATTTACAATAATAATTACAATATGAAAAATTTATTAAATATGGTAAAATAAATATTTATAATAAATGAACAGAATGGGGCATTTTGAATATGAAAATTGTAAAATAGGGCTTTCAACAGCATAACTAACATATTCATAAAGAATTCAGAAAATCAACATTTATTATTGCTTTTTGATCGAACCTATAGTCAGTTAAAAATGAAGCACGTATTGATAAAAAACCTACAAATTTAATTTACAAAAACAATACAGATATCAGATTAAATATTTATTTATTTATCTTATACTTTTTTATTGTTTAATTAAATCATGGTTTTCGCCTTTGAGTTAACTAAAAACAATAGAGGAAATTTTAACGTCACTTGAAAATGAAATTCAAAGATATATAGGTTGAATCTGAGCATTTGATAAGTTCGAATGAAAAATATTGTACTATATATTTGAATATTTCATCAATCATTATTTCTTACTCTCATTTTATATATATATATATATATATATATATATATATATATATATATATATTTGCTTATTTTGAATATTTCTATATACTATAAAATTTTCAAAGTGAATAACACATTGTTGGGCATTAAAAAAAATTATAATTCTAATTATTACTTATTGTTTCTTAAATATTTGTCAGATTATTGTAAAATATTCTTTTTTATCAAAATTTAACAAACAGTTTAAGAATTTATGCCATTTAATAGTTCTGCTAACAGGTTTCTTCAGCAGTTAAATATTTTGACCTCTTCTGAAAATGCGTGTCTAAATTGTCATAAACGTATAAATATTATATAATTATAATAAAAAATTAATTATAAATATAATAATTAAACAATTATTATATAAATGTAATAATTATCGTTGAATAAACTCGTCATAACGCAAAGATTATCTTTTTGCCATATTTGGCATGAACTTATACATCTGTATCTTTATTATCCTGTTACAAGATATTACAAAATGACTCAATAGCGATTTCATACGGCAAACAATACGACACAATCTAAACACCATTACCAACCAATTACCAAGCCCCTCCATATTTGGTGGCAATCAATCAAGAAATTATATCACCTCCCCCTCAATCTGACCCAAAACAAACGCCCGAATGGATTGTCCATCGTAAACAATCCGGTCCAACTTCCCAGTAATCCAGAACCACTGGATCATTTACTATCGCCTCTGACTCATCAGTGATAAACTTCGCGTACTTCGTGGCTGAGGGCGGAGAAAGTGGGGGCTTGGAATAGTGGACTAGTCCATTGTCAAGGTAACGCAATAATTAGTAGCTAATTGAGCCCGAGAGAACCAGAGTGGTCATGAACTGATCAGTCACTGGCCCAGAGACTGTCAATTCCGCTGACAGTCATTGTACCGCCGCGAGGACGGGGGAGTGTGGTTATTTAGGGGTCAGGGGACGGTATCCTCTGAGGGGTAGGGGAATTGGAGTGTGTTATTAGGATATACGGTCCTCTTAGTCCATCTGTTACGGTGGTGCCTGGATCAGCGTATCTGTGGCGGCAGTGCGAATTGATATTGTTTGGTGGAAATGTACAAGGCAGTGAGGGTTTGAACATGTTTTTGAATTGTTAAGTGTTAAATAATGACAATAATATTTTTAAAAAAAGTTTTGGAAAAGAATAAAAAATTTCAACGTTTCAGAAATATTGACGCTCTTATCTGATGATTTCATATTCCACTTGTTAATTTTCAATTTCGACATGCAAATGTTATGGCGATAATAGGATGATTAGAATTGTTGATTTTGATGGAATTTATGTTTATGAGGAAATTTTGATGGAAATTATATTTATGAGGCTCTTTAACACCTAGCACAAAATAGATTTATTAATAATAAATATGAAATATCAAACAACAGATAAATAAAAGCAACTAATTTTTAAATATTTGAATTATATCAATTCGTTTCAATAAAATTTACGAATAATTCTAATGATTTTTCTTGTAGATTATGGATTAATTCTCCATTTATAGATAACTGCCGCCTTTTGACATCGAGTATATCCATAATTTGATATTCCAGATTCTCTCAATAAACCATTTTGAAATATTATTATCTGATAGACATAAAAGCCTTGTTATTTCAATAACCTTATAACTGTTCTGTTTATACTGTAAGCGAACTTTCTATGACGTATAGAACACTGCCATTTAAAACATAATATATCTTTTAATTGCACATTATTTTTCGATGTTTTGTAACTTCTCTGCAATGTAATCTGCGCATATAATAAACAGAATCTTTTTTTCTTCTTTACTTTTTAACGATAAAAAGAAAATTACATAATTAAATATTTTATAAACTAATAAAAATCGATTGGATGTTTTGATATTATTACAATTTGGCAAATGTATAATTGAGAATTGGGGGGGAAATGTTGAGAAAAAAATGGTTAAACTGAAAAGGTTAAATCTGGCGGTACGCCGCATCTGAAGAGGCGAAATGTTTTCCCATTAGAATGGATTAGAAGTTTAATAAATGGATCGCTGAACTCAGTTGTGTCTTCATCATCTACCCACCATTCAAAATTTAAGAGTTTCGTTCTCAAATAGCCTTCGTGTTACTTAAATATAACTAAACCAAATCAAATGAACTAATCTAGTTATACAAAAGTACAATTAATGAACAATATAGAATTTCTCTCTCTGTGTATACACCAAACAGAAATTCTTCATATTTAATAAAATAAATTTGAAATTTCTTCATGAAAATCAGTAGACAATAAAATTAATTATATTAAAATTTAATTTATTTTGAAGGAGAATTCACGTTTCTTAATAAATCAACGTTTATTAATACTTATTAATAGTATTTATAAATAAGTTCTAATAATATGTTTATTAGCTTTTATTTAATAGTAATTCATGAATTGACTTTCTTTTTATTTAAAGAGGAAAATGATACGCATGAATGGAAACTTCTTCTAAGGACGAAACTTTTCTTTTCAACAATAAAATAAAATTTAAAGGAAACTTTTATTGAAGCAATGCGGTATCTAATAAAATGATAGGAAATGCTTTTCATACTTAATCGTCATTCGAAATAATTATTCAATTGGAAATTCGAAAGCCGCCATTAAAATATTTCCAGTCCAATAATTCCCAGACATATTCGTCTCATCTTTGGCATCTTATTTACCATAACATAAACAACTGTATTAGAAATTTAAATTCCTATGCATTATTTTATCAATGAAAAACAAGACAAAATTTATTCCGAAATGTCATTAATATAAATTGGCATCAAATTTTGCTTTTTGCTTTATCAAGAAAAGAATGGATTTACTGTGGAACTCTAGTCTAATTAATTGTGGATAGCTTTGTTTCTTATATACGAGATTACTCATGAAGATAAAAAAAAAAAAAAAAAAAATGAATGTCAAACATAAAAAATATATTTAATTCATGAAATTTATTTAACAAATTTAAAATACAAATAACTGTACAAGCTTTATGATGTACAAAACCAGAATTGCAACTAAATTATGCATAAAAGTTCTTTATTTAAAAATTTATTATTAAATTACATATGAACAATACAGTTTGCTTGTAATAATATGGAAAAGAATGCTTTGGTTTGAAGAAATATGCTATTCCCATGCGGTAAGGACTTTCATAAACGCTTGATGGCTAGTAGTTGTACTGTAATGCATTAGGGTTACCGTTCTAATACTGAAAAGCTTGTACAAAAATATATAAATTCTTCACCGTACATTAGAAAGTTTTGTCATTTATTTCATTACATTTCGGTCAAAAAAGCACCTCGTAATTGAGGACGAGAAGATTCCAGTATCATGGTTGGTTCACGTCATCCTTGTAGCAACACACACACACAAAAAAAAATAGGGATCTGGCTCCTCCCATCGATGACGGTACGTACTTCCTTAAGCTGCGTTCCAACTGCCTGTGCTTTTACATATAAGGTCGTAAATATTCCAACTGACCCATTGTATGACCACTCCCACCAGTGGACATCGGACCGGAGCTTCCCGAAAATTGTCATGTTTTTTGTGTGTGTGTGTGTGTTTTGTAAAAGGAACAGGCATCAAAGAACCCCGGAAAACCACAACAGAAGGGAAAAAGAGGAAATGTGCCTGTTTGAAGATACGCACAGGTCGTCGGAATGGGGCTTTAGAGAAGGGTTGTACTGTGACGGGTGATGACCCTTAAGCTCCATTCCAATCACCTGTGCTTGTTTCCAGATAAGCATATTTCCCCCTCTCATGAGGCTTTTCGGGGTTCTTTGATGTCTGATCAGTTTACCGACAATTTGCGGGAAGCTATGGACCAACGTCCACATGTGGGAGTGGTCATACAATGGGTCAGTTGGAAGATTTACGACCATATCCGTAACGCCACAGGTCGTTGGAACGCAGCTTAAGGACTCAACCACAGTTCCCATCAGTGTTGGGTTGAGATTTTTCCGTGTCCATTCCGGCCGATCAGAGTAGCCAGTTTGTGGTCCACTACATTTCGAATTTCTAATCTATAGAAAAACTCACCAAGCCATAGAAATTATATATACCTACGTAATTAAATGTAAAACTGCCATGAAAAAGAATAGTGCAAAGTACTAGCATGTAGAGTTAAGGACAAAGTGAGAACGTGATTCCAATGCAGTGATCACCTTACAACTAAAAACACACTCAGTCAGTAAAAAGAGAACTTGTCAAGATCTGAGAGTAAGCTTTAACTATTTCTCTATTTTGACATCATTTTTTCCCCTCTTTCACCCAAAATTCACTTGTATAATTAAAGATTTGTAACACTGTCATTCGGGTAATTGGAATTTTAATATAAATAATAATAATAATAATAAATTTAAGATGCATTCAAATTGAGACAGAATTTATTATATAACACTTAAATTATTTTCGATCAAATTCTGTGAAAAAATGTTAAAAGTTATGATACGCATTTACAGAAATAAATTCGTATCATTTACCAAATTAATGGTTCACTTAAAAATGTAATTTATTAATTAAAAGTAATTCCAAAACAAGATGTTGATTTTTACTGTAATAACTTAATAACATTTTCTTCTAAAGGTGGATGCTATATATATGTTTTATCTCGATAAATGTCTTTTAAGACACTTTTTAATGTTTATTTAAAAAAAAAAAAAAAACTTTCAGAACTCAATGCAAAAAAAAAAAAAAAAAAAATAGAAGCACAAAACACTTATTTTATACAATAATAACTTAAGAAATAAATCCATAAAATATGTCAATGTAAATGTAATTATTATTTGAGTAATGAATTTCGACATGTTTGTGACACATTTTCGATATTCCACCATAATGTTTGAAGGTTAGTTTTTAATAAATATTATTTTAAAATAAAAGTGATTCAGAAAAACAGAAATTGAAAAATTAAAATTTGTTAAATGGAAATATTTCAAAGCGAAAATAATTCTTTTTCGTTTGCAGTAAACGTTTGAATATTTTTAAAATGTTGTAAATGGTCTTGACAACAAGAAAAGAGACAGAACATTTTTTATCCATTGACAATGTTTTAAATCTATGTCAATTGTCATAAGTCATGTTGTAAGAAAAAAAAAAAGATAATAATAAATAACTTAAGTCTTTGTTATTTCCGACGCATACCTAGAACAATCATTCATCAAATTTATATTAGATTGTAAATGACATTTTCTTTTCAAGTGTAAGTGTTCAAAGTGAAATCCTGTTTCATCAAATGGATTTTGATGTTAATTGCTTTAAGAAAATGTCAAAGTTATTTGAACTTATATGCGATTTGTATATCAGAATAAAACTTATGCAACATAGTATTTACATTTTTTTTATTTTAATTTCAATATTACATTTTGAATTTTAAAAGACTCAATCCAAATGATGGTACAATCAAGTTGAGATTAAACTCTATAATAGCTCTTAGACAATGCAAATTTCGGGGCTTGCTTTCCCGTTCAGAGATATTTTTAATAATAAATTTAATTTAATTTAATCTCCATACAAGCAATTTTTAATGAGCAAATTTTTAAATGCTGGTAATCTTCAAAAAAGTTTTTTTTCTTTTGTTTTTGTAAAATGAAAGAATTCTGTAAAATTAAAAGGAGAGAATATTGCTCTGTAAATTAAATAAAATTTTAAAAACATTAAAAAAAACCACACAAAATTTTTTATTGCATTATAAATATAATCTTGCCAGGGCTGAGAGAATTTAGCAGCGGTAAGTAAAAAATAGTAACAAATTGATCAGATAGAGGTTTTAAAAACATGAAAATATTTTAAACATAATATTTTGAAATTTAAACGATATTTATATTTAATCTAAATGCATTCAAGAATCCCTGAAAATGTGACAAACATTTTTTAAGGCTATGAGGACCTCCAAAGTGTGCGGAGGGAAGGGTTAGGAAGTTGCCTACTTTGCCTATTTGATAATCCGACCTTGGTTATAATCATATGAGAAACATCTGCATCTGATTAAAAACAAAAACAAACATTTAGAAAAAAACATTGAACAAATTAATATTTAATAAGCATGATTTTTTATTTAATTTTTAATTAAATACTTTATTTATTAGTTTTAAAAGGCTTTTAGATCTGGAAAACTTTTGTAAATTTTATTCATCAGAATTTCAACTAATTTAGCCTTCAAACTGGATAACATTGATATAATCTATTCTCACTTAATTGTTATAAATATAATTAAAACTGTTGGTTATTCTGTATATATTACACTTACATTATACTATAACTGCCCTATAAATGTTGAACATAATTCCAATGTAGATAAGTATTTTCAATTGTTCAATTTTTCCCAAGTTTCTGTTGTCTTTCCTGCAAGATTGGATTACCACGTTAAATGCCCTGTCAATCAACAGTGATTGACAGAACATTTCCGCTGGGAATGTATCACTCATCGATGACTAACAGTATGCTTTCATTTCCTGCCTTATCATGCCTGCGATAATCAATGTTGATTGACGATATCCATCTAAAAATTACATACTCTTTTAAGATCACAAAATTATGCACCTCAAAGCATGCAGTTTTATTTCAACTTTACATAAATCTCTGGCTGTCAACATATTAAAGAAATCAGGTACATTGAACTAGATGGAGGCGACGTTGAAAAATGCAATGTGCTAAAAGTGTTAACGTCTGTTTATTGAAACCACGCGATAACTTATAAACAAGTAAATACATTTAATATTTTCATTAGAGTGAAAGACAATGCGATGTAATGTAATTAATGTAATAATTATACATAAAACTTTTCCCTTGGGCATGAATGGTTTGCATGTGTCAAAACATATTTGTTATTAGGAAGGTTTTTATTTTATTAGCTGCGCTTAGCTGGTGAATTAAACATTTTGTCAAAGTCTTTTTTAAAATGTATCCACTTGATATTTGACACAAATCCAAAAATTTACAGTCTCCACAATCAAAATTTGATGCATAATCTCAATCTGAGTGTAAGGATCATAAGTTCCCACAACTCTTTTTTTAGTATTGTGCACAAGAATACCTTCATCATACCAGCTAATCAATATTTTCAAACAATCCAGGTTTCTTTATTATTTATGCATTGAAAATATAAGTGGTTACATTTTTGTCACTTACATTTCTGAATACCAGTTTGCTCATTATTGATTAAGATGATCTAAAAGATGTCGTTGTGGAATTCCATGAACAATGCTTCAGTAGGAGCTTTTAATAAATGCATCTTCTGCAATGGTAGAACCTAAAAAACGGTGTAATCAAATATGTCTCCAATTAGAATATTGTTTTTCCTATTATTATCAATATAGTTTCCATATTGTTTCAAAATTTTTTTTTCTCTAAACCTTGAATTTTATTCGGATTTAAAAAAGGTATAAAACTTGGAAATTCTTTGAAATGTTCAGATAGAACGTTTTGAACATAGCAGTTTATTCTCCGTGAACCCTTTGAATAGGATAAAAAAATAATTGAGTAATATCATTACATAAACAAGAAACATTGATACTTTTAAAAAAGAAGGGCGAAGATAGCTTAAATGACTCCATTGCTTCGTATTAAAGAATTTATTAAAACGAGGGGAAAAAATCCAATTCCACCATATCCAAAACAAATAACCTTCATCCATTTGTTCTTAAGCACCTCGAATTCATAAGGTGGCGATAGCACCTTATCTGAAGGGTACCATCCCAAAGTACCTCATGCGTAAAACACCGCCAACATTCCTATTATTTTCAACAGCTTATCTTTTAGTGGGTAATTCCGGTGAATAACAGCTCCGAGTTGGAGAATATTAATTCAGCGCAAAAGGACGATTCATTTGTAGGAGTTTTCAAGCAAGCAATTGAATTTCCCCGGGAGACCAATTAAGATCAGGAGCCGCTCAAGTATGCGCTACCTTTTGAGTAATCTGCTCTGAAAAGTGGACTGTAGCACCTCGGAACGCGTTAAGGCTGGGGTAGCAGATGAAAAACTGAAATGTTCCCTAATGCGTTAATGTTCTACGAGGGCTTTAGTTCGATTAATTTAAATTTTGGATAATCTTGTCATCGGAAGATTGGTATAGATTGAATTTTTCTGAGATGCTGTAAAAATCTTTCTTATCGTTCTGAATGATGGTGGTTGATTGGATAACAAATATAATCTGCTCAAAAATTCTATTTGTGGACAGAATTATATTTTAACCGATGATGGACTAAATAGAATTTTTTGATTGTACCATTTATTTATTGTTTGGAATAAAATATATATTGTATTATATTCAATAATCTTTTTTATACGTTTGCAATCTGACTCTATAATTAATTTATTCAGTTCTTTATCCAGATCCTCTATCTATTTTGATACTTAACTACAGTATAAAAGATGCTATCAGGCGTGAACTAATTAGATAATACAAATGAATCATAAGCGAATCACACAGAATTGTTTCGTGTGTAAAGTACGCAAAGTTTTGGAACCATCAAAAAATTCAAATATCAAATATTTTATAAATTCCCGGATGTCGCATCACAACGAAATATATGGTTACAAGCATTTAAAGTTGCTTCCCAGGACAGTTGGTTCTATCACCGGAAGGACCGATTTACTATCAGCCCTGTGAGTGCTGATCGGGTGCCTCGTCAGTAATCTCAGAGCTAGGAGACAAACTTGACGATCATTTGGCGACTTTGGTGACAAAATAGATAATGCTGGAAACTTCGAGAATTTTAAGATCCATCCAGTAGGAACTGAAATACGCCCAGAACCTTCTCGTTCCGTCTCTCGGGAGCTATAAAAGGACGACAGTCTTGGCAGTTGTGTGGAGTACCGGCAGCGTTGTGCTGACACCAAGCTATTGCTGAGCTGAGCTGTGTGCCGAGTCCTATTGTCTACTGTTTAAGCTGTTTAAGCAGCGTCGTGTCGTGTGTGGAGTAACCAGTTGTTTAGTAGTGAGTCTGCCGTTGGATACAGCTAAAGCGAAGTGACAGTGGAGAGACCATTAGAGTGAAGGGCCGAGGATCCCTCTCCTGCTGGATTCTATCTGGTCTCTGTGTGCTGTGGTCGATTACAGCTTGTGGGCTACTGTTTGCTGTAGTGTGCTGCTGTGTGTTGGCTGTCTTGTGTTCTCTTCTAGGCTGTACATTTTTCGTCTGTGTCTCGGTGTTTAACGTCGTTGTTGTTTGCTACTAAAGAACTGTTTATTTCTGCATCAACCGTCAAATTAGAAAAGAAATCAAAATGGAAGTAGCAAATCTGTAACAATATATACACTTTTCCTTCTCGTATAGCTAGGAAAATAAGGCGTTTGCTATAGTAAAGTGACTTTTATGAATTTATTAGGGCAGGTTACAGCGCCTCTAGTGACAAAATAAGGAAGTTAAAAATATTATTCAAAAAATAACGGAGGTCGGCCAAAATTTCGGTTTAGATAAATGCATGCTATTCCATAATAAAATCAGAGGAAAACGTTTCATAGAATTGTCTATTAAATTAACTGAGGTATTTGTGATTAAAATTATGAATTTTCATATGAATATGGTTCGTCCTAAAACTGAAAAATGTATTCTCCAGTAATTTATATAGTTTTTTCGAGTTAAGCCATTTCAAAGTAAAATTAAGAAAGTAAACAAAAATAATAATAAAAAAAATTCATAAAACGCTTTGGAGGGGGGGGGATATGAGGACACATTTTCAATTTATGGAAAAAGTCATCTTCCAAATCTAATAGCTGTAGCTTTTTTAATTTCTAAGTTATTTTCAAATTAGAAAAACTACTTTGAGTATCCTTTTTGTGTTATGGCAATAGATAGACATAACATTATGTATGTTTTTTTCTTATTCAATTTGAAAGACATCAATTGTTAAAATTTCGAGAGAGATTTTTTTAGAATTACAATATTTTATTTTTAAGCAGAAAAATCGAGAAAGTATAGGGCAAAGAATGCTTAGTAATTGATTCTTTAAAAATAAGTTCCAATGTCTATACAGTCGACAACCGTAATATAATGTTAACGCTATGCCGATGATGCGACGAAAACTATCTAGTATTTGCAGAGAAAATTTTTAGCTTTTTTATAATCTTTTCTATATTATTTTAATTATTTATTAATAATTGTTATATTTATGAGTATTATTATCATTTAAAAAAATCATTGACTTATTTTATGGGAATAAAAATTTATGATGTCCCAAAAACCTCCAAAACCCATCGGCGACAGAAACCCTACCGGCGCCAAATAATAAAAAAAATTCTTATCAAAAATGCGCTTAGCATAGTGTCAGTAAAAACAAGATTAACTTTCATAACTATTTGTAAAAATAAAATGTAGCTATTGATTTGTTATCTAATAATAATATGAAAGATTAGCAATAGACTAAAATATTGGTCAGATGACAGTTTAAATATGTTATCTGATGATAGTTAAATGTGTTAAGTATCTGTTATCTGATAACTGGTAGTTTTATTAAAGTATTTGCCCATGCCTAACGCTTACTTTCATAACATAATAGATGTACAGAATGGTACCATATGCATGAAATAGGCATCGAAATGTATTAAGTAATACCTAAATTTCTTTGAACAGATGTACCACTCTGACATCCTACACATCCTGTTTTGAAACATTACGAGGCGCCTTTGAACGTAACTCATAATTTTTTAATTTCATTAGATGGCATGAACCTTTAGTAACATGTTCGCTGCCATGAGCATTACATTTGAGTCGCATCTATTTCCTAATTGTACAGAACTATCTACTTAATTGACTTCTTCTCTTTTTTAACTAAGATAAAGAATTTGTCATCTA
Organism: Argiope bruennichi; assembly: GCF_947563725.1. Taxonomy (NCBI): domain Eukaryota; kingdom Metazoa; phylum Arthropoda; class Arachnida; order Araneae; family Araneidae; genus Argiope; species Argiope bruennichi. Next base: position 12,634,966 of record NC_079153.1, read on the forward strand.
ATTGGATTGATGATACGAATATTAGGTTTCAGCCTTGGCAGTGAACGTGTTAACAAGTCGGCAGCTATTTAACTCGCCCGTGATTTGCACCTAATATCTAATTATAAGTATATCATTATCTCCTTCTTTACAAGAGTTAAGAAATAGCAAAGAAGGCGTAATGTAATTGAGTAAATAATCTAAATCGCAGGCTTAAACTATGACTGCGAACTTCCTAAGCTGGTATTGCCATATTCAACCAGCACGCCATATTATCAGGATGATGTTTAACCATTGCTGTCAATTTAATGCTAACCAGGTTGACTTATATAGTGTAGTTTTTATTTCGGAAGGGGGGAGGGGTGAGAATCGAACCTACAATCCTAGATTCTTTAAGTCGAATTCTTTCAATGAGCTGCAGCAATCCATCAGATACAGGATACAAGAATTTGAATATTTCCTGAGCGAGAAAAAATTCAAATATCCTTCTTGAGTTTAGGATTATTTATTTTACTTTTCTGGTTCTCTATCACTCTCAGATATCAAACACTAATGCTAAATTAATCAGATCAATAAGGACCTGGAAATGTTTGTGTCTTGATTCAATCTCTCGGTGTTGTTGAAGAGTAGATCGAGTCATGGATGAAAGGATTGAATTTTGAAATACAGGGTGGCCATAAAATAACTTATCCTGCTTAGCGGCATCTGCAGCTGAAAGAATTAAAAAATTAGTACCAAAAGTGGTCGATAGGAGAAATATTGGCTTTGTCGGAGTACAGTTATGAATGAATTTATGAAATTCAAGGAAAATAATCTTTTATTCATCAATATAAGGTCACCTAGACGCCGTGCAACATTTTCAATATACTGACCTTCCCTGTGTACAACATATTGCATACGGTGTATGACGTTCTCCATTACGGCGTGTAAACTGTCGGTTTCGATGTTAATAACAGCCCACCTTATGTTCTGCACATAAAACATGCACGTTTGCTTAAAAGCAATCAAGACATTACACTGTCTATTGTAGAACAGTTTTACCAGTAAAGCAAGTTAGGGCCCACATTAGAACACGTCAACAATCAAAAGCACACCGATAGTCAAGAACGAACTGCTAACAGATCGTTTGCTCTTCCCTTTTTACAAGCAATGCATGGCACTTCTGTCACGCAAGCACTGGGAATTTTACATAATCCATCTATATATGCAAATTTCGTATTCGTTTCGTATTCGTATTTCCTCATTCGTACATGACAGTAGTGCCAATATTTCTTTTAATACTAATTTTTTTCTGCGGAATTCATCTTCCCATGCCTTCCACAATCTGTATATGAAGTGTGGTTTCATTTCGTTCATTCTTTTTTTAGCTGCAGATGCCTCCAAACAGGAAAAATTATGGCCACCCTGTATCACGCTTGTTCCGTTCATTAACCGTTGACATGGTCACATCACTTGATATAAATAATTATAATATACATATGTTATCTTCACAATTTATTTGCGACCAACACTACTGAGGATGTAAGAATAAATATGCAACAAAGCAAATTTATTAAAATTATCAATATGATGTAATACAAGACGAATGCGTAATGTTTCCCGAGTAGGCATTGGATTACCCAACTGTATTCAAATAAATATGCAAGAATCAGATAATCGTAAATATTCCAGTATAAAAATATTTTATACAAACAAAATTAAAATAAATTAACTGAAGAATATGAGATAGTATTTAAGGATTTCTCTTTCACACTTATATTGCATCTGATTTCATTTGTCTGACAATTTGATTTTACCGTGGCAAGAAATGCTGCATATTTTTAAATAATTTTCTCTAATTATATCAGCGTTCTGAATTTTATATCAAGAGAAATTTTCACAATTTGTCAGAAATCGAATTCAAAGAACAAAATAAATAAAACAGGAACACAGAGGGCTTTGAAATTCCAGAAATTTCCATTTCAAAACGTCGAGCAGTTTTCAATTTTTCCTCTCGTGATTTTTGAAATAAACTTCACAAGAACTCAAGAGAATTTGAACTTAAGAACATTCCGGAAATAAGCATCCGTTATTTTTTTTTCTTTTTGGAAAAAAGCATATTTAGAAGTTAAAACTTCAAGTAATAAGTGGTATCTCTAAGGGTTCTTTCACCAAATAATCACAAATCTTATTGTTTTGATCAAAAATTACTTTCATCGCCCTTTAATACCTGCGAACCTTTAAAATATGCAGTTCAGTCTTGGAAGAGGCTTAGCTTAAATATTCAAATGTCAGCGATATTTTAAAATCTAAGCTAATGCAAATATGCTTAATTTTTAAAGTCAAATTAATGTAAATGCATTTATTTCTTTAATATGGTTTTTGGTGAAATGAGGATTTCTTAGTAAATGCTCTGTGCATATAAATAAATGGTTTTATTTTCGAGTCCCTAAGTGTTGGGTTCTTCACTCTTTGATTTGCATTTGGTTTCGTTTTTCCCTTTTTACTTAGGGGGCGAAAGGGAATAAAGCGTGCATTTTAGAGATAAAAGGGATTCTCTGTTTAGTTGAAAGAGTTTTTCAGGGGGCAGAAAGGGATTTCAAGTTTCTAGATGCCTTTTAGAATATTTTCTGCATTAGACTCAGTGTTTTATTTCATAGATATGATTTTTTCCCCCATCTATTTCTTTTATTCCAATAATTGTTCACGGAAAGAAATGTTGTTTGTTGAGAAAACACAGTGAAATGAATCCATATTCATTTCCCAGAAAAGTGCGTCTGCCCTTTGAATATATCTTGCGTTACGCCCTTTACTGAAGGTGATCCTAAATCCATTATAGAAGCTCTACCTTTTATTTCTATTTACATCTTAGAATTACTTTGACTTCGATGACGTGATTTAAGCTGCGTAAAAAAAAAAAAAAAATAAAAAAAAAACCTTTTAAATCATGTTTTTTTTGAGGAAGAAATAAGCATTTTAATAATAAGAGAGTTAGATTTAAAACTTGAGAAGCTAAGCTAATTCAGTAATTCTTCTTATGTTGAAACAAATTTCAACTATGGACTCAGTTTTTAGAGAAAACTACATCATTTTCTTCATAAAATAGTAAAACTATGGTAAAATGAATTACAATTGAAATAATTGGCATTTGACTTTATAACTAGATTCCACAATGCAATGTGTTTTGCGTTTAACTTCATCAAATTTAAATAGAATCGTGAAACCATTTTAACCTCTTCCATTGTCCCACGGGGGGGGGGGGAGCACCTCGTAATTGAGGATGAGAAGCTTCCGACCCGGTGGTTGGTTCTCGCCATTATTGTAGGTATACGAAAAGGTTGGAGATGGGAGTTGGCTACTTCCCATCGATGACGGGAAATACTTCCCAAGGGAAGGGTTGTACCGTGGCCGGTGATGGCCCTTCGAACTAAAGGACAGTTCCTGCCAGTGTTGCTGTTGCGGCGGTCCTGTCTTTCAAGTTTTTCTGTGTGCCTTCGGGCGAGTTGGAGTACTCAATTTATGATTAACCTCTTCCATTTCACAGATTTTTTTTTATCCCAAATATAATAAAGATCAACATTTCTAGTCATAAATGAAGCATCAATGATAATATTTCTGAATTATGATATTAATATGCATATAAATGGAGTGACAGATAATTTTGGTAACTATTGGAAGATATCTTATAAAAATTTACAATTGTAATTTTTTTTAAATTGAGTTTTGAGTTTAAAGGAATTTTGAAGCATGAAAAGTCCCAACATATCGAGATCTATTTAACTGGCAATTATAGTACTAAAATTAAATTAAACTAGTAGCTTGGATTTTGATTCGTTAAATGATCCTCCAAATAATATCAAATGTGTATGATTAAATTAACTTGACTCTAGTGTTAAAAAAATCAATTGAAACTGTTTTACTCCAATCAACATTTATTGATCGTTTCTTCTTTAACAGCTCTGTAATTTAAAGGTAATTATTTTACTACGTAATGCCTTCATATCTTCCTTTAATCCCTTTAAATCCTCACGATATTCATTGTTTAGTAATGTCTGAAATGTTAATTAAACTTTGGTTTCCAAAACAAACTCCTACATATGCGTTTTCTCGGATATCCAATGAGACAGTTCTTATTAATTGAGAGAAAATTCATATTATTTAATTTCTCATATAAGAAGTATGGAGAAGTATTATAATCAGAACCATATTGTGTTCAGTGAAGTGTTGTATCTATACGTATGTATGTATTACAGTCAAAAAATTTGAAACTCGAGATTTTAACAAGTTTACACATTTTAGATCTCAATGAATCAGAAAAACGCATTTTTGGCATTATGTCTCTCTGTATGTGAACACGGTAACTCAAAACCGGTTTGAGTTAGATAGCTAGATTTAGGTATATAGAATTATTACCAACTTTGTAGATTTCTGCCAAATTGAATGAAATCCATTCATAAGATTTCAATCCATCTGGCTGTTCTAGTACAAGTGAATTCAATACTTGCATGCAAAGAGCAAATTAGATAAAATTTTGTAGATATATTTAGCATCTAAAATATAGATATTATCAATTTTTGAGATAAATCTGTTAAAGGGCTGATCGCCAGACAGTCTGTACTTCCGCACATTTGTAAAGGCAGTAATTCGTATGTTATTTTGCGATTACGACAGCAATTTCCTGTCAAATTTTGTTATCTATCGGTCGGTAAAATGGCATTTAAAGTATATATTCTTGCGATAGATTCAGTAAACACGCTAGATTGAAGTTAAAAATCTATATTTTGTAATTATTGTTCGCAAATAAAATGTGAGGTATTCGCAACGCTACCTAAGCTTCTCAATTTTGTGCTCAGGAACTGTGTTAAGACCTTTATTAAAGAGCATGGAGAATGTTTCGAAACTACTTCTGTTGATTAATAGATATACAAAATTGGTGCTGGATAATTGGACTTAGCACTTATAATTTCTTTTGCATTTAATCTGTTTATTATTCGTTTCATTATTTATCTTAGAGAGGACACTTCTTTTTGATTATCTTTCCGAAGCATTAAAGGCAACTTCGATTATTTCATTAATCTGGAATGGTTTTAAATATAACATTGAATAGAAGAGAATATTCCAGTCAGTAGCTGGATAATTCATTTTGTTGATATGAGAGTTTGCATTATTTATAAACAAAAAATAATTAATAATGGCTTAAAAACCTATTATTCTATAAATTTTTAACGAATCGGTAATACCGTTTCCTGCCATATTATTTTTATGGTAAGAAAAAGAGATTAATGGAGATTATTAATAGATAGCCATGACATCTACCCTTGCCAGCAAAAATTAACCCTTATGTTCATTTTGTATAGTATACCATACATACAACTTTATAAAAATATACTACCACTGTAAAATAAAAATATATATAAAATATAAAAAATATAAAAATATAAAATATAAAAAATATAAAAATATAAAATATAAAAAATATATATAAAATATAAAAAATTTAAAAATATAAAATATAAAAAATATATATAAAATATAAAATAAGCTACCTATATACATTTTTTTTTTTTTTGCTTTTTTTCAAAAAAGCAATCTTGCACGATAAGGGGTTGATACTAAGAAATGCTAGAATTATGAATCCTCTTTTCTTAGGAAGAAAATCTTCCGATTCTTCTGAAGAATTTCCATTTGACATCAAGTTCTGTTAAAACACTTTATAAACTCGAGCTCAAGCGAGTAAATTTCTAGATTTTTTTCGTATTTGTGCTGGAAAATTGTTAAGCGCTAATCTATTGTTAATGCTGTTATTGGTATTTAATGAGTGATTTTCTGTCAGTTTGTGTTGTTTATTTCTGCAAGTACTATTCCTTCTCTACATTCTGTATATTTTGTTTGTATTTGTGTTTTCTGGAATATTCTTGGATAAAGCATCATATTGCATTAATGAACTTGCTAAACTACATTTACCTTAGAACAACCTACACTACATTTACCTTAGAGCAACCTACACTACAATTACCTTAGAGCAACCTACACTACATTTACCTTGCTAAACTACATTTACCTTAGAGCAACCTACACTACATTTACCTTAGAGCAACCTACACTACATTTACCTTAGAGCAACCTACACTACATTTACCTTGCTAAACTACATTTACCTTAGAGCAACCTACACTACATTTACCTTAGAGCAACCTACACTACATTTACCTTAGAGCAACCTACACTACATTTACCTTAGAGCAACCTACACTACATTTACCTTGCTAAACTACATTTACCTTGCTAAACTTACTACTTATCTTTCTACACTACAATTACCTTCTTACCTTGCTACACTACATTTACCTTAGAGCAATCTACACTACATTTTCCTTACTACACTTACTACTTACCTTGCTACACTACATTTTCCTTACTACACTTACTACTTACCTTGCTACACTACATTTACCTTAGAGCAACCTATACTACATTTTCCTTACTACACTTACTACTTACTTTGCTACACTATATTTACCTTAGAGCAACCTACACTATATTTACCTTAGAGCAACCTACACTATATTTACCGTGCTACGCTTACTACTTACCTTGCTACACTACATTTACGTTAGGCGATTTTTGTTATACTATTTTATCTTAAACGAACAGACACCAAAATGAAAATAATTAATGTTACAATTTAGACACATGAAATAATGTCAGAACATTTAAATAGTTACATGCAGAACAAGCATGCGATTATCGAACATGCCAGTGACCTTGAAAAAGATTCACAATATTTGATATGAAATGGACTACTGAATTAATATTGCCCTTGTAACCAAAGTAAATAACATATGTCTATTATCGCAAATGCAAGCAAAGGTTTCAAACTTCTTTCTATTTTAAATTAAACTTTTTCTTACTATCGTTTTTTTTAAATGAATGTACAGAAATTTATAATTAGTGTCATCACTCTTAATTACACTTCATATTTTGATTTATTCTTATCAATATTTTTTACACATGAAATTTAAATATTAGGATTTCTATTTCTTTAATTCCTTCCTTGGAAGATATTAGTCAAATATTCATCTTAAAGAAATATTACAGATGACAATTTCAATATGATTTTCTGTATTTGAAATAAATACAAACAAATACAAGTATAATCTGTAAAAATATTTGCAATCATAGCTCTAGCTCATATTTCCAGAATACTTTTCACAATACCTCTTAGAGATTATATAAAGCTAATTTTGCACTGGATACCACGGTTCATTAAAAGATATTGAAAGCTTATATCCTTATTTTCTGAAGAAAAAATAGAGATTTTTTTTTCTGTTCAAGAAGAAGATTAAGCATAAATAAATTCACTGCATCATCCTTTCTTAACAACCGTTTGTGCATTACTGTTTGAGAAAATTCTTCTTTGTCTGTAGTAAACAGGTGTTATGGTTTATATTTAGTAATAGGAACTCCCCTTAAAGTTGCAATCGCGTGACTGTATAAAATTTACCTCTAAAAGGATTCTATTCTATTTTTTTCTACTACAACAATGGGCACTTCTCAAAGTTTTGGAATCTACTTACAATAACACGCGTTTTCTTATTTTTGAAGAGTTCTGATATAGTTTTAACTCCAGAGGGGAATTTGTTTTGCTCATTTTCTTTCAACTATAGACAGAAAAACATTTTCATTGCAAATTCTTTTTAATAATAATCCACTTATTCTTTCTTATGTCAGGCTGGCTTATATAAGTTACGTTAAATTGCAGGGGGATTTTTCGATTTAAATCATAAAAGGGATTGTTTAGGCCTTGCTAACAGTGCATAAATGCTATTGGAAATAGGTGAGACAATTATGAGAAAAAATAAATGTACTTTAAAAAATGGCTTAGTATTTTAGAAATCCTTCACGGAAAGAACACGTCTTTTGTTTTTCTATTCGTATGTTAAATAATAAGAATGGTATGAACCAAAAATTATTTTTTAATAAAGGAAGTGGTTTATATTATATGTCATAGATTTCCTGATAGTTTTTGGACCATATGCAGAAGAGAAAAGGATGTGCCGTCACAAGGTAAGGAAAATAATATGCTATTAAATATTAGATGGCCTGCACGGCTTTATTTCTCACATTATTGTGACATCGCATGTAATTAATCCATTCCTGTGATAATTGTAAAATATAGATTTTTGACGAAGGATGTTTTCACAACATTTATAAAATTCGAATGTGTTTGTTTGTCCTGGACCTTTGACATGTGAACATATATGATAGATTTTGTGTTAAAGTTCGTCCTATAGTGAAAAAAAATAGATTATTAAAGCGCTTTAAAATTGTACTTCTTTCCACCATCTGTTTCGTCCAAATTTTGAATACAAATATGCGATTTCCTTAAATTCCTAAATTCTGCATATACATTTATCTGTTTTTGAGAGATGTTGTTCACAATCACATACTCATACAGGCAAACATACTTCCAAAGGTACTGAAACAATTGCGCCATCCAGGGGAAATATATATTGTTGCAATCGAGAAGTTCTATGAGTCGGGCAGCCAGAGAATGAATGCTTTGGCGGATCCATCGATGGTCCATTTGGTGGATGGTGGATCCATTGATATTCTTCACGGTAGTGGTAGCATCTCACCATTAAGTTGATTTTCTCTAAAATGATCCAATTAAATAAATTTATAGCCTTTTATTCTAGTATTTTAATTCAAGAATTAAAATATTAGAATATTAGCACATACAATATACAGAACCACACAAACAGCGAATTGGTAATAAGCAACTGAACACCACAAAAGCAATCAAATAGAGCTTAGCAGGAAAAGAATTGCATACAAATATTCATGTCCCTTAAAATTAATTTAAAATTTGCTACTCAGAATATGACGCGATGATGCCTCAATACAAGCTTCCAAGATTCGTCACACGACTAAATACTAAACTCGCTTGAGCTCAATTCAACTTATTCAACGCTTGCGCTCCATTCAACTGATAAATTCCAATTTCATCTTCCAGTTTCTTATAATTCCTAAATAGAGCTCAGAAACTTCTAGAGTCGTCACAATTTGCTTCCTAATTGTCGTATCACCAAAATTCAAGAATTTTCCATTTTGTCACTAAAATCGCCAAGTGATCGTCATCTTTGTCTCTATACCCAAGGATCATTGATCCGTCATCCTTTTAGAATCCACTTTCTTCGATGGAATTAATTGCTCTATGAAATAACATTACAGATTCGTTACAATATCTATATGTGTTGTCCATAACTGTTGTCTGTATCATATCTATTGTCATAGCTTGAGCTCCCTCATCTGATTCAACGCTTGCGCTCCATTCAACTGATATATTCCAATTTCTTATAACTTCCTAAATAGAGCTCAGAAAATTTTAGAGTCGTCACAATTTGCTTCCTAATGGTCGTGTCGCCAAAATTGAAGTTGATACTGTAATTTTCCATTTTTGTCACTAAAATCGCCAAGTGGTCGTCATCTTTGTCTCTATACCTAGGAATCATTGATCCGTCATCCTTTTAGAATCCATTTTCTTCGATGGAATTGATTGCTCTATGAAGTAACATTACAGATTCGTCACAATATATGTATGTGTTGTACATAAATGCTGTCTTTATCCGCGCTGAATATAATGAAAACTTTCTCCCATACATTCTAATCAAGATGTGACCCAGAGAACTTAGGCCAAGACGTGAGTTTTGAAGCTTCGAAATATGATAAAGGAAATAAATAAGTACTTGTGTGCAATAAGTATTTTGGTGATTTAATTATATTTGAATTATTTTGGTGATTTTATTATATACTAGCAGCCTTTGGCGACCAGCCGGTTTGCCAATCTTAATGCTCGTTAAAATTTTAATAATTAAATATTTTATATAATTCCTACTTTAATAGCTTCTTCATCAAATATTTTAAAGCTTTAAATTTTGATAGTCATGCAATTCATTCATAATAATATAAAGTCCTTCAGCCATAACATAATATGTATCTCTCTAATTTTCTGTTAGTTCCGGTAGAATTTATGCTTAAAATTAAAATGGAAATGACTAAACTGCAATTAATATAATAATATTTTTTTACTGAAACAAAGCATTTTTTTAATAATGTGATTACTGATAATAGAGTCACTGAGCGTTTAAACTTTAAGGGCACTAAAGAATATCTTTCTTAAGTTATGTAATATCTCAAGAATTTGTCAACAAAATTTTCTCAGATTCATCATGAACAGATCGATTCATTAACAATGTTTCATTTTAAATGCATCAAACTTTAAGGAAATAAAATGAATCGTTTAAAATAATCGGTCGAAAACAGGTTTAAAAAAAAACTACTTAAAAAACGATGTACTTAAAACTATAAGCATATACAAAAAATATATAACTAACATAAATACAATTTAATTACAAAAGCATGCAACTAACCTAAAAATAATTTAAATAATTGAAAACAGGTTAAAAAAATCTACTTAAAAAACGATGTACTTAAAACTATAAGAATATACAAAAAATATATAACTAACATAAATACAATTTACTTACAAAAGAATGCAACTAACCTAAAAGTAATTTAAATCATCCGTTGATAACGGTTGTCATGGCAACAATCAGAATGCGCATGCGTGAATTTTCTTCGCCAGCTCCGGTAACGCAAATGCGTGAATTTTTCTACGCCAGTTGGGGTAACGCTATGCGGATTAAAAATTTTTAATTTCCTTTATTCTGTTTTATTTTAATTCAAAAGTACTTCAGAATGAATATGAAACATCGATTAATTAACAATGTTTAATTTTAAATGCATCAAACATTAAGAAAATAAACAGAATCGATTGAAATAATCCGCCGAAAAATTTTAACCCTAGCCTCATTACTGTTGGGAGAAAAAAAAAATTGAAGCCTTTCTCATTTGGCGGTGGGGAAAATGGAAGATTTTTTTGGCGGAAAAGTTAGTTTTTAATGAATAATTAAAATTCTAATTAAAAATTCGAAAAAAGGAACCCCAGGTGCACATTCCCCACCTCCAAGGTATACATGTACCAAATTTGGTAGCTGTAGGTCAAACGGTCTGGCCTGTAGAGCGCCAACACACACACACACACACACACACATTGAGCTTTATTATAAGTATATATATATATATATATATATGTATATAAATAATAAAGCTAAGCAGCTTGCATGACGCAAACTCAGAAACTCTCCAAGTTAGAGAGATGGATTTCAGTTTATAATACAAACTCTAAAATTGCATAACTGTTTGAAATTCAAGTCTAATCTCACAAAGGAACGAATTCTTAAATTCATATTTGTTTTTACTGTGCGATTGAATTAAACATAGAATACTCCCTATTTCAATAGTATTCGAGAAAATGGAGAAATGGGTTCATCCCCTGCTTTTCATTAGATTGCTTTGAATGGTATGATAGCGCACATTTTTGCAATACTTGTTAAAATTAAAAATATATGAGTTAAATCACCAAAAATATCTTTCATTTATTAATAAAAAAAATTTCTGCTCTTGAGTCTTGTAAAAAATGTTATGTTGAGAATTTTTATAAAAAAAATTATTAAGTGCTACGTTTTGTAGTATATGTTAAAACGCTTCGATAGCTGCAGTTTTTTTCTTTTTCGTGAAGTTTTTAAAATACGTTTTTTTTAAATGTCCTTCTTCATCAGCTGTTGGGGATGGAAAATGATTACGATCTTTGACTTTTCAATCACATTAATTATATAAAATCAGCTGTGGTTGATTATCTTTTCTTTACTGAGAAATAAAAAAAATTGCATGCTTATTATTTTAGTCAATATTCAGAATTAAAAAAAAATAATGTGTAACAACAGGATATTCCAAATAAATTTTAGCGAACTAAGTAGAGATCAAGAAATACATCAAAATGAATAGACCAGGCTTTGCTTTTGCATTTCCGTTGCATTTAACGTCATTTATCATGTAGATGCAGTTCACATCTATGACTAACAGTAAAACTTTCTATGAAAGTATTTTTTAAATATGTAGAAAGAAGTAAATATTTATACTAGCAAATATTATATTTATACTAAAAATATTTATACTACAAATATTTAATACTAGCCGCCTTTGGCGACCAGGCAGTTCTCAAATATTAATGATTGCTAAATTTTTCAATTAAATATTTGATGTAACTTGTTCTCATAATGAAGTTTTCAACAAAATATTTTTATGCTTCTAATTTTGATAGTCATATTATAATACTAGCCGCCTTTGGCGACCAGACGGTTCTCCAATATTAATGATTGCTAAATTTTTCAATTAAATATTTGATGTAACTTGTTCTCATAATGGAGTTTTCAACAAAATATTTTTATGCTTCTAATTTTGATAGTCATATTATAATACTAGCCGCCTTTGGCGACCAGACGGTTCTTGAATATTAATGATTGCTAAATTTTTCAATTAAATATTTGATGTAACTTGTTCTTATAATGGAGTTTTCAACAAAATATTTTTATGCTTCAAATTTTGATAGTCATATTATAATACTAGCCGCCTTTGGCGACCAGACAGTTCTCCAATATTAATGATTGCTAAAATTTTTAATTAAATATTTGATGTAACTTGTTCTCATAATGGAGTTTTCAACAAAATATTTTTATGCTTCAAATTTTGATAGACATATTATAATACTAGCCGCCTTTGGCGACCAGACAGTTCTCCAATATTAATGATTGCTAAAATTTTCAATTAAATATTTGATGTAACTTGTTCTCATAATGGAGTTTTCAATAAAATATTTTTATGTTTCAAATTTTGATAGACATATTATTCAGTTATACAATTATGTAGGCCTTAAACCGTTCTGTTCATTGTATTCTGCGTATAACTTTTAAATAAATAAATCAACTTTTCTATTTTCTGCTTTCAAATTTAAGCGAGTTATTAAGTTTTAAATATTGCAATATTAAAAGAATCAACATTTTCATAATCTAGGCGAATCACTCTTGAGAAGCTCTGGGAGATGATTGGCTTCTTTGAGACGATCGATGAAGTGATCTAAAATCATCCGTTTTTATTTAATAGTGCTGATGAAATTTTCATAAGTCAGTCAGATTTAGTGATTGATTTAGTTGTTTGGAATGCAATTTTTTTTCATTTTGAATATTAGCGTCTTAAGAATATTTAGTTAAATAGGACTCACAGTGCATAGGATATATGTAAAAATTTAAAATTTGTAATTCATCAGCATTTATTGACCCAAATTATATAAAATTTAATTATTTATTTCATTTAGACCATGTATGTCTGTTATTAAAGGTTGTCTGTATGGCTGTATATATTAAACCCATAATTGCCTTAAATAAAACTGTTTAATTGAATTAGTAGTATAAGTATTGTAAATGATCTTAGAAAAATTTCATTGCATTTACTCTTTAGAAAATAATATATTTCATACTTATTTCATTTTATACAGATACGTGCTGAAAAATACATTATTATATGCTTAATTTGCAATGATTGACTTATTTTTTAATTTGAGCTTATGTCAATAAGATTGCAACGCGTTGATAAAAGTTAATTTTCTCCCATTAATGTGCAACGAGATCGTGCATCTTAAATATTATTTTTATTTTGGGCGAAATAAATCGTTGAAAAATATGATGGAATTATTTTTAAAAATTCTTTAAAAATAGAAAATTAATTCCTTTGTTAAAACAATAGTATAATTGAAAAGATAATGTTTTGAACTTCAATATGATGTAAAAATAAAATTTGTGCCGTAATATTTTCTGAAGTTATACCGGGAAAACGTCAAAATTTCGGTTAATTTTTAATTGATTAAAATTCTAATTAAAAATTAAAAAAAATAGATCCTAGGTGCACATTTTTGATCTTCTAAGTGTGCACATGCCAAATTTGGTAGCTGTAGGTCAAATGGTCTGACCTACAGAATGCCGAGTACCAACACACACGCACACACACATACACACACACGCGCGCGCACACACGCACGCACGCATGCACGCACACACACACACACACACACACACACACACTGAGCTTTATTATAAGTATAGATGATAATTTTTTTGGACTTGTATATATTCTGCAAATTTATTGTAGCATGATGTTAGAAAAGTTTAAAAAGTCATGTAAAACAGATCTTTGATTTTACAATTGTCAAGTTTTAGTATTATATTAATTTTTGCAATTTACTTATCAAATTATAATCTTGCATTTTTTTAAATTATTGATTTTTCAAAGTTTAGCCTCAACAGTAACAGATTATTCAAATTCATAAAACCAGTTTTGTAAAATTTTAAAGTAAAAAGTTTAGTTTTTCCTTTTTTGTAATTTTCCAAAGTAAAATTAACATAATTTGCAAAGATTGTGATGAAAATGCAGATCTTTTTTTTTATTGCATGATCAAATCTTTTACTAGTGTGCTGGTAAAAAATGCTTGGTTTTGACATTAGAAAACAACGTGCGCATTCACTTTTATTAACATAACAACGTTATCATTTTTTGCAAACTGCTTGCTGTAAAATTCATTACACACAGAACTGCTGGAATAACAAGTCTAGACGAAGGTAAGTTAGATGAATTAAATATAAACATATTACTAGGTTTTGGGCAACTCATTAAAAATTTAAGGTCAACCTTTTAAAATGTATAGCATATACTATCAAAATAAGGATTGTGGGTACCGCTATGCAATCTAAAATTTACAGCTATACAATGGAAACGTATGGAGGGCAATTCATTGAATGCTAATAAGCCGTTACATTGACCACTACACATTTCGGCACCAAATATTTCTTTGAAGACTGTGGAATCATTTAGTGCTAAGTTACATGTTGTGCTACCAAGCAATTTTGGTTTCGTGTAGAAAGACCGATTTTTTTTTTCATATCCATCTTCTCTATGACATAACAGCATAATTTCTTAACTAGCTTTGATTTGGAAATTTGCTCAGTATTTTTGAATCACCCTGTATATACATTATTAGTTCTAAACTTATATGATTCCATTTTGTTGGTGTGTTCTTGATTTTTCATTGAGGACTTTATTATTCAATGGTACTTTTTTTTTCATACGCTGCAGACCCAACATTCTCTATGACATAACAGCATAATTTCTTAACTAGCTTTGATTTGGAAATTTGCTCAGTATTTTTGAATCACCCTGTATATACATTATTAGTTCTAAACTTATATGATTCCATTTTGTTGGTGTGTTCTTGATTTTTCATTGAGGACTTTATTATTCAATGGTTCTTTTTTTTCATACGCTGCAGACCCAACATTCTCTATGACATAACAGCATAATTTCTTAACTAGCTTTGATTTGGAAATTTGCTCAGTATTTTTGAATCACCCTGTATATACATTATTAGTTCTAAACTTATATGATTCCATTTTGTTGGTGTGTTCTTGATTTTTCATTGAGGACTTTATTGTTCAATGGTTCTTTTTTTTCATACGCTGCAGACCCAACATTCTCTATGACATAACAGCATAATTTCTTAACTAACTTTGATTTGGAAATTTGCTCAGTATTTTTGAATCACCCTGTATATACATTATTAGTTCTAAACTTATATGATTCCATTTTGTTGGTGTGTTCTTGATTTTTCATTGAGGACTTTATTATTCAATGGTGCTTTTTTTTTTCATACGCTGCAGACCCAACATTCTTTTACTTTGAAGTTTGTATTGTTGTGGAATGACTATTCTGAATTTCAGTGCCTAGTTTCCTTTTCAACCAACGACGATTCGAATTGACAGTGCAATGTAACTATGCATTGTATCTCATTTTACTATTAAAGAGCCTAGAATGTAGCTCTAACATATTAAAAAATATTAGATATTTTTGAAGAAATTTTATATCAATATGCTTTAATATTCTGGGTAAAGCAATCTATATAGAAGTATTAATCTGTATTAAACGTGGATTAACATATTCAGACATTCGGATAATTGAATAAATTCAAGAAACCAACTCAAAAAAGATATCAGAAATATGAAAACAATTTTATTTTAATTGGTTCTTTTTTAAAAAAATCTATAATTTTTTCAAAAAAAAATCAGTCTTTGAGGGCTTATTGATCCATATCATCGACTTATGTATTCCATGTCAAAGCGAGAAATATTTTATTCATTAAAGCACTTCTAAATGGATATCATTCCATTTAGAAATTTAGAACCGGTTCAATATGTCGCTTTCTAAATCGAATGTTTCGGTATCTGCGCCAAAATCGACTACAGAAATTATTTAGAACTCTTTACAAAAATAAATAAATTCAAATCAAGAATTACCCCTTATCAAGATACAGATTTTTTTAACGTGATAAACAGCTTTACTTTCAGATAAAGTGTTTACTATTCGAAATTATAGAAGATATGTTTCTCGTAAAAATCGTAGAACAGTGATAAAATATTATAAATTCCCTTTTATCCCTTTATTCCCTGAAATGGTGAAGATCAAACTTTTGATATTAGATATATTTTCAGAGCCGCCATATGAGTGTTTTGTGCTTTGTAGTACATTGAAAGGGACAAAATACTCACTTTAGGCGGTGACGATGACGGGACATGTCTCCTACGAGAGGAGCTGTACCGTAGCCGGTGACTTCTGTTAGGATAACAACCCGCCAATGCTGTTGCAGAATGCGGTCATTCAAATTTGCTGTCTATGTTTATTTGAAAATTATTCTCAACAAAAGAAGAGTCATTTGACGACTATTTTATAATTATGTTTATATTAATATCTGATAACCTTGTAATTATGTTTATATTTATGTTTATTGTAATTTCTTACTTTAACCAAGTAATGTTTTTAAAAAATTACATAGTACAATATTTTAAGAGAATGATTGGTCCTTTCCTTCTCCCTTACTTTTCCATTAATGATATTATAATTCGTGCGTTTTTTACCCTTTTAAACGAAGAAAATTTTCTCTGCAAATTCTCTAACGTAAAAAGCTATTTTTGTTATTTGTAAAGTATCCATTCATAGAAAGTCACACAAATTAAGATTTTTATTTTATTTGTTCTTCTACTTGCATCAAGATAAAAATTACATGAGACTTTACATCCTAAAAGAAGCTCTCTTTCAAAAAACCACAACAAAAAATATCCAAATATTAAAGAAAAAGTCTTTAAGTGCAGATACACAACTCTAGTTATTAAGCTGCAGGTAAAGAAGAATTATTTATTCAGCAGACAATTTCTTTAAAGCATTAAAAAATATAGAAACGAAATAGCGTAGGAAAAAAATATCCCTTTTTTATTCTCAGTTTTAAATATATCTCGTTACTTCAAACGGAAAAATATCTTCATTTTATTCTCATGATCCAATGAGAATACGAAATAAGAATTTTATCTTTCAGGATCCCTTTTACATTTAAAAACAGAAGAGAATAATAAAATCTCTACATGAAATAACACAACGCATTTTAACCCATAAAAACTCCCCTAATATTTTGCAATAGAATTGACCTTATGGGATTTGTTGCGTTGAGTGCACATCTATCCTCAGAAATACAGAAGTTTTCGATCTAGAAGATCAAATGAAGTTCCCCGATAAAATATTAATAATAAAAAAAAGGTACGCCACCCCTCCATATATCGTTCTTTATTTAATAAAGAACAACGCATATCGCATCCTCAAACAATAAATCCAGACGTCAGGAAAGAACCACCGAATGAATATTTTAGCGGTGGAAGAAATCTAATTGAAAGACGGTAGGAGAGAATAAAACAAAAACCTTTCCGAGCTTACTTTGGGTTGAACACACTTGAAAGACCTATCACAGTATGATCGCTTCCATTATTTATCGTCACCCTCGGATTTTTCTTTTTTCTTTTTTTTTCTCTCTCTTTTTCCTCTTTTCTTTTTTACTCTTCTTTCATCCTCTCTACTTGTCACCAGAAAGATTGATCTGACAGCGAAACAAATAAAAAAGATGATAATGTCGCTCATCAACGTATTGAAAAAAGAAAAAGAAAAGAAAAAAGTGGCAAAAAAAAAGAAGAAGAGTTGAAGCGAAAAGGGTAGCGTTATGAAACCGCAAAATAAATAAAGACTTCAGGATGGCGGGTGGAGTTTTATTCTCTGTGTGTGGTTTCAAAATTCGCTATTTTTCTCCTTAATTAAGTTGCAAAGTTTCACGCAACTCTGCATTTAGATTAATAAATAAAATATTTATTTTAAAAGGTACTTTCGAGTGTAAAATAATTGTTTATTTCATAAATTTATTTGATAAATCACTTTCAGTTGACCAATAGTTCAATACTGATTTCTAATATTTTCATGTATTATTATTTTTGCTAACCATTTGCACTTGTGTGTCAAGTCTAACCCGTTGTTCTAAATGATGACTCGCTTTCACATTTTTGTTAGATTATTATAAGAACGGATGTTTTGAGATTGATTTTAAGCAATTAAAACAAATAAATCTTTGTGTATTTTAGCTTCTTACGCATTTTAACGAACCCAGTACATGCTAGCTTGTATAATATTGCTGTGGAAAAAATCTTTCGAGTAGAATACACAATGAAAAGTCTAACAAGCATGATAGAAGATAATGATGGTTTTTTTTGCTTGTTTGTTTGTTTCCAATAAGAAAGCATGATAACACAGGTAACAAAGGATAGCCGATGACTGCATAAGAACAGCACTTGCACTAAATAGCAGCACACAAACAGCAACAATATAAAACGTTCAAAGAGAACTTGCTTGTGATAAACACTTCAAAAACTCCAGTTTTCACTTTTCTGCGCCAACGTCCATTCTTTCTAGACTTCAGTGACAACTTCCGTCATTGCACCTCTGCTTTTATATTTGCTGTGGAAAATCATAGAATCATTTTAGAACAAGCGTAAAAACTCGAGTCCTAGTGGAGATATCGCCAAGAACGAATTTTCGAAATCCTTCATTTCTATCGCAAAGTCGGCAAATTCCTCGCCAAGACCAGGCATCCAATCAGAACTTGCTACAGTTATTCGTAAAACGTTCTTCCTCACTACAACACTAGTCGTGCAGGGAAGCAACAATACGGATTTGTTGGAATATCTATTTCATTACTCTATTCAGAGCAAAGGTTTAATCTATTGGAAAGAACCTATGTGGTACATTTTATTGTTAAGCAACACTTTCTAAGGAGCTAATAAATTTCTCTAATAATAATAATATACAGGGTGTTCATTAATTATTGTCGGGGTTTCCGTACCTCATAACTTTTGAATAAAAAATATTACGCAAAAAGCGATTACGTATTCGTAAATTACAACTCAAAGAATTTTATTAATGATATTAAAGTGTAAAGCTTGCACAATTTGCACTTTGTAGGTATTCAGCTGAAGGCGATTCTTTGAGTTGTACTTTACGAATACATAATTCCTTGAGTTGTAATTAACGTATTCATAATTTTTTAAGTTGTAATTTACGAATACATAATCGCCTTCAACTGAATGCCTACAAAGTGCACACTGTGCAAGCTTTACACTTTAATATCATTAATAAAATTCTTTGAGTTGTAATTTACGAATACGTAATCGCTTTTTGCGTAATATTTTTTATTCAAACGTTATGAGGTACAGAAAACCCGACAATAATTAATGAACACCTTGTATATATATATATAGGTAGTGGGAGTGATATCTCTGAAACTTCCTCCTATGCTCCTTAATAACAGGGTTATCTCCCCTTTAAAATTGGTAATTTTTGATAAGATCGTAAACATCACGATTGCAGAAATTTTTATTTTTCATATATGAGCTATTTATACTTCATAGTGTAGTGAAAAAACACTATGTATTTTGAATTGCTCTTTGTTTTAACGATTGAATTCAAATTTTGGGAAGAAATAACAAGATCGCATATACATTTTTTAATAACAAGATCGCATATCAAATTTCATTTATCTGAGTCATGACGTTTTTGAGTTATCGCGTTTATATGCACTCGAATTTCAAACTATTAGATGGTCAACTCTTTGATGGATTTGATTCAAAATTTAATCGGATATACAATTTATTTTTGATTTAAATTTTTATTCAAAAGCTCTTTTTATCTTTAATGTGTTCACTTGTATTCAAACAGCCGGTTAGACAGTCTTGTTCTTTATGAATTTCGTTCAAAATTTGAAAGAAAAGTTCTATTCTGTACAAAGACCATATGCCAAATTTCAACCGCGTAGCTCCAGAAGAATTAAGGCTTCAATTATGATGTTCATAGATAAACAAATGTAATTTGAAAAATGAGTTAAGGAGGTCTGAAACAAAGGGATTCGACAAAATCTCGAGATCGAATGTTTTGATGGTTAGAATATTCCCCGCATAAGATATAGAAAGGAATAACCCAAAGTATTCTCAAATAGTCTAAAATAAGTATTATAGTAGCGATTAAATACTTTTTTTCAGTTTTTGATGATACCAAACCTACTTTCATTTGAGTATTTATAACGTTCATAGCACTTCCAAGAAATACCATGTGCAAAAAATTCCATTCTGCTACTGCTCACTCTGTATTTAATATTACAATATATTTAACTTTACACAGGTTGATAGGTATCTAATTTAATGGAATTAAATTTTGTTACATTTTAAGTCAGTTATTTAGTTGTTTAAATCGTCTACCGAGCTTGAATATCTAATCATATATTAGTTTTTAATTCTTTCTATCGAAACTCAAGTTTACTAACAAAAGCGAAGTATCTTTTGGTATCTCTTGGTTTATCTCAGCTGCGCTGATTCAATCCAATACTGATCCAACGATAAGTAAAATTTATTTTAATATTTGACTTAACCGAAATAATAATTCTAGTTATTCGAGATATTGACCGATGCGTCAACAAGCCCGCAGTCTCTAATGTTGACGAAAATGTATTTTTAATTGTGTTGATTTATGGTTAGCTTACCAAATATTTGATCGAATAATATTTGTTTCTAAAACAAGAGGGATTTACATAACTTCGTTAGCTATTGCACCAATATTGCCACATGAAATTAAGAATTTTAAAGAATATTCTTTTATTTTGCTAAAACTTTAAAGAACTTTTGTATTTTTGTATTTTTTGCCTATAATTGTAAATAATTGTTAATTTGTTTTTGTACTTCTTTGTAAATGGCAATATGTTGCTTTTTCTTTGAAATTTTAAAATAAAATTAGTGGGATTTTGATAACATTGAATCATGTTAATATTCGTAACAAATATCTTCTCGTTGAATAACCTTCTACGAATTCTAGCAACTTAGAACACCAAACATTTCCTATAAAGGGCAGTAGAATCATTATTATAACCTACATTTTGTTTTTAAAATGTAGTCTATTAATCAATAGCTACTCAGATTACAATTATTATGGCGCAATTCAAATTATAGAGTTAGTAATTTTTAATCCCCTCTATTTCAGGTAAACATTTCAGTTCATGGATTCTGCTTAAACTTTTGCACATCACCAGATAAATTTATTCGGAGCTCTACATTACGAATTACAAATCAAAAGAGAATCTCTTGCCATTTTTCGTTGTTGCCAGTGGCATATTTATTTGCAAAAGTCTGTTTTCAGAAATCTATCATGGGCAAAGATTAAAATATCTGGTAAATGCAATTTTTTTCTTACTTTGAACTTTGTCCCCCCGGGGGGGCACCTCGAATTGAGGATGAGATGCTTCCGGCATGGTGGTTGGATCTCGCCACCCTGGAGGGTACATTAATAGGTGGGGGATCTGACTCATCCCATCGATGACGGGAAGTACTTCCTTCGGGGAGGGTTGTACCTTGGCCGGTGACGGACCTTAGGACTCAACCACAGTTCCCGCTAATGTTGCTGTTGCTGAATTCGGTTTTTATGGTTTAAATCCGTGTGCCTTCGTGGCGGGTCGGAGAGTTAGATAGTTGACTTACTTTGAACTTTGATATTGGTATCTCAGTTGTTAGCAAGTTACATCTTTATTTTAAAGTTGATTTACTTATATTTATTTAAGAAATGACATTAGAAAATTTATGGAAGTATGGGAGTCCTGGTCAGAATTTATCTTTTTCATATTGTTTTTAAAGGAAGTTTGCTTAAATTTTATTGTAGCTTATTTCTAAGTAAAAGTTGCATGCTTAAATTTACTTAATAAATTGGTGTTTAATCAGAGTATATAATCGTCCACCGCCATTTGTATTGCTAGATGGAGTTGATATCTCCACTATTTTGTTTTATGTCATTATCGTATGCAAAATCCCAATTTCCGCTTTGGCGTCTACCATTTGAGATAATTTATTTATTTTTTCATTGAACTGTTTTATCGGTGTGTGATGCTGATTGATCAAATTTCCTCTTCATGGACCAAACTGAAGGATATGATTTACTTTTTCTTGTTATATTGTTTTTCATATTCGATATTACATTTTTTTTCAATGTTAATACATCACTATTGATTTCAACCTATTTTAGTGACCAGTTTTGATTTCAGATTTCATGAATATACCGGACAGAGGAGAGAGCGGATTTCTACTACAAAACTTCTATATGTTTATAAAGTGTATTTATTGCCAATAATAATTTGTCTTATTTCTTAAGTACTCTGCCAACGTGCGTGGGAGTTTCTACTGCAACTTTACTTAGTTAATCTGTGGTACTAATAACAGTTTAAGAGGCAGTCTAGACAGGTAAATCTTCTAGTTAAAGTCTAAATATTTTCGTTTGAATATGATCTTATGCAGTTTGGATATTTTCTGGAAAACGGAATTTGGTGGACGAGATAAAAATTACGGATATGGGTATGAGTAATCACACACCTGTAGAATAATTTTTGATAGCGGTAAGTAGAAGCCTTTTTGAGAAGGTTAAAAATACTGAAAATGTCGTCTTTTTTCAAAAGTAGTCCCCAACGGTATTGATATTTCGAACTTCCAATTTCATTGGTGGTTGTTGAATTCTGAGTTGTCTAGAACTTTTAGTAATTCACGCTTACAAACTGTCTTTGTAGATTTACTAAACAATCAAGAAGGTTAAAAAAGAAATTTTGAAAATTTTCATTTGTGAATCTTATCTCCGAGAATCAAACATTTTAGAGAATTTCGATAATCATAGTATTCGATTTCGATATAAGTAGAAGTACTGTTATAAGGGTTAAAAATACAATAAATACTGTCTTTTTAAAAAATAAAAATAAAAGTAGTCCACATCAGTATTTATATTTCAGAATTCCAATCTATTTGGGGTTGTCAAATTTTAAGTTGTCTCGAACTTCTAATAATTCACTCTTACAAATTTTCTTAGATTTACAAAAATAACATTATTGAAGAAAACAAGCAAACTTTCATTTGCAAATGTTATCTCTGGAATCAAAAAAATTTCCAGAATTTCAATTTAATGACAAATATGGTCACCTGACTATATATTTCTTCGAAATTATACTTTCAGGGAACATTTTATTTATGGTCTAGAAATAAAAAAAGAAAAAGATTTTACAGGTAGTGAAAACCAAATTATTACGTTCGAATGGATTAAATATGACAAAAAGATGTAAAAAAAAAAAGACATTTATAAATATAAAAAAAAAATCTCAGCACTAAAATTTATTAGACATTATTTTCTATTTCATTATGTAATGTATAAATATTCTGCATTTCAATTCAGAGCGATAACTGTATTCTCACAGTTTTGGAATAAAAAAAATTAATCTGTTTATCTGCTACTAATCAGAATTTCCTTCAATTATCTGCTGATTGAAAAATTCATTTTAAAACAGATATTCTTTAAAAGAAACGTGATGCATATTTTATATTTCGGCGACAAACTCTTAAATGTATGTTAGAATATTAGAATTAAAGGATGGACTGATGGCATCTAACAAATTAGTTTAATTTATGTCTAGACTTTGATAAACAACTTTGGATATCCTCAATGATTGAATTACTGTTATATAGAATGTCACATAAATCTAAGGTGGGCTCAGAATTCATTAGTTTATTTATTAGACAAATAGTATATAAAATAATTAGCATGTTTTAAAAACATATTAAAAACGATTAGATCATTAAATTATATTATCAGGTTTTTTGATTACGAATTTGGAATACTAATTTCTGTTTGAAGTTTCTTAAAAGTTCAGTTTAATTTCGAAATATTTAATGAGTTGAAAGAAATTTCAAATTCCCTTTTATCCAATATTTTACAGCATTTACTATTTAACCCCTAATCAAGTAATAGAGCATCATTAATCTTGGTAGTTTTTAGTTTTTATTGTATAAAGGGTTTGCTGTATAAATATTGTAAAAAGGGTCCAGAAACGTGTATCTGTAGTCCGTTTGTAATGTCACCTTTTTCTAGATTGAATTGAAAAATACGCTGATAGGAAATGAATTTCAGGATATGATACTTCCACACAAATTGTTGATTTGCTTTAAAATTTGAAACCAATGGATCAAATGAAAAAGTTTCAGAATGTATAATCGATTCTCTTCATTTATATGAATATGATAAAGTTAATAATCGCACTGTTCAAGCATTGGAGAAATATATGATGACATTAAAGGTAACTAAAATACTGCAAAGACTACTCTTTTATCTATATATTTAAAATAATATGGCAATTAAAGAACGGAGAATATTTTATCATCTGTATATCTTTAAAAAAAAGGAAAAATCAAAGAATATATATATATATATATATATATATATATATATATATATATATATATATATTTCAAGTAATTAAAAAACCCTCAAAGAATAGAAAATATTCTTTATTTGTACAGTAAAAAAAAGGAAAACGAAAGAAAGAATAATCCTTAATTTATATATTTTAAATTATAAGCCTCCCCCCTCCCAAAAAAAGGAAACATTTTTCTTCTATATATATTTGAAATAAGAGAAACCTAAGGGCATGTTCTCCAATAAATATTCCGATTTCTATCATTTTTATTTTATGCCATTATCCTAAATACCAGTAGTAGCGTGTCATGCATCACTCTTAATTTTTGTGAGAAATCTCTGGAATAATACTGCATTGTGCATGCTCTATGGGGCGGGGCGGGGAGAATACGACAGTATACTTCAATCACAATCACTGCACCACGTCCTCCTAGATGCGCCATTTAAGATCGCCTGTCCACTCATTTCAAAAGAAATCTCATAAACACTACTTGAAGGTCCATTCATTCCTACTTTTCATGATGTTTACACAAATGTGCTAAAGAAAAAAGAACTTATTTTAAAAAATAAAAGAACTTGCGTAAAAAAAGTAAAGGATACTTTGCAAAATTTCTGTTTAAAAATGCTTTACTTGGACCTTACAGATAGCCATTATATGTGCCACTTTCTTTTATAGCTATAGGAAAGCTTATGATGAGACGTACTTAGAAGGGCGTATGTCCAGAACCAGAGAAATTTGTCTTGATGGAAGGAAATGAAAGCAGAAAGATATGAGTGGATTCAGAGTTCGACTAATGCATCAGCTAAAAAATAAATTATCACACAAGATACCCACACTTATTATACCAGCATAATATGATTTGGTTCAAAAAAATTTCGGACAAGTTCTGTAACACACCAACTGATAGCAATATAATGGTGCACGCACAGTCACAGGAAACATCAATAAAACAATTCGTTTTATCAAACGAATAAAACAAACCATTTTTATTCGTTTTTGGTTTGTATTGGCAATGTGTTTATGATTCCACAGGTTATTTCTTTTGGGAATTCAGCATAAACAGAGCTTGCTACAGTTTTGTACACTTTTTATTTTAATTTTAGAGAGCGTGAATTAAACTAAGTACAAATTTATATAAACAAAGCTTGTAAACTTCTGTAATAAACCAACGGATGACAGCAAAACAGCAAAACGGTGAAAACACAATCACAGGAACCATTAAAATTCATAAATCAGAGTAATAAGACACGTCATACTATTGGTATTGGTAATAATGCCGTACTTACTTCAGAATAATTGCAGATTTCTTTTACAAAATTCATTCATTAAATACTGTCAGATTTTTTATTTTACAAATTATTAAGTTATTTCTGTGGATCGAAGCAGATTAAACATTTAAATTACTGTTTTATTTTGTAGACTTGTAATTTAAATTTATCATTCTGTATTGATAAGCTAAAACTAAATAATACTTATAAATAATAATAAATTAATTAATATTAGATAATATTTATCAATATTATTTAATACTGATAAATTATTAAATAAATTGAAACCTCAGTATCTACGTTTTAATTTATTTAAGTGCACCAGTGCGTATTGATTCTCTTCTCTCAATACATACACACTTATGCACTACTTTTGGTATTTAATTTATTCGAATAATATTTTTAAACTAAACTTTTATATGAAAAACGCTATTTTTCTGTAAAGCACTATTTTGAATTGGTTGAATTTATTATTGCGTTTATATTTCAAGTAAGTCTTTTGTCGATATCGTTATTGTTCTGTGGTGACTTATGGCACTTTACAAGCCCGCTGACAGTTATCTGTCAGAAGCCGATTGAGCGTCTTTTGTTTTTTCAGTCACTCCAACTAGGGCCAAGAGTACGACTTAACTACTTCATACGTCAGAATCGTTTACACAACCGCTTTTTACAGGGGGGAAGATTCACATACCTCACAGATAGAACACAAAAGAACAACCATGCCAAAACCTGGACTCGAACCTGGGAAGACCAGATCCTGGAGAAGACGCGTTACCCCTATGCCAGGACACCGGCGTCGCTATCGTAAATGAAGTAATGTTAATCATTTATTTAGATTATGAAGTTCGATATAAAAAATGAATATTTATTTTAAAGCATTATTATTGCTGGCAAACACTTGTTAAATGTCCTCTGCATGCCACATTAAACAATAGTAAAACATTCACTATGCCCTTCCCAAAAGTTCCTAACCACCCTAAAAAAAGCATACAAAAATTCTCTCTGAGTATATTCCAAGAAAAAAGAAAAGTTGCGAAACAGAAAACATTCTTTATTTCCGAAGAGATCGTTTTTTACCCTCCTTTCGCCATCAGATGACAAAAAAATGATATCTTAAGTATTCGTCCCCGAAGTTTTTTGGATTGGGTAATGCTGTCTTGACGAGTCTTTATCCCTGATATCTACTTCAGAGAGCTTTGTGATTTAATATCGTAGATTTCCCTAATCATGGCGAGATTCCGCCAAATCCACCTGTGGGCAGGATATTTAAATGAGGGTTTTAAAGGATAAGCTACATTTTTTATTCTTTTTTTCACTTAAGGTGAATCTTCTTGGGAAGATAATTTTTCTTTTTTGGTACGGAGTTTTTTTCCCCTTATGTAAGAGTTATTTATATTATCTGCATCTATTTATACCCCGTCCATTTATACAGTTAATCTTTGTAACGTTTGCTACATTAGTTATATCTATAATGGGAGGAATAGGTTAAATGATTTCTTATCTGAAAGATTACATTCTATACGGTATATATTTTGCACATGTATCATTCAATTCAATATAATTACCGTGTTAAATAAAGATGGCTTTTTTTCACGTAATGTCATTGTTACATGAAAAAAAGTAACTGCGCCTGTCATCAAACATTTAACTGACAATGTGTTGTGACGTCATATTTTTTATCTACTTTCAAGATCAATAGGCATAAAAAAATAAATTAATACTGTTCATTTGGCTTATCTGCTATAAGTCTGGGTCAACCGAACTGTAACATTTGCTTATACTAATTGCATTAGAGTTCTATTTGAAACTGCAAAGATGAATATTTTCCAAGAAAAGAAAAAAAATATTCTAAATTCCATTAAACTATTTTAAAAACAATAATAAGTGTATTTAAAATAATCTAGAAAAATGATCCAACTGTGTCCAACAGCTCCGACAACTCGTTTTTTTGTGTTTGTTTTTTGCCAATTTTTGTTTCGTATAAAATCCGATATCGATTAAATTGGTTCCCATCAATTGACTGTCTTCTACCCGCCAATTTGGAGAAAAATGTAAAAACATAATTAAATTACACTATCCAAAGGGAGAACCTGCAACAGAGTTCTTTAGCTCAAACTATTTTAACTATGTTCTCTAATTTACACATCATTAATACTTACCTAGAACTTTCTCAAACTAAATCTTTAACAGGGCTGCTAATATCTATAAATGAAACGGTTTCATCAATTATATATAACCAATAAAAATATCCTATATTTGTTCAGAAAGTTTAATTTATAATAGAACTTTCTTTTGTTGTTATAAGACGTAGTTCATCAAAAACGAACATGCATGATTGATTAATATTTGGTTACCGAAAAAAGGAAAATATGAAGTTAAAAAGAAATTTGATCTTTAAAATTGTTTTTATAGGCGAGAATATGCGAGAATCATTCGATATTTTGAGTTTCCTTTTTTATCCAGAATTCTATTAATTCATGAGTGTATTGTTTTTTGGAATTGAAACTTCAAAAATAACAATGTTGGTTTAACATTTGGTGCAGGAAGTTTAGAATTTTTGTTGATTATAGCCAGTTCTGACAATTTGAGCATTGTATGCATCAAAAGTTTGTTTCAGTTCCAATACGAGGAGGTAAAGAATTTTTAGGAGGATTCTCTTCAGCTTTCAGTAGACTCCTTCAGCTGTTTCTTGAGCTCTTTTAGGAGGACAGTAACAAGCATTTGCTTTGAAAATATATCTAACATCATCCGAATTCCAGAAGACAATTTGTTGCTGAAATGCAGATTTATCAATAACTTTTGAGTGAAGTTGCTGAGAGCACATCACACAATTATCTTATAACGAATAATCTTCTTTCGGAATGGGATTATGATAAGATTAGAAATGTCTTTTTCATAGTATAGAAAGCCTTTTATGGAAACTACATTTCACACGTGCAGTTCCAAACCATTTGAGATCCACATTGTAACGCTTTACCTGAGTCTTTGTCGGTGGGGTAATAGAGAAAGCATGATCTTTCTAAACAGATATCACATTTTTGATCATCTCCTGAGTAGATCTTTTATCAGAACTTTTGAAAAGAAGAGAAAAGATCAGGTTTCGTACCTGCTGACCCTTTTATTGAGATACCAGCATCATGGCATCCTGCTTATTTTACTTCAGAAGTTTTCTCGTTATATTTCCGCTGAAGTAATTGGATTTGATGATCTAGTTCATTAGTCTGTTAGATTTCCGGATCTATCAGGACTTTTTCTTCTGGGATCATGTGAAAAAAAAAGCATGCTTGAATCTATCTCAATTAGTTAAACATTTTTTGAACACCTTCTGCAGCAATTGTTCTTTTCACAAAAGTAAATATTATGATAAATGCTTATTTTTCATGATGCTGCGTCATTTCATATCTTCCTTTTACTTCTTTTTGTTATGTCCCGTGAAGAATAAAATTTTGACCTTGTAATACTTTGCCATCCAAATCGTCTTTGTGCTGTTATCCCTCCACAAAATGTGATGGAGAACTGAACCATTTTGTATGCAAAACAATTTGGAAAGCCTGAAATTTGAGAAATATTCGTTAAGACCTATGATAAGCATACATTTTATTCCCAAAATATAATCTTATATAGGAATAAAATAACATCAGAATGTCACTAAATGAAGTGAATAATTAGATCGTACAGAAAATTCAGGATGTTTCAAAAAATTTTAATCTATTTTTTGACTTATTTGTTATTTGAAAATTTCTTAAGGTTAATAATGTTTCAAATAACTAGTAAATCAGAACAAAATGCCTAATTAATCTGTTCAGATTTTCAGGTCTTATAAATGTTCAGACTATCTCAGTTTTTGAGGAAATTGTAAATGGTTTGATTTCTGTTATACGCTAAAATTGAATCCCCACATGTGGAGTGGTGGTGATTACGTTTCAGAAAATTGTTCATTTAAAATAATGATTCTTTATTAGGGTCATGAACATCCTGATATAATTTCAAAACATAAAAATGTTCTTTAGCAACGCATTGGATACTTGCTTGAACCCTTACTGACTCACTTTATCACTAGGTGGTGCTGTTTTAATCGCTAAGAAGGATAATTTATAGTGAAAATCATATGATCTTTTACATGGTTATAATTTATATTTGATATTTATTGATGTAATTAACAATGAATCTTGGTTAGGTTAGCTCAGTTTAGTTCTGTTTAATCTGATTTTGAAGTCGCACGAAATCTATAACGGAAACGTACCTCGTTTGATTGAATTGTGATAAGATGGCGAGGGCGGTGATTGAGTAGAACTTACACAACCAGTTTGCATGGCGGTTCTTCAGGGGGTTGCGGTGGCCTGGTGGTAAGGTCTCGGCTTCGGGACCGAAGGGTTTCAAGTTCATGACCCGATTCCAGCGAAGAACCGTCATGTAAGGGGGTCTGGTGCACGTTAAATCTGTCATGGCCAAACATCCTCCCGCTGGTGTGGTGTGGAGAGGGGGTGCCAGCTCAGGTGTCGTCCTCAACATCTGACCGCGGTTCAAAATTACGAGGTCCGTCTCAAAATAGCCCTAGTGTTGCTACAAACGGGATGTTAATATAACTAAGCCAAACCAACCAATGGCGGTTCTTCAGTTAAATTAAGTTTGAACCTAGAACCCTTTATTCCTAAAGCAATATATTATCATTAGGGTAATAGAGGCCCTTTTTCTGGATAGAAAAGAAGGAGTTTAAAATTATATTTTCCATCATGAAAGTATTTCCTTCAAATAAAAAAAAATTACAATTAAAAATTACTATGAAGTAAAATAATATCTAGAATCATATTAAAATGTGCTTTTAACTACCTAACTTTCCCCCCTCTTTCTAGTTAGATAACTCTGTCTTCTTGGAAATGTGTATTCGCTTTGGTTCAACAAAAATCAACATAAAAGTTTTGGGATATTGATGAACCTTTTTTCATATTTCCATCGATTCAAACTGGTTACAAATGACTTAATTTCAGTTGGTAAATGTAAGAAAATCATAACTCAATGCATATTCTTCAACCATATGGTAAAACAACAATGAAGTGAAAAAAAAATAACAATAATTAAACTTGAGAGATGCTTTTAATTACTATTTTAATGGTACAAAGATGCAGTGAATAAAAAAAAAGAAAATATATATGATATATTTATATAGTTTAAAATTTCATAAATACAAATAAGTAATTTACAGTGGAGATTAGATCTCCCTGATCTAAAGAAATTTTCATTCATATGATTTCGTATATGTTCTACACATAGAAGGCAAACGTTTTGAAGTGATGCCACCATTATACCGGAATAGAGAAGAAATATAACGATGCAGCTAAAAGGGATTTTTATCAGCAGTGTTAGAATAAATTAGGTATATAAAAATGGAGTTGTCCAAAGCATCTGAAGAAAAGGACATTGATCATGTAAATATGATCGGTCGTAAAGGTAAAAACCAGAAATGTCTGGATATGTGCTAGACGCATCGATCCACTCAAAAACTCACTTAAGACTAAGTTAGAATATTCAATAAAAATTTACTGTTTTTTGGTTTATTACTAAGAAATTTATAAAAGATAATTTTTAAAAAAACTTATATAATATACACTGTTAATGGCAATCGATCCAGATGCATATATATTTATTTTTAAGCTAAATAGGGATGAATATTTATAAAAGAAGACAAGAAAATTAAATGACACATATACTTAAGAAATTTTATTTGTTACAATCAATGTTTAATGGCACTTGATATTTTACATTTACTTTCTAAAATATAAATAAAGATTGAAAAAAATTATAAATGTTCAAAGTTTCATTTTGCTAATATAACTTTTTATAACAAATTTGCTGATGCATTCTATGATTTATTTGAATATAAATATCTGCATACCTAATGACTTGTATGTTTTCCTGATTTCATTTGAAAAAAAATCTAGAATAATTATCATTAAAACAAATTTCTTTTGAAATATAGATGTTACGATAAATTATTCGTAAATAAAGTCTTGAAATAATTAGAATTCTGAAATTTATTTTTCTTGATTGATCTGTAATTTTCATAAACATATCGTACAGAGGACTTCATAAAATTAAGAACAAATTATACAAAATGTTTGTGCATAAATTTTTTTTTTTTTTTGTTAAATTAAGATTCCTTTCAATTATTTAAAGACATTGTCAGTGAATATTTGATATATAGAATGTCAATATTTCAGATTGTTGTCTTGAATATGCGAAGGCCAAAGACTGAGAATGACTAAGAAATTGAAATAATAATAAATGTCCAAATAAGATATGCAATCTCATTACGAAATTCAGTTCGAGGGGTTAAACTCGGTCAACAAACCTCCTAGAAATACCACACCTTTACAACTAACACTACGCATCTCAATTTTGCAATATGAAAGGGGAAAGAATCCTGACTTCTTCAAAGGGAAAAAAAAACTCCGAATAGTTGGGACTTTTTTCCACACCTGCTACGAATATGAGATCAAACGCCTAATCTGAGAAAAAATTCAGAAATATTCGATATTGATGGCGAAAAATTTAGTTTCCTTTTCATCTTATGAATATAGAAAATTGAGATAGGCGGTGTAGTTTGTTAAGCGATGAGATGTGAAATGCGACGTGTCTATTTATTTTTAGAATTTCCTGGATGTTTGGAAAAAGAAATAAGACAAGATTGTATTCTACATTATAAATCAGTGTGAATTTAATTTTCAAAATATATACTCAGGTATGCATACCTTATGACCTTCATAGATCCAATAAACAAGGATAGTAATAATAATAGATAGATAAGATAATAATCGATCCAATAAACTAGGATACACAATAAATGGTGGGAACATTATTTTTTAAACTGATAATGGAAGTATAAGAATAAATTTGCATTAATATTTGAGTTCAAATGAATATAATAAATTATAAAGGTAGATTGGTTTTTTTATTGATTTCATATTTGGCGAATTTTAATGTATATATTTAAATATCTTAGATTGATTTCGCATAAGAGAAGATTCAAACAAGAATATATAAATGCATATCATTATAGAAGCTGAGAAGTGCTTTTTTAAAACTTTTTTCGTCCACCTTACATTTTAATCAATTTCATGACAGTTCCGTCAAAATTTGGTTTTAAATCATTCTAAATACACAATCCAATTCTTATATCTACTTTCTTGTTATGAAGTTGGAACACAAGTTGAAATCAGATGCTTCATCTACATAGACTATTTCAAAACCATCACTTGCCCGAAGGTGTTTACCAGAAACTAAAGCCCCGTCCAAACCACCTTTTCCTTCAACAAATAAACATTCCAGGGGCTCGTGAAATTCCAGCAGGCCCATTGTGAGGCATTCATAATGAAATGCTGCCCATCTGCTCCCCGAAGTTGCGAGTTTCAGAAGAGGTGTTGCTGGAAATTGAATTGAATGATACTGCAAGAAAGCGTCGCCAAATGAATAGTCGGTATGAGTTTCGCTCCGCCAAAGAAAGAGAAATAGCCGTCCCCCGGGATCACATTGCAATTCCAATGAGCCTTCTAATGAAAATGGTCACGGCATTCTGGCAAGTCCAGCAAGTTGCTTTCCAGGATTATATAATGCCATGGCACTCAGTTGATAGATGCAATTCAGAAGGCATGAGAGCAATTTCGATTCGATACTAATTATTTGTATAAACATATACGATATTTAATAAACATAAATAAAAAAAAAGCACAGAAAGATTTGAACATCTTGCCAAACATTGCAGCGTTATATTGTCACCATGCTGAAAAAAAGAATTGCTATTTATATTATCGTCTGCATTTTTATAATACTAGTTCATTTCCTTTTCTATATTTCATAAAATTACATCATAATAATACAAAATGTGAGATATTTCCTTAATATTAGAAACAGAGTCTGAGATATTAAATATTTTTAAATCTTCAGCATTAAATATTGTCTAGTTTTTCAGTTCTTGAATATTAAATATTTATTATTTTTTTAATTAAAACAATACTCAGAAAGGTAATTCCACTATTATACAATATAATAAACGAATGGTGAAAATATATTCCATTAGCTGTTGCATAAAATATCCTCACGTTTCTTTAAAGCGGAAGAAAAATAATTGATATTTTATATAATTGGTGTTATTAAATTAATTAATTGGTGTTACTTTTAAAATTATAGAAACGAGATGTAATGTGGCAGAAGTGGTATAAAAAGAGTTTTTATGCACTAATATAAACTGTAAACATTGAGAGTGAAACTCCAATGATTACTCTTTATTCAAAAATTTAATAAAAACTTTTTGAAACCTATTTTGTAGAAAACATCGAAAACTCAAGAAGTACCTGCTTGCCAAATTTGATGTATGAAGTTCTCAGTATCTGCTATGAAGAGCGTTTTGAATGATTATGTATTATACAATTTACAGAAACTATGGTAGCTATAAAGAAATATCATCTTAAAACTTTAGTATCTTAGAATTTTTTTTAAAGTTGCAATTTTTCAGGTTTGTCTTTTAGAGTTTATGATTCAAAGATTATTACTTTGCCCAAGCTCCAACAAACACAGGCCATTGAAATTCTAAAAAGCCGACAGAAAGAGATGTGATTGTGACCCTATTTAATGAATCTTAAAAGTGAATATGGAGTTCAATTTTAAATAATTGAGAATTATTATTTTATATATACATATAAATATACACATTTTTACCATCAAACTTAGTGTCGGTGCAAAAACTAACATTCCTAAAAGTGTAATAAAAATTAATATTTGTTTCACTGCATCATTGCACGAAGTGACTTGTCTCTTTGGATTTCCAACACTAAAACATATTACCCTATAATGTATATCAGGCTGCAAAATTGTTAAATAATTGTTAAAAAAATTAAAAACTGCTCACATGCTCATAATTGCTCAAGGAAAGTTGAGTATTTTTTTTAAACTGCCAAATCCAATAGACATGCATTAAATCACTCCCATCAGATTCTTTATAATGAAGTTTTGATTCAAATATTTCACATGAAGGTTTTATTTAGCGAGGAGGAAATAATATTTCACTGTATCCGCTGCTATCATTTCTCAAGGTATATCGTAGTTGTGATTACGTAAAATCACTCACCAATTTCAATGACATTTCGTGTATGTTACACCAAACAAACAAAATACAAAATACACTTATCCATATACGACAGTTTTTGTATTTGCTAACGACATATAGCGTCCTGCTTATTATTTATAATATGAATTCCATCACCTAATTAATTGTATCAAAATGAAAGCAGATGTGACTTACCTGTTCAAGTGTTTTACATCAGAATAAAACTGTTTGTTTAATCAGGCACGCAATATAATGGCAACAATACTTTTTTAAATAAAATTTGTAAAAAAATATCAAATTTACATTTCATAAAAAAATGTAAAATTTGAATAATAAAAGGTGAAGTAATGAACTTACAGTTCACAAAATTGGAAAATATAAGTTATAGTAAGTTAAAAATCTATACTTCGGATTACAGTTAAATCATGATTTCTCCTTATTATTGTAACATGGGCAAAAAAGAGTGGTAGCATCATAAAAATAGAAAAATATAATTTTTTTTTAAATTGCTTACTATGAAGGGATAAAAACGAACGGCCTTTGGAATTATCTTAAAATATAGTCTACATTTAACAGTAAGATGCTATGGTGGTTAAATGGCTTCTGAAGATGAGAGGGGAAATTCTTAATAGAATGTGTTCAATGCAGGTCAAATAATTCACAAAATCGCAAATGTTGGACTGTAAAGTTATTTGCATCAGTATTTTTATAAATAAAAATGGAAAAGATATTTTAAATATTACTTGCTATCATAAGTTAGAAAAATTTGGTGAGATTTTACAAGTTTTATAAAATATTGTTAGAAGGTAGCATGGTAATGTGCTACCTTATTTTTGTGCGTATTTGTCGTTGTAGAAATAGCGAGTAAATGTTTTGTTAGCAGGTAGCATGATAATGTGCTACCTTATTTTCGTGCATACTTTTAGTTGTAGAAATAGCGAGTAAATGTTTTGTTATTTTGTAGAATCAGTGAATAAATAAATGTGTAAATATAAATTCAAAATTCTATATCTTTTTTTGAAATTTTCACAATCAATTGAATTGTACCATTTGTTGAGTGATATATTTTTGCACCATTATTCAGTCTATACCAGTCATTGGGTACTACATTTTGCTTACCAACATGCCGTGTGTTAGAAAAATAAGTTTCCAAAAATTTTTCATAAAATAATTAGAAAAGGTGCAACCTTACAATTGTCCTTTGTGCTTGCATTGTCGAAATATATTCACTCTATGCCAGTTGACAGTTAGTACAATTTGTGTACCATTATAAGATGCTGTGTACTATTTACTCTGTTGTATATTTTGTGTGCTAACATGACGTGAGTTAGAAAATTAAATTTTTCAATAAATTTTCATGAAATGATTCGCAGATTCCTTTACTCCTA
Organism: Argiope bruennichi; assembly: GCF_947563725.1. Taxonomy (NCBI): domain Eukaryota; kingdom Metazoa; phylum Arthropoda; class Arachnida; order Araneae; family Araneidae; genus Argiope; species Argiope bruennichi. The sequence goes on from NC_079153.1 coordinate 12,671,317, forward strand.
AATAGCGCCAAATTTCAATTGTCCTTTGTATTTGCTTTTCAAGACATTTGCACGAAACCGGTAGTATGAGCAGTTCACTTCTATGTTTTAAATTATGTTTCATTTTCAATTAAGAATTCTTCCTAATACAATTAATTATTATACAATTTAAGTTTGTGAAACATTTTTGGGTATAAAATATTGAAAAAAATTATTTAAAAATCAGTAATAGACAATTCTTCTTCTTTCGAAGAAAAATTGTTAGAATTAAGAAGTCATAGCAAGAATTTATTAGTGATAAGGGTGTAAATATTTTAAAATTGCTTCTATTGACTGTTTGTTTAGTAATAAACATAATGTCTTATAAATGGTTGATCACCTTTCACAATCTGATACATGCCAAATTTGGATATTGTCGCAAATTTACTCATTTGTTTGATGGCCCATTTTCTGCACTATCATTCGATTTACTTCATTTATTTGATGGTATATATATGTACCACATTTATTACGGAGGTAAAAAACGTTTGAAAATACATCTTTTTTACTTCATAACTTTCATATTACTTTCAATGTTCGTACTACTGTACTTCACAAATGTGCAGTACTAGAAAAGCTTAAGAAGTTGCTACTAGAATAATCTTTTAGGCTTATGTACCGTTTCTCCTCAAATATAGATAATGTCCATATTTCGATTAATCACTAGTAGGGTATGATTAACATATTCGCAATCTATAGAACACATAACATAACATAACGCCATCCTGTGCCTATAACACTAAGTTATCTAACCAGTTGGATGAGCACAATATGGAAAGAAAAAAAGGAAAGAAAATTGTTGATAGAAAGGAAGAGACGACAGACCATCCAGGGTTCTCCAGAGATAATCCCATCGGTGTCAAATCCTACACGATTGTATTTAATTTTTTGGTGAAGTAATAACTGAATGGAGAGGGCAAGAATACTTAAACAAATCGTGACTTTGAGTTGAATTTACAAGGAAATGAGATTACTAACTGAAAGAAATGATAAATTACATTGAGAACATCTGTATAAAATGTATAAGCATATAAATAATCACTGAAGAGTCAGAAATCTGTAGCATCCATCTGAGTCCTGTGATTTTGATTTCCTTCTTGAGAGCAGCACTTTTGAAGTTATAATTTCGGCTGATTTTGACTGTGATCACATCCCCCTCTCCATTTAAACGACTGCCGATGATAGAACCGTAATAACACTTGGTACCTGGCCTAATCAAACTTTTATTTTCTTGGGCATAAAGCATATCTCTCTAGATATATAACGCCAACCTAAGTGGTACAAAAATCTCTCTTATTACTTATTGTTGAATAGTAAACAAACCCTCATATGGATTTCAGATGGCTTGATTGAACGTTTTAATAGTTGCATTGAACTGAGCTTATCGTTTAACCCTTTCTAGGGCCGTGGGAAGTATGCTTCCCACCAAATTTATCAATATTTGTATGAAATTATGTAGGTTGGCATAAGTTCTGATACATTTTTTTAGAAAGACAGAAACTTAGACGCTTCAGTTCTTTATCTCACACAAAATGAAGTTTCTTGATTTGTTACTTAATTATTAATTAACCAAATTAATTAATTAATCAAATTAAATTTATCTAATAAATTTATCTATCTAATCTAATTTATCTAATAAAAGTCGAGAGCCTATAAGCTATATGAATCCCTTTTCTTATTCTAATTTCAAGCCTAAAAATATTTTAAGCTAATTTGTCTAGAAAAAAATGGCCCTTTAAAGGGTTAACTATTTTATGTAACTGCAAAATGTTTTGGTGATAGTTCACCGAATCATCAAAAAGTTCCTTCAGTGAGCCTGTTCTCTAAATTGACTAATCCTGAAAGAGAAAAAGGGTACAAGATTTTAAAAATCATTACCATAGATTAAGCATTTAACAATATTCACTCCACCAACTTCACAATTTCTGGCTTTTAATATACTCTTGAATAATTTATGCAATTCTCCTCCGATGTTGGAGAATTACACAAAGAATTCTCTTCCAATTAGGTAGACTAAAAAGGATCTCAGGCAGATCGATTAAAAATGCTATTTACCTAATTATCAAATAGATAAATTTGCAAAAATTAAATGCAAATTCTATCAATTATGAAATATTAGGATAGTTTGAACATTTAAACAGGTGTAACTGATCAGGCCTTTATCTGTTTCAATCTATTCTTTTTGCGATTTTAATGTTAATAAAACTCGAGTGTATAAAATAAAGTTAAATACAAACGTTATAATATCACCACTGAGGCAAATATAATTCACGAGGTTCATCGGTTACAGTGTTTTCAGCTTGTAATTATAGTGTTAATAAAAGTCGAGGGACTACTTATATAATATTGCGTATAATCATTGAAAACCTTCGAAATGTAAATTATAATAAATAATAACATGAATATTTTCACAAGGATATTAAAATTAAAATTAACGTAAAATAAAAATGTTTTGAAAAGTGAAACTAAATTTCTAAAATTTATTTAAGCTCGGCCCCATTAACATTCATAGCCTGGAACAGAAAAATACCCTAATGCACCAATGACTTCTCCTGTATAAAATAAATATAAATAAAATAAAATATAATATAAATAAACTAGAAATATTGTGTACAATTATTGACCCCTCCCAAGCATGTATAATAACATGTATTAACATGAGTATTTTCATAAAGATATTAAAGTGGAAATTAATATAAAATAAAAATGTAATGAAATGTGAAACTGAATTCCTAAATTGATTTAAATTCGAAATTGTAACACGCATTGTTCGGGAGAGGAAAATGCCCTAAACTGCCAATGATATTTCCAGTATTATAAAATATATAAATTAATAAAATGTAAATAAAATGATAATATTGCATACAGAAGTTGATACTTCCTCAATTTGAAATATAACAAGTAATGACAAAAGTATTTTTATAAAGGAATAAAAATGAAAATTAACCTAAAATAAAAATGCATTGAAACGTCAAAATAAATTCCAATGAACACGTGGAATTTATTTTAAAAAAAGCACACATAACACACGTTGTTTAGGACAGAAAAATGTTAAATCCGCCAATGATCCCTCCTGTTTTAAATAAATATAAGGAGATAATTCTCAATATAATGTTTATCAAACTAAAATAATGAAAATAATGTTCTTAAAATTGCATTCCTGTTCTTTTACTCTATTCATTTTATTATCGACATTAATTAAACGAGTACGCCTTAAACAAATAACAGTAAAATAATGTTTTTATTGGAATTTAACAGTATATATTGTTTTAGCAAATATTGACGGTTAAATACCCCTACTAAACTAACTATGACTTGTTAAACCAATATCAGATTAAATATTTAAGCGCTAATGAAACATTTCTGTGATACTCCATTACTTAATGAATTAGTCAGTTTGTACCCTCACAAAAGTTCTTTAGAATTATTTTTTTGTTTTAAAAATAGGTACTTCCTCTTGTAATCGGAATGAAACTTTGCAAATAACTGAAAAAGTTCGACAGTGGGGGAATGTAATAAAAAAGAAAAAATCTCTTGTGGCATTTAGCATTATATGATCTAAGAATATTCTTTTTTTGCAGTTTCAGTTACTTTCTTTTATCCACCATGAAAAAAAATACTGAATCCATCGAATCCAATTTCCTTTTTTGTCTATTCACAAGAAAACTTCTCTAAGGGAATTCGTCGAAGCGTGAGCTCAACAGAATCCAATTATTTAGCCGGGATTTCTAAATGATAGTTCACGAGAGCCATTATAATTTAAATCTGGCAGCTAAAAATCGCGCCAAGCACGGACGGAGTGGCCTGAAAGAACAAAATCAAAATCACGAGGGAAAAAAAAGGGAAAATAGCAAAAAGGAAGGGAAAATCAGGGCTAAAAATAATAAAAAACGCTTTTCAGTCTGGTGAGAATTACCTGAATGGGTGTTGGAGTAGTAATTTCGATAAAAGGGTAGTATTTGTAAAGTGAGGAGGCAAGAGGAGGATCTCATCCTCCCAGGAGGTTGATGCAGGGTCACGTGATCTCATCAATAGTTGTTCTATTGTACTTCTTCCCATATCACTGATTCTTATTAAAACATAACTAGTATGTGATATTTTTCACGCAGTATGAAGCATAAGAAACGTTTATTTCTGCACTGCGGAAAATTAAAAAAATAAATAATAATAACTCTCTACAGTCAAAAAAGTAAGCTTCGTTGAAAAAAATATTGTAATTTCTTATCTTTAAAAAATACCAATTGTAAAATTTCAAATATAGATGAAAATAGATGAAACAAAAGGAATGAAGATATTTCTACAGTCAGTGGCAGAAAGTATGGTTGTTTTTATACACAAAAGAGCTTTTTCCCCTTCTAAAACTGCCATCGAAATGGAATATCACAAGTAAAATTAGTTCAAATGAACAAAACTGACATCTAGTAATTTTTATTAAGTATAAATCACGAACGATGGAGTTGTCCTGGTATTTCTGATAGTGAGTAAATATTATGAGTGGCAGTTATTACAGAGGATAAAAGTAATGCCTCAGGTCTCACTGAATTTTTTTTCCTTCAACAAATAAATGAATTAAAAACGTTTTTCCTTTTTTTCTATTTTCCAAAGGAGCATAGTTTAAGTTATGAACATAAGAACATTTTAATATGTTTGAATAATTTAATGTATCATAAATATTACTTTCCAGAAGTTAATGAGAAATGACATAAAAATAATTTTATTGTTAATTTAACAAATAATGTCAGTAATGCTAATTTATCGGAAATGTTTCTTCTTAAATATGCAGAAAACTTTTGTCATCACCACTTCTACACCACCAAAATAGCGAGAACCAATCTCCATACTTGAAGTATCTTTTTCCGAAACTTCTTCTGCCGGACGATCAATAAAGTTCAAGTAACTAATCATAACTGAATATACCAACCCGCCCGACGGCAGACGAAAAATCTGAATGACAGGACGCTGCGACAGAGATATCGGGAACACAGATTGAACCCTAAAGGTTATCACCGGCCACGGTACAACCCTTAATGTTGAAAGCTTTCCACTCGCGTTCAGTGGCTAGCCTTACCACCATTCCGGAAGCTTCTCATTTCCACATCTGAGGTAGTGTCCCTCTAGGGGAGTTAAATAATTAAACATTAACTGACCTACACCGTTGCACGGATAATACTTAATGACCAGACCACTGCGACAGCAACACTGGCGGGAACTGTGGTTGAGTCCTAAGGGCCATCACCGGCCACTGCACATCCCTTCCCTAGAAAAGTACTTCCCGTCATCGATGGGAAGTAGCCAACCTCCACCTCTTTCTGTATGCACCAGGGCGGCGAGAATCAACCTCCGTCCAGAAAGCTCATCATCCTCATTTTTGAGGTGCACGTAAGTGGAAGCAGTTAGAGAAGTAAATAGGAACCTAAAATATCCTTTACAAATTTTAAGGATGGGTCAGGTTTATAGATGAAAGTCATTTTAATAATAGAACATAGGGTCGCTAATGCAATGGTCGATTGAAACTAGTGTCTGGTCACCAGATAATTGAAAGGAAAGAATACAAAATACAAAGTGTGTAAGCCAGGCTTAATGATATACAGATTTACACTATTAGAACAAGTCATTAATCCATAATTTAAAGATAAATACTTGTGTAATTGTTTTAGTTTAGCTGAATCAGGTTTACAAAAGGTTGCATTCCCTTACAATGATATTTTAATGAGTACTCATGTTTCGTATGCCAGGAAGAACTGTTTTTTTTTAATTACTATTATGTTTGTCTATTTGTGAATACTATTGATAGGATCAAAGGATAACCTATCCTCCGCGTATGAGTCTACATGAAAAACTGAAACAATGTTTTAGAAAGATGAACTGTGACAAAATATTAGATCTTCAATCGAAGATCCGTATCAAAGTTCGGATGAAATCGTTAAGGGATTGTAAGTCTGCTATTTTATCTATTCATATAAAAACAGGCCCACCGAAAAATGTGGTGAAACATTTCTGAGCCCTGTTAATTGTTAATCAACCTGTGATAGACATAGTGGAGATATCCCGATCTATCCGAAGGCATACAGTAAAACTGAATGATCAGGACTCCGCTACAGCAATAAACGGGTAAGAATAGGAAACATTCCGTCATCTGCAGGAAATAATTCGATTCCACACCTTACAATATTCTCCAGGATGAGTAGACCCAACAACCATCAGGAAACTTCTCATCTACTTTTCCGAGATTTCTTACGGGTATCAACTAGTGCTAAACATAAAAAACTACCGCAATTTGTCACAGAAAAATTTGAATGACTGGACCAATACTAAAGTATTGGCGGAAATTAAGGATGAGTCCTTAGGATGATCACCAGCCACGGTACAACCCCTCCAATAGGAAGCATATTCCATCATAATAGGAGGAAATTCAACTTACACCTTAATATGTTCATCAGGATAGCGAGAACCAACCACCATAACCGAAACTTCTCCTATACTTATCCGAAGTGACCCACGGGGGTTAACTAGTGCTAACCATATACAGCTACTCCGACTCGCCTTGAAGGCATACGGAAGAATCTAAATGACCGGACCAAAGGAACAGATTTGGTGGGAACTAAGCTTGAGTCCTTAGAACCATCACCGACCAAGGTACAAGGTACATAAATGAAATATAATTTGTAATTTTGCCCTATGAAATTACAAATCTACGTAAAATTTCGAAATCAATTGGCTTGTGGAAAGTGATCTAAAAGGAATTTTTGCTACCATACCATTTACCATATCAAAAAAATGGCACAAAACGCGCCGTGTTGTGGAAGTGCAAGAGAGAAATTCCCGCTGATTTAAGTTATGTAATTTGGTTGAAAAAATTTTTTTTTTCAGTAAACATTAATTTTTTTATTTAATATTCTTAATGTTTACACGATTTTCTTTGTAAAACCATTTGAATTTTGTTTCTGTTCCATTTTTTTTTTGGGGGGGGGAATTAAATAGATTTTTATATTTGCACTTATACACGTTTTAATGCTATTTTACATCTTTAAGTGCTGTTTTCTCTTATTTCTAGTGGAAGTTACTCCCGAAAACATCATAAATTAAATTCTAAAACATATTTAGCGTTCAAATTTCGTATCATAATTTGTTATTATTTATAATAATTATAATATAATAATTTAATAATATATTACTGAATTAGAGAATAAGGGAATTATTCATTTATAAATATTGAATAATATAAATTGTTTTAATTCTTCACAATGTGTTGTTTATCAGTCGAACCCTAATATTTAAAGAGTGTACAGAAACACAACTCATTTTTTTTAGTTTAGGAATTAGGTAATATATTTCTTAAGCTATCTCCAAATTTGTAAGCAAATCATTCGATAAACCTGTAAACTAAAAAATTTTAGATTTATACTTCTTTTCAGTTTTAAAAAAATAAAACCATTTTTTAATTTAAAAAAATTGGTCATTTAAGTGGAAAATATTGGTTTCATAGATATATTTTTTAAGTAAAAATTTAAAAACATAACTATTTTACAGGGGTTTTCAGAAAAACCGATCCGAACGCAGTCACATAATTTAAGCAATTTCTTTGTTGCTTATGCATTGTATAAGCTACATTACATTAACAAACAAACAAAAAAAGAAATTTATGTATCAAATATTTAAAATATTTATTTGAAGAGAAACTAATTTCTTTATCACATTACCAGAAATAAATGCATAAATAAAAAGTGAGAAAAATACCATTTCTGTCTCCGATACTTTTTATAAAAAAATAATAAAACCCTCCAAAAAAAACACACATTATATTTCACATATCGCGTGACAGTTAACAAAATAGAAACAAAATCTTTCTATTCAATAAAAACCCACCCAATTTCCCGTTAAGAAAGGACGTCAAATAAATTCTCCCGCTCAAAACATTTCCATAAAACCTCTAGATTTGTATCGAAGCCTGATTAAGACATTAGCTCCAAAATTTATAGCCTCACACATTACTCAGGCAGTCTTAATTAATTTTTTAAATCGTCCCCTTCTCATCGTGCTGATTATTTCCATCGTGGGGGATAAAAGGGAAAAAAATAGGAGGGGGGGATTTCGCAGAAATTATATCTAGCAGCAATAATTAGAATTTCCGCTCCTTTTCAAAAACGTGATCTGCACGCAAAAAATTATAACGGATATTGCGAGTTTTCTTTCTGGTTTCTTTTCCTACTTTTTTTCTGTTTTGAAATTGGCAATGGCTAGTTAAAGCGGAAGTTATTAAAAGTAGTTGAATCGAGAGAAGTTTGAAGTTGAATTGGATATCTTTTCATTGGAAGGGGTCAAGAGGAAATGTAAGTTTCATATAAATCACGGAAAGGAAAAGTCGTTAACTGTGGGATTTGATAAGAAATTTCAAGGTTGAACGATTCGATGTGCTGAAAGATTTGCTTTAATGAGTAGTAAGTTTTTTTTTCTTTGATTGCCGTTATAAAAATTGAAACAAAATATTATTTGCTAAATTGAAACACATTATCATGTTTATTTAATTTCAGAGCTAAATATGATGTTTATTTATGACAAGACTGAAACTAGAAACGGTCTTGATGGTGATTAAATATGATGTTTCCTGGGGACCACAAACTAGACAGAAGGAGCGTCGGAAAACTGATGATAACGAGGAATAGATAATAAAGATGATTGTTTTTTCCAACTTTACTCACTTTCGTTTTAAGAGATCGTTTTCTTCAAAATTAAAATAATTTTATATATTGAAATAAAATGTAAACTTTCATTATTAGTCTCTTTGTTATGTGTATGTTTAATCATGTTAAATTAACCACAATCTTTCTACTACGACCAGCCGGAAGGCACATGGAAAATTTTGAATGACCGGGCCGTCACAACAGCAACACTGGCAGGAACTGTAATTGAGTCCTAAGGGCCATCATCGGAAACGGTACAACCATTCCTTAAGGAAGTATGTCCCGTCATCGATGGAATGAGCCAGACCCCCATCTTTTCGTGTGCCCACAAAAGTGGCGAGAACCAACCACCATGCCGTAAGCTTCTCATCCTCAATTACAAGGTGCCCCCCCCCGTGGGACATTATCCTAAATTAAAGAAAATATTATATCTAAAGTTGATTGAAGGTATCAGAGTGTAATATGAGGTATACTCAATTTAATTAAGAAATTGGTTTGGCTAGCAAACTATTTTACATATTTTAATTTGATGTTTGGACTACAAAACTTTGCTTATAAACTATGATCAAGCGAATTCAATATTATTTATCAAGATTAGTATTTTTAGGCTTAGTTTTACATATTTTTTTATTTAATTAGAAAAAAAATCTTTTTAATTTGAAAACAGATTCCGCAAACTGGAAAAAAGAACCTAGAAAAAAAATTGGTACATTCCTTTTTTTTTCTCTGTCAGGAGTATTCAAAATGGAGGTATTATTTCATTTATCCCAGTAATAGTTACGGCCTTGGTTTATATTTATTATTTATTTCACACTAGCTAACATTTAAAAAGAAACTTATATCGACAGAAAAGAATTAAAAAACATACAAAATATAAGAAAGGCATATAACATAGAATAGAAACAGAATTAAATAGAAGAACAATGGTACAGAGAATAATACATACGAATTTCAGTAATTTACAAAGAAAAAAAATACAAGTATCAATATAAACAGAATAAAAATGGAAATAAAAGACATAAATTAAAGCGTGATTTATTATTATTATTTATTAATTGAATAATATAAACAATAAAATCACGAATATTGACATAATTTTTAATGCCCTTTATCCTTAGCTAAAATAATAAACCTTTTCCTTCTTGGATATAATAACAAATTAACATTGTTCAAATGGAGAATGCCTTGGTGGTAAGGTTTCGGTTTCAGAACCAGATTCAAAACCGAACTCCATCTACGGCTGATATTCTCACGTTTGCACCGCACGGATCTTCGGAGAAGCGGTGTCAGCTCAGCCATTGTCTTTGTTATTTGACCACGGTACAAAATTACGATTTCACTCCGAGTGAAGACTTTTATTGCTTCGAAACTGGATTTAACTAAATTTGAACGAAATCAATTTTATAAAGATCTCGAAATCATTTTTTCGCTTTTATACATAATTAAATATTTTCTGAATTTATTTCTAATTAAGACTAGAATTTCGCAGAGCTGATATGATCAGTGATAGAAAATAACCTCTACAGAATGAGGGTCAAAGTTCGACACCCAACTTCACGAAATCAGCAATATACGTGACTCTGATGCAAGTTAAATTTGTCGAGAACAGACGTCTTCACGCTACTGCAATATGAATGTCCCAGAAATGGGCTGAAGGCTCAAGTGTTGATACTATGGTATAAATACGTCAGATAAATGAGGTCTGTTTGAGATTTTTAACTTTAATGAGCCAGATGTGAAAAAGTATTTGCTTTTCATTGAAATATTTTTATTTCTATATTACGTGATTAAATTTTAATTTTTAATCCTATAAAATGTACCAATTTTTTAAATTGTTTACGATGAATGACCCTATTAGACAAATAGTTATTCATCATAACTAATGTTTTCACTTATAGGCTTATTTCTTTTTCTCCTAAACCATGCATCAGATCAAAGCCTTATAAATGCATAAAACAATACAACATATGGAGTGATCTTCTCTAAAATCTTTAACAAACATACTTGTGTATCATTACTCAAAAACTATTTACTAACAATAGCTTTAAAAGAGTCTGCAGGGTGTTTATAAAGTCCCGGACCCATTTTGATGTTTAATAACTCATAAAATAATAAAGATATAAACACACTTACGACATTTATTGATGGAATAACTCATATATTTTCCTTTTCAGGTTTGAATATTTTTACTTTTGTAAATATCGTCTGGGCGTGTGGTTAATTTCAGATAATTTCATTTTCCAGTCTAAATATCTGTACTTTTCTAAATATTGTCTGCTTATTAATTGCATTTTTCTCTCTTTTGTTTTTGTCAACTATTGCAATGTTATGTTTACTTTTGATGTGTTTGTTCTATGTAGTATTTTTGTATGTGATGTTTTATTCGAGCGGATATTAAGGAGAATGCATACACCACAAGAGAAAGCACAGATTTTATGGTGGTCCATAGAAATGAAATCGATAGTGCAAGCACAGAGAAATTTCAGAAGAATTTACCAAAAAGATCCTCCATCCAAAAACAGCACCTTGCGGTGGAAAAAGAATTTTCTAGAAATTGGAAGTATCGAAGATAAGAAACGTTCCAGACATCCTTGCACAAGTGATTTTGATGTTGAGCGTGTCAGAGATACATTTTTACACAATCCTAGAATATCTGTGAGATCAGCGGCAACAGAATTGGATATGCCAATTTCGACGGTGTACAAGGTTATTAAGAAAAAATTAAGACTGCATGCATACAAAGTTCAAATTGTTCAAGTTTTGGAACCGAACGATAGACCTAGGAGGATGGCCTTTGCAACAGATATGCTAAGGAGGATAGAAGATGCTGCTGATTTTCTGAAGAGCATAATGTTCTCCGTTGAAGCATCCTTTCATGTTTCTGGCATTGTTAATCGCCATAAAGTGCGCAAATGGCTCTGTGGATGCCGACATGCTTGTCGCTACCTGGCGTGAAATTGACTATCGACTTGATATTCTCCGTGCAACGAAGGGGGCACACGTGGAAGTTCATTGACAAGGGTCATGAAACTTTTTGAGTCTATTTAACCATTTATGTTATTAATTTAAATCTATCTTTATTATTTTATGAGTTATTAAACATCAAAATGGGTCCGGGACTTTATAAACACCCTGTATTATAGTGCGATCTTTGACTATTGGGCGATTCATACAGAGATACCAGAAAATCAAATGAACATTTTAGATGCCTTTTCGTCGACCGAATAAAACCAAATTTGACACAGAATCATAACTGTAGTTAAAAATTCGTTTAACACGTTCCATATATTTATTTAAATCATTGCGTTTTGGAAATTTATTTAAATCATCGCGTTTATATAACTGACAGACGGATTCTAAATTTAACACATACTTATACTTTAGATGCAAAATCTGTGAACCAAGCATTTACTCGTCAAACTGTTTTCATTTTGTAGTTATCTGGTATTTGGACAGGCATGCTTCCATCGAATTTTTGTTCAAATTTTAACAGAAATCAACACATTTGAGGTAGTAACCATACTAAAATTCTGCCATCTATCTCAAAGTATTTGTGAGTTATCGTGTTCACAGACAGACAGACACAATTCCAAAAATGTGTTTTTCCGACTTACAGAAGTCTGAAATGTAAAAATTCAACAAAATCTCGATTGCGAAAGGATGATTACAATAGTTTCTCTCCGTAAAGGAGAAAGTAAAAATTTAGGTACTATGTTCAAGATCATTTTATATGTATTAATATCAAAAACGAATCGAACATATCTAAATATGATTTTCCCCATTTCATTTCTTTTCCACAGAACTAAGTGATCAGATACCGTATTCTTTAACAGGAAATTTCAGTGTATCTTAATATCAAATTTCATCTTTTCAACCTGTAGCAATGTTTAAATATTGTAACAAAATATACTAAAGCTAATTTTATTAGATGCAACTTCTTGAATGATCTCTCTTCGTCAAGTATTCATGACGCCTTTGAAAGGCAAATTATGTCTTGACAGAAATCTGCAGGAATGTCAAATGAGCGAATGAGTTTATCAAGATCTTTTCGAAATTAAAGCAGCGGGAAATATTCGGTGACAAAATATTTAAATGTATGTTGCCTTTAGAGTTTCATGCGAAGGTCGATTAATGTGCAAGTTATGAAATTGAAGATAGTTGCAAGGAAGCCACATGCACGCTTTCTACAAAAAGAATTTTAGAATTAAAAAAGAAGGGTAACTTGTAAAGAATTTTAGAATAAAAAGAAAGGTAGGCATAAAATCAACATGCTAATGCCAAAATATATTAATTCGCAAAAAATTATTTAAATGTTTTAACATGATTATTCATGAAATATTTTTGCTTTCTCACATTGAAGTATACAGAGGGAAAGTATTGAAATTATCAAAAGATTCTTATTCAAAAGTTTGATAAATTTTCACATATCAGATCACAATGAATCCTAAAGACACACGTCCGCTCATAGTCCAAATATATCAGGACATGGGACATAGGAAATATATCAGGACATGGGAGATTTCCTACACATTTCCAAAGATTTGGAAGAATGCAAGAAAATAAATGCATCTGTGAAGGAATTGGAACTGTTTATAATCATTTAAAGGAATGTATAAAAATCACGGATCTAAGAAAGAATACCCAATCATTTATTTTTGAATAATTAAGAATACCCAAGGAGTACAATCTTCAAATATCCGTGGATATATAATGAAATTGGATGATATTTCTGTGGAAATATGGATTGTTATAGTTTCTGTATACCTATGATGACAGAGTATATTGTTGTGCTGTTTCGATCGTCGTAATATTATGCAGATTCTAGGGCAGACCAGAGCGTGATAGACAAGAAATTCTTTTCTACAGAACAGCTATCGTAAGTATGGGTCTTCAAGCAAAATATGTCGAGGTTCAAACACTCTTATATTGGCGAAGAGTGGCACAAATCCATCCCTATCATCTGACCATGGAACAAAATTAAAAAGTTAGTCCCAACATAGTTCTTGTATTGCTTTATAATAGGGTATTAATTTATATTATTATTTTATGATATTAATTTAAACTGATGCGCTGAGTTTGAAACTTTACGTTAATGCCACTGGCATGGCTTACTGTTAACCGTGCCGCTGCCAGAGTCAAGAGTAGAAATTCCGTAATCAGTTCTCAGGCATTTCTTTAAATATGATACCAAATTTAAAGGAAATTAATTAAATTTAAAAGGAAACGGCATTTTTGAAAAGGAAGACATACATTATATAGTTGGTAACAATTTCAACCTAAGAGATATTTTCCTTTTAACAGTTTTTTTGGAAATATTCTGTACCTGAAAATTAAAAATATATTTTATAGTTTTATAACATAAGAGTTTTGTATACAGCCCGATATAGTACAAAGAAAAATACCATACATTGGGAATAAACATCTATCACCTATTTATGATGTCGGCAGCTCAGGTAAGAAAACCGGCGTGTCACATGAATGTGATGTGGGTAACAAGAGGTCTAATTTATCAGGTAAATCATTACTCAGTTTAAAACGTGTAAAAGTTTTAAAAGGCAGGTGTCAATTTAAGTGTCGTCTGTTGTCTTATAAACTGAGTTAAAATTCGAGTGCCTGTCCCAAAAATGTTCTTGTGGACCTGTGAAAAAAGGCTTTCATTTAAATAAACTGACATGAGTGAGCTGAAAATTTTTAAAAGACAGACATCTTATTTGCAAATATTATTATTTTATTCAGTAAATTAGTTTTTTTTCATATTCTTAAAAAATAATAAACATTTTTTTTTGAATTTTTTTTCAAAAAGTTTGTTTGTTTTCAGTATTTAGATATTCATTAATACACTCAAAAATTGTAAAGACATTTATGTCAGTAGAGACTATTATAATTTCCTGAAGATATTATGATAGCAGTTTGTATATTGGATTTTATAAGTGTATGAAGCATTGATTTTGATTTTATTATTTCTATCATTATTTTAGCATTTATTTTTGAGATTGAAATAAATGGATTATTTTTCATTTTCATTCATTTTTTTACATTTATTTGTTCAGTTAATTAATAGTTTTTCTTTGTGTAAAATTTGTTTCAAATCCCTTCGAATTTATATATAGACAAGATCCTCTTTTTTTTTTTTAGATCGGTTCTAATCTTATCTCAAATGTATGAATCTAGGAATTTTTTTCAAAAATGCTCAAATTAGTTTCAGCAAATTCTAGGTTACAATGTTCACTTGATGCTTAACTTTTAACACCGTACCATACTGCTTCTAGAGCACATGTGGCCCTTTTTCAATTTGTTATAGATGTAGGTGGACTTCATTAAAAATCATTACGTTGTAATTATTTTGCAAAGAAACATACAAATGACAAAATACGAATACATATTACATTAACAAAAAAAAGGTAAAAACTAATAGTAGAATGAAAAATATCTGGATTACAAGCAAAACTGAATGAATGAACATGACAATCTATAGTTAGAATGAAAATAAAAGTAATTAAAAAAAAGAGTTACTAGGGGAGGTTTAAGGATATATTATGAATAAAATGCAAGAAAAAAGTTTGGAAGCTTACATGAGTCAAGAAATGAGTTACCATATTTAGTTCATCAGTCTGATGACTTCAAAGTAGAATGGCGATAAAAGAGGGTTAAGTGTTTTGAGTTTGAAGGTAAAATATCTGCTCATCTAAATATAACCAGATTTATTCTACATATTATATCTTCCATTTATAGAATAAAAATTAAATTTTTTTGCATCAACTGCAATATGGCGCTCTATATGCTATTGATCTAGTCAATTCGGATATAAGAATTACAGAAATATCATTTCTGCTACACATTTCATTTAGCAGTTGCCACATATAACTAATAGAAATACCATTTAACAGTTGTACAAATAGGATGGATTACAAGCATTTATATTTCCTTATTTTGAATAAGCAGTGTAAACTCATTAAACAGAATAATACTATAACAAAATTTATTGAAAAATTGTAATTTATTTTTATAAACCTTCTTTAATTCCGTCATCTTCTTGTACAATACTATATTGAAGTTGAAAAATTCGGATTATTTAATTTTTCATAAATAGAGATCCCAATTGTGGTCATAAGAGTATGAGGATTAAATCTGAATAAGCAGGGTTTTTTTTTATATATAAATATATAATTGAGCTCCAATTACTTTAGGTTATTTATAAACCCCCTGGACATTACAATATAAAATCTCTTATTAGTTTTCAACTTCCTCAACCAAGCAATTTTAATAAAAACAAGTTTTTGCATACTGGTGTTTCTTTATAATATCAAATCATCTTTAAAAAATAATTTTGAATAATTTTAAAAATTTAGAATTAAATTTTTAACATTAGCTTTATTACTTTGTTTCTATTTCGAACCTAAAAATAAATTAATATAAGAATAAATACACTTAGGTAAAGAGGATTTTTAAAAGAAAAATTTTTCATATGTTTTAATATTAAAGATTAGAATGTGCATTAGAATTTCTGATTAAGTATATTTGAAACACAGTTACTGAAACCAGTTTTCAAAAAAGTGAGCAACACGATTACTAATTGGGAAAAGAATTACTCATTGGTAAAGTCAGAAAAAGGATTCAATTTGTTTTTGAATATTCAAAGTAAAATGTCAAATTAAAGCATGAATAAAAGCAAATTGCTTCTACATATCTTTAAATATCCACTTTGCAGATATATAGATTATTGTCTAGAAAACTTTACAGTTTTTACTTCGTTGTTCCATACGTTTTTGTAGACATCATTGCCTTTTTTGCAATTTTAATATGCAGGTAAATAATACATATTTCTTTCAGAGATAAAAAATAAAATTGAAAATAATTTGTTTATTCCAAAACATATTTAATATACAACGATGAATCGATGTCTTTAAAAGACAATACGTGTTTAACTTTTGTGATAAACTTAGAAACGTATTCGTAAAAGGACCCAAAACAGTTTCGTTCCCACGAAAATTTCCATTTCAGTGATACCTATTTTTCGTATGGCTTAATATAAATATTCCATTTCTCGTATTACTGATATCCCAATTCTATTTTTTATTTTGAATTCAGCTTAGGAATATCTTTAGAACGGTATGTAAATATTTGAGTACAGTTGAATAAAAGCCATTCTATAAATAAGGGAATATACAACGGGGAATTTCAAAATGTCTACAAACTTTCGAACATTGCTTGTATAAAAGATAAAACAGCGTGGTCAGAATTAAAGTACTTTTCCTACAGAATAGTGTAGGGATGGAACAATATTTAGAAAAATGTCATATTCAGGAGATAAAAATTTCTGAGTAAGAGGAAAATGAGTTGTATAAAAATATTACGAGTTTTAAAAAAGACATTTGGTAAAAATGACTCGATGTTTTACAAGTTTCGTTGATTCATTTTTGTGCATTAATCTGATATGCATTAAGTGATATTGCACTCTTAACACTAACAAGTATTAATCAAGTAACAAGTACAAGTATTATCACTAACAAGTATTAATCAAGTAACAAGTACAAGTATTATCACTAACAAGTATTAATCAAATAACAAGTACAAGTATTATCACTAACAAGTATTAATTAATGAGCATTACAGATCTGATTGAATAATAAGATCGATAGAAATGTGTTATATTAGGTTTACACCCATTTTCTAAGCCTTTCGTGCATAAATGACATTCATAGATTATATCTCCTTTCTACTTTTTTAATGAGATAAACATTTTTTACTTTATATGAAGAATCGAGGAAGAATTGCAAATTTCAGAGAAGTCGAACTGGAGATTTTGATGCATCTCCACGTTTCAGATCTCCCAGAATTAGAAAAGTTTTTGGAATTATGCCTATCTGTGAACACTTTAGCTCAAAGACCCTTTCAGCTAGATAACTGAAACTTTGCATAAGGAATTACGACGAAATTTGTAGATTTCTATCTAATTTTGAATTGAATTCTTTTAGAGGAAGTTTAAGTGACTTTGATAGTTACAAAATACAAAGAGGTAAGTTTATAAAATTTACTACACACGTTTAGCATCTAAAATATAGATAGTTATCAAATTTTGAACCAAATTCGTTAAACGGTTGACCACCTGTTGGTCTTTACTTTTAAAATATATATAAACACAATAACTCATTGCGATATTTGGTATGTTATCGTGTGACTAGACCTACAGATTCGAGTCACATTTTGGTTTTATTTGATCGGCAAAAAAATGTCCAAAACATATATTTTCATGATGTCCAATAAAAATGCTAGATTCACTCCAAAGATTTATAATTCATAATTATCGTTCATCTAGCAAGGTATTCGTGGACTGACCCAAAGTGCACAACTTTATACTAAGAAACTGGCTTTTATTGGAGAGTATGGGGAACCTTTATTGGAGAGTATGAGAAAAGGCTAGTGGGACACAACTACCGCTGGTTTCCTCTGATGTATTATATCGGGAATGCAATGTTTGAAATTGCAAGTAGACTGAAGTTACAATACATAACACATTTTAAGACTAATTTGATTTATATGTTAGAAAGAAGCGTCCTTCAACAATCAATTGGTCCTCCAATTATAGTATTCATTTAGCTTACTGAATGAATCGGGTCAGCTAGGGTTGGCTGATACTCGGTTTTGCTGGCTTTGGTACATTTACGTAATACTTTGCTACTCGGTACAGATGGATACCATTCTTTTCCTATTGGAATGTAACCGGGCACTCGTTTGGCATTTGTTCTCACACTTCTGTCAATATTATTAGCTGATGCAAATGTGATTTCAAATTTGGATTTCTTTTCTTCAGAAGAAGTATTGATGGCGATATGTCGGTGACCTTGTTTTTGACAGTGATTGACTGTTGGGTGAGAAGAGGAAAGGAAGGTTTACTTTAATATAGTTTATAGGCAATGGAGGCAATTTTTCAGTGGTATGTGCAGCTTTACATGAGTCAGCCACTATTGTTTTTTTCATGGGGTAAAATACAGTCATGTTAAGGATGGAATATATATATATATAATTAAAAAAAACGCATATTAAAGACAAAATGATGAACTAGGCTATGTCAGTCTAGTATTTTGTATCGGAATTATATAGTATTTTCAAATCGAAAGCGAATAACGAGGAAATTATCAATCGAGTCTAAAAACTGATACCGAATAACTGATACTCTTAGTCCATATCAGTTCTGTGTGTCTGACACAATGAATTAGATTAATACAGTATCACACAGCCCTAACTAAAACCAGTTTTAATTTAATGAATGGACATATTTAATTTTTACTAAGATAAAAAAATTGCTACAAGAAAACAAAAAAATAAATTGGTAAATAAGAAAAAAAAATGTAAAAACATCTATATTCGTATTTAAACTTAATTTTTATGCATAAATAGAATGAAAATTTACTAAAGTTTTGCTTTTAGTAAAGTTAATAATGTATGTCCTTACATTCGATTTAACATTAAAAAGAGCTAAGCAGAACAACTTTCTCGAAAATAAAAAAAAAATCGTAAAGATTATCTTTTATTTTGATTGTAAATAATTCTACTTTAAATTGCTACAACTAATCAATACTTAGTTAATTGTAAAGTACATTTCAAACGAATTTTATCATAAATTGAGCAATAAATTGTCGATACAGAAATTTTTATCCTAAAATGAAAGAAAATTGCCATTTCTGAAATTCATTTGTAGAAAATAGAAATAAAGTCTCAAAAATCATGTAAATTGTACATCTGTAAAGGAAGTATATCGCATGACAAACATCATTCTGAAATATAAATTATGTCATGCTTATAATAACACCTCAAAAAGGAATTATAATACCCATAAACAATAAAAAAAATATTAAAAATTGTAATTCGTGGCTAAAATAGCATACTAGAGGTATATAACATTCTTTCTAATCGTTAAAATTGCATAGGATTCTAACGGTTATTATAATGATTGTATTTATGAACTGAATAGAAATGACATAATTAAAAGAATTATGGCACATATATGAAAAACAGAATTTAGTCTTACAAGCACATTTTGCTTAAAATAAAATCATTTGACATTTTTTTTTTAATTACACAATCTAAAATCTTTATAATTTTAGAGAAGTTCTTTACATAAATCATATTCTAATAATGCCATGACTTTGCTTAAAAGTAAAATAAAATTCCTCACTAAAATTACTTGAGTTATAAGGATCTTTTTCAATGAAGGACAAGCATTAGTTTTAGATTTTATTAAACGATTAAATATATTTGCTTTCATTGCATAATTTTTTAAACGATGAAAAGTATTGTAAATTTTATTCAATTTTTTTAAAGTTTCAAAATTATATAGAAAATTTAATAACAAACAATTTAAGACATTGAAAAATTGAATTTAAATTTTATTTTTAAGAATTTTGAATTTTTTAAATTAATTTTTTTATTTAATTCGTATTTAAATTTTAAAAAACTGAAAAAATTAATTCTGCGCTGAAAAAATTAATGCACAAAATTTCCTTTAATTTTTAAATAATTAGATTTTTTTAATTTTGAACGGAAGTCGTTTCTAGGCGGTCATTTTCACCCGTCAAATTTGTGTGCCCGTCAATTGTAGATCATACAGTCTTTCCTGAAAAACGGCAATGGATATAAAACATTAAAATTCATTACAGAAGAGATAATTTCACAACGAACATTTTATTCGGACAGCCCAAAAAGTGTGAGCAAATAATATCATAAAAAATACACTTAACATATGTAGTACATGAAATCATTTCAAAAGTCTTTTAATGAAATTTTGTTTAATATCCAAGAAAATTGTATGCATTCCGTTTTTAATGTCTTAGAAATAGTTCAAATAGTAAATCCAAACTGCTGATTGTATGAAAATTCTGACATATTTGAAAAATATAACACTAAGATTTTTTTTAATGCATTTTCTTTTTTAAAAGCTTTTGATAAATATATGTCACTTATCAATTGCTACAATTATCATGCTGCAAATAAGCAAAATAAGGAAAAAATAGTGAAATAATGAAAATATTTCTTCCATGCTTTGCTGTTTGTTGGTTGTAAATGAAAATAACACTTTTTTTCTTAATCATTTGTCTTGGACACCATAAGAAGCTGATATCCAATCAATACGAATTATGGAAGCTAAGGCTGTAGCATTTTATCTTCATGTATACGTTGACACCCTGTGGAGTTAATCGATATACTATCTTCCCTTTTCTACTCAGATACGTTGATGATTAAGTGTGTTATCTTCCACCAAGAGATACAATTTTTGTAAGGGACCTTAGAGTAGCAGATTCATTCTTTCATAGATGAGGTTTTCGGCCAAGTATCTTTCAGATTATTATCCTTCTGTCCTTCATAGAATAATTTAAATTTTAAATGAGTGACACTCTCTCATATATGAGGTTTTTGGCAAAGTATCCTTCCTGTTCTTAACCTTCTGTCCTTCATGAAACCTTTATAATTTTGAAAAATTTGAGAATAACATGTAACAGAGAAAACATGTTATTTTCTATGAAATGCAACTGTTTGATTCCATAATTTTGCACCCTCTGGTAATGGTGCACAGCATATGCAATCTCCATACCTCACTCAAGTGACTTATTGCCCATTTTGAATCCGCTACCAAGACGTGATTTTCAGAATTTTTTAATGTTCTAATACATTCATTAAATTTTAAACAGTTCAGTTATTATTCATTAATTTTTAATCCCTTTATGAATCTTAAAAGATATTTTATTTTCTAACTATCCTGTAATGATATTTTTTAAAAAATCCTTTACAGTTTCAAAATCAATTTGTTTGAATGACCCCCACCCCCAAATTTGTGTTCTGCATAGAAATCAAAAAGATCGAATAGATGCTCTTCAAATTTTGTTTACAAATAAAATGAAGCATATGGAAAGTGTTTGTGAAAATTAAGTGACATTGAATTAAAAAGTGATTTTTTTTTTATCAAAGCTTATATTTTCATTATGTCAGCAAACAATACGCTGCTCTTAGAAGTATTTTTACTAAACTGAATTAAAAAAAGATAAAATGTGGAGAAAAAATATTACTTACTACACTCATTTCTTTAAAAAAGCTCATTTTAAATTGAAAATAGTTTCTAGGTTCAAACTTGACTATTTGATTTTAGAATCAATAGGAGATTAACATTCTCTGATGAAAATGACACCGTCACATTCCAAATAGATGTACATAGTCAAGTTGCCATTCACGATAACGAATTGTATTTTGTACTATTTTTTAATTATTAATAAGTCAGAATAAATAGCTTTATACTGTATTTAACCGCTTAACTAACTATTTTGCCCGAATGCCATACGTGCATCGATTTATCGAATTTTGATAGTTGTAAGCCAAAAATAAACCATTCATAACGATTATAATTCAATATTAAATTTTTTTTCTAATACATTGATAAGTCAAGTATTCAATGGATTTTCATTTGAATCAAAATAAGAAAATATTCCCAAAATAGAAGGTATCATCTTATTAGATAGTAAAGAAAATAAAACAGTTAAGTGGGTAAAAATCGTCTGGGAAACTAATTTTTAAATGAACTAATAATTTAGGTTGTTAGGTGCCACTGATTTTTTTTTCCATTTCCATTAAAAATTACGTTGCTGACAATAGAAAAGTTTTGCATCATGTAATATTTTACAAAAAGGGATGTCTGTATAGTTATTTCTTTTTCTTTTAATGAAACACTTGTGGCAATTATTTAATATTTATTTCCTTTACTTACATTTATTTTTTCATGTATTTTAATAAAATACATGAAAACAGCTTTAATCCCGAGCACCGAGAAGGTATATAGGCTATTAATTTTAAAAGAATGACTTTAAAACTTTTTTAATGTTTCATTACTCTTGGGGAACTTTTTACTAATTGGTTCGGTGCAATGACATAGTCTGTATTCTTTCTTTTTTTTTCCATAATTGGCAAGCGAACTGTTCTCTTTCCTTTAGTTTTAAAGTATAAAAGTAGGTGAAAAAATGGGAAATCAGACGACTATTTAAAAATTTGCAGTTTGCAGGAGTTAGAGTATGATGAATAAACTAAAAATAATATTTTAATATTACATTGAAAACAATTTAAGTTCAGTTTTAATCAAAATACCTGGCATGTTATTCAGGTATTATGAATATGAAAATACACAAATTTTTTTCTACTCGGTAGTTTAGATTAATTGCATTAAAATTGTTTTATCTATTTAAAGGAATGGAGTTTACATATAATATTTCTAAGCAAGCTCATTTGGAATAGAAAATATATTAGAGATCATATTGCATATAAAACGTTACGTTATATATTGTTTTAAAGAACAGTCGGCAATAAAAAATTAGTGTAACAAAATTTCTAGCTTTATTTCAGTTTAAAATTATTGGCTTGTATTACCTTTTGGTGGTGATTTCATTATAAGGAAAATGTTGTATGATATTGAGGAGTGCGTTGGGTTCATTGCAGTCATATTCCAATTATAAAAAGTAGAACTAATTGTAAGAACTAAATTTTAAAAGAAAAGTCCACAACAGATACCTTAGTCCTAAATGAACAGAACTGAATAAACCACTCTTAACGTTATTTGATGCCAATAAAAATCTCAATGAAATGACATTATTTTAATTTAACATATTCAGTTCAGTAGATTCTAATTTTTTCTCTTAAAATGAATGCATTGATCTGCTATGAAAATTTGAAATATGATTTTTTCCTCTAAAAATTTAGTTATATGGATCGCGAATATGTACGAATATGTATGGATCGCGAATAACTTAAATTCTTTTACCTCCAATGATATATGAAGCGCTCTTTTATTTATGATATTTTTTCAATTACATTAATATCTAATTCACTTTGTAGTGATATTATAATATCATTATAATTCAAAAATAAATATAAAAATGGAGCAGGGCTTTAAGTATATATATATATATATATATATATGATTGAGAAAAATATCTTACTTTTCAATAACGCTTTTATACATTTGACTTCATAGTAAATATTTCAGCGTATGGAACATTTTTCAAAGATAAAAATTGATAAATGGGTTTTTCTTTTCTTTTGAACATTTTTTTGGAAAAATTAAATTATTATTTAAATTATGATTGAAAAAAATATCGTCATTCCTGCCGTATATTTTCATAAGGAATTAAAATAAAAAAAAGAACTGATTGATTAAAAAATAAAAATATTACTTAGTTTTATAAATTCCAATTAAGTTTAGTTTTATTAATTCCATTAGTTTTATAAATCTACCCAATGCATTCTTTATTATTACTGATATTAAACGAAAGAAAATTATTTGCTTATAAAGTCATTGGAATTTCTATATTTTGCACCCTGGACCTGTAGCGTTGGAGCCATTGGTTTGTATAAACAGCCCGGAATAATCCTATTTGGCTGATGACCCTGCCAAGACCACTTCACACGTGAACACGCACGACCTCTGTTGACACATCCCCATCAAGGATGTTTCCATGGTCGTCCACACCCCACTCCATAAAAGATTCGAAAGAGTGGGGGTGACGTTCGGTACCTTCTGATATTAAATTTAACGACTGATGTAACGGGTCCGGGCCATTAACGACGATGTTTGAGGGGGCGGACGAAAGTCTGACAGACAACAGCGGACCTCTTTTATATCGGTGGTAGTAAAACGAGCTCTCCCCCATTCCCTTGTGGTCAGCGATCGCATCTGCCACAGACCAGAAACAGTGGGAAGATGCCACTTTGTTCAGACCCGATGTTTGATGTTGAGTCAGAGGGGTCAATTACTAGGGGGCGAGCAACAAGGACGGATGTTAAGCTAGCGGTTTGGTTGGGTTGCTCAGCATCTGTCATTGCTATCCTGCTGTTGAGAAATGCAAACCAATTAGTAACTCTTTTTCCTTTATTATCCCAATTTTCCAAAAAAGATTCATAGAAGTGATGAGTGTCCATGGTTTTGTCGGATAATTCAATGAAGCTTATTCAGAAAATTGGGATGAATTCTTTGGTTGGGGTGAAATTTATTTCAAATCCAAAAATCTCAGCTTTTGGGAAAGCTAAGTGAAAGTTGCATTTTTTTTCGCAGTGTTCATTTGCACATAGTTTCTTTAAAGGTCTTAAACATTGTCTTAAATTTTGATCCTTATTTATTCATATCAAGTTTCAATTTTCTCTAGCAATCTTTTCAACTAAATTTTCGTCCTGGGGATAATGCTACATTCAAATTTTGCATGTAGAAAAGGGTTATAACATTTTTTGTTGAATATTGGGCTTAAAATAATTTTCCACCGACTTAATAGTATCTATATACTTGTAATAATAAAGAATAAAATCCAAAAAAAGTCACTTAGTCTCAATTAAAATTTCGGTTTCATCAACTTATTTTTGTATATAAAAGATCATAACCTGTAGAGACCTCATCAATGGTTCCTACCGACAATTCGTTTTCGTTTTCAGTAGATATAGAAATATATGACTTTAACAAAACCCTCAGCAACAGTAGCTGCATTGATTTTGCCAATGTATTTACATTCATTAATGAAACCAAACAACCAATTCCCACGTCCCAAACACTGGTCCTACTTGGTCAATTTTTATTTTATATGAAATCTCGCGATCCTTAGATGCATCATCAATAATCGCCTTACCTCCTTCCATTTTTGAGACATTATTAAATATAAGTTTTATACAACAATCAGCTTCAATAATTGAGTCGATTTCGTCAATTACTTTCACTATTTTGTATATATTGTTAAATAATCAGAATGTCATATGTTTATATTGAAGTATAATTTTCTTTTGTTATAATAAAATACACTTGAGGAATGCTAGTTAATATGACTGAATTAATATTTTTAATATTGTGGGTGAACAGCTAGTCTCCGAAGACGATTGATACATAATAAAATTCTTTATTAATCAGCAATCTGAAGAAGATAACAATTCTAAAAAAAATTGTTTCAACGAGATAAAGAAAAAAATCTTCCTTTTTATTTTTTGCCTTTTTTTTAAACTAATATTTAATACGGTATTGTTTTCATCAGTAATTTATTTATCAATGTTCATCCTTTTTTCATGCTTAACACAGAAAACTTTTGTGCATGTTGTCTGCGTTATGATTTTTTAATGATTTTGGCCTTTTTCAATGCGTTTATTCGATTTGAAATGTTGCATTTATTATAGTTCTGATCCAGTTCAACCATTAGATATATTTTAATAAAATTTCAATCACAACTGTATTTGATCAAATTTTCTGTTTTTTTACCATAAGTTAATAATTTATTGGCTAATTTTTTTGTATGAATATGAAATTCGAATCCTAAAGTGAAAGAAAAGCTTAGGCAGCTCTGAGTTGGTGTCTAGACAGAGTTTGAAGCATATATTTATTAATATTTTCAGATTGTCTATAAAATGATTTCTCAACAATCTGGTTAATTAATATATTTGTGTTCATAAGAATTTTAACAGTGTTCAGGCATTCAAGATTTTAAATTAACGGAAATAATTCTAGATTAATGAGGTATGTATTTATTTTTTTGAGATCAGTATGCTAATCCCGAACCAACTAAAGACTGAATTTTTAAATAATGCTCTAAAATATTCACGAATGAGATTTCAACTTCGTTTTATTTTTTACTAATGATTATTTTATTTATAAGATAAGTTTTTTTTCCATTTATACATTTTAAAAGAAATGCATACATTTAAGAAATAATGGTTCTTAGGGTCGAATTAAGGGCTGAAGAAGGTTAAGAATTTGTATGGAATTAAAAAAAAAAGTTATTTTATAGTTTTTAGCTCACTTTAAAAAGTTATTAGATTTTGTTTATAACTTAACACTTTAACTTTATAAATAATATAAATAAAGTTATAACTTTAACTTTTATTTATAATTTTTTTTATTATAAACAAATAACTTTAATTTCTTTTCACATGGTGAGATTACTGAAAGTGAGCATTATCGAATCTCCAATTTATATCCGATGTCATGTTTATAATTAGTGTAAAACTACAAAAAAAGCAGTGGATTTTTTTTCCACTGCTTCCTTTAAATCAATTTGTAGATCTTGACAATTTGTTTCCGTCCACCATTGTTTTCTTTGTTTTTCTCAAATATTGCGTATATCTTTAGATGTAATATCTTTGTGAAGCTATTCTGTAATATTGTAATACATACATATATATATATATATATATATATATATGTGTGTATAATTTTTTTTTATTTATATGAAATTTCTATTCTAAGTAACGATAAGTAAGTCTGCAGATGTTTGAAAAAATGTACAGACATAAGATAACATTACTAATTTTAATCTGATTTAAAACATATTAAATTTCACAATTTTTTAGAACAAATTTGTTTTGGATTTTAGATTTATGCAATCATTATTAATCTTTTCAAAGCACCACTTACTTACGTTTCAAAACATGTTTATTTTTGAATTAAACATTTAATCTCAGGACTTTTTTTCGTTATTGAAAAATAAGAGGAAAGTATACTGTTGATTATATGTTCAATGCATTTGAAGAATCAGAAAATGAAATTATATTACTGCAAAAGACAACAAGCAGCTTGAAAAATATACTCAGATCTTGAAGTTTTTGAAGGCACTTTGGTAGCATTTACTTTGAAAGTAAAATATCACAATAATAATTCACAATTCCTAGTTATTCTCCAAAGAATATAAAGGGTGTCCCAAAATTAATGCAAGATTTAAATTTACGCCCATTTATGCAGTAAAGTATTTGCATCCCTATTACAAAAAAAGGTTTGACAACTGATAGCTTAGGGTTAGTAAAAATTGAGCGTTAGACGGCAGAACAACGTATTAACGCAGGATTTGAATTAAATAAAAAAATGCAGTTTTTTTTTCATTTAAATTGATGTATTTTTATTGGATCGAAAGTATAAATAATAGGTTGTGTATGGAATAACATATAGGGCAAATGGTCTCCACGCTTTGTTGGGACATACGTAACCTTTTGTCGAAATTTCCCATCTCCATTTTGCATAAATGAGGCTGAATTTCGTTGATGCAGTGTTAAATTTCTCCCTTCAATACACGCATGCCCGTGAGCTTGTTGGCATAGCCCTTTGATTTCAAATAACCTAATAAAAAGAAATTCAGTGGTGTAAAACCACACGATTTAGGGGTCTAATGCTTAAATTTTAACATTGTGGCCCTCAGACATTCATTCTTTTTGAAATATTGTTCAATAATGAAAACACATTGATCTATCGTGTAACGTTCCATTCTTACTAACCCTAAACTAACAGATGTCAGATGATTTTTTTAATAAGGTTGCCAACACTTTACTTTCTTCGAATGGTGGCAAATTCAAATCTTGCGTTCCTTTTGGGACACCCTTTATTATCATTTTTTCATGCGTCACAACTTCGTTAGGTAGGTTCTTGTACAAAATAAGCAGAACTGCTGTAAATCTTTTAAGATAACTCCGTTTTAATGTCTATATCAATCTGATCTTAAAAATACTGTGAGCATTAAGTAGGGAATTGGAGATTAAAACTTAACCCAAACAATTTTTTCAACTAATAAAAAGTAAATAAAAAGTTATAACATATTCTATAGCGAAAAAAACATGAGTTATTATTATGATATTAATTTTATCTTTTATACTCTTACGAGACACTTCCCTAATGAGCTTCCATATATCTAACTAATAATACAGCCAAAAAGCAAGTGGAATTTAAAATTCTTTAGATTTATAATTAAAATTAATGAATAGTTTATTGTAATGAATAATTTTATTTTTAAAGCGAATAAATGTTTAAAGAATTTTAATTTTGTTTAATCCAATCAAAATAATTTATAATAGCTTTTTAGTGCATTTCTTTGATGAAACAAGACGTTAAAAAAACTGTTTATGACAAACCAATTGGAATTGGAATCTTGCAATTTTAATTTAATTCTTGAATTGTAAATGAATTTCATATTTTCTGATTTTAATACCAGGTTCCAAGAAATTCATTCAAAATAACATCACAAATAATAATAACAAGGCACAAATACTTGTTATTTCTGTTGTTTCGAAGTTGCTAATTAAGCTTTCTATTTCGGTAGTTTTTTTCCATTGCTCGTAGATTATTCATGGTTTACAGAATCAAAATGTATTTTATTTTATACTAGCCGCCTTTGGCGACCAGCCGGTTCGCCAATCTTAATGTTCGTTAAAATTTTAATAATTAAAAATTTTATGCAATTTCTACATTAATAGCTTCTTCATCAAAATATTTTAAAACTTCAAATTTTGATTATCGTATAATTCATTCATAATATTATAAAGGCCTTCAGTCATAACGTAATATGTATCTCTCTCATTTTCTGTTAGCACCCGTAGAATTTATGCTTTAAATTAAAGAGGAAAGAATTTATCTTCAATTAATATAATAATATTTTTTACTGAAACAAAGCATTTTTTTTATAATCTGATTACTGAAAATAGAGTCACTCAGCGTTTAAACTTTATGGGCACTAAAGAATATCTTTTCAAATTTATGTAATATCTCAAGAGTTGGTCAACAAAATTTTCTTAGATTCATGATGAGCAGATCGATTCATTAACAATGTTTAAATTTAAATGCATCAAACACTAAGAAAATAAAACGAATCGTTTAAAATAAACGGTTGAAAACGGTAGAATTTATGCTTTAAATTAAAGTGGAAATAATTTATCTTCAATTAATATAATAATATTTTTTACTGAAACAAAGCATTCTTTTATAATCTGATTACTGAAAATAGAGTCACTCAGCGTTTAAACTTTATGGGCACAAAGGAATATCTTTTTAAATTTCTGTAATATCTCAAGAGTTGGTCAACAAAATTTTCTTAGATTCATTATGAGCAGATCGATTCATTAACAATGTTTAAATTTAAATGCATCAAACACTAAGAAAATAAAACGAATCGTTTAAAATAAACGGTTGAAAACGGTAGAATTTATGCTTTAAATTAAAGTGGAAAGAATTTATCTTCAATTAATATAATAATATTTTTTACTGAAACAAAGCATTTTTTTATAATCTGATTACTGAAAATAGAGTCACTCAGCGTTTAAACTTTATGGGCACTAAGGAATATCTTTTTAAATTTATGTAATATCTCAAGAGTTGGTCAACAAAATTTTCTTAGATTCATTATAAGCAGATCAATTAATTAACAATGTTTAAATTTAAATGCATCAAACACTAAGAAAATAAAACGAATCGTTTAAAATAAACGGTTGAAAACGGTAAAATTTATGCTTTAAATTAAAGTGGAAAGAATTTATCTTCAATTAATATAATAATATTTTTTACTGAAACAAAGCATTTTTTTATAATCTGATTACTGAAAATAGAGTCACTGAGCGTTTAAACTTTATGGGCACTAAAGAATATCTTTTTAAATTTATGTAATATCTCAAGAATTTGTCTACAAAATTTTCTCAGATTCATCATGAACAGATCGATTCATTAACAATGTTTAAATTTAAATGCATCAAACTTTAAGAAAATAAAACGAATCGTTTAAAATAAACGGTTGAAAACGGTAGAATTTATGCTTTAAATTAAAGTGGAAAGAATTTATCTTCAATTAATATAATAAAATTTTTTACTGAAACAAAGCATTTTTTCATAATCTGATTACTGAAAATAGAGTCACTCAGCGTTTAAACTTTATGGGCACTAAGGAATATCTTTTTAAATTTCTGTAATATCTCAAGAGTTGGTCAACAAAATTTTCTTAGATTCATTATGAGCAGATCGATTCATTAACAATGTTTAAATTTAAATGCATCAAACACTAAGAAAATAAAACGAATCGTTTAAAATAAACGGTTGAAAACGGTAGAATTTATGCTTTAAATTAAAGTGGAAAGAATTTATCTTCAATTAATATAATAATATTTTTTACTGAAACAAAGCATTTTTTTATAATCTGATTACTGAAAATAGAGTCACTCAGCGTTTAAACTTTATGGGCACTAAAGAATATCTTTTTAAATTTATGTAATATCTCAAGAATTTGTCTACAAAATTTTCTCAGATTCATCATGAACAGATCGATTCATTAACAATGTTTCATTTTAAATGCATCAAACTTTAAGAAAATAAAATGAATCGTTTAAAATAATCGGTCGAAAACAGGTTTAAAAAACTACTTAAAAAACGATGTACTTAAAACTATAAGCATAAACAAAATATATATAACTAACATAAATACAATTTACTTACAAAAGCATGCAACTAACCCAAAAATAATTGAAATCTTCCATTGATAACGTTGTCATAGCAACAATCAGAACAGAATGCGCATGCGTGAATTTTCTTCGCCGGTTACGTAACGCAAATACGTGATTTTTTTCTACGCCAGTTGGGGTAACGCTATGCGGATTAGAAATTTTTAATTTCCTTTATTCTGTTTTATTTTAATTCAAAAGTACTTCAGAATGAATCTGAAAGATTGATTCATTAACAATGTTTAATTTTAAATGCATCAAACATTAAGAAAATAAACAGAACCGATTGAAATAATCCGCCGAAAAATTTTAACCCTAGCCTCATTACTGTTGGGAGAAAAAAAACTGAAGCCTTTCTCGTTTGGCGCTGGGGATAATGGAAGATTTTTTTGGCGGAAAAGTTGGCGGTGGGAAAAATGGAAGATTTTTTTGGCGGGAAAGTTAGTTTTTAATTAATAATTAAAATTCTAATTAAAAATTCGAAAAATGAAACCCCAGGTGCACATTCCCAACCTCCAAGGTATACATGTACCAAATTTGGTAGCTGTATGTCAAACGGTCTGGCCTGTAGAGCGCCAACACACACACACACACACACACACATTGAGCTTTATTATAAGTATATAGATAATTGGAGACTTTTTCTTTTTTTATCAAAATGGAGGAATGTAATCTTATCAAAATGCAGCTCATTTAAAAGACATATCATTAATAATAAAAAGGATTAACAATCTCATGTTTATTTTTAGCTTTCCATTATCATGAAGGAAATTCCACTAAGTTTCAAAATGATATCAGATAAATTTCTCTGGCAATTAAGAAATAATTAATTATTCAAAATCTAGGAATGTTATTAGAATTTAATACATGTAATAAATGAAGAAATAAAAAGCAGTCTTTGAGTGTTCTTAATTTTAAAAACTTTCAAATATCAAGCAGTAAAATAAGGAGAAGTTTTAGAAATTTCTATAGAATAGGTTGTAAAAATTTTAATTAATTAAATGAATATGATACCGAGGTACTGACGATTCCAGTATATGAATTTATAACGGAAAGTTAAAATATCAAAAAATAGGGAAAATGTATAGAGGTATTCAACTGAGGAGGCTGGTATTCTATTTCTTAATGATACGAAATTTGATCAACCGATATTTCAAATAATGCGTCCACTATTTATTGAATGAAAAAAAATAGAAAAGTAATTACCAAAAATTATTCAAATCATTTGGAAGCTAAAAAAAAAGTGGGTACTTCTAAAAAAGCTTCAGAAAGAAAACTCGTAAAGCTTTACTTTTTTTTTTTATGAAAGAATGTTTGAAACTCCTTCCGCGACTGTATAATGGTGTTATGACATTTTTTGATTCTTTCAGAATTCTAAAACATCTATATGTTTAGAATCTACAGCATTGTTTCTCCGTTTTGTTTTTGTTTTGTTAGTCTTATGACCGGAAAAAATTTTCAAAGATAAATGATTCAATAACAAATCCACCCGTATAAACTTTGGCAACAACAACAATAAAATGAAAGTCATGGAAAATGCAGGAATTATTTTTAGTAGGAACCGAGATTTAGAGATTCTTCTGGAGAATTTTACGTGATGTTACGCCCAATCAGGAAACTATATAGAACGATACGGCCGTATGAGAACTCAAAGTTCATTTTTCTCGCTGGAGTTGCATTGCAAAGTGATCTCACTACCTATAATTTCTGAGCATTATTGCTGCTATTTAATTAGATATTTACTGTCTACTCGCGTTCTATAAGTGTAGTTCTCTGTGTACTATATTATGTCATCTGCGCGTCGTGTCTTCTGGAATATTCATGAAAGAAAGAGTCATTTTCCATTAGCCAGTTTCTCGGACTTTTTTTCATCTTACAACCATTGGAAGACTTTTGTGAAAACATTCATGCAAATTGTGGACTTCCCCCATATAATTCGATCAATTCAACATTTGTTATATTAAAATTTCGCACAGGAGCCGGTGAATAGTCTTAATTTTACCACATCTTGACCTTCTCTTTAAACCGATCTTACTCCTTGTGATTTCTGGGAATTGATCTTAAATGACTAGGTTCCTTGTGATTTCTGGGAATTGATCTTAAATGACTAGGTTAGTTGATAAAATACGGTATCTCCTTTTTATATAATAATTTCTTTGTTTTTTAAAAAATTTAACATTTTAAGTTGGGAGTAAACATGATTGTATTTTAATCTTATAAGGCAACATGAAATCATTCTAAGGCACTATGATCTACAAGTACATCAAGCATTTTATAGTCTCTTAGTTGTTTCTTAGTTAGATAACACCTTCTCGAAACGAATGGTATCATTTAATTAGACACTAAAAATATAAGAAAGTTTAGTGATTAATCAATGGAATGTGCATCATTTGAAATGCTGGTTTAAATTTCGTTTCTTTCGAACTTATAAAACGCTCACCAAAAACTTTCAAAACGGTAAAATTTAATTTGAACAATTCTGCACAAGCTTTATGTTTCATAAACATCCATCGTTTCCGTTTCCATTATTACGTACTAATATAATTTTAACTAGTGCATTTTCAAGGTTTTCATTTTATGAAACATTTTTGCTTTCTCCTTTATTAGTAATTGCAATTATATACTTAATTCGAATATAAGAAAATATTATACTAATCAAAAAATTCCAATTCTAAATTTTGTCGATTTCACTTTTCAGACTTCCCTGAGATCGAAAAGCACATTTTAAAAATTCTGTCTGTCTGTCTGTGAATATGATAATTCAAAAACGCTCTGAGTTAGATGGATGAAATATGCTATATAGTCTTAACACTAAATTAGTTAATTTCTTCCAAATTTTAAATGAGATTCATTCAGAGGAAGTCTTTCTGTCTGACTTTCAGAATACAGGTGTCCACAATAATTACAAAGCGTAAAAAGCTAGATAGATGAAATTTCATATAGGTTTAGAATCTGGAATGTAGATTTTAAGCCTGTGTTTTGGGTTTAATTAATACTTTGGAGCTTAATCCCTCGAGAGGTTGATTGTCTCTTCCTCTGTGTTTTTGCATGCATGTAAACGCTATAACTCAAAAACACAATCACTTAAATAAATGAAATATCTTATGGGATCTTGTGACTGCAATTGTGGTTCTATGTCATTTTTTTTGTTATTAGTTTAGTTATATTAACGTCCCGTTTAAAACAACACTAGGGCTATTTTGGGACGGACCTCGTAATTTTGAACATCGGTCAGATGACACGGACCGACATCTGACCCCCCCCCTCTCCACACCACGCCACACCAGCGGGAGGACGTTTGGTCACGACGAATTTAACGTGCAACAGACCCCCTTACACGACGGTTCTTCGGTGGAATCGGGAAACGAACCTGAAACCCTCCACTTCCGAAGCCGAGACCTTACCACCAGGCCAACGCGTCCCCCCCCAAGCACCCAAAATTCTGCAACATGTTGCCTTGAGGGAGTAAATATCCTTAATTTAAGATATCATAACCTTATGATTAATCCACATAAGTAATAAATGTATGGATTATTATTTAATTATGTATTTATTATTTAAATCAATTTTTATAATATTTTTAAATAAATTATACCTTTTCTCTTTAATTGTTGTTGCCTTTTTTCTATAACTGTTGTTAATTGCAATTGTTTATCTAAAGATATTTTTTGATTCATCAGGCCGTTTGCTTGAATTACAATTGTTTTTACAGCTGTAATAATTGTAGTTAATCATTTTAGTCAATGAGAGAGCAATTAAATCATAAATTTTTAATCTGGACACTTAAATTAAACTCTTAATCTATAACTTCGTTTAACCCTTATGTTCATTTTGTATAGTATAAGATACCTACAACTTTATAAAAATATATTACCTCTATAAAATAATTTTTAACTTAGTTTTATTAAACGCATGACGTTTCTAGACGTTTATTTATACTTCAAAAATAAAAATAGTGGTTTATCTGTCATAATTTTAAATAAGTTGTGAAAAATAACCGTCAAGATGCGCCGCTCAGGTTTATCTAAGGTAAGTTTTATTTTATTTTCATGTTTGTACCCCTAAATATGTATGTTTATTATAAAATACACATGCCTAAATGTTTGTTCTTACACATTTTTATATATTGTTACGAATCTGTAATGCTGCTTCCCAGCATAGTTGGTTCCACCATCGGAAAGAATGTTTTACAGTCATCGGTATTCGACGGAGTCCGGTGTCGCGTCGGAGGGTCCCGGAGCTTGGCGGCAAACTTGGCGATCATTTGGCAATTTGGCGACGAATTTGGCGATTTTGGCGCCAAAATAGATTATACCCGAAACATCGAGAATTTTCCCGTTCCGTCCAGTAGGAACGGAGATACGCCTCGAACGTTCCTGATTGGCTGAGAGGCGTCTAGCCCCGCCTCCTGAGATCTATAAATGGAAGCGGCCGCAGCTGCTGCAGAGTAGTCGGAATCGACAAAAAGGACTGGCCTTCCAGAGATTAGCGGAGCAGCGACGGAGTCAAGTGAGTGCTGAATTAAGGTGTGCGCTACGGTCTGCATTAGAGTCTGTTGTGTGCTGTTGTCTGCACGTCTCGGCTGAAGATAATTGTGTGCTGTATATAGTTGTTGTCGTCTTTGTGTTCTCCTGTGTGTCTTCGTGTAAATAAACGCCGTTGTTTCATTTTCTATTGCCACCTGCTGATTGAATGTTCTCCACACCATATAACTCCCACTATCCAAACGAACCCCGGAAATTTCGTAACAATGTACATACCTATATAATTTTTTTTTCTTTTCTTCAAAAAAGCAATCTTGCCACGATAAGGGTTAACCTTCTAAATTTTAAAACAAATCCTCAAATCTTATTTGACTTAGAACCTAGGATACTTACACCCTTATAAGAAAGCCATATATTCTTAATCGTGTCTAGAAGATTTTACCTTTAAACTAAATGTTATTTTATCTTAATTTTAATTATAAAAATAACAATCTCATTCGGTGCAAGAATTAGACCTGTTAATGTTGGCGAATGGCTTTCAGATGTTTGATTTATTTCGTATAACCCATATAAAGTGAAAATGCAGTCGTAAGTACTTAAATTTAATTAATTTCTTGATTTAAGAACTCATGCTTTAGTCATTCATGAATTCACATAAGATGAGTCATTCCAGTCGACAGTGAGAGGGTACAAATGTGTACTTGTATACCCTCCCCGATTGTCCACTCCATCAGCAATGGGAAAATCGAATAATTTATCGCAACGAGGGCCGGTTAATCTTTGTGGACCTTTGACGTGTAAGAAGGGTGGGATAAAAGGATTTTCCCTCCTTCTCGACCCCTAATTGCGTGACAACTCAAACTCGTTTTCTTCGCTCCTTGCCTTTGCTTGTCGCCGGCTTGAGTGAGATTGTGGAAACGGATCATACATTTCCTTTGTTGGAGTGTTGGTCTGGAGCAACAATATTACAGTTGTGGCATTTCAGATATATGCGGCTATAGGCAGCATTAAAATGCTGTAATATTATTGGAGTGATTTGAAATATAAAAAAAGTTTGTAGCCGAATAACAGTTAGTCTTATTTCACACTGGTTTATCTTTCTTTGATTTAAAAAAGAATTTACTTGTTGATTCATATAATTTTATTTTTTTCTGAAAAATGTGACAAAGTTTCAATTTACGCAGGAGCTGATCATGCATTTTTTTTTGTTGAGGTGTTGGTCTGGAGCAACAATATAACAGTTGAGGCGTTTCATGCGGCTATAAGCAACACTAACATACTGCAATTTTATTGGGTTGAATCACAATTTATAAAAAAAATAAAAAAAAAAAACACTAAATAACAGATAGTTTTATTTCGCAAAATAATTTTTTTTCTAACTTTAAAATTTATTTTCTTCTTAAATGTACCAAAGTTATAATTTCCGCAGGTGCAGATCATGCATTTTCTTTGTTGGAGTGTTAACCTGGAGCAACAATATTACAATTGAGGCATTTCAGACACAGACGGCTGTAAATAGCACTAAAAGATTTTAATATTATTGGTCTGAATCAGAATATTAAAAAAAAAAAAAAGGTTGTTGTTAAATAACAGAGAGTCTTATTTTGCACTGGTTTGTCTTCCTTTGGCTTTAAAAAAGAATTAACTTGCTGATTCCTATAATTTTATTTTTTCACTAAAAAATGCTTCAAATTTACAATTTCCGTAGGGGCAGATCATATATTTTCTTTGTTGGGGTGTTGGTCTGGAGCAACAAATAGATAGTTGAAGCATTTCGGAATAGTCTGTTAGCGGCAATGTTAAATTACTGCAATACTGTTGGAATGAATTTGGGTATATACGAAAAAAGATCGTCTCTGAATAACAGATACTCTTATTTCGCACTGATTTGTCTTCCTTTGGCTTCAAGAATTAACTTGCTGATTCTTATAATTTTATTTTTTCGCTGAAAAATATGACAAAGTTTCATTTCTGTAGGAGCAGATCGTGCATTTTCTTTGTTGGAGTGTTTGAGCAACAACATCAGAGTAGAGGCATTAGATATCTGCAATATTATTGGGATGAATCCGAATATTAAAAAAAAATGTTTGTCATTGAATTAAAAAGGCTCAATGTTTGCAGTATATGCTTCATCGAAAATTATAATCTGAACTCACATTTCAATAAATAAATAAGTGAAATTATTGGAGATTGCGTGTCAACCTTTTTAATAGTCAGAAAAATTAATCTATAAAATAAAAAAAAATGCTTAATTTACTTTATTTAACTTAACAATTTTTTGAGAAATTTAATCAAATGAGTAAAACAAAGGTGCTAAACAAATTTTAAATAAAGCCATACCATATGATTGTGAATAAACGGGCATAGAATATACGGCATCAATTTTTTTTTATTGATTTCGGTTTCAATTCTTCAAGCTATATTTAAGTGTCTATAATTCTACGTACAAAATATAATCAAATCCAGTTAATTAAAATAGGATTTATATAGGATTATAATAAAGTAATTTTATGCGAAAACATACTTTTTGAATTTCTTTCGCAAGTTTTTTGAAAGACACTTTATGTTGATGTGTACGTTTTAAAGCTATCCATGTTGAATCGATATACCAGAATAAAAAATAATTTGCTTTTTAATATTTAATGGCATATTTAATATATTTAATGGCATTAAGAATATTATTTTTTTATTTCACAATATCTGCTACAGTTCAAAAAGACTTTTTTTCCTTTACGGTATCAAATGTACATTTAAACCGAAAAAAAGATGAATTTAATTAACTCAATGAATTTGATGCCGATTTATGGCACGTTTAATAAAAAAAAAAAGGACTAATTATTTATTTTTTATTGCCTTTGAAAAAGCTTCAAGAAGAAATTTCTATTATATTTTGAGATCGTTTATCAGATTGAGTTCCATAGCTTAGTAAGCTTTCACTTATTCATAAGATCTCAAGATTTTTTTCTGAGAGAAAAACTTTTTTTAAAAAACGCATTCAGCATTATTTTTTCCCCTTTTCTTCTTTGAATTTTTAGGTGGTATAAAAACAGATATTTCCATCATTATGAAAAATGTTGATTGTAAAATTTAACTTTTTTTGTATTAAAAAAACTGTACATCATTTAAAATACTAAAACCATTCGGAAAGTAATATAAAAGCAAGATATGTTCAAGAATAGGAGAAAAAAAAATGGCACATTCCCGTTTTCTTCCTTGCCCACCTCCCCAATAACTATTAAACAAATTCCTTTCTCATTGCTAATTCCGGCAATACGCAGTTCCCCGAATTAACGGCGCACCTCGATTGAATCCCAAAATCCGGCAAATCCCGAATCCGGAATTTAAGTGTCTCATTTAGGGCGGCGGTGTCATGTTTTCTATTCCGCGAGAAGAGCAAGAAGAGATAGGCAAGGAACCGACGGATGGCCGGTAGGGGGCGGCACTGTCTGGCGCAATGTAATGCAACAATTAGGGGCTAATTGGCCCCGCGAGGAAATGTTCGGGGCTACTTCTGGAGATTGCAGCGGTGCTTTTGTTTTGGGATGCACGGCAGTCAGAAGAGGTGACCCGGCTAGTTAGGGCGAAACGAAATTTGGGATGTTTTCCTCTCTTGCTCTTTCCGAGATAAGAGAATTTCCTAAAACTTTCTTTTTGAATGCTTCGGCCTCGATGGCGAAACAAGTTCTCTTTCTGTTGTGGAAACAAACGCCATTAAAACGATCAACGTTTAACGAAATTATATTTTAAAACGAAAGCACGAAAGATAAATAAACAGTTATTTGTGCATACCTTATACTAATGTTGGAATCTGTAATTCACAAACAATATTTTAAACTTTCATTTTTTTTATTCAGTGATTTGTTTCATTTAATATAATTTTAATTCGAAAAAGAATTAAGCGATCAGGGAATTTTGGACACATTCCTTAAGTTTATTATCTTCCAAGCTTTACCAATTGGATCTTGTTTGCTATTACTGTAAATAATGTGATTATTTTAGAATAACAAATTTTACAAAGCACACCCAATTTTTGGGGGCAGATCTAATAAAGTTCAATTGAAGCCGAATGACGCCTGATCTGATTCCATAATCGATAAATTTTCTCTTCATATTAAAGTAAAGGAGTTAAAATGGAGGAATGAACCACAGCAACTGATCAAGGCGTTTATAATTCAACTGCTTAAAATGCCAAATAAAATACTTTGTTTATTTCAAATAATAATAAAACATCTGATTTCTAATTTTTCATAATTTTAATAATGGAATAAAAAAGCAATGATCTAAAAAGTAATTTACAATTTATGGCAAAACTATTAAATATTTTGTATAACTAAAAATATATTGTTCAAATAAGTGACCTAGCCTTTTAATTCAAAGCTATAATAAAAAATTAAAAAAGCAAAGCATTACACACACACACATAGATTTTTTCATTGTTTATATAAAAGTATTCCCGCAAGTTTGAAAACGAATAATTTTAAATCAATTTTCTAACTGGAAAAGGTCTACTATTTTCGAGAAAATTGTTTAGAAATGCATGTAACTGCTATAATTTTGATTCAAATTGGATTTAGGAGTTGTTTATACTTTTTTGAATACTGAAATGGCTGTAACAGGCCTGCACCTTGAGGTTATGAAACAATAATATGCGATAAACTCATATATATATATGGGAAAACTTCCATGAAATAGAGTATTGAATTTCCGATTCTCTGGTCAGGATATTTCACATTATAAATGATATCGTTTTCTATTTTATAACAATATGAAACAATAAAAATTTACAAGAAATATAAAGGGGATATTTTTGTCTTTAATCTTTTCTTTTATTCCAAATAGTGCCACTCAAGTTTTTTTTAAATTTTGATTAAATGATCAAACTGACACGAAGCATTTCTCTATTACTCACTGAATATCTATAAAAAAACTTATTTCTATTTCTATCTTCCTTTCTCTTTAATTTTCTCCTATCTTCTCATCTTTATTTATCTCTAATTATCATTTGCCTATCATTTTCAAATTAATTTTTCAGGTTAATAGCCATAAGAGATAGGTTAAAAAAAAAAGGAATCTTCGAATAGAAGTTATCATCTATTTAATGAATTAAAAAAAAAATCTTTTCAAAACGAAATAGAATATATCGTTTTCCGGGAAGTGTGTACTGTTAGAAGGAGAGAGGAAACAAAGATGGATGACTCGGGAAATAATTCATTTCCTTTTTTTCACGAGGGGAATAAAATGCGGTTACATTTTTAGTCTATGTAGTTGGCAACTCTGTTACAATTATCAGGATTGTCACAAAATGTAACTTTTTCCATCTGAAAAGATGGATGTCTGTTTCTTAATGATTGATACATTTATCGAAAATTCATATTTCTACACTTAGAATAAAAATGACACTATTTTGTAATTACAATACAGATGAAATCTGACCTGGCATAAATATATTGTGGAGAATGGGTATGAGAGAGGATTGAGCCTGGGATCTTGTGGTTCGCAGCCCAGTAGCATGATCACAATACAAAAACAATTGGTCGTGTAGCGTAGCTGTTAACTGGCTTATAAGCTTTCACTACAGACTCTCCCTCCAGTGAGTCGGAGGGAGAATAACCCTGAAACACTACCGTATACATTTGATCGAAAGATTTGAATTATTTTAGCAGATGCGTGGGCGAGAAGAATAAACTTTTCAAACTTTTAATTTCTATTTATTGTACCATGAGAGGTATAATTTTCACACAAAGAATAAGCAATGCGCCAATCTGTATCGGGACACAAAAGAAGAAGAAATTTTTCTCTTCAGTGATTTTAATATGAGATTTTGAGCTCCAGATGAGATTTTGTTTAATAGAAGTATCTCTTCAGGATATTAATTCATTAAAATATTAAACCGGAATAGCCAGCCAGTTCCGAAAAAATGATGTTCAAATTTTTGGCATAGCTTGTATGTTAATAAGTTCTAGCGTTGTTCATTATCGAAAGGCAGAATCGAAATGCCAGTCGCTTAGTAATCGGAATGTTTAGTAATTGGAACATACTTGGAAGTATTTATTTAAATTCTGTCAAACATCTATTCAATGCATGTAAATTTAACAAGTTACATACATTTTATATGTAAAATGTTATATCATTTATATAATTTTTATACATTTTATATGTTATGTTATATGTCATTTTTATGCAAAAAGTAAATGCTCATTTACATGTTGAATTATTATTTTTTAAAAGAAAAATAAATGTAAATGTAAATGTATAAATAATTTAAATTATATTTAGCTTGAATTTTTCCCAATTGCCATCTCTCGTGATGCATTAAAGAATCGAGATTTAAAGCGGCAAAGGAAATTGGACCATATCTGACGCTTTTAGTAAATGCTCCAGACATACAATTTTTTTCCAATTTTTAATATTAGTTTGATGTTTTGAAATATCGAATGCTTTTCTTTTTCATAAATGAAAAATTTTGATAAAAAAACAACACTTAATAATAATAAAAAAAAGACATACTTAAAACTGATTAAATTCAATTTTCTATTTCAACACTTGGTTAAAACCGCATCTAATCCTCTTTATGATAAATGGCGTTAAATTAAACATGAATGTGTCTTTTTAAAATATTAACTAATTTATCAACACCATATTGGCATTAACAAAGTAATTATGTAAATACAGTCTTTCATTATTACTAATTCCAGAATTCGATTCAATATAATAACTTTTTTTGATTTCTTAAAATTATCTTTGGTGCATTACATTAGTTTAAAATCAGAATTTTGAATATATATCATTAATTTTTATTGAAATTATAATTTTTGTTTAAGAATGCTACATAATGTAACATTTCACCTACACAGCTTATTATTTTTTTTTAAATAGTGACCTGACTTAAGAAAGATTAGATGTATACTTATAAAATAAAATAATTACGTATCCTATTTAAATACTTTCACTTATTTGTTTCGCCGAAAGTTGTATTAAAAAATGGATCTGTGTCTATTTAATGTCTTATTAATTAACTAATTAACACAGTGAAAGATAAATAAATTTTCAAAAATATATATTTATAAATTAATAAAATATACAACATTATAATTTAATTTGTTTCATAAATATGCTTTTTTAGTTTTTATATTTGATTCATAGTATAATCTGAAAACGATTTTTCGTCTGTATTTGAGAAAAATAAAATAAACTGCAACAACTTGTTGTTTTGTTAAAAATAATAAGCAAAATAGACTTATTTAATTAAATTCAATTTGCAACGAGGTCATAATAAGCTTAGCTCTAACGGAATAAATTATAGGTACAAAATATATTCTTTCCAAGAAGGAAATAATAAAAAGAATTAATAATATTCTAAATGTAAGATGATTTCGTTTAATAATTTAATGTTGGGATAATTATTAAGAATACTACTAAGCAAAATTAATAAATCTTTATCGTTTCAATGGTTCATTTATTCTAATTCGTTCGAAGTTTCGACTTATTAATTTCAAAATTTAATTAGTAGAGCAGCTTTTCGCTTCAGTTCTCATCGTTATAATATTTATTAGAATTCATTCAATCAAGAATATGGCAGAAAGCTCTGTGTGATTTTTTTTAAAATTAAAATATATTATATGTACTTTAAACCATATGCCGCAGCATAGAAAATAAATTTATTTAAATGAACTTTGTGTTTTTGAATTAGATAAATCTGAAAGAATTATTAATTATATTATAACTATTGTTGAACAGAACAGAATTACATATCTATATTTTCAATTTCTAATTAGTGTTTCACAAATATTTTGATTGTTTTTTTAAATAAATTTATAACTTTGAATCCTATTTCTTTTCGGAATGTTTATATTGCTGAGAATGTAATCATCTCTTTACCAGCGGGAGGCATGCAATTTGGTTCTTGCTTTGTCTGAGGATGTATGTGGGCTTCCTCAGTTGCTCCCACTCTGATGATGAGACGTACTTACTGCTGAAATCTTTGAGCCATAGCCTTCATTTCCAATTCTCAGGTTGACATCATGACAACTATCGTATGGTTATTTTTGGAGATCTGTTTGTCTATGGACATAATACAAAGACATTTTGAACTAGAGAAATGTAATTTGGAATATGGGTTTTATATCAAACTTGTAGATTTCGATTAAATTTTGAGTGAAATCCATGCATAGGAAGTCTGATTGGCTGTTCGAGTACAAGCTAACTCTATATATACAAAATGCAAAAATCTAGATTGATAAAATTTTTAATGGATTTAACACCTAAAATAGAGGTTCTAATAAAATTTTGAAAAATATTTCTTAAACGTCTGATAATCTGTAATTTTGCTTGCATGTAAACGTAATGATTTAAATCAATGAAATTCGCTACGTTATTTTTAGACTACAACTGCAATTGAATATCGAAT
The DNA here is from genome assembly GCF_947563725.1 of Argiope bruennichi. Classification (NCBI taxonomy): domain Eukaryota; kingdom Metazoa; phylum Arthropoda; class Arachnida; order Araneae; family Araneidae; genus Argiope; species Argiope bruennichi. The sequence goes on from NC_079153.1 coordinate 12,715,155, forward strand.
TTCGATGTCAATTGGCGAGGAAATCAGTGTCCAAGATGAATTCAATAAAAATACCAGTTTAGTTAAGTTATATTAAGGTCTCGTTTTAAAGCAACGCTAGGGATATTTTGATAAGGAGCGCATAATTTTGAACCACGGTAAGATGACGAGGATGACACCTGAGATGGCACCTCCCTCTCCAAACTTCCACACTATACCAGCGGGAAGACGTTTAGGTGGAATCCGGTCTCGAATCTGAAACCTCCGGTACCGAAGCCGAGACAATAATATCAGGCCTTCATGACCCTATTAAAAATGCCAGACTTAAGCCTAAGAATAATTATATTTCGTCATTATCGTTTGCTATTGCCATGAAAGATATTTGCGTTCTTACCCAAGGACCGCCCTTTACTGCAGGTAGGGAGAATAGATGGGGATAAAAAAATGATGAATGTATACGTAAGAAAATTTCAAGACCACTTCCGCTCATTTCAATTTATTATGTACTAATTCCTCAACGTGTTTCAAATCATTGGCTATTTTTGATCACGATTATATTTTTTTAAGATGGAATTCTCTTGTAAATTCCTTGATATAAAAATTGTTATGCACAGAATGAAATGGCTAGTGCAATCAAGTTAGAAGAAAGCGATATAAATAAATAAGACATTAAATAGCAATATGCTTAAATGTTTAAGATTAGACTTTCGAATCTATACTATTTGTTTAAAATACTAGGGAAAGTCAAAAAATAAAGGGACTTTTGTAATTTCTCTTTCTAGTGTTTGATGACATTGCTAGTATCCAAAACCAAATGAGAGTAGTCGGCAACACTTCTATGCAACGTGTCACTCTCCCGCGTTAGGCGTTGGAGTGTAGCAGACCGTTAAATATGGCAGCTGAATTGTCGATCTGCATCAAGGAGGTGAAGTAAACGAAAAGAGATGAAAAAGTGAACAGTTATAAGTATTGTGATGTGTTGCGAACTAAATTGGAACCTGCAATCAGATTTGAACATCGTAGAAAACTGCTAAAAGATGTCATCCTGCAGCAAGATAATGCTCCGCCACATTCTGCCCAACGGACGGCCGAAACAATAAACGAGTTGGGATTCGAAGTGCTGGAACATCCGCCATATAGTTCAAGCCTGGCTCGAAGAGATTTTCATATTTTTTGACCATTGAAGAATGTGTTAAAGGGAAAAAGATTTACAACTTATGAAGAAATCATTGATACAGTGCATTGCTGTTGGTTACAGAAACAACCAAAAAACATTTTTTTTTCTCTTTTAGATAGAATAAGGGAAAAAAAACTTGTGAAATGTTGAGAAAAGTGGGTTGAAGTCCAGGGTAGTCCATGTAGAAAAATAATGTCTATTTCAGTTTTCTGTCATTAGGAGAAATATAAATTACCTCAAATGTAATTTTATTTTTTGACTCTACCTCGTATAATTTCGATTACATGTTTCTAAATAATAAATAATTCAAAATAATTTGATTTACAAGTTTACTAAAGCAATAAATTTTAAAAATTTGATAATTTTAAACAGCAGTATATCCTAAAAGATGCACATGAACTCGAAAAGTGTTTGCAAATAATTCATATCAGTATTAAAGTGTATGTTTTAAGTGATGTTTTGCAATAATTTATGAATGTTCGATTTTTTAATTCATAACTCATTCTACACTAACTTCTGTTAATAAATTTTGATCAGTTTCTAAGTATTTATCTTTGATTTCAGTATTCGAATATAAGAATAATTAAATGAGTGTATTTTCTTAGTATATTTAATTTTGAGTGCTAAATATTTTTTTATCCATACATTTACTCTCTTATATTAGCATAAGCTCATTTAAATCCTAACATATTTAAAATAATTTGCAATTCTTAATTTTATTTTTTTTTAAAAATCCACCATAGTTTAATATCAGCACTTAAGAACTGATAACTCGTACAAGCAGTTATTAGGTACTATAAAAAAATAAACTTTTTCATCAAATCTCAGTTCAAAACACTTGTCATTACTATAAATATTAAAAATAAACCTTAAGAATATAGTAAAAAATAAATTAGTTTTTTTTCTCTCTCTCATCAATGCCCGACAGGTAAAAATTAAAAAAAAAAATTACGAAATAAACGAATAACAAAGACAGCAAGTAAGAAAATGGATGGAAAAAAATGGTTGCCACAAGGGAAAAGAAAGTCTTCCGCAGTAAATGAGAAAGATTCCTGAACAAATTTAAATTAGTTTTTATTGTAAAATCCTTGCAAACCTATTTTAATTATAGGATCGCACGAAAATCCTCGTCACTAATTGGACAGTGGGGAACAGGCGTCGGGTCTTAATAGAACCATCATAATAGCGTGATTTTGAGGAATTGGGAGAAGATCCTTTTGTTTTTGGTTCTCTTCTCTCTTCGCGCAGAATTCCGATTCTCATTAATAGCCTCAGTGAGGAGAAAGATGGTTTGAGGCGGAATTATTCCTTTAAAATGAAACTGAGACACGAGCATAGACTTTCGATGAAGAAACTCAATTTTCACTTTTTTTTAGATTCTCAAACAAGAGTTTCTCATATTTATTAATGTGTCATAAATGCTAAAATGCAAATCATTGCTGTTTGATTTTAAGCGATTCAAATATTATCTACGCCACCTCAATACAATTTTGATTAAGATATTGAAAGTAATTTGGCTTTCGTTCAAAATCCATTTGCTTCAGATGTGCAGTCAGTTCGGGAGTCAAAGACATGGGTCATGATAGAGAAATCTATGACACGCTCTCCCGGCTGACGCTACTAAGTGGCAGATGCAATCAATGCAAATCCTGATTTTAAGCGAATCAAAACATTGTCATACACCACTTCAATACATTTTTGACTAAGAAACTATTTTTACGGTAGTTCTGAATCCATTTTCCCCAGATGTGCAGTCAATTTACGAGTCAAAGACATGAGTCATGGCAGAGGAATTTCCGGCATACATTCTCGGCTCACGATACTGTGTGGTACATGCAATTAATGAAAATCAATGTTTCCTGATTTTAAGCGATTCAAAACATCGTCATACACACCTTTAATACAAGTTTGACTAAGATATTGAAATTATTTTTTCGGTAGTTCAAAATCCATTTGCTCCAGATGTGCAGTCAGTTCGGGAATCAAGGACATAGCCCAAGCAGCAAAAGATCGTTGGCCAACCATTGGCCAAGCATCGCCCCACGGAACGAGCGAGATTGGGGCGAGATCGGAGGCGATCTCGCCCCGACATTGGTCATGTCCCCCGGCGGTTCACCGCGCGATGGTCGCCCCGACTTGTTTTCGACGAATTTGCCGACTTGTTATTATCACTGGCGACGTTATACCAAGCATTTCGCGACCTGTTTTATCAATGGGCGACCCAATACCAATCATTTCCCGATGTGTTTTAACAATCGGCGACCCAATACCAATCATTTCCCCATGTGTTTTAACAATCGGCGACCCAATACCAATCATTTCCCCATGTGTTTTAGCAATGGGCGACCCAATACCAATCATTTCCCCCATGTATTTTAGCAATGGGCAACCAAATGCCAATCAATAGGCAATTTATTTCTGAACACTTGCTAGTGTCAAATTGAAATATTAGTTTAATGGTTATTCAATTTTCTCAAACTCTAGAAACTAGTGTCATAATATTTAAAACTATCATACTTTCAAAATTTTGTCAAAAGACTGAAAATACGAGATATTTTGAATAGTTTACTTTTCTTTTTTACCTATTAATAATAGTGTTTGTTGTTTATTTTGATAAATTTAAAATTCCATAAAATACGTGTTTTCGATAAAAATTCATGGAAAATGTCATTCTAACAATTCTTCCAACTTTTTTTTAACTATTATTATAGCATAGATTTTACCACAATCTTAGCCTATAAAATGTTTAAATGACATTTTTTTACTGCTCTTTAAAAAAAATAAACAAATGTTAAAATTATCTGAAGTAATTTTAAATTTGATTCCCTGAACATCTATCTACATATAAGATTTATTTCCTTCATTGATATTTCCTATTTATTTTCATTGTTTAATGCATGGGAAGAAATGTTAACATAATCATAGTTTTAATTATATAATTAATCAGTATGATTTTAACTGATATTAGAAATTTAAAAGCAGATGTATTATATATATTGCCTATATCATTTGTTTTTAAAAGCTATTTTATAAAAATTCGAAACAGAAAAATATACAATTCTTATTAATTTTTTTTTTTTTTTTTTTACTATACACACTTTTATATTGCTTAATGTGAGCAATAAACAAATAATTCCTGAAGAATAATGAATAAAACACAAACTCCTATTTTAACACCCTAAAATTTAATGCATTGGTTAAAAATAGTTTCAAACACTAAATTATATAATTCCTATTATATGTTTCTTCAATAGAAAATATTTTACAAGCACAAATTAATAAGTTACTTCAAATTTCTAATATTTTCATAATTTATGTTTAGTGAGGTTTAGATTCGTAGCAAAATAACAAAATTTGATCAATGTTAAACCCCGAATATTTCACAAATATGTTTCATAAAAATTCCATATACAAAAATGTAACGCTTCTTTCAATTTTACTGATTCTATTTACTATTGATTTTACAAAATTACTTCATGAAGAAATTTTATACCTCATTATAAATTTTAGTGTTAGCTAATGTCCAATAGATAACATTTTACAAGCACAAAATGATAATTTACTTCAAATTTCTAATATTTTTTTTATTATCTATGATTAGTTTGGTTTTATGGCACAAGAATTAAATTTGATCTTTGATTAACATTGAATATTTCTCAAAAATTTCATACACAAAAATGCAGCACTTCTTTCAATTCTACAAAATTCCTCATATTTACTATTAACATGTAAAGTTTCTTCAAGTTGTAGAAATTTTACACATTATAAATGTTAGTGTCGGTTGATGTCCAACATACAACATTTTACAAGCACAAATTAATAATTTACTTCAAATTTCTAATATTTTCTTGATCTATATTTAGTTGTTTGGTTTTGTAGCACAAGAACCAAATTTAATTAATGATTAATACTGAATATTTCACAAAAATTCCATACCCAAACATGGAACACTTCTTCCCATTATAGGAAATTTTATTTACTATTAATTTACAGAGTTACTTCATATTGCATTAATTTTAAACCTCATTATAAATGTTAGTGTTAGCTAATATTCAATAAACAACAATTTACAAGCACAAACTTACTTCTTATTTAATAACTTACTTCAAATTTCTAATATTTTCATAATTTATGTTTAGTGAGGTTTAGATTCGTGTGCAAAATAACCAAATTTGATCTATGATTAACTCTGAATATTTGAAAAATATGTTTCACAAAAATTCCATGCACAAAAATACAACACTTCTTTCACTTATACGAAATCTTATTTATTATTAACTTACAAAGTTACTTTATGGTGTAGAAATTTTATACCTCATTACAAATGTTAGTGTTAGCTAATGTCCAATTGATAACATTTTACAAGCACAAATTAACAATTTACTTCAAATTTCTAATTTTTTTTTAAATCTATGATTAGTTTGGTTTTGTTTCATGGCACAAGAACCAAATTTGATCTATGATTAACTCTGAATATTTCACAAAAACTCCATACCTAAAAATGTAAACACTACTTTCAATTATACAAAATTTCTTTAGACAAATATTTTTTTAATTATTATTTTCCCCTCTTTATTTTTAGGAGAAAAGAAAAACAACTATGCAAAACAATTTATTTACAAAGACCTTCATTAAATAATATTTTAGAAATACAAAGTAAAATAATAATTTACTTGAAATTTTTTACTGAATTTTCTGTAATGACTTATACACCCAAGCAAAATCCTGAAACTATGACTTATAATTTAGAAGAATAATTAATATTGACACAAAGTAATTTATAAAAAATTTATTTAAACTTTATTTATTATGTAATACTTGAAGAGTTTGAAATTTCTAAAAATCCACACACATTTATATAAATATTATATATATGTATAACTGAATCTTCAGCTACATATAAAAAATTATACATTTATTTATACATTTCATTTTTCCTGAACCTAGAAAACAATTATAATAGTAATTGAGATTTCGCTTCATTTAAAAGTACAAATAAAACATTTGTTGACAATTGGAGATGAGTAATTAACAAGTAAAAGTCTTATAGAACTTCATAAGCATAATATTTTTGTTCTGATACTGGACTGTGTAAGCAAACTTTATAATAATGTTTAGAATAATAAAGAAAAAAAAAAACTCAAACTAATGGAAGTAAAATTTATGTTACTGTTTTATGAAATGCGAAATACTTTGAAACTATTCATATAAGAGAACTCAAAAGTGCCTGCATAATCTCAAGTTTTAAATAATTTTTTTTTTTTGAAGTTTAAAATAAATACATTCCGCTAAACTTTTTTTTAGCCTCATGTCAAAATAAAAATAATTACACAAATGTTATTTCAATACCAAAATATAAAAATGTTATTTAATACTTTATTAAACTTCTTTCATAGAAAAATTGTAAAGGAAAAGGAAAATTAACTAAGCTAAATAGAATTAAAATCACTTGAATTGTCAATCTGAAAAAATAATGAGGTTGCCATTAAAAAAATTTATTCAAATTATATAGAAAAATAAAATTTATACAAAACAAAATTTATGCCTTTCTAATTAAGGCAAATAAGTTTTCAGATAAAAAAAAATCAGAAATTAAAATTTACCTACTTGTCATTCAAGCCTATCACATTACAACATTTTGAAGTTTTACTACATTTTTCACGAAAAGACATTACATATTTTGGCACTTAAACACATACATCTGATAAATCCTTGATTTCTTCCACTGCTCTGAGTAATTGCAACTGACCAGAGAGAAATTTTGTGATTTGGAATATCTTCAATTCTAAACAAGTTCTTAGGATATTAAGTGAATTAGGACATATAATTGTCTCGCATATAATTGTTTTAAATTTCCTTCTGATGTTCCAAGTCGGTAGAAACCATACTCCGTCACATTAATTGTAACTTCCAATATTTTGCTCTTTTTTGAAGTCAAGAACAGAAACTTGCACAGTAGTTTCCAAACAAATAGTGGAAATTTTTTTTTTGTTTATATTTATAGATCAATTTTAAAATTTATTTTATATTTAATTGCATTTTCAGTTTTGAAACAAAGGTTGCACAAAATTTTTATTTCATTGAATGAGAGATGTATTTCATATTTTGCCAGGTTGTCATTTGGCATTCTATAGAATGCTTAGAAAATGTAATGTAATTGTTTCATACATTACTGGCTTGTTTTAGGCATTATATACAATGCTTGGGCATTCTATAGAATACTGGATTTCATATTTTGCTGGTAATACATATAAAGAATTATACATATACTTTTCTTCAAGTTCACTCTTCTTTTTTCAGATTTGATGAACCTAAAAAACATATTCCTTAATTAGAATAATGATTGAGCTTTCACTTCTTTTAAAAGTACAAATAAAATATTTGTTGACAATTGGAGATATGTAATTAAGGAGTAAAATAGATATATAGAACTTCATAAGCTTGATAATGTTTTTAATCTGATAATGAACTATATAGGCAAATATTATAATAATGTTTTGGAGAATAGAGAAAAATAATATAAACTAATGGGTGTAAAATTTATGTTACTATTTTATGAAAGGTGAAATAATTATAAACTATTCACATAAGAGTATTCAAATATAACTACATAATTGCAAGTTTTAAAGATTTTTTTTTTTTTTTGAAATTTACAATAAATATATTCTGCTAATCTATTTTTTTAGCCTTATGTCGAAATAAAAATAATAACACAAATGTTATTGCAAAACCAAAACATAAGAACGCAATTTAATATTTTTTTAAAAACTTTTTTCATTAGAAATTGTTGTTAACAAAAGGAAAAGCATTGTAAATGAAATGGAAAAATATCTGCAATAATTTAAGAACAGACACACAAAAAAAAAGATAGGAAATAAAATCACTTGAAAAGAATACAAACAAGAAAAGAAATGATAATCGTCGCTTACGCCTAACGCTAATAATATCACGTGCAACTCCATGTTAACCACTAGTTCGAACGGCTTCAACAAAAATAATCTTTTTTATTCACTATTTAGAATAAATAATATATTATTTACAAATATATAATAATAAAAACTTTACACTTACCAAGTTTCTTGAAATGACAGTATGCGTTGCTGGTTGAATTTCAAAATCCAATACACGCCAGGTGATTCATGGGAAATTTCTAAAATATGTTCGCATAGCGCCACCTAGGAAAAGCAACTTTCCCGACATCGAGGCGACTATGGGCCGATTGCTTTGAGCCGGTCTTTTTCACTAAGTCGCCGTAGGAGTTCGCCCCGATGAAAAAGCGATCTTCAGAGGCGACAGAAAAAAATATGGTCAAAATCCGATGTCGCGCCAATGCAAAGGTGACATTGGCAAAATACGGGCGGCGTATATCAGATGGCTGCGATGCTTGGCCAATCGTTTAGCGACTTCTCTTGCTGCTTGGGAGGCCATAATAGAGGAATCTATGACAATGCAAATCCTGATTTTAAGCGAATCAAAACATTGTCGTACACCACTTCAATACATTTTTGACTAAGAAATTATTTTTACGGTAGTTCTGAATCAATTTTACATAGATTTGCAGTCAATTTACGAGTCAAAGACATGAGTCATGACAGAGGAATTTGAGGGATGCATTCTCGGCTCACGCTGCTGTGGGGCACATGCAATCAATGCAAATCAATGTTTCCTGATTTTAAGCGATTCAAAGCATTGTCATACACCACTTCAATACATTTTTGACTAAGAAATTATTTTTACGGTAGTTCTGAATCAATTTTACATAGATTTGCAGTCAATTTACGAGTCAAAGACATGAGTCATGACAGAGGAATTTGAGGGATGCATTCTCGGCTCACGCTGCTGTGGGGCACATGCAATCAATACAAATAATGTTTCCTGATTTTAAGCGATTCAAAGCATTGTCATACACCACTTCAATACATTTTTGACTAAGAAATTATTTTTACGGTAGTTCTGAATCAATTTTACATAGATTTGCAGTCAATTTACGAGTCAAAGACATGAGTCATGACAGAGGAATTTGAGGGATGCATTCTCGGCTCACGCTGCTGTGGGGCACATGCAATCAATACAAATCAATGTTTCCTGATTTTAAGCGATTCAAAACTTCGTCATGCACACCTTTAATACAAGTTTGACTAAGATATTGAAATTATTTTTTTGGTAGTCCAAAATCCATTTGCTCCAGATGTGCAGTCAGTTCGGGAATCAAGGACATGGGCCATAATAGAGGAATCTATGACAATGCAAATCCTGATTTTAAGCGAATCAAAACATTGTCGTACACCACTTCAATACATTTTTGACTAAGAAATTATTTTTACGGTAGTTCTGAATCAATTTTACATAGATTTGCAGTCAATTTACGAGTCAAAGACCTGAGTCATGACAGAGGAATTTGAGGGATGCATTCTCGGCTCACGCTGCTGTGGGGCACATGCAATCAATACAAATCAATGTTTCCTGATTTTAAGCGATTCAAAACTTCGTCATGCACACCTTTAATACAAGTTTGACTAAGATATTGAAATTATTTTTTCGGTAGTCCAAAATCCATTTGCTCCAGATGTGCAGTCAGTTCGGGAATCAAGGACATGGGCCATAATAGAGGAATCTATGACAATGCAAATCCTGATTTTAAGCGAATCAAAACATTGTCATACACCACTTCAATACATTTTTGACTAAGAAATTATTTTTACGGTAGTTCTGAATCAATTTTATATAGATTTGCAGTCAATTTACGAGTCAAAGGCATGAGTCATGACAGAGGAATTTGAGGCATGCATTCTCGGCTCACGCTGCTGTGGGGAACATGCAATCAATGCAAATAAATGTTTCCTGATTTTAAGCGATTCAAAGCATCGTCATACACCACTTCAATACAATTTTCACCAAGGTATTGAAATTTTTTTTTGCGGTAGTTCTAAATCCGTTTGCTCCAGGTGTGCAGTGAGTTCGCGTGTCAAGTATATGAGTAATGACAGAGGAATTTGTGACTTGCTGTCTCGATTAACGCGACTTTCTGGCGTATATCGCTATAGCAGAAAATGCTCAACAATATCATTGCAATATCTTCACACTATTTTCCAGCATTCAGAATATCGAACAAAATTGTGAATATATCGTACAATATCTTACACTAATAGGATAAGTGGAATTATTGAAAATTATATCTTGGTTATTTCAAATTAATGAGATGAAGTAGCATTTAGAATTTGCTTTCTGGAAATCATTCGATGAAAATTAGACAATATTTATGAATCCTTCCCAAAGAAACAAGGGAAACCTCCAACAGCCAGCCCAATCATATCGTTCTATCAATTTTGGCATAATGCGGATTAAGATTTTATTTATTGTGATTCAGAATATAGAAATAATAATCTTTTCCCTCCAATTCATCATCTTGAACTATGCTATGCAGAGTAAATTTATACATAACTTTGAGAACAGGGTAAATCTCCAGCAATGACAATTCTCAGTTATAGCTCGTATTGTTTTACCAGTTTCGGTATAATGTTGATTAAGATTTCATGAAATAGAGAAATAAAGTCTGCTTTCTACTTTTGATTCATATTCTTCAATCAAGTCATGCTTTTATCCAGAGTACTACTGTTTTTAATCTATGAGATGAATGCGAACAACTGGCAAACAGAGATCAATTAATAATCAAAAAATGAACTAAAAATCAAATGTTCAAAAACTGTAGAAACATTAGGTATAGATATAATGAATTAGAGAGAAAATTACATCTGTGGCAAAACAATATTCTTCTTAGTAAACATTGTTTTATCTCAGATCATAAATGGCTTTTCATGATCTTATTATTTCTCTCTTCATCATAAAAATCTTCTGTGACATTTATTTTATAGGCTTTAATTTTCTCTGAAGTCTGGTGCTACCTGAAATTTCTACTTTCGAATATATGTTTCTTTAAGATACATGATGAATCTTTAGTTTCCTTGGTAAAACCGATCCCTTCTATTTTTCTTAATGTAATTATTAATCTTTAAAAAGGTTTGAGATAAGATTTGATTAGTTAAATTAACCCTTTAGCATATATTATGTAAATTTTAATTTTAAATCTGCTATGAAGTGTAATTATTAAGTAATTTAAAATGCAAAAATCAATTAAAAAGCGCTTTAATATCTTAAATGCCCTTGTATTACATCGAAATTAAGATAATAATGAATATCCAAATTTTAGGTCAAGGGGTTAATGCTCATTTTGAAGTCACAGAACTGCAGGGGAAAGTCGTCATATGACGAAATAAATTATATTGTACTCTCTTTATACAATATGAATGAGATCAGTTTTATTAATGATATCGGATGTTACGCAAATCAAGTCCATTTACAAGGTAAAACTCCATGAATGATTCATTCTCAGCCTTTCGATTTCAAAACAAGAAGGATGTCACTAAAAATCCAAGAAAATAACTAAATTAATTAAGTATAATATTTAGATTCACAGAAATTTATTATTAACGTCATTTATTGAAGCACTTGATTAAATGAAGGCCCATTACTTATACGAACAAAATTCAAGTTATTTCTTCAATAACTTTCCTTTCTTACTTTCATCTTTCAACACATTGACTGCCAAGAGTATTTTGAAGAAATATACAATTTACGATGTGATTGGAAGTTAAAATGTGGAAGATGAACTATACAACTAACGATAATGCTTCTGAAACACGGCATCCTCTGTATACAAACTGTCATTATCTTGAGACGAATCATCTGAAGAAATTTTCGTGAGTCTTCATTATCATTTGAAAATATTTAATTATTCAGCTTTAGAATACACTTGGGACAAAGATTTTTTTCTACCATAAAGGTATTTGCTTTCAAGTATTCGGAATATGCGAAGAGAAAATATTATAATCATCAAGACATACGAACTCGAGATTTCCGTATACATCTACGTTTCAGACCTAATAGCTTTCCTAGAATTACACCTATTTGTTTATGGATATGATGACTCAAAAATGAGTCAGCTAAACGGAAGTAATTCAGTATATGATCATAACATTAAATTTGCAGATTTCTATCAAATTTTGAGCGAAATCAGTATATGATCTTTAAATCAAATTTGTAGATTTCTAGAAGAATTTGTAGATTTCTGTTAGAAATTTTGAACGAAATCAGTATATGATCTTTACATCAAATTTGTAGATTTCTGTCAAATTTTGAACAAAATCCATTTACAGAAAGATTGGCTGTTCGAATATAAGTGAACTCGATGGCTATAAAATGCAAACAACTAGGTAGATGAAATTTCGCACATAGGTATAGCATATAAAATTAAATGATTAAGAAATTTGATTCAAATCTGTTGAGCATTTGATTTTAGGTCTGTCTATGTTCATGCATGTTAAACGCAATGAAATTTGATTTGTTATCATGTGATCACAATTGCAGTTTTGCGTCAAATTTTGGTGTTAAATGGCCAGAAAAAAATACATCAAAAATACATATTCACATGCTAGATTTAATAGAAACAACAATGGTAGAACAAATAACAACTAACAAATAAAAATTGCGAAGTAAATTTCAACTTTGTTTTACAAACTAAATGCCCTCAAGTATGGACAATGCAATCGGCCTTTGTAAAATACTAATTAGTTCCTGATTGCAATAAATCGCCAAAATAATAATTCATACTGATTAACAGCCCAAGTTACAAAAGGGAATTAATTAATTTAACCAGAAGTTTTATTTCTTTGACTGGCAAATTCTGGCTTGTTAGAATTTTGGTTGAATATGACTAGAATTTTCCAATAATAGAAAATTCAAGGTGATATCTACAAGAAGCTAGAAACTATTTCGAACGTATTTGAATATATATAGCAGTCACAGTAACCTGCAGGAATGATCTCCTTAAAACATTTTTACTATCCCCTTCCCCTGCACAATATACTGTAAACTTTAAGGAAGGTCGAGAACGCAATGCAATAGCACTCGCGTACAATAGTTACGAAATAGTAATCTTTGGCGTGAATTTAGCATGTGAACCTTGGCGAGTTTTTTTTGCGATTAATCTTTAGCATGTGGTTAAGAATATCCGAAAATCGAATTAGCGCTTTTAATTCGTTTCGCTTCGTAACGAATAAAAGAACAAAAATTTTATTCTGTTCGAAATGAACAGAATTACAATTTTACTCTCACATTTACATACCAAATTTGATAAATTTAAGTCACTGTGTTTTTGAATTATGGTATTTGCATCTTTCTGAGTGTATGAATTTTATCGACAGACGTTTAACACCTTGCTGGTATAAGCTCAAAATTTGTTTAGTATCTACACTATAGATGTTAGATCTGTGAACCGAATTTTCATCTAGCACCCTTCGTTTTGTAATTATCATGTTAACTTACATTCGAACAGCCGGAAAGATAGATATACCCTGAATATATTTTGCTAAAAATTTGCTTTAAAGACGAGATGCCAAATTTCATCCGTCTCTTTGAAATTCTGTTTTTAAGTTGTTATTATCACAGAGAGAAGAACAGATATATACAGAATTTACCATTCCATAATTTCAGTCCGTTCAAAATTTGATATAAATTCACAATCATGCTTTCATATCTATACATATAAATTTCATTTATCTAGCTCAAGGCATTTTTGAGTTATCGCGTTCACAGGCAAATAGACATAATTCCAGAGATGTATTTATTGGATCCAGAAAGGTCTGAAAAGTGGGTTTTCGTCAAACTTTCTCGAGTCGGAATTTTTTTACTTTTTCTATATATTACTATTTTACTATTACTATTTTTTAGCTATATAGTAAACCTAATGATGTACAAGAATGAAAAGAAATTAATGGTTGCAAGATTATTTATCATTTTCACAATTAAGTATTTCGTAATTTCGTCACATTGTTGAATGTTTTAATTCGACCTAAAAATTTTGATTAAAAATGTAACACTCAAATTCTTTTCTGACATATAAAGAAGAATTTGTAGAACGGAGTCTGTGTTGTGATTTATAGCACGTTTCAAGTCCGTTGACATTTATCTGTCAGAGATTTAAGCCGAATGAACGTCTCTTGTTTTTTCAACAGCACCAACTAGTACGACTCAGCTACTCAAGAGTCACAACCCTTTTTACGGGGCGAACTTCATTCATGCATTTCATTTACTCATCCACAGATCATAATTTAGACTTGAATCAGAACCTTTGAACCAATACCCCCCGTGGTATTACTCTCGACATGGAGGACTTCGTGACTACGACAGATCCATACGCGCGCCAACCACCACACACACGGAGAGTCTTTGGACCTCAGGGTTAGACCTCACAACCTCAGGGACGAGAGCCCAACGCCCTATCAACCAGGCTATCCCGGCCTTTAGAGTGGAGTCTTGCTCTGTTTAACACGTATGCATTTAATATAATTATCATAAAATTGCAATTCGAGGGCATCATCAATTATAATCTTTCTTCAACTTATAATTCATTCACATCATTTCTATTTTCCAGTACACAAAATATAAAAAAATGTAATGAAATCGTCAAAAATATTCGAACTCGAGATTTCGATGAAACTCAGCGTTTTATGAATCTCCCAGTTCGAAAAATACAAATTTGGCTTCATATTTTCATGTCTAAATGTGACCAAGATAACGCAAAAACTCTTTGGGATAAACTGATGAAATTTTGTACATGAACCTTACACCAAATTTGTAAAATTTTCAAATTCTGAGCTAGATCCGCTTACAGGAAGTCTGTCTGTACGCCTGTCTGAAAATAAGTTAATACGATTATTTCAAAATGAAGATATATATATATTGTTTGAACAGCTTTAGCTCTTAAATTTAGATATCTATCAAATTTAGAAATAAATACCTGAAGGTAATGATTTATTATTCGCCTGTATATTCCCGAATACGCGAATATGATTACTGAAAAACATAATAATGAAATATATAAAATTTGATATATTATTTTATGATTAGAATTATAGTTCTGTGACAGAGTTTAGTTTCAACAGGTTGGAAACAACTTATCTAAAACAGAATTTAGATTTCCGGGTACCTATTATTAAATGCCAGTGATTAATCTCCAAAAATACTATGCAGAGTAATACGATCGATTCAGTAAAAATGCTTAATTCACGTTAAAGATCAATATTTTGAAACTATTACTTGCCAATGCCATTCAAGGTATTCGCAGTCTTACACAAGGTCCACAATTTTATGTTACGGGAAGGGGGATAGTACCATTATTAGAGAGCATACGAGAACGTTTTGGAGAGACACTGCCACTGGTTTTAATTTCGTTTTGAAAAGTATTTTGGTTATAAATTTATCTACAATAACAAGAAAACGTTGCTTTCCAAGTTCACTCGTTCTGGCCTCTAGTTTGCTCTGTAGGAGATAAAGCTCCTTAAAATATTTTAGCGTACTTTCATTCACATAAATTCTCATTTTTAAGCAACACAAGGGCTACTTTTGTATGAACATTGTAATTTTGAGCTCTGATTAGAAACCCTGATCGATACCTAAGCTGGATCCTACTTCCCAAATTTCTACACCACTTCATCAAGCCTTTTAACTTACCTCAGATTTAACTTGCAATATACCCTTTTAAGTTGCTGATCTTCGGTTTCATTAGATATCGAACCAACGTTATTATGATCTTGAAACTCAAACTCTGACACATGACCTCTTTGAGTGAACGCTCTTTGATAAAAAAAATAACATTATCAAGAGAGATTAATTGAAAATAGTAATTATCCTTAGCAAATTCGATTCATGTTGGATTAAATGATATATTGGTCATCTTGAACTGAAATTGTCTATGAGATTTTAGTATAATGAAATAGCTTTTAAATTCACTGCAATTGGTATGCGTATTTACTAAGTAGCACTTCTATGTAATAATGTGAAATTTAAAGGAACAATGTTCTATAATATTATTTTACAATATTGAATAATGTAAATTACAGATATTATTTCTCAATACTAAGTTCCAGCATTGTACAATAGAGTTCTAATATTGCGCAAATTAGTTTCCTTCCTGTCGTGGTTTCCAATGTTACAAATATTTCCAAAATTTAATCTAACAATCTATTAGAGTAATATAATAAAATTATTCTTTATTTTCTTATAGCATTTTTTAGTTATTTTTAAGCTATCTACAGATACACGTTGTACGAATAAAGGATGTGAGAAATTGATATTGATTATGATGTAAAACACCAAGTATGAAGGATTATAACGAAAAAAGTTGAATTATTGGGTTTCCGCGAATTCTTGCAAAAAGTGAGTTATTTCAATTTTAAAAGTCTTCTAAGTTACAGTGATAGTTTATTAAAAATAAAATGTTAAGACATAGGAAGGTTTGATTCATTTGGAGAATACTTGTTGCACAAGTATATCAATAACAAATATCACATTCAGTTTCGCACAACTGCAGACATGAGATTATAATTATTCTTCCTTTGGACTTAATTTAATAAAATTCATCTCCTTTACTCACTTTCAGGAATCACAACGAAATTTCTTTCAATTGAATTCTTGATTGTTACGAATAATTCTTAGCCTTAGAAAACACGAGAAATTAATTCAATGCTGTCTTAATTTCTTAAGACATTCCGCCAATACTCTTACGAAAAACGATTCAGATTTAAAGCAATTCGAATTAATTTAATAAATTCTAAAAGTGATATGATGTTCATTTGAATCAGGTTGTTTAAACTCATCTAAAACTTTAAGATTTTTAATAATGCTTGATATGCGAAATAATGGATGGACGTAAGAGGAGATATAAAGGAAAATATACCTAGAATCATTTCTTTTTTTATCAAGAAGATTTTGAGGAAAAGAAAAAAAGAGAGAAGATGTTTTACCTTCTTTTTGAGTTTCTAAAAGATAAATTCTTTGATCAACCTTGATGACATGTGGAGTGACTATTTCTACTTTCTCTTATCACCAGTACCAGACTACGTATTGCATATTTAAATAAAAGCCAAATAAGCGAAACAAGTGATTAGAGAAAGGATAGATTAGCTCATCTGCAATTTTTTATGGGTTCATCGCATATTCTTCAAACACATTTTTAAAAAAACAACATTATAAAACTAAAACTCCTGCTGTTTCTTAACTTTTCATTCCCATAAAGCGTTTACTTTTGCAATTCATTTCCTGCAAAAACACTTAAAAAACATCACCTCACTCTTCCTGCAAACGGCGCAACTTCCCAAATATTACATTTTATCTTTTAGCAGACCTTGAAAAGTGAATAAGAGAGTAATTTGTTTTGTTTGGAAGGTAATTATCGTCGGAGCATTTTTATGAGGATATTAAGCCTCTACTTATCCGAAAAGGGTGGTAAAAAATATCTTTTCTCTGGGATTTTTTTCCGCCCTTTCCGATTCTTTTCACTTTCTTCCCCTTCGGAGACACCCTTTAATCGTTTTGTTGAAAGTGATACTGTTAATTTTTTTTTCTCTCCCTCAGTTCATTTAGACAGGCTAGAAAAATCTTTTTAATCAAATTCGTCGATTTTCTTGGAGCTGGGGGGGGGGGAATAGAAGTTGTGACATTATTTTTATGGCACCCTAAGAAGTACATTGGTAGGAAACTCGATAACATTGTATTTTAAAGCGTTTCCTCTTTGTTTGACATTCAGCTGTACCTCTGTCGTTAAAGTTGATTGTTTTTTTTAAAGAGGAGAGGATGATTTATAAACTGATATTCGGTGGATAGGTGCAGGGTTTTATGTTTTTCCAGGCTGTGCTGTTGATTTGATTTTCATATTTCTTTTGATGTTTCGCATTTACAGATAAATATATCCATTGATTGGACATATTTGTGAGCTGTAAGTTCTCAACACAGTAGGCATCTCTATCTCTACTAATATAAAGTTAAATGTATGTGGGTGCGTTGGTCTGCGTGTGGGGTTCCACATTCCGGAAAATTTCACCAACAGATGAAAAATTTTGTACAAATACAAATTAGACAAAAGATATGGGAATTTTGAAGGTATTTTTTCTAATGTTAACTAAAATTTCAATTAATTAAAAAGTAATTGCTGTATTGTTTTTCACTGAATTTCGACAATTTTCATATATATATATATATATATATATATATATATATATATATATATATATATATATATATATATATATATAATTCTTAGCAATTTATTGTTTTTAGATTAATTTGTTGGAATGAAATTCAACAATAAAACATTAATGATTTTATCAAATATAATCAATTGAAGTTACGAGAAAGAACTTATAATTAGAAGATGATATCAGATTTTAGAGGCATTATGATATCATGGGACTCGACTCCATTAGGGATGCTCATTTTTGCATAATAAATATAATCAATGGAAGACTATAAAAATAATATAACAATAAAATCTATCATAATTTTATGCTTGCAATTACTTGCATAGAGAATTATGAACATATAGTTAGATTAAATAAAATCAATAAAAATTAGATACAATCAATATCTTGGCAGATCAGCTAGACGATAAAGGCGAGTAGTTTAAAGAATCATTTAATGTTGTTCATGACTTGATTGTTTGATTGATAAAATAAATAAAAATTAAATACAATCAATATCTCGACAGATCAGCTAGACGATAAAGGCGGGTAGTTTAAAGAATCATTTAATGTTGTTCCTGATTTGATTGTTTTTTTCTGTTGTCATAATATTATTACTAGAACATCGGTATATTTCTTGTCATTAATTCTCTTTCAGGTAATACCAGTTGATTCACAATATTATGAAAAAAATGTATGAATTGAACGTATGAGTGTTCGAGTAAGATAGGTACGAGTGTATTAGTTACGAGAAAAATATGAGAGTTCTGCTTTTGATTTTCTCGACTTTTTTCATGACCTGGTATGTTTCATGTTTAGATTAGTAGCAAATATCGAAAATCTGTATCGTCCAACTGCGTTAAAAATACATAATTAAATCTAAAAAAATCGAAGAAGAAATTCCATCAATTTAGTTCATTTAACAAGCAAAAATTTACTATCGGTTATAGACAGGAGGATATATATGAAAATCTAGGGATAAAATTTTTTAATAATTATACTATTTTTTTTTCTTTTTATGTTAGAAAATAGAAAATAGGGATTTAAATATTGATCAGAAGTATTTATACTTGATCAGAGGTATTAATTGCTAAAATGGCAATTTGATTCTGAAGTTACTTTTCCCCCCCAAGGACAGATATTTCCTGGTCATCAAATTTCCGTTCAAAATTTTTGTTTTCAAATTTTGTAGAAAGTCAAGAGGATAATAAATACAAAAAAATTTCTTATTGACAACATAATTACTGCTATATATGTGTATATAGGAGTACGTGATATGTGAGTAAGGACTTATGGATCAGTCGAGAAGGTACAGTCGAAAAGGGAGAAAGCACTTTCCTTGCAAAATTCATATTTTAAGAGGATATTTCAAGAATTTCCCTATCTCGTAACCACAATCCAAAACTCAGATAAGAATTTTAAAAAATTGAAATTCAGATTTTGTTTTGTAGTTTCTTAAAATAATCGTAATAATCACCAATCAATCATCAATAACCAAAATAATCATAATCAGAAAATACTCTTTTTCTCAGAAATAGAAGCCATATAGAAGATATATCACCGTAAAATAATGTTGCAATTTCTGATGACTGAAAGATATGAGTTAAAAGATTCTGATTCTTATAAATATAATTTTTGATTCTGAATTCGATAAATAATAACGGCTAAAGGCAATTTTGTGATGTTATTAACTGATTTTTGATATTTTTTTACGTAATTCAGGGGAAAAGAAAGCTAATGATAGGTCTTGATATATGTGTAAGGAAGAGAAAAAAAATAAAGATTCTTTCTTAGAAATCGCTATGGCAGCATTGCATACATTCCTAAATAATCAACTGAAAATATTCAAAAAGAAATCTTAAATAGTTAGATGTTCTTGAATTATGAGTATCTGCAACTTCTTTCAAACATTTTTACCTTTATTAAAATATATGTCCAAGCAATAATAACCTTTGATCTCTCAATCACTTCCCTTTCTAATTATCAAATCAATTTTAAATACCATCGATCTATTTCAACCATTTAACATGCTTTCTCATTAATCAATCTCGTCCCGATAATCTGGACATCTCTATAGATGAACAGAATTCAGCCACACAATATCCTTTCACCAGAAACCACCCAAACCGGAACATCATCCAAACAACGACGATCAGCTTATTTCCACCGGACCTTTCCCTAAGAGAGGTCCCACATCACAAGCTCAATTTCGCAAAACTCAACAAGCTGACCCGCTTTTGAGCGTTGTCTTCCATTCCAATATAAAAGCTTAAACCACCTTGCACCTTCTCCCCTCCCACAAAGGAGCTTCTTCAACCCCCTTCCTTTGCAATCGATGCTCCAATATTCTAGTCCAGCGAGAAATTCCCACAAAGGTGAACTTAATCCAGATCTTTCTGTCCTCCCCTTCCACCCTCTTTACATACCTTCCCCTCCCCGTCACCTCTAGAAACGTGCATACCATCGAAACGATGGCATTTTCTCATTCGTCAGGAAGCCAATAGTCGAAAATTCGAGGAGGCCTCGGTAAGTCCGTGTTTTAGAGCAGATAATGCCCTAATTTATTCAGAGGATTGTAACGATAGGGGTTTATGCCCGACGCCAGTTGGTGAAATTGCCCCGTCGATAGTTCGCAGGTAAGGATATTGAGTTATGCTAATGAGTGCGAAACTCGATCGTCGATTTATAGCCGCTTTCGCCTGTCGTCGCCCAAGACACAGGTGTGCATCAGTTGGCGCAGGGTATCTATCTGCCCGAGATTTGTTATCGGCCGGGTAAGAGGTAGCATTATGCGGCCCAAGACGAGCAAAGGTGAGAGATCACGTGCTTGCTGGGAGTTGAATTGAGTAGATGTAGGGTTTCTTTGAAGGAAAAAAAAATATATAGATATGCAGTAGTTTAGAGTTTTTAATTTTTGACTTAAGGTCTAAAAAAGACAATTATTAGACAATTAGGAATTTTGAATTTTTTATCAATGAAATTATTTCCATATATGGAACATACTTTCCAAGGCAATGCATGGCATTTTTACTTTTTGCGAATTAAATTTTTTTTCCATGTATGGAAAAAACTTTCTTAAAAAGTAAAAACATGAATTTTTTACTTTTTATCAATTAAATTGCTTCCATATACAGAATATACTTTCCTAAACTATGGATTGAGCTTTTCCTTTTTAACAATTAAATTATTTCCATATATGGAATAGATTTTCGAATGCAGTTCAGGAAATTTTTATTTTTTATTGATTAAATTAGTTTTATATATGGAACAAACTTTCTTAAGAAGTGCATGAAATTTTTGCTTTTCATTAATTAAATTTTTTGCATATATGGAACGGACTTTCTAAAGCAATGCATGAAGTTTTTACTTTTTATCGATTAAATTATTTCTACTTATGGAATAGACTTTCCAAAACCATGGATGAAATTTTAATTTTTATCAATAAAATTATTTCTATGTATAGTACAAACTTTCCTAGGCTAGTAAGTATTAATCACTCGCCATTTCTTTTCGGATTCAAAAGTATTTTTAGACCTCATTTATGAACAAAAATGTTTCTCTATTCTATGCAAATAGAAAAGCATGGAAACGAAAAAAAGAATTAATTTACTACGCCCAAAAACTATTTATACAGTTATTTAGGTGATTTTGAAATTTTAATTCAATGTTTAAAATCAAGATGGCTATTTTTAATTATTAGAGGAATTCGATAGAAGCCTTCTCTTTCAGTGAAAACACAATCCAATTTGAAGTTATGGTCCATAGGTTAATAAATTTTATTCGTATACCAAGAATATAAAAAACAGCTCAATAAAAAAAATCACACAAAAGTTTACTAGGGAATTCGAATTTAATTTGTCCTAAATATGGATATATATCACTTTTACCATAGCAGCATAAAAGGGAAATGAGAGAGAAATTAGATAAGATAAAAAGAAAAATAAGAGATGGAGATTATTTTAAATATTTTTTGAACAAAAACACTTACACCATGTAATATTCTATCTGAATAGGAATTTGTTTAAAGTTTTACATTGTGTTCATTCAATAATCAAATCACCCTTCAGAATTCATAATTACAAGGAAACAAAGTATTAACGCTGCATTATCAGCTAAATAATATTACCTTTAGTTTTTAAGAAGATATTGAACAGAAATTTATTTATTTAGAATTTTCAATTCTGTTTATTTGACAAAATAAACAGAATTAATAAATATTAAAGTTGAAGGACAAAAATTTGAAATGCAAATGAATGCTAATTTTCTAGAAATAAGCGATTTTTGATGCAGCTTTGAAGAGGTAAACAACTATTTTTAAAATTAAATTCATATAAATTTTACAAATACAGTACCAATTTTGTTAATGAAATCAAAAGTATGAATCAACAAATAAGATTTTTTTGGTAATAATGAGGTAAGAAAAAAAAATATTAAGAAATTTTATAATCGTTTCATCAATTTAGGAAATAAACAAATTGTTGTTAAATCTCTCATAATTATGAATAAATATTTGTCAAAATAATATGATTATAATATTTCCTTTTTCCATACTTCATATTCGAGAATGCAAATGTTTAATAAGCAAATGCAAATTTTCATTTGATGCTGCAGATTTTATGCAGGCATATCTGGTGAAAATATTTCGGATTATACTTTCTCCCTATTTAACAATACTCCCCCCCCCCCATTCCACTTTTTTCTTCCCTAATGAGTTATGTAGATATTTGTTATCGTTAAAATCATTTTGTTAAATCTTTTTAAAAGTCATCATAATCAGAAAAAGTTAAAAAGTTTTAGAATAAATAACACTGATTATAAAATTAAATTCTAGAAGTCTAGAAAAAGTTAAATAAGACCTAAAAGTTTGAATTTTTTAGATAGCTGGAGAATGAAGTTAAAAATATCTATTTGAATCAAGAATTCTGCAATAAAAAATTATTTTTCTTTTAAAGAAATTGATAGTTAAATAGTCTGGTCTGTGTAAGTCATTCATTTTCGTCTTCTTCTATTTACAATACACACTTAATGCGATACATATGGCAAACTAGATATATAGTTTAAATTTCTTTAAACGACTAACATATATAAAGACACCACACACACACACACACACACACACACACACACACACACACACACACACACACACACAAACACACACACACACACACACACACATATATATATATACACACACACAGAATAGAATCTGGAGATAGGTAAAACTATCTATAAACTGATTGAAAAAGCACACATACAAGAATGGAGACTTCATAGTGTCTGTATGCACGTGTATGAAGCATAAACACTGACATGGCATCCTAAAGAGTTAAAATGAAAAAAATACAGAAATCTTGTAGAATATTTATATCACGAGTATGTATATTGTATTATTGCATTATGTAGGTATATTTGCATCAACAATTTTAGATAAATAAATTAGAACAAGAGTTCAAATGTCATGACGTCTCACTAAAAGCGAAAGATCTGAAGTTTCACAGTAACGAAAATATACTTTTCATCTTTTATGAGAAATGTTGTATGTGGAGAGGGGTGGCATTTTAGGTCTTGCCATGGGTCCAAGCTCGGGTTCCAACAACTCTTAAAAAGCGAACCTTAAGATAGTCTCTATAATCAGCTCTCAAAAATCTTATTTATGTAATTGATTAGTATTGTTAGAATCTATAATTATATACATCATATCTTATAGAAAATGACGGAGGTGATGACTTTTAGAAATTTAATACTAAGACCAAAAAGGTAAAGATTTAGTATGCGTCACATTTCACTCCCAACAAAACAAAATGCCCCAAGGTTCCCTTGCCGAAATAAAAAAGCTATACCTTCACAATATCGCTGGCCATTAAAATATATGAGAAAATATAAGTCAACACTCCAAAGTCACATTTTCTCTCCAATAAACAGTTTCTTACACGCCAAAGCCCAGAAAGCAATATACTCCGACTTTAACTTTTTCTCGCCTTAACTCAGCCGAACTTCGAAACTAAAATCATTTCAGGGAGTGGGCAACAACAACAGAAAAAAAGAAATTCGAAAAGAGTGCGCACCTCTGCCATATGGTAATGCGACGAAATAAAATATCGCCAGAAAGTGGCCTAGAATGAAATATCAAATAGGGGTTAACTCTATTCCAGAACAGGAGAGAAATCTCGAACTGATTTTTTATGTACATTCCATTGTCACCCTTCCGCGACCCCTCCACCTTAACTTTACATTATTCAAAGTCAAAGAATTCGGGATGAGATGAAAGGTGGAGCAAGTCCCCCGATGAATGATTTTAAAGACGTTTTATTCATAAAGCTTTTTACCGAAACTTGCTGTGTATCAAAACTTTCTTGGCAGGTTTCGCATAAATGGATGACAAAAATGTTGTCAACACCGTACTTCAATGCATATAATAGAAAGAGCTGAAATTATTTTACTGGCTTTTGGAATTCATACCAGTTTTTTTTTTCGTCATGGTTTATTAAAAAGACATTGAGCAACCACAAAGATTTTAATCATGGCTGAAGTCGTTTTGATTTTCTTTTTGTAGTTTCTTTTAACTTTAGAGTAAAGGTTCGGATGGATGCTCAAACGATATTTTTTTATGAATGACTGGGAAATGTGGTATCAGATGCCTGAATAATTTTATTCGGAATTCAAAACGGAGTGCCTTCATTTGAAATATATAGGAGTAATTACTTGGGTTCTGCCTTACTTTTCATTTTTAAGTTTTGGAGAAGTTCATTGGTTTAAAAAAGAAAAGGGAAGTATTATGTTTAGAAACGTTAAGAAACTTTATAAAGCCGAAATTTTTATTATTACAAATAAGTGTAAGCGCAGAGCTATACAAATTCTACACCAGGAGAATCCAATTCATTCTTCATGCAATCGAAAAGAGTTGTCATTAAAATTGTTCACGATGTTTATATATCCCAGTGACTAAACTCACATATATATCTTTTTGCAACCTTTTTAATTCATCAAGGTTGAACAAAAGTACAGGAATTTAACAATTTAGAGGTTGTTCCAAAAGATATTGTCTTGATATTCAAATCTGCTCATATGTTGTGTTAAGAGCAAAATCAACCCATAAGAGCTCGTCTGAAAATCAATCCTTAGAATTGATCTTGTTCTTAATGAGTGATCCCATTTAGCCAGATTTGGCTGATGCCAAATTTTGTTATAGTAGGTTACCTGATAATAGATGATGAAACTGAGAATACAACAATATGTATTCGAACAATGGATAAGTAGTTCCAACTCCTACTCCTACTTCTGAGCAAGATGAATCCTAAAGAATAGTCTGATTTAGTATTTTTTTTAGTTATATTAACGTTTTAAGCAACACTAGGGCTATTTTGGGACGGACCTCGTAATTTGAACCGTGGTCAGATGACGATGACGACACCTGAGCTGGCACCCCCCTCTCCACACCAGCGGGAGGACGTTTGGCCCTGACGGATTTAACGTGCAACAGACTCCCTACACGTGGGTTCTTCGGTGGAATCGGCTCTCGAAGAATATATTAATATAAGGATTCACATTGGAAGGAAATACGAGAATGAGATAGATCTGCTGGCCTTTAAAGAATGTACTGGTGTACATACCTTCCATATTAGTATTTGTATCTAATACAATATATTTTGTATTGAATATACTTTAAATTTTATTTATTTCATCTGTGATTGAAAAACAAAACCAATTAATAGTTTTGCAGTCATTTAAGGATTCAATAGATAATATTGACAATCATATACTTCTTTAAATCTTCTTAATACAATACTGCTATCTTAATCATGTCAATTAAGTGCAATTTAACCCAAAGCAATTTTTATGTTCGAAGATAAAGTTATTTAATATTATCAAAAATTTTAGCAATATTATTTCTTCGTAAATATTTCACACTTGAAACAAAGCAATTTTAAACATTGAATTGAATATTCAAATATTCACTTATTTCTATAAATTTCTGTTTGCAAACTATTTAATATAACAAAGAGTTCCCTTAAATGCATTCGGAACAATATTTATAATTATTTTGAAACAAATTAACTCTTAAATGCATATTGTTGCCATTTGCCTACATCCAGTTCCACTTAATTTTATTCAAAAACCAGTGTGTGTCTGTTTCCCAAAGTAAATTGATAACCATAGACAATAAATCATGTGTGAAAGAAAGAATGTGGTTGGTGATGATTTTTGGAAAATACTGCATGTTGCCAAAAGTCAAGATACAACATTAAAAAATAAATAAATATACCATATTATTACCTGGATTTAATTATTTATTTTTTAGATAATCTATTATTATTTTCCTATAGTAAACGATTCTTTAAAAAAAATCAAAACAAATAATCATGCATTTAAAGGTAAATGTCTATTGGCTTGATTCTCTTATTTATAAATGATTTACAAAAGCACATTTTACAGACATATCTCAGTACTTTCTTCCAATGTATATTTACAAGGTACTGCTTTTGCTATATTGTACCTTGAAAATGAACTATTGAAAGATTTACGATAACTATTTTCCATGCCTTTATGTATAAATAATACTCAAAATTTGTGATGACTTTTTAAATTATATTAAATCTCTTTTCGAATAAAAATACATAAATACATTTCGAATAAAAATACATATATAAAAATACATCTGTAATACTTAAAAATTACATATAAAGAAATAAGTGAATTTAAAATTAAACATGAAAAAGTTATACCCCCAACTAAATGCTATAACAATAATAACGAATGTTCGATAAATAGGAACACTGTTATTTTCATTTATTTACATGTTCATCTTGGCTCCATTCCTCCCATGGTAAAATAACATTTCATTAAATTAGAACACAATTTTTCAATAAACTTGTTTTTAAGTATTAGCTGCATAGTTAATGATCAGTATTTAAATTGACACAAGGTATTCAAAAGCAGTTCGTTAAACAAAATAGTTTGATAAAACTTAAGTTAATCGAAACAGAATCACTTTCGCGTGTGCCAGTGCAGTTTAAATATTCAATATATATTTTTCTTAGATAATAAAACTAAAATATAGCAAGTGGTGAAAGAAAACTTAACAACTAAAGAAAATAAATAACTAGGTAATGGTTGGCACAGAAGAATGTGAAATGACTGCTGATATTCAATCTTCGTCCAAATCTTCGTGAAAAACAGACTCCCTCTGTCACTTAATGACTCTGGGGGGTGAAAATTTATTCGTCAATATCGATTTCAGGTTGTGAACTCTCTCTTATAAATGACTTTTACGACGATACAAATATAACGCTCTAGAACACACAACAAACGTTCGAACGAAACGGTATTTATTTCAGTTTTGCCTTTTTCTCCCCCGGGGGCGAGAGTGTTAGTCGTGTCTGTAATTATACTGTTCGCTACAGACAGCATCTTCAGAAAGAGGCGCAGAATCGAATTAAGACGCGCGGTAAAATATGGCAACAAAGACATAATTCGATTTTCTCATTTCGTTTCTCGAAAGAGAAAACTGAACTCGAGCTTGAAAAATTATTTCCAAAACGGAAGCAAAATTAGTTTGAGCTTTTGGCAACAGTAGTTTGTTCTTCTTTGCTTGTTCAATTCACTGGAGAATGTTTTCTCATGCAGTTTTGTCGAACAGCAGTTTGCTAAATCAGGCGAGCGAGTTTTGGCGGGAAAGAAAAGATTCTTTGGAATGGAATAAAGAATTATATTTTAAGGTCTCCAGGGAATTCTAATTTGCTTTCCAGCTCCAACTATCAGGCGGGATCTATCTTAAATTGTCGAGTTTTTACAATTGGTTTGCCGGCGTGGGTTGTGGATTCGAATTAGAAAGTGATTCCTTTGTTTCTGAAGTTCTCTAATTGGCGCGAAAATGTTTTGGATGTTTTAAATCGATGTTCTAAGGCATTTTATTGATAGTTACTAATTTCTGTTTCGGTCTCCAAATTGCAGAAATTTTTTTCTGTTGTGCATCGATAAAATACAAATCAGGTTAGTTTCTTTTTAGCTCTTTTTAGAGTATTGGAGAACTACACAGAAGCAAATTGAAAAAGAAGATTAAATTGTTCCATTATTTCATAAAAAAAATTCATTTCGATTTCCTCAAGAGCGCATAACACTATATATTCGTACTAATTTTCCCGAAAGACTTTGTTTCTTTTAACTTCGGTGTAACAAATTAGAATATACATTATTATTTTACAATTGCCTCAGTCAGACATGTGTTAGAATTAGGAAATAAATATGCACGAATTTAACCCTCTGAGCGTTTTCATTCTACGTCTGAAACCTCTAAAAAGGGAACTAAACTTGACTAGTATTCTCTCTCACAATCGTTTCGGTTTTCCTAAAGAAATGTACAGCAAGCGCGAGCACTTTTTTCTTTCCCCTCTTCTTCTTCACGGGTGGTCTACACACCCTGGGGTATGCGCAAATTACCGCTCATTCATGTCAGATCTTATAGCTTTCGTTTATGACTAGAAAAGTCAGATGGTTTCTAGGAATAGTGTATGGGGATCCAGTTTGTTGCTTTTTAACCCCGATAGTAGATAATATCGCTCTGTAAAAAGTTGTACAGAGCAAATATAAACAGAAGGGTTTTCTCTTAATTTTTGCTAGGTATTTTAAGCACAGAAACTCTCATCGGTCTCACTATATATATATATATATATATATATATATATATATATATATATATATATATATATATATATAATAAGTAATTAATGAGGATTCAAATTCCATTCATATTCCTTTATTATTCTTTCAAATAAATCATTGTAATATTTTTTACTGAGTAATCAATATTTGAATAGCATTTGTCTAAAATTAGGACTAATCACAGATAGTTATGTCAATCAGATGTGTATAAATAACAATATATAACTGATTTATCATTAAAATAGCATTATCTTCTATTATAATAAAATATGCAAATCAGCAAATTGATTGAGTAGCTTAAAAAATATACAAATCTAGAGCCATATGATTTGCTACTTATGTATTAATGACCCAGGCTCTAAAATATATCACATCAATTTTTTTAAAGTTCAATACTTTTTTTAATCATTTTTTTATTGAAAAATAATGGCATATTCGCTTTTAAATGTTTCAAAATAATGAAAATTTCAATTAAAACCTCATCAAATATATCAGGGTAAATGCAGATTAAATGAACTTATTTAAAATTTATTTTTGAAATTATAGACTGTTCTATTGATTTTAAAATGTTTTAGAAATTTATTAAAATTATCGACTTTTTTTTGCTATTTTTTTCCCACCTTTTTTCACTATTTTGTGTGCATATTCAAAGAAATTGCTATCTTCAAAAATATTCAAAGGAACAAACAAATGATTCTTTTAAAATATTATACAGGAGTATTTCATTCCTCGTAAATTTCGATACATTTATGATGTTCTTTAAAAAAATACAATGGACGTAATAATTTTCTAATTTTCGTACATTCTAAAAAAGAAAACACTATTTATTCATTGCTATTTCTGCTAGTTTTATCAAAAAAAAAATAAATAAAATAAATGACAAAAGTTTCAATTGTGCTTACATATTTTTATAAAATTTATTGTGGAAAAGTAATTGATGATTTAAATATGTAAAATTAAACTTGTAAAGCATATGTTGCATTAACGTATCTTTGCAACATTCCATTTTCTTTCTCTTTCTAATGATCGCTAGGAGTGAAGATAACAATCACCGAAAACATTTTTTTTAACAATAATTCATGACGATGGATTCAATAAAAGAATAAGCGTCTTGCTTTGGTAGGAACCGCAACAATTCCACAATTGAATTAAGAAATTTTATGTCTTAGAACTGTATTTGAAACAAAGTTTGGAAGTTTTAATTGCTTACTAGAAAAGTTTTTACTTTTGTTGATTACCTCCATAGACATTGTAAAAATATCAAACTATATAAGTAAATGGATTTAGTGAAGAAATAGTGATATTCGTATTTCAGTGAAATTGGGATGTATAAATTTTACAAATATTTGACAGCGTAGTTTGAAAACTCTCAAAAACCAGCGTAAGAGGTAACTGGTTCCTTATTTAGAAGTAATTACCGGTGTAAGCAATTACTTTCATTTATGAAAGTAGCCTTGTTGTATCCAGAATCATTGACATTAGCCTTGAATCGGTTTTGAAATACACAAAAATAAAGTTTTTTTCTTTTCTTTCTTTTTTTTTAATTAGTAAAAAAAGGTTTAGTAGTTGCGCGTAGGACGTAAACACTTCTTATTTTGATTATAACTTAATAAACCGTATTCTAAATTATATTACAACAATTAACATACCTGAAAATCATAAATAACATTTACATCTCCTGTTCTTTCCTCTAAATAAATCAATATTATGATGTTTGTTTTGAAATCTGTTTTATGATGATTTATGATATGATTATTCAGAGCAATTCAAAATAAATCTGAAGATCGCATTTAGTAAATAAACACATTCAATATCAGAAGGAATATATTAATCGCATACCTTAGTTCATTAAGTATGAAGCTATCTTTTACCATAACTAAATAATCACTCTTTGTATTTCGTTATTGAAAAGAATAATTCACAGATTCTCGAAATTTGATACTTACAAAACATGCCCAGTCTTAGAACATCACGTCATATTATTATCAAAAGTTGATTTTAGTTTTTAATCATATTTTTTGTCGAAAATTAATAATAGTGTTTAAACGATTACATCTACTGACTTAATTTCACAAACTTATCAAATTAAATCTTGATAAAAAAAGCCTTTATAAAGCAGTTACTTTCTAATTTGTAAGCTATTCCATTGATTTATGGATCCCCCCCCCTTTAAATCAGAAAGACCATCTCGCGATTAATCATCCGCGTGGCCCTGAGGCTCGTCTCACACTATACGGATTCAAATGCCACCCGTGTCGCTATGAGTTTGGGCCGCCGTTTTTCTACAGACCGAACATTTTACTCAACTCAACATTTTACTCAACAGAACATTTTACTTACTGTACTTCTTGATAACTTCCAAAAGAACTAACCAAAAATTGAAATCTTTTTCACAGTTGTGTAGGATGTTGGATTTAATACAGGAAAACGCATTTTACTTTATAAAAACTTTATATAATTAAATAACAGCCATTTCAATAAAAAAAAGTTGATATACTTTTTAAATATTTTCAATGTGTTGCTTATTCTTGCGTTGTTTCTATATCCTCACAATAAGGACAATTATGAACAGAATTCAACAGCAAAATCCATTAAAAAAAGTAATAGAATGAAAATATTTTAAAAGGAAATACTTCACCTGACAACAAGAATAATAAACGCATTACTAAAATACACAAATTCAGTAATTTTAATTTTTTTAAGAGGAAATACATATATAGAAACCAATACTAAAAAGGAGCCAAGCAAAAGGAACAAAAGTATAAATTCATGGCCGCAGTATAAGCTCATAGAGGAATCATGAAGATAAATCCATATCAACCTCAAAACTCAACCTCAAATTCCAGTCGCTTTCTTTTGCAACTTTATAATATATATTATATAAAGAACAGAAAATTTTTAATATATAAATTATTAGAATAATTAAAATATTATGCAGTATAGTTATACCGAATTATAATATTCATTTAACTAGTTTTAAGCATTACAATACATATCTGCTTCAGTAAAATATTTATAAACTTCAAGTATCACAGAACTGGTTTTCGTAAAATTTATTATACAAAGTTATTCGCATGTTTCGCAGAAATTTATTCACGTTCCCCAGCGCGCAGAAAAACATGGTTACAAAAAAAAAAAAAAAAAAAAAATGTTTGAAACAAATTGTACCCATCCACAACGCTTGATACTTTATTTATATAATTTATTAAATATATCTCCAAGCGGTAGAAAAAATTAATAAACTTGATTGAATTGTTGATGAATCATGCAGCCAAATAGTGGAAAGAAAGAATTTATTTATTTCAAAATGAAAATACATTAAAAAAAGGCGTTTTTTTCTTCTTTCGAAATTGAAAAATTATATAGAGCAGACGATCATTGATGATATATCTAATGGCCAATGGTTTTATTATGAAATATAAATTGACAGATTTGGTCGAATGACTGGGGCAAGTAGAATACCAAAAGGTTTTGGAAGTAATTCCGCCATAGACGTATCAACTGAATATACTGAGAAGATTATATATATATATATATATATATATATATATATATATATATATATATATATATATATATATATATATATATATATATATATATATATATATATATATATATATATAAATAGGTGATCATTGATGATATATCAATAGTCATTAGCCCTCATATAAAAAGAAAATTAATATATGATTGACAATATTATTTATATAATTGGTTTAAAAAATAAACAATTATTTCTCAAATTTCAGTTTAATATAGCATACTGGATATGGCTTAATCCCTTTTTTCAACCCTTTAAAACCCTTTATTAACTTTTTTTTAACCTCCCCATTCAATAGCTTGGGTTAAAAAGGCTGAGCATTCACTAGGAATCATTCCAGTAAAAGAATTTGAGAAACGATTTCTTTCTTTATCGTAAATCAACATATAGCAATCTTTCTATAATTAATTGTAATTAATTTATATGTAATCTTATCTTCAAATATTAGATAAACTGACTGATGAGAAATCTGTATGTAAAAGTCATGTATGCATGTACATGATATCCCAAAACGGAAGCATCGAGATAAATTAAATGTATCCTGCAATTTTATCAAAATGAAGATTTGTATTAATTTTTTAAATGTATTCTGACAAAGGATTTATTACACATGAGTGTTTAAATAATTATTTGAAATCACACGCACTCATACAAAATAGATAAATGAAGTTTGGTAAGTTGGTTTGATATCGTTAGTGCGAATGTGTCGAATTTTTGCTCCAGTCTGAAAGGATAGGAAGACGCACCAAATTCATACTTGATTCTATTCAAAATGTGCTAAGAAATATGGATAGCGCTACACTGCATAAGCATATGAATAGGAAAAAGTAAGAATGCTGATGCTACCATTGATCTTTACCTTGATTGTAAACCTTGGATTGCTTTTAATAATAATAATAATAATAATTGTTTTCCTGTTTGGGCCCAACAACCTTTAAGGTCGATCCTGCATTAGTGTGCAGTTTATGAAGTTTTCTTCTATAAGTAACACCAGCATCAGTAACAAAATCTGAATAAAGTAATGCAAAGTCATTTATTTGATAGGAGAAAATAGCAGGTTGTGATTTCAAGGCATAACTATGAATGCTAAGCTTTTGAATATTCAAAAATAATTTATTATCCATGCACCATTCAGGAATTTATCTGCACCATTTTGTATTAGAACATCCTTAAAAACGTATAGTTAAAACTCATTCTGTACTTAGCACAAGATTCACTAAAAGTTATATCATTTATCCACTCAGATTTTATTCTATATTGAAGAATGCTCATTAACTTATCTACAAAAAAAAAAAAAAAAAATACTGCTTCAAAGACCTGTAAAATAAGAACAGAATTTTTGAACTACCTACTTATTTTTTTAGAAGTGTTTTAGAGATCTATAATTTTATTCAAGAAATATATCTTCTTTGATAAACTGTTGAAAAAATATCTTCAGATAGTTCACAATGTTAAGACTTTTACAATGCGATTCGTTTCTTAATATTCCTAACAAAATAAATCAAACCCTGAATTAAATTTATTTTACTATTTGCTTTCATCTACATCAAGGTATGTTAAGACTAAATATTAATAATTTTCTGAATAGACATAATTCTTAAAAAAATGTTTTTGTTTCTTTTATGAATTTGAATGAAATTATTCTATTCAATTCTTTAAAAAAAAACTTTGAAAAGGAGTCGCATTATAAAAAACGACACATTATTCCAAATTTTTACAAGATAAGAGAAACAATATAATAATATATTTTATTATATTCTGTGAAATTTAGACTGCTTAAAAACGCAAAATTCATTTGCATCTGTTTACTTCGTGAAAAATAATTGGAGATATAGATTAGCACAAAAATATAAATTTGAATCATAATAACAGTTGAACTAAGAATGAAAAATATATTTAATATTTTAACTATATATTGATGGCAATTTTTCAAATATATCCCTTTCGAGTTGCTAGTACTTCAATGTGATGTTTAATCACAAGTAAGCATAAAACTGCATTAAGAAAAAAATAACTCAATGGAACTTTGAGGCAACGCTTAGATCAAAGAAATCCTATCCCTATCTATATCAAACAAAAACTATTGAAACAAAAT
Organism: Argiope bruennichi; assembly: GCF_947563725.1. Classification (NCBI taxonomy): domain Eukaryota; kingdom Metazoa; phylum Arthropoda; class Arachnida; order Araneae; family Araneidae; genus Argiope; species Argiope bruennichi. Next base: position 12,749,684 of record NC_079153.1, read on the forward strand.
GCAATTTAATTTTAAGTCCACATAGAGCCATTATGGGAGACACAATTGGGGAAAAATTCCTGTTCCTCTTTTCTTGGGCGAGCCCTTTCCTTTTTCACCCCTCATTCCTCCATAACGCCGGCACCATCACAATGCCCTATGCCTAAAGGAATCATCGGGCTCTCAGATCCTGTGACTTCCTTAAATGGCCGTAAAACTTCATTGTGTTGTCTCCCCTCCAATTCATCAAGATGTCGAAACTGGTAGGGGGAAGAAATACGTTAAAATACGTCGACACCATCTGCGGTGCAGTAACACCCCTACGTGATTTTCAGTGCAAAACGAAATCGCATCGTTTGTTACCCTACGTTAAAATCCGTGCAGTGCGCTTTAAAGACATCTATGGGGCTACGTCGAAATACGTGTGGAACCCTTAGAGGGTTAAAGAAACAAAATTGAAACTCTTATACACTTTCGGGATTTCAAGCACTGATGAAAAAAATTGTTTTGATTACGACTCATTCTCCGCTCCTTCGTTTTTCAAAAGTAATTAAGATTGGAATCTTTGATAAATAATTGTTTTTGTGAAACTTTCCATTAAGGAATATACTATATAAACTTACTCTCTTTGGTTTTGTTAGAAAGATTTAGCTACATGTGCTCCAGAATTTTTGAATTCTAAATATTAAATGTGTGTTTTTGATCAATGAACATGGAATGCGTTTTTGATGGAACATGGAATTCATAATATATGATCTAAGATTGATCTCAATTTCAATAAACGTCATATCAAATAGATTAATTAAAATCCTGGATGAGATGGTTAATTTGAAAATCAAGAGCAACTTTGAAAACAAAGGAAGGTAGAAAAGTGTCATTTGTATAGAATGAAAGAAAAGAAAGGAAATGCAATTATTTCGAAACTAGAATTTGGCAAATGCTGTGGACTAGAGATTCTGCATAGACAAAGATGCAAATGTCTATCTTGCAGTTATTGGAATGAGGAAAAAGATAATTATCAGTGTAAAAAGAATTCCGAGGAAGAAGAATTCTCTCACTCTAAAAAGAAAAAGAATTAAAATCGTTTTAGTAGTTAGTAATAAAGATGGGTACTTTCCAGAATGACATCAATCCTCGACATCTGAACATGATCATGACTCTGATTGATTATTCATTTCTCCGTTGTAAATATTTGAAATAAAAATCGATTTTATGGCTCCACCGTAATTTTTGTTCATAATTTATAGCGTGATTGATTTGGTACTAATATTTTACCATGTGTATCCTCTATCGCTTAAATGTTGTATTTATCATCACTTAAAATATGATAAAAACAATTTATTTCTGCATTATTAACTGCTTCTTCCTTTATTTAAGTAACTTCATAGATTGGAATTTATTTTTTAGGCAGTTATTTTGGAATGGTTGGAAAATTTTCTTAGGATGTTTAGGCTTCTTTAGCCAGATCAATTTAATGAACTTTAATTGTTGTAGATTGTCAGTAGAACATTTATCAACCAAACAGATATAGCAAAGACTGATCCAAAAGTAAAAAGAATTGAACTTAAATCGGGAGGGGATTTTTCGTTCACCTGAAATAGAATAATTTCATAATTCAGTAATTCAATATTTCATCAAATTAAGTTGCTATTAGGTATCTGCATGTATTTTAATCAGCGACATCTATTGGTAAATATACAAATTATCTATATAAACGATAATGGTTTTGAGTTTTACCAATTTACTATTACTTTATTGTTATCGTTTTGAAAGTTTTCCATTTGGTATTCTTGAATTATTCAGTGTGTAAAGATCCCGATTATGGAAAGCTCCTAATTGCATTTTCAGCATTCATTACTTTTTTAGTTTGATTTGAAGAAATCTGCTACCGAAACCCATCAGAAACTTTTAGAAATTTACGGTGATACTGCTCAGTCATATCCCGACTGTCGGTTTTGGTTTTAAAGGTTTAAGAGTAAAGACAAAAAAAAAAAAAAAAAACCGAAAGCAATCAATTACAATACTTATTGGACGAAAATGGGAAAATGTTCTGGAAAATGATTGAAAATATTTTGATTGATATATGTTGTACCAATTTTTCTCAATAAATGCCTTTTCAAAGTGAAAAAAATGATCAAAATCCATTCAAGCACCTAATATATCTCACATGACTTTGAAGAGCCGAAAGTTAACAAATAAATTTAGTTCACTATTAACTACACCACACACGGATAAATCTGAATGGCTAAAAGACATCGGCGAAAACTAAGGCTAAATTTGAAACACCATCACCGACCACAGTACAATCTCTCCCGTAAGAAGCACGTCTCATCATCGCTTAGCGTACACCATTTCTTTACCCACGAGAGTGGCAAGAACTAACTATCATACCGGAAGCTCCTCATCCCTATTTTTGAGGCGCCCCTATTGGCGACTAGGTAAATGAAGTTTTTTTAATATATCTGCTTGTAGCTTCCCTCCCAGCCTTACAGAAAAAAAGCAATTGTTTTGTCAATGAACTCAAATCCGCATCTGATTTGCTCTCCAAGTACTCTTTTAGAAGAGTTCTTCAAGTACTCTTCAGAAGAGTTCTGTCCTTAGAAACAACTGAAATTCATTTTCAAAAGTTCACGAATTGTTTTAAAAACACGATGTCAAAAGTCACAAACATTGTCGGAAAGAAAAAAATAAAATGCAATTCCTCTCTCTTTTCAGGGAAGGTAAAACTAGCTGTTCTTAAATTCCATCTGCGATTTAAACAACATTGCCCGAGAAGAATATGCACTTATACGGAAAGGACCTGGAAAGTTAATATTCTTCTGAAGAAACAGGTCGAATTATGCCAAGAAGGGGGAGGCAGAAGACTTAAAATGTGTAAATCCGTCCGCCTCTCGATTTTGAATTTCTCTGCGATTATAATACTTTTGTGAGAAAGAAAGTACAAAAAAAGTTTCACTTGGAATCGGGGCTTGTAAATTGAATAACCTTTTTCAGTCTCGTTGTCCTCTGTTCAGGGAGAATTTCATGAATAATTCCAAAATAGATATCTCCGAGGAAAGAACGGTTTTAAGCCTCCCTTTTTTTCGACTTCCAAGTTATCTGGGAAGAATCTCCTTGGCTCTTGGTGGCGTGCATGTACGTCTTAATGTAGCCGGCATCCAGACGCAATAAGTGAGAAAATGCGTCTCTGGAATTTAATGTCTAGTCAGAGTGATGTATGTATTCCATTTCTTGAGTTGTTTGATGCCGTCTGAAATGTAGATTGGTTTTTGAACTTTGGAGAGAAGGTTTGCAAAAGAATCTTTATTACAATGATGAGATGCAAGAGTTTCTTCAGTTGTATTCAGCGTCAAAATCCATTGTAATTGAATCTGGGATTACTTTGTAATTTATGCGTAGGCCATTTTTGTGGTAAGTTTTTATATAAGGAATAATTTAAAACTGAACTAAATAAACGTAACTTTCAAAACATTTCGAACTGAAAAATTGTTTAAATGAAACCATGCAAAGTAAAAAAGATAAAAAATAGATACGTAAAATTTATAAAATGTATTAAAATGTTGGACCTATAATCCAGTTGATTTATTATTGAATCTCAGAAAAAATTGTGAACCTAGCACTTATTTTCTTCATTAATATTTCTTCTACTCACTTTTATTAAACATGATTTGTTTCAAGTTTATAAGATTTGTTTGTAAGCTTGGCAATTATTTTCTTTATTGATAATAGTTTTTACTCACTTTTATTGAACATAACTTGTTCTAAGTTTGTAAAGTTTGTTTGTGAGCGTAGCAATTATTTTCTTTATTAATAATAATTCTTTTACTCATCTTTATTGAAAATGACTTGTTTTAAGTTTGTAAGATTTGTTTGTAATCTTGGCAAATATTTTATATATTAATAATATTTCTTTTACTCACTTTTATTAAACATGAATTGTTTCAAGTTTCGTCACATTTTTACTCATTCCTGATTTAAGAATTTTGAAATCTTGCAAGGCATTACACTATTTTAATATTTTCTGAACTGAATTAACGTTAAGGAATTAAATTAATTAAATTTCTGTTTCATATGAGTTCAATATTGATTTTATTGTTTCTTAAAATTTACAATAATGGTTACTAAATTAATTAAATTTTAATTTGGTATATGTGGCATCTTGAGTAGTAAATTTGAGAAGAAATTATTGCAAAGTTTCATAATATTTACGGTGATAAATTATAAATTTAAAATAAGAAAGTAGAAAATAATTCAAAACAAAAATTATTTTTGATACCGTAATAAAAATATTTCTAAACAGCTGTTATTATTAAATTTATTCCTAAATCAATTTTATTTTCATCGTTGTCAATGAAAAAATTATAAATTTCTAATAAAACTTATTTTATGCAAATAATTGCTACAAGCAATATAAAGCATATGCTACTTATTATGGTAATATCGTAGTTAAAATTAGGGATTGCAATACCGGTATACCGGGATACCGAATACCGGTATTTTGAGCCATTTGTACAATTTTGTAATACCGGTATTCACAAGTTTAAATACCGGTTTTTCGGTATTTACTAAAAATTTTTTAAATTGCCTCCCTTATATGTTCAGGGATCGCCAACATAGCAAAATAGTATACGTTTTTCTTTTATGTCTCCCTAACGACGAAATTAATTAGCTAATTAATGGCTTAATTAATCGCTTAATCTAACTTAGCGAAACATGGATTATCCCTGAAAAAAGATATTGTATTCATAATGACTGATGGAGCAACAGCTGTGAAAAAAGTTGGAAAGTTGATTGGTGCAAATCAGCAATTGTGCTATGCTCATGGAATTCAATTAGGAGTAATAGATGTATTATACCAAAAAAATAAAGAACAGAAGAATCCAAATACTGTGGATACAGAAACTTCGGATTCCAACTTTGAAGAGAGTAAGAGTGTGAGTGATATTGACAATGAAAATAAGACAATGTAATTGTTGAAGAAGACATTGGTAATGAGGATGAAATATTAACACATCAAGAATTGCTTCCTATAATTTATAAAGTTCGAAAAATTGTTAAGATATTTAAACGTTCTCCAATAAAAAAATGACATATTACTAAAATATATACTAACTAAAAATAAAACAGAATATATGTTAATATTAGATTCTAAAAGACGTTGGAACAGTTTATTCCTAATGATGGAACGGTTTTTGAAACTGAGAATTCCAATCCAACCAATAATCGATTTAAAGCTGTAAATTAATTTTTCAGATAGTAAATTCGACTTAATCAGAACTGCATCAGCTCTACTTCGAATAAAACTTACTATTGAGGCATTATGTCGGAGAGATTCTAATTTATTAACAGCTAATGCAATAATCAATTTCATGTTGCAGTCACTGAAAGAACAGCACACATCACTATCTGAAGAATTATATATTACATTGAAAAATCGCACAGAAGAAAGGCATACCGAAATAGAAAATGTCTTATGGTATTTAGATAATTATAATGATTTTAAAAATGAAAATGAAAAAGAGGAAAAGAAAATAATCAATTCAAATCTGATCAAATTTACAGTAAATTTTCTTAAAAGTTTTTACCCACAAACCTATCTATATTCGGAAGAATTCGGTTCAGTTATCTAAGATTATGATGACACTAATGTCGATAGTGAAAAGGAATTGTCTCTTGAACAAAAATTAGAATTAGCGATAAATAAAAAAAATCAATAAACCATAATAAAATCAGCTATATCCAAAAACCACCCGACGAGAAATCGATTTGTTTGGAGATGAGGATTTAGAGGTAGATACTTGGAAAAAAATATATCGCGCATTACTAAGAGTACCACCGACTATCGTAGATGCCGAAAGAGCGTTTTCGACAGCTGGTCATTTTTGCACAAGATTACTTTTCAGGCTTAATGCTGTAATATTTTCGATGCAGTACAATTGATGCAGTTTGTTTTTTAAGATCACATTTCAAAAATTTGTAATAGTACCCCAGACTGAATATTCATATTTACACTTTTTTTGTGATTTAAATAAATAAGTTGTGCCTTTACTTTTTTGTGATTCTTTATATACTGTTATAATTTATAAGTTATAAATTTTTTTGTGATATTAATACTCTAATAAAACTGGCAAATAAAACAAAAAAACATCTTTTTTTTCTTTTTTTTCCCTAAATTTTCTAATACCGGTATTAAAACCGGTATCCCGGTATTAAGATCCAAAAAATACCGAATACCGGTATTGAAATTTTGTTCCGGTATTGCAATCCCTAGTTAAAATCTAAATACAAATCTTCAAATATTCCATAAATCGTAAAAATTATCATTAGGTTTCTAAAGATGCATAGTTAAACTAGCATACTCATACAATGTGTTATTTTTTAATGTTTGTTAAAATTTCGTCTATCTCTTATTTTAATATAAAGGATGGCTATAAAATAAATTAACGCTGTTTGAAGGCCTATACACTTAAATTGAATGCACGGAATGTAACACAATTTTAGATCCACAAGTGAAGCCATAGGAATATGAAATTCGATGAAATAAATAAAAAGAAAAAAAAAATGCTTATATTCATGGATGTACACCTTGTACACAGCGAAGATCAGAACACTCAAAATGTTACACATGCTCCCGAAAAACTTAATACCGACTGATAATTTCTGTGAGTTTCATATGTGCTTTTTTTTCACTTGAACGGAATGAATTTTCACAGAATCCATTTTCTGTGTGTATGCTATGGTTATTAGGCTATTTCATTTCTGATAGCACCACTATGCCTCTCGCCAACGCTTTTTGTCACTATATATATATATATATTTGCAGAATTCTTCTCTCTATACCTTCCACAGTACACACATGAAACATTAATTTTAGTTGGAAATGACGACAAATAGGAAAAGTTATTATCGTGCACTCTGTACAATATGTAAATTTTCATGAAAAAGTGAAACGATTACTCCTGTTCTATCTACAGTATGATACCGCATCATGGGGGGCACCTCGGATCTGGGGCTGAAAAATTTCCGATGTGGTGGTTGGTTTTCACCACTGTGGTGGGTACAGAAATGGTGTGGCGTCAGCTATCCCCAATCGATGACAGGCTTGCTCGTTACGGGTGGGTATCGTGGTCGGTGATGATCCATAGGATTCAACATTAGTTCACGTTAAGGTGTGCGTACACACTTGAAACTGAATCGTTCAAAATATCGATTGTTTTTTATTACTTCAAAACGTTCTCTGATTCTTTAGCTTTCAAACGATACCAAGATATTGTCAATATTCGAAATGTTTCTATATAGTTATAATTATTTTTTCTTGAGGTACTTTCACTAAAAACTCTAGTTTCGTTTTTTTTTTAAACTCATTTTTTGAAGAATGATATTTTTTCCACTATGTTGCTTCATTCAAACCATCATAACTCAACAAGAAATTTACCAAATACAATTATTTATATATCAAAATAATCTGTATGAAACAGAGGATGTTTTTTGCCTCAATCAAAGTTATATTTATAGAAATAAATTTTTAATAGCTATTTAAAAGTTAAAATGACAGAAAAAAATCACGTTTTTTCTATTCATTGTTGATGAAAAAATTGTTAAAAAAAACTGTATATTTTTATAACTTGATTGAGGCAGACAACATGAAGACTAATATTAGGCATCATTTCCAATTAGAATTGTGTGTCTGTACAAATTAGAATTTAAGATATCATGTTTCAAAAAATAGGCTAATTAGCTCATTAAATATTACTTAATTAATTAATATTTAGTGTAATATGATTTTTTTTCTCACGGAAAAAAGTTTAAATATATATTAATGACCTACTGTGAAAAAACTGGATTTTTAAAGTTAAAATTTAAAAAAAATCTTCTAGTGTGTATGTATATCTTAATGCTGTCGCGGCGTACAGTCAATAAGAATTTTCCATGGGCTTTCGAGAGTGTCGGAGTAGCTGTCAATCTTCTGCAGTATGAGGTATTATATGATTTAATTAATCTCTATGCACTACATCGTCATTCAATTACTGTAAAAGATGTTATTCTAATTATTCAACATTGCAGAAAAGGCAAAAAAATGAGTTAAGAAGGTAACTAACATTTCTTATAGCAGGCATTTTTTGTCAAGAATAAATTAAAAACAATATTTCAATAATTCTAAATTTATTCATTTTGTGTTTTGTAGCACAGTAAAGAACTGCAAGTATGAATTTGAGTGTCAGATATTTGACACCATTGTTGGACACGCAATTCATACTAGCAATACTTAATTTCATTTGCGTTCATATATTCGGAAATATATAAACACACAACATCAAGAGTTTGATCGATTGGATTTAAATGACGCATTTAACACTATTTGTTATTTTCTAGTTTTTAGTCTCTAATATTTTAACCAAATAATAGCACAAATGTTATATCGTTTTACTTTTTCTAGTTGTTTAACTACAGAAGTCTGAATTTTTTCTTCAACTATTTAAAATTTTGATTGAACTTAGTTTTTCTTCTTAACTCAATTAATTTAGTTTTTTGGTAATTAATTTTGTCTTTAGTAAAGATTTTTTTAAATTCACATTTGAAAATTTTTCATTTTTATAATCAGGTTAAACTTTGTCAGAGAAGGGAAGGCAATATGGAGTAAACTCACCATTACCATCCGGGTGTAATTAAATTCATCAAGATATATTTCTAATATGTTTTGAAACTGCTGATGTATTTGAAAACAATTTTATTTCTAGCATTAGAAATGCATGTTATTTTCTACAAACTCTATATATATTTTTAAAAAGATTTTTTTTTCTTTTCTGCTCTTTTTATAAATTTAAGAGCCATTGCGTTATTCACTATGTATCTAGTCACTGTTTTGAACCATATCATGTTTTATTTCTCACTGTTAACTATTGGAATATCGGATGCATTTTTAAAGAATTTACGAAACATGTTTGTATAATGAATAATTTAAATTGTAATATAGACAAGCACACAGATTTCAATAGAATCTTATTAAGTTATTTCTCGTATAATATACTCTTAAAAGTTGAAAAATTATTATCAGTTTAGCTTGAGACAAAAGACATAAGTTGCTATAACATATTGTATTAAGTAGAAAATTATTTTTCGACTTATTTTATTCATTCCTATATTCTGAAAGTTCATATCTCGTAATATCTGTGACGTATCCATTAAAATAATTTATTATTAAAATGACAGGTGTGAAAAATATTTAAACAGGATATTTTATAAACGATTCTGTAAATGGCAATAAAAATTCTTTTCAATTTTACGTATTCATCTCCCAATTTAGAATATATTTTAATAATCTGTTACATTTTTATGGACCAGCTTTGATCATAAATTAAGGCTGATTGCTACAAAGCTGAGTATGAATAATGCATTGTAAGATATAACTAATGTCACTGTTTTAGAAACATGGATGTTTTGTTCTCAAGAATACATTATTTTCAATATTAATGATGATTATATATGTATACATTAGGGAAGTAATTTTCAGTGTACTTAATTTCATTATCTAGCGCATGTTTACAAATTTAAAAAAATTAAATGTGTAACACTTTTTCTAAAAATGATGGGAATAAATTGCCAAAGAATCTCTGGAATTTAAAAATCTAGACATATAACGACATGACATAAGAAAACAAGATTAATTTTCTTTAAAATTCCTTAACTGAAAAAAATAATGACTTATTTGTAGCAATATTTTCAAAAGTATAAAAATGCTCTGGTAAGAAAGTCACTAATATTCAATTAATCTGCCTGTAGGGAAATTGTGGAATGCAGCTTAAAAATCAAGAAATGTTTACGATAAAAATTCCAAACGCTCTTGTTTTTGGATATTTAATAGTTTGTTAATTTTTCATTATTATAAATATTACATACTTTAAAAGAGCTTGAATATAATTTCTTTTCAAACAGTCTTCTAATCTGGAGAGTAAAGCGGCATTCTTAGGAAATAAATTTTGCTTTAAGAAATAATTCTGTATTAAAGTAACTGAGTGACACTGGCACAAAAAAAAAGATGCTCTAAACGACGTCCTTATTAATTATTTCGCTCTGAGCCTTTCCCTATTCGTTAAAGTATCGCCAAAATTGGCCGTAATTGCGACAAATTGTGTAATGCAGACTCAACCACTCGTTAACCAATTACGCAAGATTAACACTAACAACCTGTCATAAACAAATATAATATGATAAAAATGTTCGCCAAGTTCGCTCCTATCGGCACGCCAAGAGAAAGGGGAAAGAAAAAAAAATTGCCAAACCACAAGAATTTATGCAACCGCTAAAAATCGAATTTAGAACGGATGGAAAAAGAAATAAAAAACTGTAAATTCCTTTAACGATTTGGGGACAACCAAAGATATTTGCATTTTTTTTTCTAGCATCGCTTCTCTTTCCTTTTCAACTATCTTAGAATTTTCTTTCTTATTAGCGGTAATTAACAATATTTATCATAATTAGCAAGCAGGTGTCAAAGACTAATGAGTTCGAAAAAATCTTTTTATTTGGCGCGCTTAGTGGCTCGTGGAACAGTATTAGAAAACTGCGGTTATAAGGGAAGTGTTTTTATGGTAAATGCAGCGACCTCGCTTTTCGCCACAAAGTACCAATTAGGAAATTGTTAATCCGTCGACAAATTGTTCAGGAAATGGAATACGAATTTCTTGGCAAAATGTTTCGTTTTGTGGTAGTTATCAGCAATTATTTCGCACTTGAAAGATGAAAATTCTTTGCATATTTAGAACCGGAATTTTTCATTTCAGCATTAGATTAAGAAATAATATTTTATAAATTTATGGCAAAGTTTGCTTAATTAAAGTCAACGAATATAAAAGGGACAATACAAATATGAAAAATAGTCATCTTGGTACAAAGTTAACTTATTTTGTAAAAAGGGTTTCAAATCTGATCGTTGTTTTAAAACTGAAAAACATCAATGATTCAACAATTTAAGGAATTGGAATCATTTATTCAAGATTGCAGACTATATTCAAGACAAAGTAAAAATCTGATAAAAGAACTTCATAGGAACTTATTTTAAAAACAGAAATTAATCTCAAAAATTTCCATAATAAAAATTATTTCCTTAAACAAATTTATTAAAAACAATATTTAATACGCTTGTATGAATAAATTAAAATTAAGATTGTTTTATTTTTTGAATATTAATTGATAGTATATTAGATAATTATTATGAAATCTGCTAATCTGTTTTCTACCAGACAGCACGATGATTAGGATATGAAAATTTAACTAAATTAATCGTTTTTCAGAGAATAAAATTCTAAAAATATTAAAATAGAGCAATTTTATCATAGAAACACTGGCATACAAAATAAAATTTTAACATATTTGGAAGTCAATAAGAAATAAATTCTCGAATTCCAACTTTATATACATTAGAGAAGCAAGCTAAATAAGACTGATAGTAACATTCTACTTCAAAGAAGAACAATTGCAAACATTTTTTATATCATTGGGAAAAATTGCCTAAAATTGATTTTTCTGACTCGTTAAAACATCTGAACATCTAAAATTTAACTGAAGTATTCATATTTTCTAAATTATAATCTGGAATTCTGTGTGATCCAGAACACTGGCTAGGAAGAAGTGAAAAGAAATCAGATAAATATCAAAAGTATGTATAATAGTCAAACAATTCAGAAGCAATAAATTATAAAAATAACAAAAGATTTATAAAAAAAATTAAAGTTTGATTTTTATAAAGAACAAAAAGGCAGATAGCCAGAAAATAAGCTGAAATAATGTATTTTTTTTCTTTCAGGTAAAATCATTCATATTTAGGATATCAGATTGATCCTATTGTATGTAGAGTAAAATTTCGGAAAAAATTCTTCCGAAATTAATTTTTTTTTAAACCGAATGTAATTCCTCGTTTTTTTTTTTTTTTTTTTTTTACTGAATTTTCTTATTCCTTCACAGTTTTAAAAATGTTAACAATAACTCGACATAATCAGATATATTTAATCGAAAATTGAATAATTTATCAATCTGAGTCTAAGAGTGAAATAATGTAGTAGTCCTAATCCAAGTCATCACGTATTTTCTAATTCAATTTTAAGATTACAATAAGATGAATACCATAGATTGAAGATGAGAATTTGTTTTCACTTTTTTTTCACTGATTTGTTTCATTCTTTTGTTTTTAACCGCTTAAACAGAAATGACGAATCCGTTTCGAATTGAAGTCTCTTGATCAAACTGATAATGATGAATGATGCACTGAACAGAAATTATTGAGAGTAGATGCTTTTTATGAAAAAAGTATACTAACAGAAAAGTTTTTTTATGAAAGAAAAATCACATAAATTTCTATATCGATTCCTCCTTTTAAAAGTAAGAGAATTATATTGTCTATTTAATCAGTACTGTCTGAAAAAAATTGCAATTAAAGACTTCAAATCTTAAATGTGTTTAAAAAAATTGAACACTTTTAATATGATTCAATATGAATTAATTACTAATTGCTAAAATTTGGCACAGCATGGTACATTGAACAAAAACAATAAGGATAAATCAGGGATAAACAGCCAAAATTTGGAACCTTTGTTTATAATTAGCATTTAAAAATTTAGCATTTTTTAAAAAATAATTTTTTTATACGTTTGAATAAGCATTATTTATTAATAGGAAAAATTGGATTTGATCAAATTTATTCAATACAAATTTTGAGTAAATCAGAGAAAAACAATCAAAACATTGAACTGTTATTTACAATTAGCTTTTTTAAATGTAATTTTTAGAAAAAATTAAATTTACTTACTACTTTTTAAAATAAATTGTAAGTAATTAGTAAAATTATCCACAAAACCACATATTAATTACAATTTGAAGCAAAACGTTATTTAGTATTGTCTTATCTTATCTGGATCTTCTTATGACTTAACTGCTTTCGATTGTTTAAAAACATTTCGAAAAACCCATTTAAAATTAGAACAACCGTTAGAAGGCCATCTGGCTTTCAGTTTCCATTCTAACAGCAGGAATAGATTTTTCATCGAACGTTCCATTTGGCCAAAAGATTTTGCTAATAAAATAAATAGCAGACACGGAACTCAGCAAACTGAATTGAATAGCAGAAACTTCCCGCCGTTTTCTTATCTGCCTGCTGAGTGACGGACAGAAGGGCAAGTGATGACGTAACGACTCTCTTCCTCGTGTAAATGTTCCATCTGATGTCTGGTAAAAAGACATCAACATGCATTTTTTAGATGCTGTTTTTTTATGTGCTACTAGAGGCAGTTGATCTTTTTCGAAGAAAAGAGTAACTGATTATTTTCTTAAGCAGAATGTTTTTCTTTTCTTTTTCTGCTCAAATGAAAGTGCGAAATTTCGATTGAGTTCTCGACTTTGATTCCTTGCCCTTGAATACTGATAAGAAATTGAAAAAATAAACTTGTATTTCATAGAATATTGATGCGATGTATTTATCAAAGAAAATGCAATTCATAGAAAAATAAATTTTTGCCTTATAAAAAAAGACAACCAAACCCTGCAAATTATATTTTTCTGTAAGTAGGTTCGTATAAAGGATAATTAATCATTAGAATTTCTTTATTTCGCTTATGAGCCAATTCTGACTTTTTACAATCATAATTGGTCATTATTAACATTACATTGTTTTACACTTCTGTTTTAATATCTTGATAACTAAGCAGTTTTGAAGACCTATTTTTCATTGCGAATTACAAATGAAATAATTCAATAAAATTATCTTTACGTAGTTTGGTTTTGATGAGCCATTCAATAAAAAAAATGGATATTTTTCAATATTTGATTTCAAATTTTAATAGATAATTAACTTGCATTATTTTAGAAGCTTCACACGATTCTATTCATTATACTGTGATCCCATAAATTATCTCGAATTTATCAACTAGCTTTAATGATAAATGAGAAATGATCAAACTCATCAGTTGAAACAAAAAAATTAATACAATAATTTGCTTACCGAATCGAAACACGTTTACAAAAATATATATAGTTTAGCAAATGTAAGCGTTCGACAAGGGAATTTTCATAATACTGAATGCTTTTCACAATTTTGTAAAATCGCAGAATTGTTTTAGTGACTCCATTAAATAGTTTTGAGCATGGTCATAAAGAAGCACATTGTCAAATGTAAAGAGAGATAATTTATTCGTGTTCAATATATTATATTCATTCTGTAATACCGTTTGTAGTTAAAAGTTACTTTTGATGTTCACAAATCGACATAAAAGACAGTACATTCATAAAACCATAATTCACAACTTTTTAAATCTGCAATAAGTGACATGAAATTCAAGTATTCAAGTACAATAATTTTTGTAACCTAATAATTTGAAGTATCATCAATGAAAAAGTTTTAAATTTCTCCTAAATATCAATTAATTAAAAGTTTATATATATATATATATATCTTTGATACTCTTTGCTACCATACAGAAAAATTTGTTAGTGCCTAATTTCGTAGTTGTAAGTCATAAAACCTGGTGCTGAGATAGCCTGGTTGGTAGGGTGTTAGACTCGCATCCCTTAGGTCAGCGTTTCTCAACCTTTTAGTATTCGTGGCCCAGTTTTCAATCATAATTTTCATCTCGCCCCCCCCCCCGCTTATAATAAAAAGTATACAACAATAACGTGTATTCAGTATTTTGCATTCTGTTTTTAAATTATTTTTAATTAACTGCAAAAAAAAAAAGAGTAAAAGCGAACCAACATTGGCGAGAAACAACATCTGGCATTTTGAAAAGCGGGCAGTGAAAAGTTGAAGCGAATGAAAGCGGTGAAAATTTAAATATTATATTTGAAATGAAAGCCAAACAGGGGGATAAAGTTAAAAGAATATGAAAATATTAAAATTCGTTAATGAAAGTTAACCTAGACGGGGTGAGCTAAATTTTGAAACTGGGAATACATTTTTTCGAATAATAAAAGAAATAAAACAGAAGCGTGACTAAACAAAAGAGAGAGAGAGAGAGAGAAAAAAGTAATTTTTGTGGAAGAAAATCCACACGACCGATGCTGTCTCGAGCATGTGCAGATGTTTTCTCATAGGAAGAAGGAAAATTTTTGATAACGCAAGTTTCAATTCCAGCCAGTCTCATTCGAGTCGATCCTTCTATTGCTATCGTATATATCGTGAATGTGTATGTTATATATATTTTCGTGTTAATTGCAATTCACCATAAAAAATATTTACGGCAGCAGATTTATGCAGATTCATGGATAAATTTTTAAGCGGAAGTAAGCGAGCATTAGACGACAGTCAAGCATCAACAAGTACATAAACGAGCGTGGTGCCGAAAATAAAATGAAGAAAATATTCTCAAGAATGTTTAAATTTTGGGTTTACCATTACTGAAGGAAATGAAGAAGAAAGGCCCCTATGTATCATTTGCTCAAAAATGTTGGCCGCAGGCCGCATGGAACCTAATAAACTTAAACCACATTTGGAAACGCTTCATTCAAATTTTGCCTGTCAATAAAAGAGCTTTAATTGCATCTTACAAATTTCATATAAAATAGCCAGATGTAAAAAACCTCACACCATTGGTGAAGAGCTTATTTTGCCAGCAGCAATTGAGATTGTAGAAACTATGTTTGGAGTCCGTACAATTGCAGTCCGTACCTGTTTCAAATGATACTGTTGCTCGTCGTATTGGTGATAATAGCTGAAGATGTACAGTGTGAGCTTTTCTCGAAGTTGTGTGACAAATTTTTATTCAATACAGCTCGATGAAGCAACAGATGGTAATAAAGATACTCATTTAATTGCCTATGTTAGATTTTGTGATAAGATATGTTCGATTTTGTCAGTAGTAGAACTACTTTTCTGCAAACCAATATAACTCAAAACATCAGCGCTCGCATTATTTGCTATTTTAAATGATATTATGAACTAGGCAAATATAGAACAACTAAGAATATGCACTGATGGGGCTCGTTCTATGTCCGGAAGATTCCGAGGTATACAAGCACTTGTAAAACAAAATTCGCCTCAGTGCGTCTGGACACATTGCATGATCCACAGAGAAGCTTTGGTTTCGAAAGAAATGAATCCTGGTCTAAATATTGTGTTGACTACGGTTGTAACCGTAGTAAATTATATAAAAATGAGACCCCCTGAAATCGAGAATCTTTTCTGCACTTTGTAAAGACATGGGTTCAGTACATTCAACTTTACTATTTTATTGCGAGGGAAGATGATTATCACATGGGAAATTTTTGAAATGTGTTTATGAATTAAGAGAAGAAATCGCCATCTTCCGAGAAGGAGAAAACAGACCGGAGGCCGAGACTTTTCGCGATGGTTTATTTGTGATGAAATTGAGCTACTTAGTCGACATATTCGAGAAATTAAATAACTTGAATCTTCAACCCCAAGGAGCAAATACACATATGTTGGATACGAGTGATAAAGTTAATGCTTTTTGTGGAAAATTGGAATTGTGGAGCAGAAGTTTAAAGGAAAGAAATCTAACAATGTTTGCAAATGCGGATGATTGTACTAAAACTCACAAGGTTGAAGAAGAACATGTAAAAGTTGTTTTTGTAACCACTGAAAATTATTTAGCCATGCTGGCAAAGCATTTTAAAAAGTATTTTCTTTGCTGACAACAAACTGATAGCAAGTTACGAGTGAGTTAGGGATCTATTTCATAAGACTCCTGAAGGACTCTCAATTGATGAGGAAGAAAAATTCATAGACTTCACGACAAGTGGCGAAACTAGAAGACAATTTAGTAATAAATCACTATTTGAATTTTAGGCAGAAGTAGAAGATGATTTTAATTGCACTAAAAACAAGGGCATTTCGCATTCTATTACCATTTTCAACATCCTACCTTTGTGAAACTGGATTTTCTGCAGTGGCTACTTTAAAGGCAAAATATAAATCTCGGCAGAACTGAGAGTGTCTATTTCTAATATTAAGCCTTCCTTCGAAAAACTTTGCTCTGCAAGACAGGTCCCAGGAAATCACTAAAAATTATTAAATTTGCTTTAATTTAGTAAGTTTTGATTTAGTAAGTTATTTTACTTTAATAAGTTATTAAATATGTCGAAATGCATTTTGTTTTCTATGTGTATGTGTGCTTTCCTTTTAGTCAGTTAATATTTTTTTAAATAATATCTTCTCTTCCATATTCTCACCCCCCGCCCTCTAGTGTGCTCGCGTCCCCCTGGGGGGCGCGCCCCACAGGTTGAGAATCGCTGCCTTAGGTTGTGAGTTCGAAACCCGCCGACCGAAGACTCTACGTATGGGGGGAGAATGGCTCACCTATAAGTTTGTCGTGGTCACAAAGTCTTCCATCCCGAGAGTAATACCACTAGGAGTACTGGTTCAGAGGTGATCGTTTTCTGATCCATGACTAAATTGCGATCTGTGGATGAGTGAATGAAATGCATGAATGAAGTCCACCCCGTAAAAAAATTGTGACGTTGAGTGCGCCATCTTCATTTGAGCTAGAAGTCAGACTTCTGCCCTCGGGTGCTCAGGCGTCTTCACCCTCAGAAGCTTCTACGAAAAAACTTGGCTTAAAATAGTCACACGACAACAAAAACGTCAAAAGGTCTGTCTCGTGGACTTCAACCGATCAAGAGACAAATATGTTCTCCTTTATTAGCGTAAATATGAGAAGAAAATTAATAGAAAAGGGGAAATCGAAATGAATGCTTTATTATTAGCTTGAACTGGCATCAAAGGATGAGATTTTTTTTTCTATTTCGTTACGAGAATTCACGCTTTTATATAATGTTTTTAGATTCACCCATTTGAAACATATGAATATATACATAGATTTTTAAGTTAGAAATGGAGAAGTTTTGTCATTTTAGTTTATTCTTATTCCTAATAATTCTTACTCTTAAATTATGGAATCCAAACTTCAAATGTATTGCTTATTACTTACTAGTTATTTGAAAAGAAAATTTTGAAAACATTGTATCTGCACGAAGCTGTTGATAAAACGCGTTGGAATGTTGATAAAGTTTCAACTGTTAATCAAAATGTAGAAAAATTCTTTTTTTATGAGAAATTTTTAACTAAAAATTTAATCAAAATTTTGAAAAATTATTTCTTAATGAGAACTAAGTATCCATAAAGTAAATCGAATCAAACTCAGTTATTTTAGGTCGAAGGAATGATCCCGTACAGCGTTTTGAATGATTTTTGAATTACAATTTACACAATTTGCAGAAAGCGTCCCAAAACTCAAAACACTATAACTTTAACAAAACAAAGATAGCTCAATACAGTTCACATCATCTATTAATGTTTAATACAATTCAAAATTGTTCAAAAGTATTATAAAAGTGGTTTAATTCAAAATTGTTCAAAAGTATTATAAAAGTGATTTAATTCAAAATTGTTCAAAAGTATTATAGAAGTGATTTAATTCAAAATTGTTCAAAAGTATTATAAAAGGGATTTAATTCAAAATTATTCAAAAGAATTATAAAAGTGATTTAATTCAAAATTGTTCAAAAGTATTATAAAAGTGATTTAATTCAAAATTGTTCAAAAGAATTATAAAAGTGATTTAATTCAAAATTGTTCAAAAGTATTATAAAAGTGATTTAATTCAAAATTCAAAAAATTTAATTGTGCAAAAGTAAATCTAAATCTTGGTATTTTTACAGTTTTTATGGGACAATTATCGATTGTATTTTAGCATATATTGCATTTTTATTGTTTCTACTTTATTCTATATTTAATTTTCCTTACTTTATGCCTTTCGTTGAAAAATATAGATAATAAATATCTATTTTATATACAATAGCAATTTTCAAACGCGGCAAAATATTTGAAAAACAATCAACAATTCTACAACATGGGATTCTGATCATATAACAGTGAACACAAAAATTGTTCCATGAAAGTAGCACACCTAAACATTTTTCAATAAGCATTGGCATAACTCACATTGCACGCATTTTTCCAATCAAATTATTTTGATTAAACCAATTTCTAGTTTTACTTTAAACAGTTTTAATACACTTCAAAACAAATTATGCATTTTCATTGAGAGATAATGCATTAGAAAGAAGTAATAAAGCTTTTAAAAGTATGAATTATTAGCGTTGTGAAAAACAATATTATATACATATAATCGGAAGTATGGAAGTGAAATCAAAATCGTAAAAGTGAGACGTAATGTTAGAATGAAATAAAATAAGTTACAATTCTAATCCCATTTATAAAACATGATAATTTAAAAAAAGTCGCTTTGATTTCCTTAATTACGACGTTCATTTTGGCTTAGTTAATTTACAACAAACGTTTTAGCATCTCGCTTTTATAGTTTTATTTTGGCTCTATATTTTAGAAAAAAAAAATATTACTTTTATTTTATCAGAACAATTATTCTCTATCTTGACTCAGAACAATTATTAACATATCAATTGTTCTTCAAATTCACTACTTGATGGAGCATTTCAATAAAAGTCAAATTTAATTCAAATCAATTGATTAATCGATTATTAAGGTCTGAAAGTATTAAAATATCGTATATTCATCAGGGACCCACAAATGTAAAACACACCAAAATTCTAAAACGTCAAAAAAAAAAAAAAAAAAAGTGCGGACGAAAAAAAATTGGTTTCAAAATTCCATATTTCCATCCTTCATGGATTAATTAAATAAAAGATCATAAAATGGGAAAAAACGATCACTTAAGAAGTGAAAACTATTTATTTGACGTTAAAGCAATTATTATTTTTAAATGCAAATTCAGTTTCATAGGATGTTTATCTAACAATTCTTCGCATATGCTGAATGCTTAAAGTCAAAGCACGCTCATCATCCATTAAAAAATGCCATCTGGAACTATGCTTCTGTTCTTTCAGCACACGGGGAGATATCATGCACGGATGGCGTAGCGCGAAGCAGATGGGCCGTCGATAGCACTAATTAAATTGGCGATCTGGGAAATCGAATTTGACGATTAAGAGACACGAGAATTGGCGTCATTAAGTACGAACGAAACACGTTCTCATTCTTGATTAATGATTTTGGCGTCCTTGATGGAATTTAAACTGCTTTTTTAAGTGCAGTAAGTGTGGATGAGTTCTTTTTTACTAGAATTTAGAAATAATAAATGATCCAAGGAATTATTGAATTCGAAACTGACCCATGATATTTTATTTCTAAATATCAGCAACAATCAAATTTACAGAAGAACACAATTAGACTGATGTTCTAAAATTTTCGACTTTTAATCCAAGATGGAAATGAATGTTGGGATTTTTCCTGAATCCTTTTAGGTTGTTCCTGTTTTCACTTCCTTTTATAACAGATTTCAAATTTTTAAAAATCAGCTTCATTTATTAAAAAAAAAATTACTGAAAAATTCGTCTTTCGGACTTTTTATTGAACCGTACAGAAAATATGACTCCTAAGCCTAATTTGGATATACAGTGGGTAAAAAAAGTTTCCGTACGGAAGACTAAAATAAAAATAAACTAGCATAATTTCCAATATTTGCTTTTTACTTATATATTGTTAATGCGAGTCTTTAAAAGGGAGTTTCATAATAAATTTCTCTTTTTTTACAAAACTCAGCAAGTCCATTTGCAATTTTTAAGATAAATGACGAAGTATCATGCAAAAAAAGTTTCCGTACGCAATATGCTAATTTCTCCTGACGTGCTCTACAACAAATTCACAGAAAATATTCGAAGTTTGATGGTTTGTCAGAGTGAAGAATACGACATAACAACAATTTTTTAATTTCAATGCTTCGCTGATCATCTTAAAATGGAAATTCAGAAATCCATTCGAGAGTTAATAATTCGGTTGTGAAAAAATGGATTATTTATGAAAAAAAATCAGTGAAATGACTTACAAACCAAAGTCTACAGTGCAGTATATTATTGAAAGATACAGTGATGTGTAAAAATTTGAGGATAGAGATCGATCCGGAAGAACTCCGAACTTAAATAGCTTGCATAAAAGAAATATCATGTGTAAGGTGCAAGATAATCCCTCGGATTAGTGCATTTCATCTTGCAGCTGATTTAATGGTTAATTACAACATTAAATTCACATCTTAAATTGTGAGAAACATCATTTCAAAGAAAGGTTATAATGGATGTGGGGCCCGTAAGAAGCCTGTTACAAGTCTCTGCTACAGAAAAAGTCTCGAGTTTAAAAGAAGCACATAAGCAAGCCTCTATCTTTTTGAGAATCGGTCCTTTTTTTAGTGATGGATCAAAATTTAATATCTGTGGGTCAGATGGTCGAGTTATGAACTGGAGGGAATCAAAACAACATATATTACTTAAGAACTTATGTGGAACCGTGAAGCACGGTGATGGTTAGAACATGGTATGAGGGTATATAAGTGCTACTGGTATCGGAAATTTATGTTTTATAGATGGAAATATAGATAGGTACATGCATCTTGACATTCTAAAACAAAATATTTTAACCAATGTAGAAAAACTGTCCCTTGGAATGGACATTACTTTTCAACAGGACAACGATCCAAGGCACACCTCCAAGATTTGTCAAGAATAATGTCTCTATCATGTTAAAAAACAGCTTCATATCCCTCCCCAGTCCCTTGATATAATCCTTATAGGACATTTATTGGAAGAAATCGGTCGTGAACTAAAAAAATATGACATAAAGAACAAGGTTGAACTCCAAAGGGTGTAGTATTCCTCCAGAAACAACAAAAAAATCTGATGGGGGTTATGCCACAACATTTGAGAGAAGAGAGAAAGGCCAAAGGAAGGCCTACCGATCATTAAATGCAAGTTGGTCAGCATAAAAAATGTTTTTCATATACTATGTAAATACCGTACGGAAACTTTTTTGTTTCTTATTAGTGGCATTTTTTTATTCTTTCAATTTAAGTATTTAATTTTCTTCATATTTTTTCCTTTATAATATTCTTAAATAATAAATGAAATTGTGTTAAACCAATTTTAAGATTTTCATTTTCGTAACAAAATATTTTGTGCCAAAAATTAAACTTTTATTAACAGTCATAGCAGCGTACGGAAACTTTTTTTACTCACTGTATAAGCTTAAAGAAGCGATGGTAAAAGGATTAGTAAAATATTTTTTTTCTATGCTTTTGAATCTCTTTTTTTATTCCTTTTTGGAAATTCATTTAGTAAATTATTGGCCTATTCTATCTCGTATTTTTATAAAATAAACAAAAAAGAAACAATAGTTCAATTTAGTTATTCCTCCCTTTAATACACTAATAAAAATATTTTGTTATTTTATATAAATTTTATTCACATGTTTTTTTTTATTATGCTTATTTCATTTAATAGTGATGAATATTTGATATGGCAATAAACTACATTTCATTTGCCGAAAGAATTCACTTTCTTGTCTCAAAAACATCAAACGAATTAAATATCTAATGCACATATCTGTTCTCCCATTTCATTAAACATCATTAATTCATTAAAATTAATTAAGATAGTTAAAGCTGAATAATTAAGAATTATTCTAAATTTTAGTTACGCAGTAACCTAATTAAATAGTTACGATTTAACCTGAATTTTAAACCTGAGTTCTTTCTCAGTTATAGGAATCATTCTAGCGAAATACACATAGAGAAAATAATTAATTTTTCAAAGGAAAAATAAACAATTCATAAAAACAATAAAGATTTTAAACATTTGTTTCTATATTTTGCTCGTCTTAGATGATTCGTACAAAAAGGATATAATATATAAATTTTTCTGTGAAAAAATTTCAATATGAATCGATGGTTAAATACCACTTATTAGATCAATTTCTACTTACAGAAAAATAAGATCATATTTTCAATGACTACAAAATATTTTCCTTTTCTATTAAACACACAAAAAAAAAATATTTTAATCTGAAATATGATATGATGATTCAAATAAAATTTGGAAGCGTTATACCGATTCATGTTTGCTTAGATTCTTTTGAAGAAATGAATTAAAATGGAACTCTAAATATAATTTAGAATCTTTCAATTTTATTTAAATATGCAGTGGATGTGCATATTTCAATATATACATTTGCCTATTGTCTATAATATAATTGTTACAACTAGGAAAAGTCCTAAAATTTAAGCGGGTATTTTGAAAATTTATTGAAAAGAATAAAAGGAAAAAGGAAAGTACCAAAAGATCTAATCTAATACAAGCAATCTAATACAAGAATATATGGAGGATAAATGTAGGACAATTTTTATTTAAGTATTTTATAGAAAATAAGCAATGTTTGTTTTATTAATTATTAAATATGAAATGGATTACTTAAACATTTCCATTGTTCATCCCATTTTATTTCCAAATTATCCTTTACTATGATGTAAATTTTGAGCCAACAATTTTAATAAGCAAAAGATTGGATTATGCTGTATTGCATATATAATAGATATTATATTTCTGGACTCTCAAATTGCTGTAATTTATCAGTAAATATATTTACTAATGAAATTCACTGGCGAAGTCAATAACTAAACTGAAGAAAACACTAATGATATCTTAGTCTATAATAATAAAAATAAACTTTCATGTTAATATTCAATTTAAAATAAAGATGGGGAAAAATTTATTGTGAGGTCTAGAAGTAAATTGTATTAAAATATTTTAAATAAACGTTCAAAGATATTGTTTAAAAATTTTAAGCGTAAGTCAAATATATTGAAACCAGTTATTTTTTCAGTTGAACCAATGGTGGATTTAGGCATTTTCCGGTCTTAGGAGCAATGGATTAGGATCGTACTATGGGGCTCCTTTTTTTTTATTAATTGGTTAATGAGTTTCAATTTCCTTCCATTTTTAACATAATGAGCATTTTAATGATTCTCTTCAGAAAAATTCTTTTTATTTCCTAACATTTAAAAAAATTGCTTGATTTCATTTATTTAATGAATCCCCACTATTTGCATACAGTTATATTTAAGTAAACGCCTAATATTTATAAATACAGTAATAACTAAGTGCATGTAATGAAATAGAGAGAAACATATTGATATAATTATTTTTATACTATCAATATATTTAGGTTTTATCTAACTCATAGAATTTACCTTGTTTACGAATTTATTTATTTGTCCACGGAATTATCCCGTCAACGAAATGGGGGCGGCTCTGCTCTACATTTTACTTTACCGAGGGAAGCGTTAACTAACCACCACACCGGATTCTTCTCATCCCCAGTTTTGAGGTGCCCCACGTGGGATGGAACATTTGTATTACGTACTCCAAAATTTGATGATATTGTATCCCATATGCTTATATCATCGTCATTGCCGTACTGCGCATATATTTATGCAATTGTGTTGTTACAAATTTATATTTCGTAAAGCCTACGATAAACTCATATTTTTATTTTAGAGTCCCTTTTATGACAGCTTCATAATACAGTGAATGAAACAATCACTTGGGTATAAACTGCATACCAATGGCAAAACATGGTTACGAAAGAGCCTAGTAGGGTATAAACTTCTTAAACTTTTTAAACTTAAAATCAATGACGGATTTATTCCAAATATGATTTAGATTTATACCTTATACTAAATTTGTGTACCAAATGTTTTTTTATCTAATTTTTTTTTTACCTTTTATAACTATCATATTCACTGGTATCGGGACATATAACAGACAGGCTTCCTCTTAATAGATTTCGCTCAAATTTTGACATATTGTGTTGACAGATTGACGCTCTTAATTCTGAAAGCATGCTTTTAGGATTCAACATGGTCTGGAAAGTGTAAATTCCTACATATCTCGATCTCTAGTTTTTTGGCGATAACAATATTTTCTTTTTTTGTAATTCATACATGAAAAAATAAGTATGACGCGTTTCTTTGTGCTTATCCCAGCCTTTAAAGTTGCAAACCACATTTTGAGACATCTTTCATTTTTAATTTCCAACCAAGTATTATATAGCCAAACTACGGTGTACTTTTATTGTGTGATTGAAAAGAAAGGAATCACATTTTACGTTTGATTCTGTTAGCATCCGTTGGTGGAATAGAAAAATAATGATTCACGAAGAGTGAATGAACTCTGTAGCTCTTAACCTCTGGTCATCACTATTTCTTAGAAAAATGCCTTTTCAATTCAAATATATAGCGCTGATGGGCCTGTAAAGAATGTTTGAAGGATATAAGTGCATTAATTTTAAGACAGAAAGAGAGTATAAAAACAAATGGATGTATATATAGGATGTTCATATAATAAATCTAATTTTTTCCCCATAGAATTATGCTGATGCATGTGGTGATAAGTCACTGTGGAGAGTTATCAAAATAATCTTCCGGCATTTAATGCCCAAGGAAAGTCTAGTTTCAGTTTATTTAGTTGTAGCATTTGAGTTTACATAATGTTTTAAATAAAGTTTTCGAAAGTAAAAAAGTGAAATGGGCGACAGTTAAAATATGTATATTAAAGCAGTGGCTCCACATTTTTCTTTATTAATAAAAAAATGTTAGTTGGATCTTCTATTATTTAAAGCTATGCTGTAAGAGTAGAAATATCATTGACTCCCAGAAGACAGGAATTTTAAAATACTCTTGTGTGGAATCTATCTTGCTGCTTTCTTTTTAATTGCAGAGTATTTCTTATACTTGTAAATAATCACTCCATAACTCAAAATATTACTAGCTAAGTTTATTTCATGTACTTCTTCCTTTCAACCAACATCTTATTTCGAATTGTATTTTTTTCTTCCAATGGTATGATTTAATTTTGAAAGAAACTAGCGTAAAGTTTCACGATGTTACTCGAATTTATATCCTATTGAAAAGTTGAATATATACATATATACAGTATTATGATACATTTGAAATGAAAATGCAAAATGGGCATAGTTTAATCTTGCCTTTACATTGGCAAAAAAGCTGTAATATTGATCTAGGAATAAATATGAAGAAAAAGCAGGGATATTTGTCATAACTTATTTGTAAATTTAGAGCTGTATTTGTCTTATCTTTTATCCATTCATATCTGGTTTTGGAAATAAGAAAATTAATAGACGTGGGACTTTGAAAAAAAAATCTATTTTTATGTTTTAAAATTTCTTTTCCGTAAAATTATATTGATAACACTTTTTTTTTTTTTTTTGGTTTTCAAAGCAAAAATTTGTGCAATATTTGAAATAATGGTTCTGTAGTTGAAGGGCAAAAAATAGAAACTGAAAACTGCTGCCATTATATGTTATTAGAATCCTGTAAGAATACTTAAAGAAAAGTTTAAAACTAAACAATAAACAATTTATATAATTAACAATTATCTTTTAATTAAAAAAAATGTAAAAAAATCAGGGAACGAAAGAATTTTTATATAGTATAATTTTATAAACGTAAACACTTTATTTAACAAAAAGAATTAAACATTAAATCCTGAGCAACATTGGGTTTTGCATTACAGCAGTGTATTAATGAAATGCCATAATTAAGAGAATATTTATTGTTATGTATTAAAGTTTAGGAATAGAAAAAAAATACCTGCAAAATTAATCTAATTGATATTAAAATAAAATTTAAAGATAAGTGACAGAGGACAATAACTGATTTAAAATATAATAACTGATGAATAATAGTTAATATAATAACTGATAATACTGATAGATAATATAATAACTGATAATACTGATAGATAATATAATAAACTGATAATACTGATAGATAATATAATAACTGATAATACTGATAGATAATATAATAAACTGATAATACTGATAGATAATATAATAACTGATCAATAATAGTTAATATAATAACTGTTAATACTGATAGATAATATTGATAGATAATATAATAACGGACCAATGAAAACTTTTAATGTCATTTAAGATTTCTTTTACGTATTGTTCATGGATAAAAAGTGAAACGCTAAGACAAAGCAGAATAAATTCATAATTATTTTTAACAATGAACTCGTCAATGAAATTCAGAAATGTAGAACATTTATAAGTATATAATCACAGTACTCATAATATTTTTGATAATTTTCTGTGACGCATTTTTTTTGTATCATAATTATTTTTTTCAAAAATGTAACGTCTTAACTTATTAGAGATTATTGGAAGATGACATTTCCACTACCCTCAAATAAATAAGAATTTTTCAGAGAAGCAGGAAAGTGTCTCACTCCTCTTCAAATAATTGAAAACTGCAATTTGTGGTCTCTTTAGAAACCCGTGAGGTTTCCTAAACAACATTTTCTCGTCTTTCTTCATTGGCAGTAAACAGTTCACTAGATTGGGAAATAAAAGTATCCACAGGATGCTTGCAAAAGAGGCAAATAATGTTGCATGATGAGTGGAACGGTTAAGTGGTGGACCATTTTTAGCAATTGTGCAATGAAAGGGAAATTTTTACTGTTACAGAATATCTCGATACACATGAAAATTGTTAATCATTTTTTTTCTTTAAACATGCCGGTAATCAATATTTATTTGAATGAAGTTTCTATTTTACCTTAAAAACACAAATTGCAAACATGTCTACTGTAAATGCATTCTAAACTATCTTACATAAAATCATCAGATAACCTCTCTGCATCAAGACATTTTAATCAACACAAGTGTTTGACTGAACGTGTACTGACTTTATAAAACTAACATTTGAAAACGTATAATTATGCCAATATTTAGTTAAAAGAAGTATCTATTTTATATCAAAAGTATAAGCTGAAAGCATGCCCACTGAAGAAACTTTCTACGCTATCTCACATCAAATCAGGTAACTTCTCTGAGTCAAGACATTTTAATCAACACAGATATTTGACTAAAGTTGTATTGACTTTTCAAAACAAATGTTTGAAAATGTACAATTATGCCAATATTTAATTAAATAAAACTATCTGTTTTACATTAAAAGCACAAACTACAAGCATGCTTACTGAAGAAACGTTATAAACTATCTCACATAAAATCAGATAACCTCTCTATATCAGAATATTTTAATCAACACAAGTGTTTGACTAAAGTTGTACTGACTTTTCAATAACAAACGTATAATTAAAGACGTATGAATAACGTATAATTATACCATATTTAATTAAATAAAATTACCTTTTTTATATTAAATGCACAAACTGCAAGCATACCTACTGAAGAAAAGTTCCAAACTATCTGACATTAAATCGGTTAACCTCTCTGAATTATTTAATTAACATAGATGTTTGACTAAATTTATATAGACTTTTCAAAACAAACGTTTTAGAATGTGTAATTTTGCCAATATTTAATTAAATAAAAGTATGTACTTTAAATTAAAAGCACAAACTGTAAGCATGATTACTTGAAAGTTCAAAGATAGTTTTGTTGCAGTTTCTTTAGTTGTGGCATTTGGGTTTGGCCGAATCAAGACAGTTTAGTCAACAAAAATATTTGGTTAAAATTGCATTGACTTTTCAACAAGTACTTGAAAATGCATTATTATGTTCGAGCTCGCAAGTAGATAAAACATGTAAATAACTCTTTAAATCAAGAATTCAAGCCGAAAAAAAATGTACTTTATCCAAATCATAGAAAATTGAGAATATTTTCCACTTTTCACAGGATATAAAGTTATGATATTTATGCCTCGACGGCTTTGAATTTTAGGTCTTGACATGTGTACTGGATGATTCCAGTTTCAGAACCAGATTATCACGAAGAACTGGCCCGTCTTCGGACTTAGTACATATTAAATCTGACAACCAGAGTTCTATGTTTCGTCTTTGACATGGCTAAAAAAATTGGAGGGGATGCGCGACGCAATTGTAGTTTCCGTCTTCTAATCCCAGTTCAAAACTATAAAGTTTCTTGCCTACGTGTTGGTTCAAAAGAAAACAAGCATCAAAACTGAAATTTCCTATTCTTGTCTTCTCTTATTAAAAATATACCTAATTATATCATTTAAAGTGATATGATAGAAAGAAGAATAAGCCTATGCTCAGGATTCGATGAATTAATTACT
Organism: Argiope bruennichi; assembly: GCF_947563725.1. Taxonomy (NCBI): domain Eukaryota; kingdom Metazoa; phylum Arthropoda; class Arachnida; order Araneae; family Araneidae; genus Argiope; species Argiope bruennichi. The sequence goes on from NC_079153.1 coordinate 12,778,600, forward strand.
ATTGATGAAATAAATCCTATAAGTTCAGGAAGTAATTTTTATTCCGTCTGTATGCCGAAAAACGATTCCGCTGGTTTAGATAACGAAAAATACAAATCAAGAATTAATAATGAGATAAAAGTTTATGAAAGAAGCTTCTGCATTGTCTGTATGCAAAAGAAAAAATCCCCTGGTATAGAGAACTAGTTACTAATGAGTAATGCAAAATACAAGTAAAGCACCACTACTGATGAGGTAAATCCTAAATGTTCAGGGAAGCAACCTTTTATACTTGTTTATGCAGAAGAAAAATTCCGTTTGCAGAGAAAACTAGTTACTAATGAGTAACGTAAAATACAAACTAGTTACCACTGAGAAGATAAATTATAAGCATTCAGTGAAGCAACTTTTATACCTGTCTGTATGCAGAAGAAAAATATTGCTGGTACAGATTTTGCACCACTAGTACAAAAAAGTATATTAATATGAAACGAAACGCTTTTTCTGGTTAATTCCCCAAGAAAAATCGAGTAGAATTTCATCACTGTTTTTAGTCTTTAGGCTTAAACTACTGCTTATAAAAATATGATATATGATGTTATGATGAATTCATTCATTTTGCTTATTGACTTCGCTTTCACATAAATACAAACAGACCGACCGACAAATTAACAAATCCTGAACATTCAACTCGTGAAAGAATTTTATTTCCATATTTAGCTACGGATCAACATTTATGCTAATAAAACTGTATGCCCAATTTCATCCATCTACCTTGTTTGGTTTCTGTGCTATTTTATTCACATGCGCATAGACAAATAGACAGACAGACAATTTTATCGATATATTTCAATCAAAATTCACCTCATGTATATAAGTTTTTATGTAAAGAATTCTCACGAAATCTTCATCATCTGTCTCGTTTGGTGCTGTTTCGCGTAACGCTGAAACAAACGCAATCATATAATTTTTTTTTCAGACTCTGAGATCTGATCGTGATTTGAAGCTTGTAGATTCAAGGGAATACCGAAATCGAATATTTTACTCTAAATATTTTTACTTCAAATACGAGAAAGGTAAAATCAAATAACTTTGTCTGACTTATCTACTAATTCCTTATTCTGACATTTATTATTCGCTAAAGACAATGCAATTCTTTCCTTCACAATAAGCACCGAATACAGAAAACAGTAAAAGTGGATTTTGAGACACATTGAAGCAGCCATTTCAAGGGAGTGAAATCGGTCAAATTAAATTCTTTCTCCTCTTTCATATTTGTTTTCGAAAACCCCAGACTTCCATCCCCGAAAGCTATCGAAGAGAAATCAAATCTTTTAAAAGAGAGTAACTGTAACTGCAACTTGAAGTCATCAGAGCCCACGTGTTTCTCTCCCCTCCCTCACCAACAGCCTTCAGCTCAGAGAACAAAATGAGAAAATGTGAGGTACCCCCCTCCCCTCTCAAAAGCAAGAAAGGTGCGAGACAGAGACTTGACGAACCTAATTTCGAACTTCTACTTCCGAAAGAAAAAAACAGTTTTTTATAACTTGCTACAGTGTTTTTTATTGCATTCCTTGGGAATTGTGAAGGATATTTTCGTTCTGTGAAAATGAATAGCTTTTGTTTTTTCACATTCTGTGCGGTTAGAAGAGAAGTATTTCTGACTACAGACTCATCTGGAGTAAAAAAAACAAAAAAAAAACCCAGCTATATATTAATGCATATATAGTAAGAGTATCACATTAAAAAAGGAATGTTTCCAAGAAAAATATAGTCCCTGTTTTTATCTGAAACAACATACCTTGCATATATCAATTAAGTTTGTGCTTGATTGTTTATCCCCCCTCCCCCCCAAATAAAAACATGCGGTTTTTCACTCAAGTATCAAAGGTAACATAGATAAGTATGTTGAAAAGGTTTTTTTTTCTATTTTTTTAGAAATTATAATTTTTTAAAAAAATTTAATTATCTTAATGTTTGTAATATTTTTCTTTATAAAACCTTTGGAAATTCGTTTCTAAGTCTTCTTTTTTGGGGGGAGGGGGTTACATTCATCATTGTAATCTGCATTTACATACGTTTTAATGCTATTTTACCTCTTTAGATGCTATTTTCTCAAATATAGAATATGATAGAATTTTCTTAAGAAAAACGTCATAAATTAATTAAAATGTAATGTTTATTTTTTTGTTCAAATTTGGTATAATAATTCCACAACATTTTGAACTAGAGAATCAGTAATCTATTCATTTAGAAATATTTTATAATTGTTTCTTTGCTTCACAACGTGAAAAAAAAATGAATAATTTGTGTTATTTATCTTTTTTATTCCAATATTTAACAATGGATAAAAGTACAGCTTATATTTTTATTTCAGGAGGTAGAAAATATATTTCTTAAGCTATCTGCAAAATGCTAAGAAAATCATTTCATAAATTCTTAAACTAAAAGATTTTTGCTTTATACCTCTTTTTATATGAAAAAAAACCCCACTTTTCTCCACTTTTTAAAAGCTTTTCCGGCTTAATTGGTATATTTTGATTCAAATATTTTATGCAAATATTATAATTTTATGCAAATATTCAAAAATATAATTATTTTTGAATATTTTTCAAAATATTCATCTCAAACATAGTTAAATGCTTTAACAAATACCTTAACCACACACTTACCTATATTAACCTAACCTACCTAATGTTAATTAACTGCTTCATTCAAGTATTGTATTAGTTTGTAATTTGAAAAGTTCATACTAAAGAATGTGAGAAACTAAAAGTTCATGATAATAGCATACAATAGATTCTTGATAATACGCCAGTGTTAATTTAAAAATTTTGTTTAAAAGAATTTCAATCAAAAAATGAATGTTCTTTGCTAGTTTTAAAACACCTTTTGTTTTAAAACTAATAAAACAAAGAGCACACGACAAATATTTAAAAAAATATATAAGATAACAATTTACAAGTACAAAAGTGTACTGTTTATTGAGACGTAATTGTATAAGTTGGATCTTTACTGTGAATTAAGAAATTTCAAAAGAATTTTTCTTTTTATATTCTTTTAACCATGGTTGACATACTAATCATTTCTGTGAATAATTCGGATTTTACTAAAAATATTTATAGATTTTTAGTAAAATCCGAAGTTTTTTAGTAAAATCAAAAAGTTCTCTAATATTTTGTTGAAAGAGAATGTATAATCCACAATGAATATACGTAATGAATTTTAAAGGATATTTTACGTTTTATTATAATACCTCAACCTCATATAATAATCTTTTGCGATTGGAAATTTCGAATGACTATAATACAAATTCTTTTTAACAAATTAAAAGAGATTATTCCGAAATATCGTACAATGATAATAGTTTAGCTTTATTCAATCTGCCTTTATATTATTTTAAATTTACTTTTTGTTATAATAAGGATACGTTACACCCAAAATATGTATTTTATAACCCCGCGACACTGTAGTGTATAAATTGATACAGTACGTAACAATGAAACAACGAACAAGTTTGCTGCAAAATATGAAAAATGCTTTAAAATGTCTTAAAATGAGAGAAAATGTGGAACAGAATATTTACAGAAGAAAAAACAAAAATAAATGTGTACAGAATTTACAAGCATTTAAGAAATAATAATAATGTGAAACAGTTCGCAGCGATTTTCTACTTTGAAATAGTATAGAAAAATTATCTGGAGTAATAAAATGCAGAATGATATTATACATTCAAAAACATATGGATTATATGATTATTTCAATTGTTATCATAATAAATAAGGATGTAGTTAAAAAAAGCTAATGTAAAATCATTTTTTTATTGAACATTTATGAATCCCCCGTGCACCACAAAGTATCACACGGTGCTCACAGAAGTAAGTATGTAACACATTACAAAAAGAAAAATAAGAAAATTTAACAGTTATGAAGGATTACATATGCCAACAATAAATTTACAGAAATTTCCAAAAGCACTTCTAGTGGAAATAAGTTGGTGAAACTCTGTAGGCCAATTTAAATTCATGTGCTTAAGAGCCAGTCTTAGGATCTGTCTTTCTTTAACAAACATGGAACATAGAAGGAGCAAATGTTCAACATTTTCCTCCCCACCAATATCACAATCGCAGGAAGATGACAGAAACAAATTAAATTTGTACAAGTAACTTTTAAAGTTACCATGACCAGTTAGAAATTGGGTTATTTTGTAATTAGTATAAAAATGATGGCATGACAGTCTCTTATTAATGGATGGAAAAAATTTCTTTGTTAAGCTCCCTTTATTTGAAAGGAGGTATTCTTGATTCCAAGACTCCACCATTTTTTCTCTCGTAATCTTCTTGTAAAAGGATTTAGGAATATTAACGTCAATGTCGATTTTGCGATATAAAATCAATTGGGTAATGAAAAATTGAACGGAAGTGGAACTGGTATCATGAAAAAGTTAGAGTTTATAAAGTGTCGTAAAAAAAGTTTTGAGTGTAATAATATCTTTCAAAGATACTGAGAAAAAAAACGTAAAATTTCAATTAATTTTTAATAAAAAAAATCTTCTTAAATTTCTGAAAATTTCTCTTATAATAAATATCTCTTACCGAATAATAAGTATTATCAACAAAAATGCTTACCACATTTAGCAGCTCTAGATTCAATATTACGAACTATAATGGCGCTTTGAACAATGTTTTTATTATATATGCCATATGACGCAATTTATAGTTAGAATCCAGCTTAAAAACATTTACAAAAGAAAAAAAGGAAAAGTAGATCTTAAGGTAGAAATTCCAGATTTTAGGAAGTAAATAAATGAAGAAAGAAAGAAGGGTGGAAAAGTATTCTATTCTAGTATTATTCTATTTTCAGTTCATAGTCACTCCTGATTATATGATTGATTAATATGCATTTGTTTTAAATACTGAATATTAAAATGGGAGATGATTTAGGATTTAATTTTGGTTTATAATTGATTAAAAACATGTCAGCCTTTTCCGAACAGTCGACGTACGTCAAGGAAAAATTGCATCGCAGACAAAAAGAAAACAAATGCCCAAAATACTCATTCTGACAGCTCATGGAATTGGAAGAAACTGAATGGAGAAGTGATCCGACAACAAATTTATCTACTTAAAAAAACTTTACTTTTATTATTCGGATTCAGTATATTTTATCCAGTTTAGGTCTGCATTATTGATTATTTCTTGGCAGATATTTTTGCTTTCGGTAAATATTCCACTTCATCTGCTTGTCCTTTCAGCATTTTTGGAGCATAAATAAAGTCCAAGAAAAATAAATTGTACAAGAATATGTAAGACTTTTCTACTGCAGTTCTCCTAGTAAATTTAAAATAACCCAGGGATTCCTGAATAAAAATTTATTAAAAGACACTGCAGTATGATCTGGCTTAGAAATGCATATGGATTCGGAGTTGACAAAGTGGTGTTGAGATTGGTTTCCCAAGAGGAAAGATAAAGACTTGGGGCACAAACCAGTTAGAAAAATTTGCCAAACTTTTTAAGAAGTACAAGTCTTAAACAAAGGATAGATGCCATCGTAAATTGTCCAGAAAGAAAAGTTTGGAGTTTTAGCGTGTTTTTCTATCCAAGTTAGTAAATTTTGGCTGTCGAATTCTCTTTTTATTACCGAAAACAATGAGTTTTGTTTGTCAGAGTCATTGATTCCATCGAAGTCGAATTTCAAGAATCATATGAAAATATGATTAGTGTTTTAAATTTATTCATGATTTGGAAGGAAATTCTATTTTGGAATTTATTTAAAGAATTTTTTTGTAGATTATTCTTTTTATTTAATTAAGATAGACTATAAAATATAAGAATCATATTTTTAAATAATAAAGATAAATATGAAATAATTATTTTCATTCGTAAGAATCTTTAATAAATTATATTGGGTAGTGGAAACTATATCTTTATTATTCCTTTTAGAGTTTATGCCTAAATTATGGAATATATTTTTATACAATTAATTTTATGCTTTAACACTTTCCTTTTATCTTTTAGGTGATTTTATATTTTATTATTTTAGTTGCAAAATATATTTAATTATTATTTTTAATATCTTGTTGAAAGTGTCCTGTGATCTTTAATATTAAGTATCAGTTAAGAATTTCTAGTTCCGAATCAACCCAGAACTGAGATAACAGGAAGACTCCGAAATTTTTATGAATTCTAGATTTTAGTAGAAAAGTTATTAACATATGCCAAAATTATTCTTTTTTGCGACGTTTATTATACTGAAAGATCATGTAGATGACTATTTTATTCCAAGTTACTTTCCTACAAATATTCTATTAACGCTATAAAAAAGGGAATCCTCAATAACTTTAAAAACGACAAAATAAGTAAAAAAATTGATATATTATGAACATACATATAAATTAACATCCTAAAAAAATTTTTATTTTCATTTTTCTTACCTTTTTAGTTTTTGAATTACAAATATTACGGACTCTTGAAATCAATAATTTTTCTCACATTTACAGTTAAATGTCGAATTTGGAATCAAAATTTAACTAACCTAATTTATAAATTTGTGATTAAACTAGAAATATAATATATTGTCATCGATAACACGTAACGTAAAAACTTCTAGATCTCTTCAATTCACAATCATTTTCAAAATTTTTATTTTTTCAATTAAAAAAACAACTGTTGTGTTAAATAAATATTATAGAAGTACTCAAGTTTAATTAAATTATAACATTTTGTTGATCAAGTTTGTTAATCATTGTTTTATTAATTAAGTTGTTAATCAATAATCAAGTTTAATTAAATAACATTTTGTTTTCCAATTATTGGGCTATTTTAGGACCAACTTTCCCAGATATAATGATGAGAACAACATCTGATACGATATCCTTTTCTCCAAACTTCCACACCACACTCTAATTGCGTTTGGATTTCAGCTATAGATTTAGCGATTCAAACCTGTATATCCAAAAAAAAATCTCCGCAATTTTCCCAAATAGCATCGAAATTATTCTAAAGGCAAAGGAAGTAAGTATTTCTAATCATAGCAGAAATTTGCATAACTATGAAATCAAGCTGTTTACATCTTATCCTTTATATAAAATCTTATATCATTAGCAAGAACAACATTCTTATACTTCTACCAGGTAGCTGGAATTCGAGATTCCCCTTACTAAAATATTATTCCAATCATCCCAGATGATGAACCTCATCTGGATTTAAAGGTAGAATTGGCCGAAATTAGGAATTGAAGCAAATCCGGCGGATTCCACCTTCTCTTCTACTTATTCCCAGCAAAGAAAGAGACCTTTTTTTTTTCAAATCCCCGTTCCTAATTGAAGAAAGTCTTAATCCCCGATGTCTGCAGCAAGAGCAACTCTTCCTTTAATTGGGACGGGTTGGGGGTGGTCGGGGGAAAGAATTACCGGATCTTGATTGCGCCATTAAAGGGCCAGTGAATTATTTCGAAGTGTTAGGAGAGTGTTTTAAAGGCATTTCTCTACCGCTCTGATAAAGTACTCGAGGTTCTGTCCAAGATTTAGGAGGTGCAACCCAGAGTAAATGCGGTTAGTGCCTTTCTTTATCATAAAAGTACCAGAAGCAACATGACCCGATATGATGATATTAATTCATTTTTGATGAGTATTAATGAATGACATGTTTTTCACCATATATTAATTTCTAAGATAAAGGAAATATTTTAGTGGTTATTTTAATCGTAAAACGAAATTTGGTGCAAAAGTTACAATAATGAATAAAATGACTTGAATTTCGACTCCTAAACCCCATAACATGATAAAGTTTTAGGCATGACTCAAGTGTTTTGTCTTCCTTTAAATGGATTGCATCAGCTGCAACAAAGAATTCATTACATCAGCTGCAGCAAGGAAATTGTTTGCATCAGCTGCAACATACTGGGTGTTGTGATTTTTACACAAAGTTTACCAGCTTAAAAGCGTTATCATATCAAAGAACATTTTAACGTTGAGTAAAATTTTAAAGCATTCTTTAGTATTGGCACAAAATACAATATTTGTATTTAACTCAATCGAACTGCAGCTATTAAATTTCCGATATGAGAGATTATTTTATTTTTGTTGTTTATTAATGAATGATATGTTTTCCAATGTATATTAGTTTTTAAGATAAAGGAAATAGTTTAGTGGTTATTTTAATAATAAGATGAAGTTGGGTATGATGGAAAGTGTGAATATTCCAATAATGAATGAAGAGACTTGAATTTCTACCCCCCAAAACACCGTAGCATAATAATGCTTTAGGCATGACTCTGATGTCTTCTCTACATTTGATTTGATTCATCCGTTGCATCAAAGAATTGATTACATCAGCTTCAGCAAGGAAATTGATCAGCTGTAACTAGAGATTCAATATCGGACCAAAAGTTCAATACTGGTATTTGATATTTTTTAGATCTCAATACCGGGATGCCGATATTAATACCGGTAGTAGAAATTTTAGAAAAAGAAAGAAAACACAGGTCTTTCTTTGTTTTATTTGCCGATTTTATAAGAGAGTGCAAATATCACAAAAATTAATAGGTAACTTATAAATTATAACAGTATATAAAGAATCAAAAAAAAGTAAAAAACATCTTATTTATATAAATCACAAAACAGTGTAAATATCACTATTCAGTCTATGGTACTATTACAAATTTTTGAAATGTGATCTTAAAAAACATAATGCATCCATTGTGCTGTCATTAAGCCAGAAATTTTTAAAATCAACATAATTATGTAAATACCGTAAGACATTTTCTATTTCGGTATGTCTTTCTTCTGTGCGATTTTTCAATGTAATATATAATTCTTCAAATATTGATGTATGCTTCTCTTTCAGTGATTGCAACATGAAATGTATTGTTGCATTAGCGGTTAATAAATTAGAATCCTTCCGATTAATGTCTCAACAGCCAGTTTCATTGGAAGTAGAGCTGATACAGTTCTGGACATTAAGTCGAATTCACTATCTGTAAAATTAGTGTGCAGGTTTAACTAGATCATTGCTTTTTGGATTGTATTTCTCAGTTTCAAAAATCGTTCCATCATTAGGAGTAAGCTGAATTTTAGAATCTAATATTAACATATATTCTGTTTTACTTTCAATTAATATATATTTTTGTAATATGGCATGTGTTGTAAGGGAATGTTTAAAAATTTTAATAATTCTTCGATCTTCATAAATTATAGGAAGCAGTTCTTGATGGGTTAATATTTCATCCTCATTAGCAATATCTTCTTCAACAATTACATTGTCATTATCTTCATTGCCTTCAATATCACTCTCACTCTCACTCTCTTCAAAGTCGGAATCTGTAGTTTCTATATCCACAGTATTTGGATTCTTCTGTTCTTTATTTTTTTCGTATAATACATCTATTACTCCTAATTGAATTCCATGAGAACAGCACAATTGCTGATTTGCACCAATCAATTTTCCAACTTTTTTCATAACTGTTGCTCCATTAGTCGTTATGGATACAATATCTTCTTTCACGGATAATTCATGTTTTGCTAATTTAGATTTAAACATTTCCACACATTTTTCGGCTGGCCTACTTCTCGATACATGTGTAAGTCCTATATTCAAAATTATTTTTGTTCTGAATAAATATTTCTATTTAAATAGCGTCTATTTCTTACACTTGTCCATTCATCAAATGTAAGATTAAATTTTTCATCATTTACTTTTAATTGTATTAGTTCGTGTTTCAAAGAATTGCGAACACCGTTACTGTAGTTTATAACAGTTCTTATTATAGTCTTAATCGATGTTGGTAGATTTTTAAAACCTCTGGTGGATAGTGGTTTTCTTAATCCAATAGAAGTGCAAAACACTCGAAATGGCAATCTAAAGTTGTCCTTTTAATTACCATAACCATTTTGCTTAACCATCTTACTGTCATTTACTTTCATCTAAATTATCTTTTTTTTTTTTCAAAATAATCCAAAATCCCTCATGGCTTGGGCCTAGAAACTGTGCTTAAATTTGTATCTTCATCGCAATTAGACTCTTTCCTGTGTAACAAATTTGTATCATGTTTCGATTTTAAATGTGTATGGAGTCTGCTTGTACTTCCTCCGTACACTTTAATAACTCTTGAACATTTTTTACACTGTGCCACCATATTCTTTTCATCATATAAATAATGAAACCAAACCGAAGTATTATCAACTAATTTTTAATATATATATATATATATATATATATATATATATATATATATATATATATATAAACCTGAAAAATATTTTAAACCCTAAAATATGGTATGCAAATACAATGTGAATAACAAACTCACCATTTAAAAAAATATCGAAATATTACGCACTTTCTTCACAATTACAACCTTGTTTTCTCAGATACGACAGCGATTCTCAACCTGTGGAATCTTCCGGACATTGGACGAGCACCATCGGCGCATATTCCGACTCAATTTTTCCATTCTATGTTTGCCTAGTTCATAAAATCATTTAAAATAGCAAATAATGCAAGGGCCGTTGTTTTGAGATGTATTGGTTTGCAGAAAAGTAGTTCTTTTACTACTGACATATTATCACAAAATTGAATATAGGCAATTATATGAGCATCTTTATTAGTATCTGTTGCTTAATAAAGCTGTATTGAAAACAATTTGTCGCAACTTCGAGAAAAGCTGACACTGTACATCTTCAGCTATATCACCAATTCGACGAGCAACAGTATCATTTGAAACAGGTACAGACTGCAATTGTTTTGAAAAATTATCTCCAAACATAGTTTCTACAATCTCAGTTGCTGCTGGGAAAATAAGCTCTTCACCAATGGTGTGAGGTTTTTTTACATCTGGCTATTTTATATGAAACTTTGTAAAATGCAATCAAAGCTTTTTTATTCACAGACAAAATTTCTTTAAAAATGATTTTTGCTTTTTATATGATTTTAATTTTAATACGAAGAATTCTCTGGGATTGTTGATGTACCCACTATGAAGCGTTTCCAAATGTCATTTAAGTTTCATGCTGCCTGCGGCCAACATTTTTGAGCAAATGATACACAGGGGCCTTTGTTCATTTACTTCAGTACCGGTAAACCCAAGATTTAAGCATTCTTGAGAATATTTTCTTGATTTTATTTTTGGAGCCCCGCTCGTCTGTGTACTCGTTGATGCTTGACTGTCGTCTAATACTCGCTTATTTCCGCCTAAAAATGTATTCATGAGTCTGCATAAATCTGATGCTGTAAATTAATATGGTGAATTGAAATTAACACGAAAATATATATAACATACACATTCACGATACATTCGATAGCGATAGAAGGATCGACTCGAATGAGATTAGCTGGAATTGAAACTTGCGTTATCAAACATCTTCCTTCTTCCTATGAGAAAACATCTGCGCATGCTCGAAACGGCATTGGTCGTGTGTATTCTCTTCCACAAACATTACTTATTTTTTTCTCTTTTGTTTAGTCATGCTTCTGTTTTATTTCTTTTATTATTCGAAAAAATGTATTTCCAGTGTCTAAATTTAGCTCACCCCATCTAGGTTAACTTTCATTAACGAATTTTCAACTTTCATATTCTTTTAACGTTATCTCCCTGTTTGGCTTTCATTTCAAATATAATATTTAAATTTTCCCCTCTTTCATTCGCTTCATCTGTTCACTGCCCGCTTTGCAAAATGCCAGATGTGGTTTCTCGCCAATGTTGGCTCGCTTTTACTCTTTTTTTGGCAGTTAGTTAAAAATAATTTAAAAACAGAATACAAAATACTCAATATACATTAATGTTGTATACTTTTTATTGTAAGCTGGGGGGGGGGCGAGATGAAAATTATGATTGAAAACTGGGTCACGAATACTGAAAGGTTGAGAAACGCTGAGATACGAATATCAGACTACGAATCCTGTGCGTGTGCAGAAACTTTAATAGTATAGTTTTGACCCGCTTCCTTGGATGATTCACATATTTTATCACTTCTCTTGATTGTACGATGCAACTTTGTATTCACAGTCTAATTGATTTCGCCCGTTAGGGAGACATAAAAACAAAAACGTATACTATTTTTCTATGTTGGTGCTCATTGAACATATAGTGAAGACAACTTAAAAAATTTCTAGCTAATACCGAAAAAACGGTATTTAAACTTGTGAATACCGGTATTACAAAATTGCACAAATGGCTCAAAATACCGGTCTTCGGCATATCGGTATACCGGTATGGCAATTCCCTAGCTGTAACATACTAAATTATGATTTTTACAAAAAGAATATGAGCTTAAAAACGTTATCATATAAAAGAACATTTTGAATTTTGGGGAAAATTCTAAAGCTTTATTTGGTTATAAATTGCAAATTGCAATATTTGTGTTTGATATCGTCGCACGAGAGCTATTAAAATATTCATATTCATTATTCCTAATTACTATTTTGATTTAGGGTGCTATAGGAAAAAAAAAACAGCGTTATACAATTAGGTTTAAATCAGATCTTGAAAATTATAACAATATCAACAAAAACTGAATCAAACTGTTTCCTCTGAAATTTTAAGCATAATATATTATAAATTAAATATGTATATCAACCAATTTTTTAAATTTAGATTCGTATACCTACCTAAAATTTTGATGTAAAGACCAAGTAGCAAATGTTATTTGACTGCCGCTTTCAGATTCGAGTTACCCTGTTCAGAAACCGATTGAATGACAGGCAGGCAAAAACAGTTTCTTTTTGTAATCGAAAAGATCTAAAATGCGTCGATTCATCAAAATCACGATGTCATTTTTTTATTACAATATTTTCTTTATGCATACTTCTTATACGAGAGAGTTAAAGGCAGAAAGTGACAGCTTTTTTATAGATGTCAGAACTCAGAAGCTTTTCACTGAGAGCCTTTCAGTGATTGACATTGCAGACTCAACTTTGCATGAATGTCTTTTACTAGTAGAAATGATTTTGATCGTACAAAAAACTTAAGAAGTTCCATTTTAGAATTAATTTTTTTTAAAATTTGAATATACTTAAGAAATCTAAGACGCTCTTGGAAATTGCCGAAACTTCAATTGTAAAGAAATTGGATATTGTCGTAAGTAAAATTTAATATCTTGTAGAATATTTAAGGCATATAAAACGAATGATTTAATTTAATTATAAAACAATAGAAAAATATTTATTTCTTAAAGCATTTGTTTTTTAATTTCAAATCGAATATATGCTGTGATACGATAATTTTTGAGTTCATAATCTCAAATCGGTACACTCAGAAAAACAATATAATCTCTCCAAAATTAGCATAATATATGAAAATAGTTTTATTACATGCAGTGAACTTAGTGTCACTTAAAAAAGCTAATAACAAAAATTTTAAAAGCAAAATATCGTGTAATTTGAAAATCTAAAAATATTTTATAATAAATAAATAATTTTCAAGATTAATACTATTGCGCAGAAGAAATAAAAATATGTTTGACAGATGCATATTGTTTGTAAATATTTTTGTATAAAATTTCACACAATTGTAATGAATAAAACGTGCTCTATGCATATCGAAATTTGAATAAATATAGTTCGCATAAAAGGAGTTCGGAAATTTTTATCATAGTAGATTTTCTTAGATTCATTGTTAAAGGATAGTTTATAAACTTTCGGCTTTTCAAACTTATACAAATTATACATTTCTGTAATGAACACAACCCCTACTTTACTAGAATAAAATTAAACGATATATTTTTTTGAAAATACAGTAACAGAATATTTATATGAGATTTTTTTTAATACTATAAATTATTTTTAAAAAGAATTTTCCCCATTTTATAAATAGTTAAAAAAAACCTGTTTTATTTGTAGTAATTAGACAAATTCTCAGTAACAGAAAATAAAATTCAGACTTTACTTTCGGCTGCAGAGATTAAAAAGATATTTTTTATTGGACAAGAATTATTCTGAAAAAAAATATATATATATAAACTTTTTTTTTTTACATATGTTCTCGCAGGGGCTACGCTGATTACTGATGAAGAGCCCAAGGATGGTCAATAAGAATGAATCACGTGTCTGTTCTTTCATTCATTTTGCTGTATTTTCTCAAATGATAGAAATGCATATTCTGAAATTCGAAATTTTCATTTTCCAAATTCCAAAATTCTATACCTAAATGTTTCCATATGCTTAACCGTTTAATTATATGTCTGAAATTTCATATCATATCTTATTCAAGTAACTGGATATAACTTCGATTTATCATAATAACATGAACATAGATAAAAAAAAAAGGCACTATCTTCTATTTTACGAATTTTGTCCCAAATTCAATGTAGATCCGCTGTTTCTAAGTAGAAATTGCTTGATTAATCTCATTTATCTAAATATTCTATATTTAGAAATTTTTATAATATGTTTCCGTCTGATTTTAAGTCACAAATTTCAAATATATTCATTCAAGGTTGTGTTTAAAGCAGGCAGAAAATGGAAAATCCTCTCACACTATTTAAGTAATTGCATTCATTCATCAAAATTGTTAAGGCTTAGATATGTCATATTATCATGAACATAGATTAAAAAGGCACTATCTTCTATTTTACGGAATTTGTCTCAAATTCAATGTAGATCCGCTGTTTCTAAGTAGAAATTGCTTGATTAATCTCATTTATCTAAATATTCTATATTTAGAAATTTTTATAATATGTTTCCGTCTGATTTTAAGTCACAAATTTCAAATATATTCATTCAAGGTTGTGTTTAAAGCAGGCAGAAAATGGAAAATCCTCTCACACTATTTAAGTAATTGCATTCATTCATCAAAATTGTTAAGGCTTAGATATGTCATATTATCATGAACATAGATTAAAAAGGCACTATCTTCTATTTTACGGAATTTGTCTCAAATTCAATGTAGATCCGCTGTTTCTAAGTAGAAATTGCTTGATTAATCTCATTTATCTAAATATTCTATATTTAGAAATTTTTATAATATGTTTCCGTCTGATTTTAAGTCACAAATTTCAAATATATTCATTCAAGGTTGTGTTTAAAGCAGGCAGAAAATGGAAAATCCTCTCACACTATTTAAGTAATTGCATTCATTCATCCAAATTGTTAAGGCTTAGATATGTCATATTATCATGAACATAGATTAAAAAGGCACTATCTTCTATTTTACGGAATTTGTCTCAAATTCAATGTAGATCCGCTGTTTCTAAGTAGAAATTGCTTGATTAATCTCATTTATCTAAATATTCTATATTTAGAAATTTTTATAATATGTTTCCGTCTGATTTTAAGTCACAAATTTCAAATATATTCATTCAAGGTTGTGTTTAAAGCAGGCAGAAAATGGAAAATCCTCTCACACTATTTAAGTAATTGCATTCATTCATCCAAATTGTTAAGGCTTAGATATGTCATATTATCATGAACATAGATTAAAAAGGCACTATCTTCTATTTTACGGAATTTGTCTCAAATTTAATGTAGATCCGCTGTTTCTAAGTAGAAATTGCTTGATTAATTTCATTTATCTAAATATTCTATATTTAGAAATTTTTATAATATGTTTCCGTCTGATTTTAAATCACAAATTTCAAATATATTCATTCAAGGTTGTGTTTAAAGCAGGCAGAAAATGGAAAATCCTCTCACCCTATTTAAATAATTACATTCATTCATCTAAATTATTAAGGCTTCGATATGTCATATTAACATGAACATAGATAAAAAAGACAGACTACCTTCTATCTGACGTATTGTATTCAAAAAAGAATGGAGATGCGCTGTTTCTACGTAGAATCTCATTGCTCATTATATTATATTATCTAAATATGATTATTATCAGAAAATGAATATTATATTAAAAAGAATATTATCTAAATATTCATTTTTGAGCTATGCTTAAAGGCATCAAAATAAATTTTTATTTGCTCTCGAAAGGACAATTTTATTTCAAATATTTCTTAAAACTATTTCTAAGTAAATTTATTTATTATATGACTTTATATATTTCTGATTACATATTTTGTATATGTAATGGTAAAAAATATATTTTCTAAAATATAAAGATAAAGGAAAAGGATTCTAAAAACAAGAAAAATGCATATCTTGTTCTGATAACAATAGAAATCTAATTTCACTTAAGTGTTTCCCTCCAATAGATATAATTCAGGCAAAAACAAAAAAAATCCATTTAGATAAAAGTCAAGTGCCATCACTTTCCCAATAAAATAATGTGATAATTGGAAACTAAGTAACTCGGAATCAACCGAGAAATCTCTAAAGATTATTTAAAAGTTAAAGAGAGCAAATGCAACGTGAGTGCCCACTTAACATGAAAGACAAGTGCAATGAAAACTAACAATTCTTTTAAAGAGAAATAAGAAGATTAATGAAACCGGGAATAAATCCTCACTCGAAAAATGCATAAAATAGATGTAGCAACATAATGATAAAATGAATGCTTTTATCTGATCAATGCAGCATAAAGATAATGAATTCGAACCAAACATGTACTTAATGACATAAAAGAGAACTAATGAATTGTTTGAAGGGATTGATGTAATTAATATTAAAATTTTCGAAAAATCTTAAAAAATAAACAAGCAAAAAAAAAAGCAATAAATTTTTTTTTTTTTTTTAGTTTCTATTTTAAATACTTTATTTATTATTTTTTTTGAAAAAAAAATTAAGAGCCCTCATACTTTTTTTAAGTCTGTCCCATACCCATTCTACAATAAATATATTTTTAGTCAGAAGTATGTGCTTATATTTTAGTTCCTTGTTAATAAAAAATATTCATTGGTTGCGATAAAAAATTTAAATATTCTTTTTTATAGTAATTATAAAGAAAATAAATATTTTTTTTTATCAAAAGCATAAAGTTATAGAATAACTAATTTTAGCTAAAGAAGTTTTATATTTTATTTATCATTTCGCTTCAATGGCGTTGAAATAAAAGAAATTTTAAAAAATAATCTTGAAAATGATCGAATTATTTTAATATTAATATTTAAATGTACATGAATGCAGTCAAGATTTTATAGGATTACCAAATGAAATTTCGAAATCTGCCGATACTTGTCACCCAAGTTTGGAAGAATACAAGCAATCTGCATGCGTAATTATTTACATGCTTTGAAATATTTATCGGTACACGAATTAAGAGGGAACTAAATTTTATGAAGATTCATAATTTGCTAACAGTTACTCCGATATTAACAATTGCGAGTAAAATTTCATTAAAAATAGGAAGAAAAAAAAACAGATACAAAAAGTATGGTATTAAAAGGAAGAAAGCGTTATTTTTTCTTGCTTTTTTAAATGTTAATTTTTGCATAAATAATAAATTTTAAAACACATGTATTCTTTTTTGTATATACTTTACATAAACTTGTATATGAGTATTATTTTTGCTAGTATTAATCATTGGATATGAGAATTTTATCTACATACCTATTTACCTAATATTCAAAATTGCAATTATATTTAATGGCATTTCATTGGTCAACTCCGTAATTATCAGTAAATAATAAGAAATAAGATCAAATATCGATAAAACCAAAACATTATTAAAAAATTATAGAAATGTAACATAGTTTTGCAGATGAGTGGTCAAAAAGAAGATACATTGGGAATCAAACGATTTATTTTTCCTCGGGAGCACGCGATTTGTACACGGGCAGGACCTAAAAAATCCGTCTGTTTAAATCGGGATACGGAAGTAAAGTGTGAAAAGTTTTTCCCTTTGTGCTTTCACTAAATGATTCTTATATGGATTTATTTGACACGTGTCGATTCGGGAACGGTATTCTTAATTATCTTTGGAAGTTATGCCGTAATGCTTGTTAGAGATTTTTATTCCTTCGTTTTTAGGATGAGAATGCCAGCCCCAGCAATTCTTTATATATATATATATAACATTACCTCGAAAACACAAAAAATAGAAAGCAAAAAAATCTCAAAATGATAACTTTTTCTATTCATAATTTGATTAATGGCTAAATGAATATGGTCTTTGCCGATGGAAATTGTTTAGAAATTTTAGAATGCCTACTGTTTCTTATACAAAACAGAATAACAATAGAATGTGTTTGGCTTAGACGCAGAAGAGAAATATGATTGTCCTACAACTAAATTAAGTGAATAAGACATATACCAGAAGTTTTGAGGCGTAGTACAATGGTAACTGAAAGATTTGTTTTCGAGTTTAAAAGGCAACCCATTCTAGAATTTGTGCAAGTCACTATCCAGTGAGTCTATGACTCTGATGCAGACGTAATCTTTTGGTGAGGATAAAACAGCTAGGCACTAAAATTCATAGAATAGAGTGTTAACTCTGTTATAGCTCTTACTATCTAATGAGGGTCCAATTCAATTTTTGAATCAGTGCTTTTACGGATACGTTTGACAATAATATTGCATAATTGTTAATCTTAATCGTATGTTGGATTGCCTGGATAGCCGTTTACTTGTAAATCATAATCGTATTCATTTTTCTAAAAGTGTTGAGTTGTTTTTATTTATCTAAATCAAAGAATCGTACAGTATTGTTTAACATCCTATTAGATAGCGTAAACTCTAATTGGTTTTAACACATTCTTTTCCAATATTCTTTTGAAAGTTACACTTGGGTTTTTAAGAAAATTATTCTGCTTATCTACAAGAATAACTTCTGAGGGAATAGTAAGAAAATCCATAAATTCATTTACTAGTATTTTGAAACTTTATGTAATAGATATCAGTTCCACTCTCCCACAAGTGACCTAGTAATTCACGAAGCGATACGGCTGAGAAATATGCAAAATATGAAGAAAAGTATGTGTTTTATTCTCAGGATACATCGTAACAATTCGCTATAGGAATAAATTTATTTTTATATATATTATTGTAGGTATTTATTTTATATATTTATTGCAGGTATTAAGGTTGACTTTTGTCTGAAATGCCATTTATATGGTAACTTTGAAAGACATAAGATATCGCACGTTCTCTTTATCTTAAGTCTTAACTCAAAGAGTGGACTATTTATGCTTTATGGAAGGGATTACAACAATACCAGGGTTTTCAGCACGAGCAATGTAGATCCTACGAATTGTGTGTCTTTTGTGGATTTCTTCATCAGGATTCAAGAGAATTTCTTCAATCAGAAGAAATCACTTTACAATGACTTTTTACTGAAAAGAAAAATTGATACTTCATTTAAAATTTTATCAAGATTCAAGCTAAGGATCATATGAATAGGAAATATGCTGGAGAACCATTAAACTCTCTGCAATTCCTCTAAATATATATGAAATATTTTGAAAGTCTATTAAATCCTAAACATCATGATAGCTTCGTGAATTTCATTGAATGAAACAAGATAGAATAAACGAAATAGAGGTATGTTTCTATACAGATAAATAAGCCTGCATTCAAGCTCAAACCGTCGTGTTTATTCTTTCCATTTATACATCATTGCAACACATACAACTTTCCAAAAACTAACCACTTCAAAATTTCGGTAAAAAATTATATATATAATTCAAACAACAATCCTCTCCCCTTTTTAAACTTGTTCTATTTTAGCAGTATTATTTTTTCTCCAGCCTTAAAGAGAAGAACTCAATTATAAAATCGCTATTTTTCCACCCTCTTTACCACCACCTCGCAGCCAGTCGCCAGTAAATCACGTTCGAGGCGTGCGAATCCTAGAAAATGAAAGCATCCCTACATTATTAATGCAAAACCAGGTCCATTAAGATTGCCCCTCTTTTCCGAAAGACCCAGTCCCAGAGCACATCACCGGAATTAAGACCTCGGTTCCGAAACGCCCACTGCGCGTTTATACATTAGCAACTATGGCGGTGAGACGAGGATTTCATATTTAAGCTGAACGCGGGGTATTTTTTTATTATTATTTTTAATTCTTTTTTTTTATTTCTATTTCATTTTGCCTTTATTTTATTTTATTTCTTTTTTGGTTTATTTTCTGCTGCTCACCGTTGCAGGTGGTAAGCGGTCTTAATTTTCGAGGAACTCACGCTAAAATATATCCTCCACTCCACCCTCGCTTTCATAATTCAGACATTAGGTTGCTCTTCGGCATTAACGAAGAGTGAAGAAATACTTGGAAAGGGGACAAATACAAACCGTATGAAATATACTTTTCGATCTTTTCTAGAAGGTCTATGCTCTTATTTATTAATAAAGGGACAAAACAAGCGATGAAGAGGAAAAGAAAGTGAAGAAAGACAAAATCTTATGATGTAAAGAAAGGGACTACCAATTCACATCTACTAAGTAATGAAGTCTTTCAACTGTTGAATAAATTGAGAAAAAAATCTCATTTATGGGCTTTTAAGATACATACCATATTTTGTAGTTTTGGGCATGTTAGTGTTTGTGGATATATACTGCAGTGTAGAGAAAATGTTCGGCATAAATAGGGGATTGCACTTTCACATCCACTAACTTATGAATTTTTCAACTAATTAATAAATTGAGAAGGAAAAATCTGTTGTGAGGCCTTTTGAGATACAGACCATATTTTGTCGCTTTGGATATATTAGTAATTTTGGATTTCTAAACTATTTTTGATAAAAACTCACTTAACATAGTCTTCAATCAAATACATTGATTCCACTCCCATCATCAAATAGAGAATTCTGGAATTTTAAATGCTTTTTCATGACCATTATATTTAAAATAAGTAATAAGTCCTTCGAGTCATCTCTGAAAACCTTTCCCTCCTCCCAAACCGCATATCTTAAAAGAATAAAAGTATACGTGTCAGATATTCAATCGATTACACTTAACGGAAAGGAGATAGAATTTTGAAGTGATATCCATGCGTCTTGGATAGCAGCCATAATTTCGATAAACAAGCTTTTGAGTCTTTTGGTGTTGGCATTCTTTTTCCTCAAACATAATAATCAAAATTATCTGAACAGTTTTGTATTTATAAATTTTTACGAATGTCTGCAGATAGATTAGAATTGCTGCCCTTGAGTTTCCGTTATGTGAAGAATATGTTTAACTCAGATTTCCCAGTATAACTTGAGAGAATGTTTAGAGGTTTGTCCAGCAGTTGAGAAAAAAGAAACTAGTAATGAGATGCAACTTTTATCACCCATTTTGCTCACTGTATGTAATTCACTTTCGCAAAATAGCCCATATATTAAGGATAATTTTGAGGTTTTTATTTAAAAAACGCAAATTTCTCTACATATTATCAATCTATAATATAAAAAGCTTTCTATTAATTTTTAAAACATAGCATGTGTAAAAATGGGCTGCATAGCATTTATTAGAATAAAAAAAAAGATATCAAAAATATTTGAAGAAATATGAGTAGTTATAGTACATAATTTTAACTGCATATATGCGAAAACGAAAGTATGTTTTTTTCATAATGATTGCTAGATAAACGAATCAACTTGTACAAAAATTCCAGCTGAATATCATCAAGATTCAGAGGATTGCAGCTATTGCAGTGAGGTGATTTTTCATTTGTTCTTTGAGCGAAGCTGAACAATGAGGGATTTCACACAAATTGATATTTTTAAACTTTTATCTACCAATAGCTACATAGGATTGTAGAAGAATTCAAAACATGTTAAAAGCCCTTGCATGCTTATATTATAAATATGCAATTTAAATTGTAGTAAAATTAAGGATTTTAAATAACCAGTTACATTTATTGAATTTAGGTTGAAGCGTATTTTTTCCATATTCAAAAACAATTCGTTTATCCTATCAGGGGAATTTTTTTAAAAAAAAAGTGCAAATTCGAATGTGCTCGGATACGTTTGACTTCATTTCATAATGTATCATGGGCGAAGCAGATACTGTTTGTCTTTTATTGTCTTTGTACTCTAGAAGATGTGTTCGTATAGACAAACTATTATCCCTTTAAATGTTTCTCAGATCTGATTAAATAACATAATTAATATACAATAATAAAAATTGCAGATATTAGTTTATTTGCCTTTGCTACTATTCAGAATAAAAATTGAAACTATAATGGGAAATTTACAATTCTACATGTAATTTATGCTTAGACTTATTTATGCTTAGATTTATTCGAACTTATATAATTCAGCCTATTTACATATTAATAAGAGGGCAGGGTTTGTAAGGCGTTGGATTTGCGTCCTTTGGGTTGCGAATTCGTACCCCGTCGGCCGAAGACTGAGTGTGTGTGGCGGCTGACGCACGTATAAATCTGTCGTGGTCACAAAGTCCTCCATATAGAAAGCAATACCACTGGGGGTATTGATTCAAAGGTGATCGATCTCTGATTCAGGTTTAAATTAGGATCTGTGGATGAGTGAATGAAATACATGAATGAAGTCTGTCCCGTAAAAAGGGTTGTGACGTGTGTGTAGCTAAGTCCTACTCTTGGCTCTAGAAGGCACAACTGAAAAAACAAAGAGACGCACCCTTGGTTTAAAATAACTGACTTCTAAAGTCGGTGGGTTTGTCTATGGCAAGTGCCATTAGAAAAACAACATAGCAATAAAATCTAGCTCATTTGCTTGACGCTATTACTGAAGTTGAGATTTACATATCCCATAATGACGCAGATCTATAGGGCGGGAACATTTTTAATTCAGCTTTACGTTACAGATTTCGCTGGCCTTTTCTATCATAAATTTTATTTAGAAATCTGTATAGAAGAATTTATTTTGACTTTTAGATAGTTTTTGCTTATTTGACTTCTGAAACACAGAAACATTACAGAAATAAAATTAACAATTACATTTATCCATACGAAAAGTATTGCTTCATAAGATGTTTATCTTAAATAATATATTAAGAAAAATATTGTTACACCTTGAAGTAAGTATGCAAATACTCGGATTTAATATAAAAGAAGAAACTAATTCGATGATCGAGGAGTCTTCTGTTACACCAAAACACCATTGGTGGGAAAGAAGACTCCTTTGTAAAAAACATTCTGAGTACATTTAGATATTTATTTTATTTATCATTATCTTAAAGTTTCTACTTCTGAGCATGTTTTACTTCCTTCCAACGAATTTTCTAATATAAAAGTTATTTGTAAGCAATCCGTTATCCTTCTTATTTCTACATGTCATTATAAGAAATAGCATGGCCATAAAATAATGTTTTATGAGTTTTTTGTGCTTTTTGGATTATTGTAGTAATTTTTATACTATTTAATCATTCTCAAATTTTGAATTTCAGATGCAACTCTAATCATTGATAATAAATACCAGAAAAGTGATAATTTCCCTTCCATTTTTAAAACAGAAAAGTAGTTTCATATCAGTAGATACGTATCCTTTAAGTCAATAAATTCCAGTTGGATGGCATATCATAACAAACATTCACTAGAACCAACAATCCAGCAATAAAAATCTAGATAAAACGATCAAACGAGAAAAAAACTAGCAATTAAAAATTTACGCCGTAAGAAAAAAAATAGCTAACTACAAACTGGCTGTTATTGAAAAAAAATTTTCACCTTTTTTTTTTGTGTAAATTAAAAGCAAAATCTTTTTCATATTTTTTCGAAATGTCATCTTTGAATAAATTTACCCTTTTCAAGCACTATAAATATAATTCTTTTTTAAAAAATATCTGAATAAAATTAAGGGTGGGTTTATTTATAAAAATGTATAGAAAACAAAAAGAAATTATCTAGAGAAAAAAATTAACAATGATCCTTCGTTAAGTTATTCAGTATTCAAAACAAAAAAAAAAAAAAAAAAAATATAAAAACAACTTTAATTTTGTACCAAAAACATATAATTTAAAAGGGTTTAAAATATTTTAAAATTTGTTATTTCCTTTCGTTATTAATAATTTTTAATTAGTTATTTAAAATGCTATACTATTTTGTTTGTTTTTTATTTTGCATTAAAAATAATTGAATGAAGATTAATTTTAGTGTGTGTGGGGGGGGGGAGAAGTTTAGTCCAAGCTTTTGGAAAATATTTAATCCATTAAACGATTATGGGTGAAATATTTTAACCTCACTTTTATTAAATTATTATTTTAACTATTAT
Source organism: Argiope bruennichi (assembly GCF_947563725.1). Classification (NCBI taxonomy): domain Eukaryota; kingdom Metazoa; phylum Arthropoda; class Arachnida; order Araneae; family Araneidae; genus Argiope; species Argiope bruennichi. The sequence goes on from NC_079153.1 coordinate 12,802,571, forward strand.
ATTTAAGCTTTTAATAGGCTTTTACAGAAAGAAAATAAACATATAAGTCAAATATTTGTTTTAGAAAAAGTTTCAAAATATATTAAATACTTTATATATATTAATACTTTTTTAAATAAACCATTTAATCTATTTACAAAATCTTTTTTCAATGTTTTAAATAAAACAACTTTAGAAAAATCACAAACGAAATGCCGGATTAAATAGAGAATCGTGTATAATAATAGATTAATTTAATAAAATTATTCACAATTAACTATTTAATCTGTGTGATTTCTATAATTTAACATATTAATTTTTTACTTATTACATATGAAGCATTAAAATTTAAATATATTTAATGGGCAACAATTGTTTCTCAATTGTTTTTAATTAAAGTGATAATTTTGTTGAAGTATGGCAGTTATAAATATCACATGGTTCGATGATTCATTTGATGACATTATTCTTCAAAAATTATGCATAAAGTAAAAAGTTATTTTAAAAATTTTCGTTAATTTTGTATTTATTTTGTTAAATGCAAGTACTGTCATACGATCCATATATTCATTTTTTGCCGTCATATTTCAAATGTGTTAAATAAGAAAAATATCAGTATAAGTTTGCGAGTAATCTTTCTAAAATACTTTTTTACAAGGTGGTATGCTATATGTAAATTGCGTCATGTAGTTTTATGATGAAAAGATCTTTCAAAATGCTCTACAGGTCGGACCTCTGCATCAACGAAAACCAAATTCGGCACATGGCTAAAAAATAACACTACACAACACAGCTAGCTATAACACTTCGTACATACGATAGTGGACATTTTTAAGGTGCACTTTATTATTTAAAACAAATATCATCTTTATAGTTTATATGAAATCAAAAATTTCTTCAAACGATTTTGTCTAAGAATTTTCTGGTTCTAGAATTTTTCTGTTAATTTGAACGATTTTTCGATCGGTATTTATTTCTTCAGTAGGTTTTGTTAATTCAAAATAAAATTATTTTACTTCCATTGATCCTAGTTCAATATTCTATCCGGAAAGGAGTTCCACGGCTGTCTTCACTTTTTTTGGGAAGCTTTAGCCACTTATAATCATCGAACCTCCTTCATCTGAGACTGCTCAGCTCCAAGCTTTATAATAGTTTTCCATCAGGTTGAAGACCGCGGTGGTCAGGTCTTGGGTTGTGAGCCGTAGGGTTTCAGGTTCGAGACCCGATTACACCGAAGAACCGTCGAGTAAGGGGCTCTGTTGCACGTTAAATCAATAAGACCAAACGTCCTCCCGTTGATGTGGAGAGAGGGGTGCCCGCTCAGGTGTCGTCCTCGTCATCTGACCGGGGTTCAAAATTACGAGGTCCGTCCCAAAATAGCTCTATTGTTGCTTTACAACGGGACGTTAATATAACTAAACTAAACTAAACTAAACTCCATCTCTTTGAATCCTATAAATGATTATTAGAACCTATCCTCAATAAAATCAGTCAGACTTGTGGGTTTTAAAGCAATAATCAAAGCACTATAGCCGAAACTCTCATATGCTTAAATTGTAAACTTTCACATTGTGCTTAAGTTAGGCACAATTATAGCGTGACTCTGGGGAGTTGGTGAGTTATTGAGAGGAAGGGAAGAATAAAACTTAGTGCTAGATGACGAGAAATAAGAAAGCTATAATAATGAAAATTGTGTTGAATACAGTACATCACCACCTCCCCCAATTCTTTATTAGTTATCTATCTTCAATAGCATGTTATAAAGTTAGAAAAGGAGGCCGAATTCGTAACTTTCATTCTGTTTCCTACTTTATTAAAATAGTGAGTCTGATATTGTATGAAATACACATATCTATTGCTACGCGTTCTAAATACTCAATCCTTTTTTCTTTTAATCATTTATTATCTCACATATAGTTTACGAATATTAGATGACACGGATTCAACATATATAAAAACACCAAATACAAATAATAATTCTAGATTCATTTTCAATTGATATTACCGGATATTTACTAATTCCATAGTTAATCGACTATGTTTATATCTATACTGACTGAATTCCCCTTGGGATAGGAAAAATGCGCTCTACATTTTCCCTTTTCATTGATTAATATGATCCATAGTTGCCACAGATATCACGCAATTCTGACTTCATATTCGCTAATTCGTCAGAGCCAAGTAACATGCAATAGGGAATGAATAATTAAAAAAAATGGATTTAATTTCACTAAGGAAATTAATATTAAACAGTTTGCAATTTTTTTTTGATAAAACAAATTAACTTTATTTCACTATACAAAAGGCTATTTCAGATTTAAATCTTAATTCTGAAGAAATATAGCGCAAGAAGTTTGCTGAGGCATATTGTTGCGAGAACAAAAAAAATTCGTGTTTAAAATTTTTTACGAATACATTTTGAGCAAAACTAAAATTACTTGTTTTTCCTTAGTTTGTAAATGGCATGCGATACATTTCAAAATATATTAATAATCGTTCTTCTTTATTTTAGAAATGCCGCATCGTTAAATGTAAATTTTATTTTTAGAAATTAGAAATAATTTTGAAATTTTATGAGGTATTTAGAATGAATGAAGGCAGTTTAGCTTAAATAATCGAAAAGTGTCATCTATTTAATCAAAATAAATTTAGTTAGCTAGTTAAAATTCTCTAAAACACTTTCATAAATATTTAGAATCTACGATAACACATTCAAATTTTAAGTAAATCATTTCAACAATATCTAAAAAACACAACCGATCGATGGGAAGTTTAAACACCGTTTCAAGGAGAGGAGATTGTAGGCATTAAAATGATTAACAATGATGAGTTAAATTTTTAAAAGAACCACAGACAGTGATTAAGAAAACTTCAAAATGCATCGTCACTTTTAACCGGCAGTAAAAACAAAATGCATCACAAAAACAAGAATTTGAACAGAAAGGGCCATTTAAAAATTTTTAAAATATATATCACCAGCCAATTACAAGCACCTAGGCGCGTCATGGAACTAATGATATTTCATAATTTACTTCATTGTCAGGAAGAATTTTAATAGTGGAAGCAGGGGGGGGAGGAGTGCTGCACAGGGGACTATCTGCATGCCACCTGTTTTTCGCCATTATTTTTGGTTTTAGTATCCGTTTTCAACGAGTCTTTAAAGCATCGTTCCTCACAACCTTAGCAGGAGTCATGAATTATGTATGAGGCGCTGCTTTTTCCTTTCATGCTTACTTTTTCCTTTCACTTGCTTACTTCTTTTCTTGCGAAAGAAGAGAAATTTCGCTTCGCTTTAACCCTTGATATGAAGATCTCGCTCTTTTCCATTATTTTGTGTTACTTTTTTTCTTCTTCTTCTATCTCTCTCTGCGATCTTACACAAGAATAATGTGCTTTTTTTATTGATAAATTTTTAAAATGAATTTAAGGCGTTATTTCATACGCTCTGAGATTTTTCAGAGAGGCAGATTTCCAAGGCTGAGTACTTTTGCTTGTAATAAACAACGCTGGATTATGCTCTCAGAGATCTTCATATTTTTGATATTTCAAAGAGAACGGGGATAACTTTGTTTCCTTTCTTTTATTCAACTTTTTTTGCATGCATTCATTTCATGTTGTTTGTTTTGTCATAAAAGTGTCACGTATTTTTTTTGAAGCTTATTAAAAGCAGAATTCAAAAAGCTAAAATATAGATCAGAAATTTCTTGCAATCTTTTTGAGTGTAGAATACTATATTTTATTGATGTATACTTCTGCCAGTACGTTTTTCTTTCTATCGACATTTTTTTCTTTTTGAATAATTTACTCATATAATAAAATACTTATTAAAAATTATTTTAAATGGATAACCTTTTGAATGTCAAAATTGAAATTGTTGGCAAATGACGACAAACTATTCGATTTGCTGATGGGAATATTATACTAACAGTTCTCAATTGATGTCATTTTCAATTTCATTGAGAGATACCAAGTACATTTTACGTTTACCACATAATAAAACACTGCTTCTTTGAAATTTTACATTGTCTAAAGTATTGATAATCTAAATGAACAAAAGTGTGTTGCATATGTATTTGCAATTAAAAACGCATTTGAAGTTACGATAATTTTATCGTTTCCCAGATAAAAAAGATGACATAGGAAGCGAGGTTTTATAATATTCATTAAACTAATAAACCCCTCTTTAATGCTTAGTTAAGGTAATTAATTATAGTTTTGCCAAAACAATTTTAAAAAAATTATTGAAATTTTATTAGACATTTCAGCATTTATCATATATATATATATATATATATATATATATATATTTACATACATCTCAAAACATATTCTTCACTGTTGCCTCAATAAGAGATCAGTAAATAAAATAATTATCGTCAAATAAATATTTTGTATGCATAAGTACAACTTTTTTGCTCTAAGTAATATATAAATATCAGGAAAAAAAATTATTGAAATTTTATTAGACATTTTTATTAGACATATATATATATATATATATATATATATATATATATATATATATATATATATATATATATATATATATATATATATATATGTCTAATAAAAATGTCTAATAAAATTTCTAAAGAAATGTCTAATAAAATTTCAATAATTTTTTTTCCTGATATTTATATATTACTTAGAGCAAAAAAGTTGTACTTATGCATACAAAATATTTATTTGACGATAATTATTTTATTTACTGATCTCTTATTGAGGCAACAGTGAAGAATATGTTTTGAGATGTATGTAAATTCCAAGATTATAACAATGGCAGATTAACAGGCCATAATTGAACAATGCTGCAAAACTATTTTTCAATAGAATGCTATTAAAATACAGTTTTTTTTTTAAAAAAAGAGTTTTAAATAGACAAAATTTTTAAGTCCATTTTATTGAAGAAAATTATCGGCGCATTTGTTTTATGAGTGATTTTTAACAAGGGAAAAAATATGTATGTATTAGACCTAATGAATTTCCGCCAGAGGAAATCGAAAGCAAAACCAGAAGGAAATGATATCGAATAGAAAAACAAATCAAGAGGAAAAAAGATGGCAATTAGAAAAAAATGAAGCGACATATAGCATGTTATGTTAAACCTTGTTTTCAACTTGGCCTAACAAGCCACTGTCAATTTAACTGGCAGAAATTCCGATGATACATGATTATCATCGTTGGAGTTGAAATAAACAAGACGATTTAACACGATCAAATCAACCGAGCCACTGTCAATTCAATGGGGGGAGGCCTTGATTTTCTCCTTTTGATGTTCTACTGACGCAGCATGGCCAAACCTGGTCCTTACGCCGTTAAACTCTACAAACCAATCAACTGATGTTCTGTTTCCATCACCATTAGAGTTGAAATAAACAAGAGGATTAATAACGATCAAAACATCTCCAGTCAATTCAATGGGAAGAAACTTTGATTTCCTCCCTCCGATATTCTATTTTATTTACATCACCGTTAGAGTTTAAATTAACCAGAAGAATAAAAACTGAATAAAAGCCTTTGAAATAAATTTAAAGTGTATTGTAGCTCTAATAGACAAGCCAGTTATTTATGTATTTTTGTTTGTATAGAAAACTCAGCATTTTTCGAAACATTTTCGACATTATTTTCCCCAAACAAACAATTAAGATTTTACAAAAAAGCGGGTCGAATTTTATTTATAACAAAGTTCATTTCCGCTTTCTCACTTGAATCCAATTTCCTTTTTAACTTCCGATAATCCAATTACCGAACAGGAGCGATAATCTTTTAATCTCACTCATCGGGTAGAAGTTTCTAATTATAATCATCCCCCCACAAAGTTAAGCTGATCACGGCCTCTTAAAGATCAGTGGGGATATCTTCTCGAACCGAAGGAGCTTGCAATTTAGATTGGACGCCTAAATCGGCCAACTGTGGAAAAGGATATATTTCGACTCCTTTTATTTGCTGGGCTCGGTCCCTTCGTTAAAATGTCTTGAAGAATGGGGAGGAATTACCATCATGTAAAAATGCTGCTATCTAGTTTTAACTTGGTAAAGTTAAGTTACGTGAAAAGTTGAGTTGATTAGTAACTGAACTAGCTATGCTTGCTTAACTAGTTTAGTTAAAATGTGAGCCATTTAATTAAGTATAGTTCTAAAGAAATTATTTGCGTCGAAATAGCGTGTCGAAGTTAATGCTTATTCATTAGTTTTCGGTCTTTTCTACTTGACCTTGAGGTAAAAGGGTTCTTTTTTATTTTAATACAGCATTGAGTTAAAGTCAAGGGAATGTTACAACATGTAAGAGTATAAACCAGTGTTAAATGTCTAATTTTTCCGGAGCAGAAGTTATTCGTAAAGGAACAAAATAGTATTTTTTTTTAGGAGAAACGAGTGGACAAATTATAATTGAGATTGATTTTTACTTGAAAAAAAAATCACTTTTATTACCTTTTTATTATCTAATCCTCATTTGGTGCTTTTCTTGATAAATTTACTCTCAGGTAAATTTCTGTGATCAAAATATCGTTTGAATATCTTTTGATAATCGTTTTCGAATATTTTAAAAAGAAAAAGATTTTAAAGTTGCTGTCACCTAAAGATAGGATGGAAATATATTTGTACCCAGCTTCCTCACAGTTGCATGTGTGAAATTTTCTTTCTTTTTAACCTTTGAACTCATAGGTTCTAAAATTGGGTAGTCTTGCAACCGTATTGTCTCAAGTTCGAATCTCCTTCTGTTGAAGATTTCTTTTCTGGAATTCAATTTTGAGAGATCATCTTGTTAATTTGTGTCCCGCTGTTAAAGATTAAACTCAGAATTCTTTCTCATCGTTTCATCGTTATAATTTGAACCCTGACCTTCTGGATATCTGCATCTTGCGAAGATGAGTTTTTAATCAACGAGTTGTGATTGGATAAAGATGAGTTTACTTTTTTTCTGGAAAACTCCAGACGTTCTGTCTCAATGAAGCAGCGTTTACACGTAACCACACCGACTTTAGGTAGATCACGTAACCCCAATGGGACAATGGCAAATAGTTGTTTCCTCGAAACAACTATCTACCGTTGTTCAGATCATGTTGTCTTAACTGTTCACCTTAGGACGGCAGCAGTAAGACAACTATTGCCAGCAATAACTGGGCTCGTGTGAACGCACCTTCAGCTTTTCGTTATTTCCTGTTGACCAAAGACTGTCTACCTCAACTTGGCTGGGTTGGTTAAATTTAAGTTTTTATAAGTTCTCGTTGAATTTTAGTGGTAAATTATTCATAGTTCGTAAGATGCTTGCGGCTAAATCATATCGGACATTAAAGATGTAATTATATAAAAGAGATAATAAATAGATATTCAATATATATATATATATATATATATATATCCCTATTTTTTATGCTGGCAAGACGAGACAAAACTAAGTCATTTCGGCCTAATTTTGTCCACCAAGCTCTTTGCAGCTTTTTAGTAATTGTATACATATGTAAATTTAGGTTCAGACAAACTTAGCGTCGACGGATTTCGTGCATTATATAACAGATATCAAGAATTTTATTGTAAAAACCGCACATCAAATCTCCATTTTAAAAACTTTGAAAATTAGAAAATTAGCTCTTTTCTTACTCAAGTACCTTTAAATTTGTATCAGAAAATTTAAAGAATATTGAAGAAAACAGAGAACAAAGTTTCCGTTAATAACGAAGTGCGATTTAGAAACAAAGTAATGCAATTTACAGAATAAGATAACAACATGTAAAATTTTCGTATGGAATTATCTTAGATATGGAGGTATTATTGAGTTCACAAAAATCCTATACATCTACCAAAATACGAATGAAATGTTCCCTCACCATATTTCTAAGAAAACATATTTCTAAAAAAAAGAAAGAAAAAAGGAACTTTTCACTTCCGTCTTCAGCCAAGCACTGGACCCCAACTACCGGTTTTCGAAGCCTCGTAGCCCATCCATCAAAAGTGTGGAGGCTGCACGATCTCACTTATCGCTTTTAGTTAAACACGAAAAGCGGAAAGAAGAGCAATTAAAAAAAATTGGCCTGGCGCTCCGAAAAGAACTTTCGGAAAAGACAACTCATCCGTTTAAAGGCAACTCGCAGAAAAATTTGTTTGCGAAAAGAAAGTGAACTTCCCAAACATTTTTGAAAGAATAAAGAGCTGACAGAATTGGAAACAAAGAAATGAAAAACCGAGGCGGAAGGAAAGGAGTGAACACATTTTTAACAAATTCGAATTCAAATGAGTTATAAAGTGATGTCAGACATTATTAGGATCAGCGAAACTCTGCGAGCATTTTTGTCGTTAATGATGTGTTTTCCTAATGCAATAATCTTTCACTCTTGCTTTTCTTGTTAATGATGTGAATTTGCAATATTTTGACTTATTTCCCCTTTTATGTTTAGGTAGATAAATTGTTATTGAACTAAAACACGATGCTTTTATAAATTTTATTAAATATTTTAGTTTCAATTATTATTGAATATTTAGTGCAATGTTTAATCTTGCAATTTTACACTTGGAAATGAATGAGGAACAGTATCCTACCATCTGAGGCTCAGAAATTTAAGTATATTTTTGGGAAGTTGTTATAATAAATGTTTGATAATGGATAAAGGTTTTAATATCCGCGGAACAATGCAATGCTGATTTCCTATCATATTATATTTGGAAATTAATAAAAAAAAACAGGTATATAGATTTAAGGACCGGCAATGCAGCCCTGTTAGACAGACAATAATAGAGAGTATTTTGTGATTTCAAAACGCTTCGAACAGAGGGTTTTTTTTTTTTTTTTTTTTTTTTTGTATTTTAATGGGAAAAAAAGCTAGGCGTGCGTATGAATGATCTGAAAGGAAAAACAGAATCTAGAAAGAACTGAAAAAGTATATAACTAGAGATTGCGAAGGATTGTAACTGCATTGAAAATATTTTCTAAGAGATGTATGCAAGTTAAACAATTTGCCTACACAAAAGAAATCAATGTGATGTACTTGCGTCCTTTAAATTTCCAAAATTACTTAAAAACAATGCATTTTCTCCAAATGAATACAAGTATATCTGAAATTAGTTTTAGTAAAATTTGCAGAACAGAACCAGATTTAATCGTAGAAAAGTAATTTTTTTTAAAATATATCTCAAGAATATATTACTAAATATATATTAACAAAAGCGGGTAACTATCTGAAAATGTCGACCTTTTTATTTTTTTCCAGAAACACATTTATTAACTCAAATAAAAAAAAAAAAGAATACAATTCCCTATTTCATTTAAAACATTTTTTCAACTGGAAATATATCCTATTTCTAAAGATTTAGAAAATGACTACTAAATCACAATTAGAGTGTTCACTTTGTATATTGTACCACTGTATCAAGATCGTTATTCAACAGATAAAAAAAATGGTGCTTCAATATGAATACATTTACTCCTACATACATTACCTCACCCTATAGTAAGTCTTAATAGAAGAAATGCAACTTATATAATTATAAAATATGTATCGATCTTATTTTATATTTTTTCGAATTTTATGATTATTTCTCGAGATTCAGTGCAGGTGGTTAGTTGATTAAACATAGGTTTTTCTCACGATTTTAACAGTTTAAGTGGTTATAATTTATTGCTTTTTATATTTATCGTTAAAAAAATCTATGCACAAATTAATATGTCAGAAATGTGCTTTATTTATTTCCAAGCTTTTATGCATTTGTTTTAATTACTTTCTTTTATTTCGACCTGATTCAATGAGTTCTTTTTTTCTTTATATTTGAATTGTATGTATTTAAATAACGTTGATATATATTGAAATTCAATAATGTAAAAGGTTTGGTCATATTATAATTTCTTTTGCATAAGCTCTAATACTATCGTTAATAATATACATATTTCAATTTTATTAAGTTTTATATTTAAAAGTTTTAGCTATAAAAAGATTGTGTAAAATATAAATATTGGATGATATAGCTAAAATGATAAGATAGTTGAGCTGATTTGAATTTTAAGGAATGTTAAAATATAGTAACAGATAAAATTAAGAGAAATTTGGGAAGCGAGATTTTTAATTAAAATCAAACACTACCAATATTTCTGACGAACTAGCAGTTCGCCAAAAGTGACTAGTAAATAAACTTGTAAAATCTCTGTCTATTATTAAAACTCAAATAAATGTGCAATTATTTATTTTTAAAGAGTACAGTTGCAATATCCAATATGTCTCAAGAAGTTTTTTTTTTCTGTTCATGCATTTTTTCTTTGACAGAAACTTTGTCAAATCTCGCTTACTTAAATCCTATGCTTAAGAGTTACACTCTTATGCATAACTAGTTGCTTGTGATTCCGTCAAGAAATATTTTAGCTTCAAATTCTGACAGGCTTTACAGCCCATTAAAGCTGTGTTTCTTTAATACAGCTGTTAGATCTGTTTATTCTGTGCATGGACCTTTATATTAGAGTTTAGCTCCAAGACATCATACTATCATTAAAAATTTAAGTGTCCCTTTCTTTTTCTTCCACATGGTAATTCTCCTTGAAACTGCATGTTGCCTTTTTAAAAAAACGCAATTTCATGTTCTTGTTCTTATGTAAATTCCGCATATAACTAATGTTTTCTTCCTAAGTCTTTCAACTATATCAGAAAAATCACTGGTTTAAAGATTTGGTGAAAAAATGAAAACAAGTTGAATTCCCTTAGAATTTTAAATTCTTTCTAAAACATTTCGAAAATAAAATGTGTGTTTTTTTTAAACAATTTCCAGATTTGAAAAAAATCGCAAGGAAATAGATATTATACAAGCGAGAAATTTTTTTAAAAAAAATTAACGCGGCTAAAAATTAATTTTCTATAGTAATAGTTTTGGGAATTATCGCAGGAGAAAGCAAAAATTTCATTTAATTTTCAATTAATTGAAATTTTGAAATTTCTTTTTCCCCGTTGAAAGCATTTCCATCTATCATATATATTCATTGTCAAATTTGATAATTCTAGAACAATCTGTCTTGTAGAGCACCAGTACATACACACACTCGCGCGCTCTTTTATTATTACTTGAGATAAATAAAAGATGATTAAGTTATAGAGTGATCAATATTATTCCCTCAAATATTACCTTATGCTGTCATTGGAACTGTCCGAAATTTCTAGTCCAATATTAGAAGAATGAGAATTTTTGAAATAAGGGATACTGGGAACGTTTACAGGATAGAGGGACATGCTACAATTTGAACATATGAACTATTTGAACCCAAGCTGGAATGGCAGGAAAGTTATTCAATAAAATATAAAAAAATTACTCTAAATAAACTAATAATAAAAAATTTATTTGCCTTATAAAATTACAGAAAAAGATAAGAATAAATACATTTTTCAATAAATGTTATTAATTTTGTTTGTGCTCTTATAGCTATTATTCTTATTAATCGTATTAAAATGATTATATTCCTTGTAGTAAAGGTTAGTATAGATAATTATTTCCAAATTAATTTAAGAAAATTAAACAAAGTTCACCATTTTTTTTTCCAAAAATAACGACTTAGCAATAATTTTAAGATAAAATATATTTAAATGAAATTCTTGGTGAATTTGAGATATCTATTATCACAAGACAAAAAGCAAAAATTCAACTTATCTCACATCATGCGGAATGTTCGCAACTTACCAAGTAAAGAGTGTCTTATAAATAGAGGTATACAAGCTTTAAGGCTTAGTACTAAGAAAAAAGAAGTCGTTCTTCTAATAAAATACGGAATCAAAATGGCAAAGATGAGATGCATGCATGGAGCTTTTTGTCACAAATTAAGTAAAAGAAAAGGATACGGCAGATTAAAACCATAACTCAGGATTAATAGAATATAGACAATTAACTCATTTTAATAATTCTGTTAGTGAAACATCCTACAACTATTAGCCATTGTAACATATGAAATCCGGTAGAGGTATCATTTAAGCTGTATTAGATCAAAGATTCTTTTAATGATATTTTTAAAGATTTTTATATAAGCAAGCAGGTATAATATTCATTTCATATGTCTAATTTAACTGGAATTTTTCCAAATGTAGTTCTAATTCCAAATGGTCTAGCTTTATGTAGTAAAATCCATAATCAAGAACTTATGATGAAAGACGAAGCATGGTAACTTGAGAAACGACAAATGAATAGACTTACGAAAACTTGATTATATCTAAGAATTAACTGATTTAAGATATATGTGACTGTGCATAGGATGAAATTTCTGAAAAATGCTCTAAAATTATTATGTTTCTAAATTAATGCATAAAAAATTATCTATGAAACCGTAATACACCGAAATGTTTTAAAAAATAGAAAAACCAGCCTATTTTGGCTAAAAAAGAAGTATAAAACAAAAATCTTTTAATTTAGACATTTATGAAATTATGTGCTTACAGCTTCGCCGTTACATCTATATACTTTTTAAATAATGGGGTTCAACTAATAAATATTAAATTTTAAATTTTTTTTAACATTAAGAAACATTAAAACAACTATAGAATGTTTCTAAAACACTTATTCTGTAGTCTAGGAGCTGCAGAACATATTGAGAGATTAATAATAAAATAATAAATAATAAAAACAATATTCATTAAATTTGAGAAAATAATATTTAAAGATATAAAATAGCATTAAAAAATGTATATAAATGATAATATAAAAATCTATGTAACTTCCCCAAAAAATGGACTTCAGCAAAATTTAAATGACTTTGCAAAGAAAGCTGTCGAAGAATTAAGAATATTGCACTGAAATTCATCTTAGGATATCAAATTGTGGTGCAGTCGATAGCGCTCTAAGCTTCCATGGATATGGGAAGTGACAGATCATGGGTCAAAATGCGCAAACGTTCATGCTCTTTTTAATGTTGTTATCTTTCGATTCATTTTTTTCTTCTAAATTATGTATTTAGATTATTATTATTATTGTTAACTGTAACTGTATCTCATCTCTAGAAAGTTCTAGAAGTTTCTTTTACTATTTATTTTCGAGATGTCTGGTTTAGTGCTACGTGATATAAATTCCTAAGTTGAGTTAAGAGAAGTGCGTTTTCACTTTATTTAATTTACAAGTTTCCTTAGTTAATTGTGCCTACACGACGATAGCAAATAAAAAGAATTCTTATTTCCACAAAAAAAAAAAAAAAAAAAAAAAAAAAAATCGACTTTTTAAAGGCAGTCACCTACTTTACTCGCACATATGGAGATGAATTTATTTTCTGAAAATTGTTAAATGGGTTTTCGTATAGAGAAATCGCAAATAGAAATTCAGTGCACATAGATTTTTCAATCTTTGTACTCATAACAATTCTCCTCATAATCTTTTTTTAAAGCCATTTATGTCTTAATCCAATAGGTCTCTAGCACGATAACTGAAAATTTCTTTCCTTTCTGAATAGAAATTAATTTTAACAAGTGTAATATTTTCGATAATTGCCATCTAAAAAAATTAATAAATTTATAAGCTAAATTCCAGAAAATAGCGTTACATGCAACCAAAATCATCTTTTGTAGGAACCAATCCTATGGCAGTAACTTTCTACTTGATTAAGTTCTTCGGCCTCTTACTTGATTATTTCTCCTGTTTAATAAAAGGAAAACCGCATTTTAAACAAAGCCATTCAAAAGTAAAAGGCACAGCGAACAAAGTTTGAGCCGCAAAATCATAAACCCAGTTAACTTCTTTCTAAGTTTAAAAAGGGTGGAAAAAAGAAAGCCGTGAAGAGGAATGAAATTATTACGCTCTTTGGAATTCAAATGTGTAATCCTCAGACATAAAATTAGAGAGGGAAAGGAGGAACTACTCTCACAAAATCAAAAGTGGAAATAAAATTACCACATACTGACTTCCCATCTATGCCTTTCCGATGAAGTAAAAGTAATGCCAAAAAAAAAAAGTTGAAAATAACTTCAACCAGTCTTTTGATCAAGAATACCAAAGTTAAGAAGTAAGGGGTGGAATACAGCTTCGAAAAAAAAAGAAGAAAAAGAGAAAGAATGAAAGGAAAGAATAAACTAAATAAAAGATCGACAAATCTTCCTAGTCATCGCTGTCTTTATTACAAACTTTGATACTCGTTCAAACTGAAGGACTAACGAGCTTAAAGGAATACCATTATGGCCCATGCCTCTGATTTATTAGGGTCGTTTCATTTAGGATAGATTCGCTCATAACCTCATCATTATGACAGAACGGCGTGAGTGGTTCGTATTTCTGCCGTTCTCGTTAGTTGGCGCCACTTACCGTCCAACGCGAGATTTGCAACGAGATCAGAGCTGCCGTCATTATGGAAATACTCTGGTGCCCAGGGCCGTTATTGCTGTACATTTGGATTTAGTTCTTTTCACCCGGGTAACTTGATGGGGGTTAGACGCACTTAAGGTCAGATTGATGGCCGGGGAACGCACGGGTATCAAGAAAATACTGGGTAAAAAGTTTCCGCTTGAGCTGGTGTTTATAACGACGCATTAAATATGGAAATTGTGGTATTATGTTTGTTAATGGTTTTGGAATGATTATCAAAATTACCTTGGGAACAAATGTAATTCTGGATCGAGGTGATGAGGAACTTCGTAAGCGAGATGGAGATTGCCGATTTTCAAAGTAATATGAATGTTATATGATTTGTAAGTGAGAATGGGAAAGGTGTTAAGTGTCTGGCGTAACACTTGGCGGTGTAATTTCTTCAAGATTTTCTTTTTCAAAAACGTGTTTATTAGAAACGGAGCCAAGTTCCAAAAGCGCCGCTACCCTTTCGCTTTAAGAAATGTGGTTCATTAACTTTCTAACTTCTTTGAAAACACGCACTTGAGTTGCGAAAGAAATCCATCAAACACTTTGCCAGATATATCACAGTTTAGTTTATACTATATTCTTGTAAAAATATGGTGGCGAAATTGCAAATTAGGAATTGTTTTGTCTTTGAATTTTGTTATCAATTACATTCTGAAATTAAAAAAAAAGTAAAGTAAAAGCACCATATTAATTCATTAATTTAATTCTCATTATTAGAAAAAAATATTAAAAAATTACGTTTTATTTAAAGAATGGCATCAGTAGAGAATTCAGAAAGAATTGGGAGTGAAGGAATTTCTCTCCCCCTAATAACTCGTAAAATATCACAGCAATTCTGATTGAAAAAAATCGAATAGATTAAAAACTACTGCTTAGGCAATACATTAAAATCACTATCACGTAACTCCATTTTCCTTTTTTGAAAGCTTACGCAAAGTATTAAAACAATATTTGCCATTAATGTTTGAAAATTCATCAACTGACAGATTAGTTTGTATTTAAATAATATATTTAACTCGTATTTCTTTTTTTTTATATTGAATTTATCTTTTTATATTTGAAAATTATTTTTGTTTCTGCTTACACCACCGTAAAATTACTGAATTTCTATTTATTTGCACACCATTCTGTAATTTCTTTTTGAAACGACGTTAAAGATGAATTGTTATGTGGAAGACTTTTAAGAAAGGCGGAGATCCTAAGACTTTTAAGGCGAAGGTCCTAACACCAAGTGAAATGTTAATGCGGTTTTATTGATTAACTTTGAGGTATTTAAATACTTCCGGAGAAAATATTAAAACTTTAGATCTATAAAGAATGCATTTGATCTTTTGGCATGTAATAGCTTTCTAAAGTTCCCAGTTTTACCTGAAAATATGGAAACATTTAAAATATAAATAATGAAATTATAACATAATTATTTGAGAATTTTGATTCATAATTATTGAGAATTGTGAATTATAACATAATTATTTAGAATTCTATAATTATTTATAACATAATTATTGAGAATTGTGTACTAAGTTGATGCTAAAGATGATGCTAAACTTTTTATGACAAACGAATTCGATTCAAGAACTTCTTTTTTATAATTTCTTCGTTCGTGTGATTTTGTTTGTTTATGAGCATTATGTAGATATATGAATTTTATTAATTAATTCATGAATTTCTTTTCTTAACTATATATTATTGTAGCCTCTGTACTACTACCTATCTAAATTTTGAATATGTTTTCTATTCTTTTTCGTGTATTTATTTATTAAGGAGCAACAAAGTGCCAAATTTGGTACCTCTAGATCAAACGGTTGGCCTACTAAAGACTTTTGAATGATTTTTTGACCATATATGCCACAATTTACAAATAGCACATCAATCTTTAACTATTTATCCTGTTAAAATCTCTTCTAGCATTAAAATTTTCTCATATTTACATTTGAAGCATTTCCAACTCTCCTCTTCAATTGTTTTCAGAACTTCATTCCAACCCCCTCCCCCCAAACACACACACACACAATGAATCCTTATTTCCCTTGTCCACTTATCCAAATGATGGGGCCCCTTCTCCTCCGCGTTCGTCTTTCTCACTCTGAGGCAGGAATGCTGAGTCGGTGCAAAACTTGACTAATCGGGACTCAAGTCGTTGCGCTTTGCTGACTAGGCCCGAAAATCAACAGCAACTTCACTTCGCATCCCCTCCCTGCATCCAGATGGAGTGGTCTCACCAAAGAGTGAAAAGGTTTGCAGATAATTAATTAAATGAACAACCTTTCGGAAGTGATCATCAGTGGAAATTATATTTGCGCTACAAAGTTGCAAAGCATTGTCTGGAAAGCAGAGCAGTTCTTTTTGGATTTATGTATGCGCGAGGTGTTCGAAAATTACGATGTGCCTAGAGACAAATCTTGTTTTATTATAATGGCTTACCTGTAAGTGATTTATAAAATATAGTATGATCTTCTTGTTTTCAGTAAAGGCTTTTTTTGGCTCCAAAGCTCAGAATTGACAAAACCTATTGAATCATTTTTTTTAAAGTTCTAAAGCTGAATTATAAGTGGGTTAGAAGTTGAAATACATTCTTTGGATTTAAAGCCGAGAATTCACAAAATCTATGAAATCTAATTTTTAAAAAAAGCTCTTACGATGATTTATAAATGGATTAGAAGTTGAAATGCTTTCTTTGGATTCAAAGTTGAGAATTCACAAAATCTATTGAATCTAATTTTTTTAAAAGAGCTTTTAAGGTGAATCATAAATGGATTAGAAGTTGAAATGCCTTCTTTAGATTCAAAACTGAGAAATCAACAAAATCTATGGAGTCTAATTTTTTTTTTAAATTCTAAGGCTGAATTATAAGTGGATTAGAAATTCCAATGAAAAAAATTAGAAAGAAAGCCAGTCTTTGGACACATTTTCATTTGATTCTACTAAGTTATATTGCTCCAGAATCCTGGCATAAGGTAGTGCGTCTTCCCCGTGATCTGGGCGTTCTGGGTTCGAATGCCGGTTCGGGCATGGTTGTTCTATATGTAATTGTGCCCCCCTGTAAAAAGGGATTGTGCAAGCGAATGTGAAGCGTGAGTAGCTAAGACGTACTCTTGGCCCTAGTTGGCGCTACTAAAACAAGAGGCGCTCCCTCTGCTAAAAATTGCTGACTTCGTCAGAGAACTTATCTATGGCAAGTGCCATTATAAACAACTACGTTATATTGCAAAAATGAAAGTCCTGCTGTAATTCACGTGACCTACTAGTTGCATAACAAGCATGTCATATAAAATCTGATTATGCATTGTATTATTCTATGATAGGACTCACTTTAATTTCGTTTTGAATATTATGCATTGGATTTCAAAACCGTATTGGAATAAAGGATTTCATTTGTGCAAAATAAATATGAATTCACTTATAATCATTTTTGATTGCCAATTATTGCAATAATTTATTTATAGCAAAAAACGAAACTATGTTTGATTTTAAATATTCATAAAATAATGTAAACCGAATAATGTGATCGAATATTGGTAAATAATGTATTAATTGCTAAATCGGAATTGGCATCGATTTATTAAATAATATAAATCGAATATTATCATGGAATATATAATTGAAAGAAAGTATATTAATAGTATTTTAGAGGATTTCGGCATTTTCGACAACGAAAACAATCGAAATTTGAGTTACAAATATAAGGTACTTTTTTCAAATAAAAAATGTGTCTCAGTGGTCATTTTCTTTATTTTCAATTCATTACTAGGCCACATTTGGAGGTAAAATCTAGGATTCGAGATTGGAAGGCTTGAGGTTCGAAACCCTACGACAGCCTGAAACCTCTGCATAAGTGGCTTGGAGTATACTTAAATATGCCAGACACATTTTTGATGATAAATACGTTGAGACCCTACCGCCTCAATCACCCTCCTCGTCATTTGTTCATGACTCATAATTGCGTTCTAAAGTAGTCCTCGCACTTCGCCAAAAAGAGAAGTAAATAAAATTAAATTTAAACTCAAATAAAAGATAAATAAATGGTTATTGAATAAATTTTTTAAAAATTATAACAAAATTTCATATATTTGCAATAAAAAGAGTTATAAATATCTCAATGTAAAAAGTATTTTTAAAAAGTACTAAATTTGTGTGATACGAATTTCTCATTTTGTGCGGCATTTTCTAAATTAATGCATTATGCTAATTATTGCCTTTATAATCAGTAAAGAACCATCTATTGATCTTTTTTGCACTTTTTTGAGTTTTAATTAAACCACATACCATTTCAAGCCTATATATCATTTTTACCTATCTACCTACATTATAACATAAATTATTGAATTTTCAAATGTTAATGAACTTTTGAATCAATCGGTATATTATTTTATTTAAATGCCCCATGTACTTATATCGTTTTTTAAGATGCAAATCTTAGTATATTTGAATCCTGATACTTTTGGTATTCAATGCTTTTGTCATTTCTCCCATTCAGTAATTTAATTAACCATAAAACTTTTAATATAGCATCAATTTAAGCTTTTAGAAACTTTCAAAATTATCTATTTGAAACACGTAATTAAAATAAATCCCAAGTGCCATCATAGTCAAAATGTAGCCATTGTAATTCGTGATACCTTATTAACTCTTCCATGTCAAAATATTTGTTATAAAGTTCCACACCTCTTCAGCCTTAACAATCATTTAGTAAGTGCTACTGATTGCATGTAGTTTTCATCTGAGAGCAGCACTAAAGAGATTTCAGAAAGTGGAAGTTTAAAACAGGAGGAAAGCAGTGTTACTCATCTAGTGACGAAGTAGTTTCTCTCATGTTAACACAGATCTTTATCATGCATTTGACATGCAATTGCTGTCTTAACATTTATTCAAACATTGTTACAGCTACATCAGTGTTGATGCTCCACTCATCAGGCCGTTTGTCTTGAGCTACGAAATATGACACTTATATACTTTAGATGAGGAAATATATAATTTTAATTGATTGAAATTAAAACAAGAAATTTATGATATTATCATGGGAAACACCAGAGAATATGTTTGCACAAAATTTATTTTTATACCATTATAAAATTTTTAAAAAAATTATATTTTTAATAATACCAATCTAATTGCTCTACATTCATTTCCTGAATTTTGTCACTTTTTTCAATTACATTTTTCTTACAATTTTCAACAATATATACTGTTACGATGTGTTACATCTAAGTTTAAACTCAAATATTTTATGTAGATTAATTAAAATTAACTGTTAATCGTACTTCTGTAACAAATATAACAATGTACTTTAAACGTAAATTAAATAAATAATATAATATGATTATAATATTTATATGATCTCTTTATCTTGCCTTACTTCAAGGATGCAACGCTATGAAATTTACACCATTTTCATCCTTTCATCAAATATTTAAATTCTATTATATATTAATTAATTTTCAGTCAGTATCAAAAACCAACGAGAAAATTTTTTGCTAATAATATACGGAATTTATGTGAGAAATCAGAAAATGAAATTGCTTCACCAAAAGACAACGTGCATTGTTAGATCCTTATTGCCATCGGACTGGACACCATCAGAATTATTAATGTGCACAAGAAGCAAAACAGGTGAGAACTGAATAAAATTATTAATTAATTTTCAGTCAGTATTAAAAACCAACGAGAAAATTTTTTGCTAATAATATACGGAATTTATGTGAGAAATCAGAAAATGAAATTGCTTCACCAAAAGACAACGTGCATTGTTAGATCCTTATTGCCATCGGACTGGACACCATCAGAATTATTAATGTGCACAAGAAGCAAAACAGGTGAGAACTGAATAAAATTATTAATTAATTTTCAGTCAGTATTAAAAACCAACGAGAAAATTTTTTGCTAATAATATACGGAATTTATGTGAGAAATCAGAAAATGAAATTGCTTCACCAAAAGACAACGTGCATTGTTAGATCCTTATTGCCATCGGACTGGACACCATCAGAATTATTAATGTGCACAAGAAGCAAAACAGGTGAGAACTGAATAAAATTATTAATTAATTTTCAGTCAGTATTAAAAACCAACGAGAAAATTTTTTGCTAATAATATACGGAATTTATGTGAGAAATCAGAAAATGAAATTGCTTCACCAAAAGACAACGTGCATTGTTAGATCCTTATTGCCATCGGACTGGACACCATCAGAATTATTAATGTGCACAAGAAGCAAAACAGGTGAGAACTGAATAAAATTATTAATTAATTTTCAGTCAGTATTAAAAACCAACGAGAAAATTTTTTGCTAATAATATACGGAATTTATGTGAGAAATCAGAAAATGAAATTGCTTCACCAAAAAACAACGTGCATTGTTAGATCCTTATTGCCATCGGACTGGACACCATCAGAATTATTAATGTGCAAAAGAAGCAAAACAGGTGAGAACTGAATAAAAAATCGATTTCAATATCTATTAAAATTTGATATTGAAAAATACTTTCTTTAGAAGATCATGAACATCATTAAATCTCATCAATGCATGAGATTTAATTGAATTAAATCAATATTTCCGGTGAAGCCATCAGATCGCAAACGGTGGCTAGTTATTACATAGAAAAGAGTTCTGTAATAAATGATGCATTACTATTCTTCTTGTTAATGACAAAACTCATGATTTTTTTTGGTATATTTCACAATTATATTTTCAATCTATAATTCCTATATTTTATATTATAAATATTTAAAAAAAACTTACATTTATATAAGAAAGGGATTTAACTATGCTGCTGTTGACTGTGATTTGATAATAGTTCAAAACTATCGATAATGACATAAAAATGTATAAAAATTTGTCAATTCTTCAAAAATAGCTTTAAGAAAAGTACTTCTGAACACAAGTTGCATGTGCTATTTTTATATGGAATTATAGGGAAAAAAACACAAATCAAACATATTCAATATTTTTATAAAACTTAATATATTAATTGAATATTTATAAGTATCAAACTGTTGTATATCTTACTTAAGAACTATCAATTACAGAAATCCATGATATAGCTTTTAAAATATACAGCGCATAATATATATATATATATATATATATATATATATATATATATATATATATATATATATATATATTAATTTGAATTTTTCAAAAAAAATCATATCCGTAAACCCTAACCCTAAATAACTTTTAAAATGAACTACTAACTATTTCACTATATCTAGATATTGATTTTAGATTTTATTTAAATTCTTAAAATTTTGTAGATTTCTACTTTATGCTATTTCAATTATTTTATCTTCTACAAGACTCTAAGGTTAAAAAATAATGATTCAAATTTATTCGCTACTTGATTTGTTACTTTCATATAGAATTTATTTGCTTTTATGAAAATATGTTATATTCACAGAAAAATACAAAAATATGTACCTTATAAACATTGTTTGTATCCCTCTGTGGCGTACTTTTAATATGTTCAATGATAAGAATTTCCAAAACTAAAAATTACCAAAAAAAAATATCTAAACAAGAATAATAAATTCTTGAGTATCGTTTTTGAAATGGATTATTTCATTCCACCTAAATTGTATTATTTCATAATAACATCATACAAACCTCATCACACTTATTTATGGCAAATGACACATCCTACAATTTAATAATTCAGTTATTCGGAATTTGACATATCTTTTAAGACAGAATTGAAAATAGAGATTATTACAAAAACTCATCAAGAAATTTCCATGCAGAAAATAGTAAAATTCAATACATATATTACATTGAGCTTAATGGTTTCTGCAATGTAAAATCTGAAATGTTATTCAGGTTAAAGATACCATCAAAGCGATATTTCAAGAAAAGCATGCGTTGTCACTGCGAAATGCGATACGAAAACCATCTGAAAACAACACAAAGCTGAAATCAATAGTATTGAATACTAAACAACAAAGGCAAGCGTGCAAGGACAGACATGAAATTTATTTGATGGCATCTTACCATATGAAAATCGAAAAAAGGGTAGAATTTACAAAATGGATGCTCGAGGTATTATTAAAGGGCATAAAAATAGAATTTTCTTCTTTGTAATGTCTTCCATGAACAGCAGAAACAAAAGTCAAATGCAAGTTAGAAAGAATGAATCAATACATTTTTTTTTCCAATAGATATATGAGATGGAATAAAAATTTAGACATGAACAGATGCGCCATTATATATAGATGCGTTTATTATTTTTTTAATGTCTCTCTGCATCCCACATATATGGGTTTTTTAAGTTTAGTGAAATTTATTATTTTTGCATAGAAAATTGTGACTTATTCAGTTTTTATTAATCGTTATAATTCTTTGTAGAGGATATTTTCCTAGAAATTTGGAACAAAATGTTCTGGTAATAGAATCGCAGTTTCAGAATCGAAGCATCTAGAGTTTGAGAACCCATTCTATTAATAGTCTTCCATGTATATGGGCCTGATGCAAATTTAATCGAACACCATGTGATAAACACTTCAACACTGACATGTAGTGGAAACCCTCTACAGCGAAATGCCGACTCATGTTTTTATCTTATTATCTGATCACATCTCAAAATAGCGCGACTCTTCCCGAAATAAATCTTGAATTGCTTCAATTAATATTCGGGATATATGAATTATTGTTCGGGATATATGAATTATTGTTACTAACAGCTCTTTCTAAACTGTTGGAGATAGGTATACACTCCTAATTGAAAAAATGCAATTGACGTAAAGAACTATATTTTATGTTATTCGAGTCAATAAATGTGCTGCTGGAAAAAACTAAATTAGACAATAAACATTTTAATAAACACCCCCCCCGTAGCAAAATTAGATATTTATCAGCCCTGGACATTGCACATAATGAGGTCCCTCTTTTAATAAGAGTTTAACTAACTTTCGCATTTCGGTAGATATTTAACATGTTCATGATTTATTTTATGAAAATGCTTTTAATTTTTATTAACTGCATGAATATACATATGTTTTTATTTATTTAATATGATTTTAGACTGCCCTAAATTTACATTTTTCAGCAATATTATAAAATCCAAAGCTTGGGTTTTATATATAATCTAAAAACTAAGTGATTATAAGGAAATATAAAAGAACTTTATCAATGATGCTTAATAAAGTGTTAGTATTTAGTATTTTATTAATATTTTATCATTCATGGAATTTGTAATTTTTATAATCTTATTTATTTGGTAAGTATGAAAATAAAAATTTTAATCAATCTGTTTGAGGTCCTCTATGGGTCTTAGGCCCGTAAGCCACTGTCTTGTTGGAAATCCGTCACTGATATTTTTTGACCTATTTGTCATATTCGGTAACATATTTTTGACTCAATAAATTTTTATTTTAAATTCTTCCATTCATTTGTGACAAGCACCGAACGATCTCTGAAATCTTGTATTTCCTTATTTATAGCTATTCAACAGCCGCCACTAAGAAATTCTGACCTCTGATTGGCAGATATTCCTCAAGGAATATTGAAGTGGATTGAAAACTCACCTAAAAATATTATACTCAATGCTTCACAACTTAATCAGACAGCAGAATGCAACTTTTTTTCTAAATATTAGTGTGTGGCAACAATATTCTTCAAAATCTGTCCAAGACATTAGATATACTGTAAAAAGGAAAATTATGATACAAATATTAAATAATATAAAATATCAGTCTTTACAATGCCATTTAGAACATATTTTCAAATATACCTATTTCTAACGGCTTAGAAACTAGCTATTGAGTTACCATTAGAGTTGACACTATGTACAATTCCTTGACCTTTTTCCGTCTATAATGCAGAAATTGTCCCTGTTCAGAACATTTGAATTGCTAAATGCCTGCATGTAATTACTTAAGGGTTGACATAATTATAAACTATTAACACAACACATCGAATATGAAAGGAATTTAGATTAAGCTGCTAGAGTTTGGAGTCGGAATATGAAGCAATTTCAATCGTATCCAATATTCATAAATTTCAATGGAACCAAATACATTCGTTTAAAAGAATGAGAAATTTGCTTTTCATAAATAAAAACTTTGAATTACTAGAGAATCAGAAACAAATATCAGCAAAAGAATCATATAAGAATAATCTATAATCAGAATTCTCTTTCAAATTTTACGAATTTTGTTTTTTCTTATTACCACATTGCATTCTTTAACATTCCGTTAGTCGTGCCTTATCTGACAGATACAAGATTACTTCTTTTCGCAATAACTAGATCATGCTAAGTCTGAGAAAAAATTCTTTTTTTGCTATCTTCTTAATTCATTTTGGGAAAAATATATTGTGTTTCCGTTTGTGCCTACTTTAAATTGTGACTATATATCTATATCATATATCTATCATTATTAAGCTATATTAATCACTAATGTCAACAATATATAGTGGTGTATCTGATGGATACAGAGAAACGACATGAAAAAAACACTCTTCTAACGGAGTGTTAATAGTAAAAATCAATAGGCATAGTGTCGTCTGAAGTATAAAATACCCACAACTGTCACCGATATTTTAACTATTGTAAATATCATTTGGAACTTAGTATAATATTTTTGACTCTTTATTTTTTTATATTAAAACTAGAAAAAAGCATCAATATTTATCCTCTTGGTGTCCTCTAAAACTAGCGCCTGTGACAGCAATATGACTTCCTGCCTTCTTTGGCCCCAACCGCTAAACTCATGAAGAAATTGTACAGTTACAACAAAATATTTTCGATTATATCTCAAGGGTCAAATGGTGAACTCGATCGCATATGCGCAACTATTGTTAAAAAAATGCAAGTTTATGTAAGAGCCAAAATTGTTTATTTTGAATACATTTTTAAGCACTTAAATCAATACATTAGCATCATTTTATAAATGTAAGGAAAATTAATAAATGCTCAATTTTTTTTGCCCTATCTGTCCTTTTGCTAATCATCTGTGATGTGTATATTATTATTGAAACTTAAACAAAAGTCTTAATCCAATACCGGTCAGAGCTGTGCAAACATATTCCAAGTCAACAGATTTGCTTTTTAAAATATCACAAATACAAAAAAAAAAAAAAAATCAGAAGATAGACGCGGGGAATTTTGTGCCCTTCTAGATGAATGTAGGAAAAATATTTTTCTCACAAACAATTTTTCGTTATAGGGGCCGTAAGCGTTTGATTATTCCCTTCTGCAAAAGTCACAATATTTTCATACATTTAAGCTTACATTTATTTGCTTTTGGAACTACAGAGCAAGTACGTTTTCTTTTTTAGAAGACTCTAGTATGCGATTTTCTTTTCTTTTTTTTTCGTCCAAATGACATTATATTTGAGCTACAGAAAATTGAACGAGTGCATGACATTTATTTAAAAAGAAATTCTAGTAGAAAATTCCACTGAACTTATGTGATTTTGTAATACACACTAAACATTCACTATGCTTTATGAATGTTAAATTATATTAAATAAAGTGGTATTCAAACTGATCAGTGTGTTCCCTTCTTGTTCACTAATGTGCTCTAATCGCAGAACCACAATTGTCTGGACTGACTGGAATAAGTCTCCTTGAATATTAAGAGCGTGACACCGAATGCTGTCCTTCAGATCTAGCATAAATGTTATTCTTTGACCATAAATATTATCCTTCAGGTAACTCCACAATCAAAAATCACAAAGAATGATATACAGCGAACAAAGATACCATGCTTTTGTAAAATAATTATTGATCACCAGTGCATCTGTGAAATGCTATCTTGAAAACTGCTTTATATTAACTCAGTAATTGCTTTATATTAATGTGAGGAAATATGTCATCTTGTATGAAAATGATTTCCTGGTGACATACACATTGAAGTTGTGGGACTACAAAATCCTTCAGCAAATTGCTGTCTTATTACGGAACAGATTTGGATTCTATTTGCAGTTATATCTCACAAAAAAAAACAAAAAAAAAAAAAACGAAGTTTTGATAAAGATTACAGTAAACCGTAACAAATTGTAACTTTTCCAGGTTGCAAGAGTTGTTTATCGAGAGAATGAAAATTTTCCACTGCAAAAAATTTCATAAATGCAGGGATTAACTTGCTAAACAATTGTGACAAAAATGGGCTCTGCCATTCCACTGAATTGTCAGTAGCTAAGTGACGGCAACCATAACTCCAGGAAAGAACTGATGTACAAAAGTTTTAAGAACCTTTCAGTGTCCGTCCTGCAATAGGTATATCAGGTTTGACAATATAGGGAGAAAAATTCAATAACCATTGTAAAGTTTTTTGCACAGTTGTCACAGCTAATAAAAAATAAACTACTGGCGCACTCATATAACCATGCGGCGACTGATTGCTGAATTCATCGTGATAGCCTAGCTACATTTTCGAAGCGAAAAGATGCGATTTGCTTTCGTTCTGTACCTGAAAGAATGCTGGATTGTCCAGTTACCACAAATTTTTGTACCATCTTGTACAGGACACATGGAGATGTTATCTTCCTCTTCATTAGTCTTCTTCGTATCTGCTTCTTACTACGGGATTCTTTTATAGCTTCAAAGGAGTTCGGCTGGTTCTGGCAGAACAATTTAACTAGCAACTCTTTTTATTGCAACGTAGATATGAGTTGCGTAGAAGTAACTAATGTTTTTGCCTTTTTATTTTATCCAAAGAATAATGCTAATAATGTGTGCCGTATCACAAATCATGTTTCAAATAATTTATATGCAAATAAATACCATTTGTGCTATAACAATACCTATTGGTGAATTTGGATACTAAACATTTCTGCTTCCTAAATATTAAACGCATCATTTGAATTTTCTGTTATTCAAAATGTACATAATTTGAATTAACAGAATACATTTTAGAGTTCTCTGAAAAATAAATTTAATTCTCGCTAATGCTGTACTTATCTAATGATAATAGTTAAGCAAATAAAGCTTATACCTCTTGTTTGGGACACGTTGTAAATGGGATTATCTCCAACAATCGTATTTTGAAATTCTTTATACCTCTAAAATGAAATATTCCGGAGTAGACATGCGTTACTGATTGGTTCACCTTGTCATCCCAAACATTTTCTTGAACTTATGATTCTTCACAAAAGCAATTCTTAAAATCAGAATCCCAAACAACCAAACGGGACTGCAATCAGTCAAAACATCAGTAAAAGGAAAATTTGATTATTTAGTTTAACATTAGCGACTGTATTTTTATCCTCAACAATCAAACCTTTCTTAACATTCCAGTAGTATTGTATATCTGTTCTCAGCAACCAGATCAAAGAGCCATATTGATTTTATTTAAGTCTATTCATACATTTCTACTACTTAAAATATTTTAAAATTAATACATACACTAAAATGCCAGAAAGGAAATGATGGAAAGAAGTGAATCATAAAATGAAAATTTTCGTTTTGATTCTAATATAGAGTCAGCAAAAGTGTCTTCCTAAAACTTCCTCACATTCTCTCTAATAAAGAAGATATCGTTGAAAAAAAAAAACTTTCCAGCATTGGTGAAATATAAGTATAAATATTAACCCTTGGCGAAAATCTAGCAATTTTATTCAATCTATCATGTCATTATTGGTGATTAATTCCCGGTTAAAAGTATCCGAAAAGAGGTTTTAAACATATTTTACTCAATCGATTGAAACAAACGTTTGACACAAAATTATAGTTGTCATCACCAAATCTCATACCAAATTTGATACGTTTAAGTCATTGCGTTTTTGTATTATTCTGTCTACATGTTTCTGAAAGTACTGACCGATAGACGATCACTCATCTATTGGATTTGACTCAAAATTTGATAAGTATATACAGGGTGTCCCATAAATATTTGGACGAACTTTAGGGGGAGGTAGGAGACATCCCAAAGATTCAGATTTGCATAGCAATCCGTGGTCCGAAACGCCTTCATTCGGCGCTAGGTGGCGTTTTAGGAAGCAGATATGCAATTCATCAGTCATTCGAGTTGTGGTCGCCCATAGATCGGGTGCCATGGGGATACTCGCCAACCCATAAATGAGCATTGTGTTAGTTGAACATCCCATCTCGCGTTTAGTACGCTTCATCCATCGTTTAAACGTAGGATGGAAAATTCGCATCTTGGCAACATTGATCGAGATATCACCTTGCAAAACGTTCACGAGGAGGATAAGCTGCAGGGGGCAGTAACTGTACGCTTTGCAGATGGTATGGGTGTAAGCCTTCACGTTTCAAAACACGATGAACACTATCCCGAGATCCTCCAATGGCAGTAGCGACGGCTCGTACGCTGGCACTCGGATTCCTTCGAACGGTATCCAACACATTTTCTTCCATCCTGGGAGTTAAAGTCACTCGTGCCTGCCCTCACTATTTCTATTACCTCGTAGCGACCCATATTCACACAAATTGCGATACAAATTACTGAACATCCGCGGCCCGGAGCAACTCTCTGTGGGTACCTTTCCCGATACAACCTTTCAGCCGCTCTTGCAGTTCCTTCTGCCAATCCATAAATCAGGTGCATATCTGCTAGCTCCGTGTTCGTAAAATATTCCATACTCCTCTGCGGGCGATCGCAGCTCAAATGATTGAGAGATTGTAGATCTGCTTCCTGATATGCTTCTGTGAACAACGCCACCTAGCTCCGAATGAAGGCGTTTCGGACCACGGGTTGCTATGCAAATCTGAATCCTTGTGGTGTCTCCTACCTCCCCTTAAAGTTTGTCCCAATTTTTATGAGACACCCTGTATATTCAATATTGATGTTAAATATGTGCACCGAATTTTGTCTATCTAACTCTCTTTGTTTTGTAGTTATGGTGTAGTGTAGTTCTTCGAACAAACCTATTCGAACAAACAGTCGGACAAACAGATTTCCTCGGAATGGATTTTGCTCACAATTTGATAAAAATCTGTAAATTTGGTGTAAAATTCATAAACTAAATTTTTTCTACCTGGTTGAAAACTTTTTAAAATTATTTTTGCCACAGGCAGACAGACAGACAGACGTTTTCTAAAAATTTGGATTCGAACTAGAGGAGGTCTAAAACATGAAGATTTGACCAGAATTCCGAGTTGGAATTGTTTAATGATCACATTATTCTCTCTATACATCATATATGAGGAAGAAAATGGATAATGGTAGATTTAAAAATATTTATACTAATGACTTTGATAGTAACATACTACCAGTGAAATGACGAGTGATATTAATGGAAATTTCCAGTAATAGTGAAAGAGAAAAAAATGAGGTCAGTGAAAATCTATAAATTCGATCAGTATGGTACCTATATATAAAACTAAAACGGCTCAAAGGGTTAAAATAATTATCATCCTGCTTTGAACCTATACCACAGTTAATTTTTTGGGGAAGGTCATTTGAACCAGTGACTATATCTTAAAACTTCTTCACTATACTAGCATCAGAATGATTAATACTCGATGCCAGATACAACAAACATCAGGAATATTTCACACTAATATCAGAATTTGAACGAGAAAACTTACAAAACGGAAACTAAACTACTAGTTACTCTTGGCATCAGAAATTTCGTAGTAAAAGCGAGTTATCAATATGGAGGATATGTTCATATATCTACATCATTATCTTTTAATGATTAGTAAAAGAGAGATTTTGAAACATGTAAATGGAATTAAAAAATGAAATATGCTTAAATTTTAATAATAATAAGTACAGATGCATAACTGATGGAACTTCTTTGTAATTCGAGTTCTTTTCCACATATATAACAATGTAATAATTCAACAAATATCCAAGAAAGATAATGTAAATTATTTTTCGACACAGTCTTTGTTTACTTACGAGACTTAGCTCGAAATAATATATGCTAAATAACGCTCAAAATGTATACATCATTTTCAAACTTGATATTAAATTCCTTTTCTTATGAATCATGAATTCTAAATCGAGCTGCTGAAGCAATCAATTCAGAGATAACTGGAAAGTATCTGCTTGCGCAAGGACACCATTCTCTGAAATATCCAATCCTCTGCTTCATGGAATTATTCTAAACAACATCTCGACGAAAGACAGAAAAAAAAATAATCGCAAGACAAACATATTCATGAAACAACATTCAGCGAAGATAAAAAAAAAAGCACATTGACGGGCAGGAAAGGTAAATAGAGTCCACAAAACACCTCAACCTTTGTCTCCCCATTTCCATTTGGTTCTCATGCGACGATTTTCTGGAAAAGGGGGACACATTACCATTCTCCAGCGATGGCTGGAGGGCCCGAGTTTGACAAACAAGAAGTTCTCGTTCTGTCTTCGCCATTAGTGCGTTTGAACAATGAGTGTTGCCCTGCAAGACAGCTAGCTAGACCAAATCAATTTCGGAACTAGCATAGTAGGGGGTGGGGGTGAGCGGAATACTTTGCGAAAGATTACATGTAATTCTTCCGTGGATTCAGTTTCAGTTTCTTTCCACTCTTTTTTCTTGTGCCTTCATCCTCTCCCTAAAGCTCTTCTTCTTTTTCTTCTTTACACTTTTTGTACTACTTTTTTCTTCTTTATTTAGTTTCCCCTTTTTCCGCTTTCTTTGTCTATGAGCCAATGTAAACGAGGTACAGAAACGACAAGTCGCAGAAAATGTTATCGTGTTTCTTTTGTCGACGGGATTTTTTTCATTATTATTTTATTTCATTCATTTATTCTTTGCCGTTTTATTTCGTTTATTTTTTTATTTTTATTTTCAGGAATTTTTTTATTTTGTTATCACTCCTTTCATGAGATTTGCCCTCGTAGTAGCGGCATTTGAACCGATAAATCCAGCGACGCCATGTCGACTGATTGATCTGTGAAAATGAGTAGCGATGTGGAATGCTATTTTACTTTCTAAAAGAGGAACGAGGGCATAATTCACTCACTCGCGAACTAGAAGAAGAAAGAGAAGGTAAAAATAAGTAACAAAGGTGAATAGTTACCGTGTCAGTAATAGAAAATAATCTGATTCGTCTATCCGAATAACTAGGAAGAAATTGCATTAGGGATGCGTATGTGATTTATTACCTAGTACTCTACTTTTTTTTTTCTCTCTGTCAAGAAGTTTGTTCTGACAAAACTGTATCTTATTTTCTTGAACAAGATGTCTGTGGCGAACAGAAATAAGAAGAGGCATAAGAAATTAATATGCTGAAATAAAAAAAGGTCCCTACATTACCTGTATTTGCCATACAGTCTATGATCCTCATCTGATGTAAGACAAAAATTTTAAAAAAATGGAATAAAAAGAAAAGATTGTATTATTATCGTTGAATTTATACCTCCTTCGATGATTCACCTTCATTCCGATTTTCTTCCCTGTGCTTTTTCGGGTGATTACTTTTTAGGACAATGCTCTTTATTGGCCAGACAGAAGAATCGGGTACATGGTGGGCATTTGTACAAAGTTGTTATGACACTAAATGTGATAAACTCCTTCTCCTTACTTAATATCTGCTTGATAGCGTCTGCAAATATGAATTTGCAGAAATTCAAAGTTTATCTGCTTTTTATTTGCATGTCATTTACACTACGTAAAATGTTCACATATAAAAGAAATTATCCAAATAATCATTTGAAATGAAGAAAGTTATTAAGAACGATATAACTTAATAATTATTTTATACTGATTTGGTAGCTCAAGAAAAATTAAAAAGAAAAAAAAATGAAATTTGCTATTGCAAAGTTCAAGTTATCATGTGGCAACGTTATTTTTTTAAATCAAGTGATATCAATTCGACAGTAGAAAATAATATTCTCACATGACTCATATTTACCAATTACCAACATTTAGAAAAGCGGTGGTTTTTGAATATCTCAAAATGAATCAAATACTAAATTTTTTTTTTTCTCAAGGCCATTTTTTTTGTGCGGGACTAGCTTAAACTGGTTTTAAACAATCACGTATATATATATATATATATATATATATATATATATATATATATATATATATATATATATATATATATATATATATATATATATATATATATATATATATATATATATTGCGTACTTATTCGGGTGATAACTTCTTACGATCCGGCCCTTTATTGACAAGACAGGAGAACCGGGTACATGGTGGGTATTCACACGAAGTTGACACTTTTTGTTGGTAATAAGTCACCAAATGTAACAACCTTCTTTAGCATTTTCTAATAACCCTTAATGTGAAAAATTGATGCCTGAAAAGCGATAAATCCCAATTTTCTGCTTGTGCATTTTGTGACTTCAAAAACCTCAAACCAAAACCACATCATGTTCTCACATGATAATTAAAGGAATACCACGTCTGTATGCGTTTCATTTTCGAGTTAACAAAACATAAGGCGTTCACTGTGACAACTAGCGCCGTCTTCTGGAATTAGCTAGAAGTGTTGGAATTCCTTTTGAGTTGGAACATATAAGAGAATGATTGCTGACAGCGTGACATGACAGATAAATATGAAATAATGATTCAAAAATTTATATCAACTGAATTATAATATTTAATAGTTTTAAATTAATGTTTGTGATATGTGCAATGGTAATAAATTAATGACTTGCTCTAAAATATTTCGACTTTTGACTGAGCAGTCTTACTCACACATTACAATGCATATAAAGAAAGCATTAGAATCGTTATCTGATGCAAGAGAATTCATTAAGGATCGAATATTATAATTGAATAATTATTTAATATCTATTTGGTAGCTCCTGTAAATAAGAACTTACAGGAATTCAATATCTTTCTGCGTTTTATTTACATGTTACTTAACTTAAAATGTATAAAATGAAAATATCCAAATCGTCATTTGATGTAAGAGAAGACATTAAGAATGGAATATTACCATTGTATAATTACTTAATATCTATTTAGTAGCTCATGTAAATAAGAAATTTCTGAGTGAAAACTACCGACATTCTAAGAAATAGATAGAATGTTCTAAAATATTGAAGGAAAAAAAATATTAGTAGAACGAAAAAATGAGTTCATATGAAATGGCACTCAAGTATTTTTAAGATTAGCTTGACAATTTTCGTCAGAAATGTCAAGATATTAAGCACATTACTCCAAGCACGAATGTCTTTTGAAACATTTTTAATATTATTCTTTTAATTTACAGATCAGACAAAATAAAAAAAATCCACTTAGAAGGATTTTGAAATAGAATAGTTTCCTTGCTTTTCAAGTTATTAAAGAATAGAAGGAGAATAGCTAAAAGTGTTATTGATAATGAGGAAGTGAAAGAATACATAATTTTAATTAAAATTAATTCAGTGAAATAATATAATGAGAGATAACACTATTTAAAAGATGATTAGAAGTTTCCCAGATTAATTACGAAAAAAATTGGTCGTTAACTTTACGGCACTGAACTTATGAATGAATGTAGCTGCTGTTATAAAAGAAGTGCCTTTATTAAAAATTGGGTATCCGCTAAACAGTTAAACACAAACAGCGTTGTTAATGGAATTGATTCATCCTATCTTAAAAAGTATTGATATGGAAAGAATACAAAGAGAAATTTGCTGAGCACTGTGCTTTTCTCCATGCTCAATAAAGAGTAATTTGTGTACTATGTATTTGTCTATAAAGTAATAAATATAAATATCGATAAGTTTAAACTCTCGCCATTTGCTTTTTTTAGTTTAGTTTATTCCTGGAACATCACTTCCTTCTAAATTAATCATGTTCAGCAACTTTCTAGTCTTCTATTTCCTTAATAATTTTCAGGGTATGATCTATAAAATTCACATTTCATTGCATTCACATTTCATTTTAGAGCATGCTAATGTTTTTATTTTGCATGCCGTGCTCACTTAAAGCGGATATTAAGTTGAAAAATCATTTTTTTAAAATTTAATATTCCTAACGTTTGAACAGATTTCTTTATAAAATCGTTTGAATTTTGTGTCTATGTCGATTTTGTAAGAAGTTACACTGATTTTTCTATTGCCGTTTATATACCTTTTTATTCATTTTTTAAATCTTTAAACGCTATTTTCTCAATTCTAATCGTTGACAGAATTTTCTTACAGAAACTCTTAAATTAAAATCTAACACTATTGGCACAATATATTCTGCAATTTCTGAGCGAGAGAATAAGTAATATATTCATTTAGAAGTGCTGCAGTTCCTGAACTAAAAAAAATCAACATGTATATTCATTTAAAAACATTTTATAGTTGATTTAGTGAATTGACATTGACACTTCACATTGTGAAAAAATTTAAATTTTGCTTTATTTATCAGTCGAATCCCAATATTTATAGAACAGATAGAAATACAGTTTACTTCTTAATTCAGGAACTAGATAATATACTTCTAAAGCTATAAGCGAAATTTTAGCAAGTAAAAATAAACCGCAAGTAAAGATAAAGCTTGCAAGTAAAGATAAACCACTAAAGTGAAAGATTTTTTTCTTTATAACTCTTTTTAGACAAACCCCTCCCCCCTTTTTTTCACTTAATTGTTATATTTTTTTTTCATAGTTTTCAATTTTGTGTGCGAAAATTCAAATATAGAACTTGTTTAGATCGTTTTTCAAAAACTTCATCTCGAATGTAGTTACGTACCTTAACTTTTATAAAAGTGCTTATTAATAAACTGGTCCACTACTAAACTTAAGTAATGTCTTATCATAACTATTTCACCATCTTTTAACCAGACAGAAAAATACTTGAGAACAAAGTATTAATTACAAATTTTTTAGCGTATTTCTTTCATTTCTCTATCCTCTTTTGATTTTACGAAGTAGCTTTGTTTCAAGTCATAATTCAGACATAGAAAGTCAAATGATACATCAGTAATAATAAATAATTTTAGTTTTAGTAACAAGAAACATTGTCACTGTTCATTTCCTTGCAATTCCGAAGCGGAAGAGAAATATAAAAGACAACGAATGAACCACCACCTTTCACAAATAGTAAGAAATAACTACATTTCTCTTTTGATAATGGTAAAAGGAGATGAGTACATGATTTATTAGTTTGAAGTATAATTCCACTTTCTATCGAAGAATTTGTTCCGCCAAAGTTGTATTTTATTGTCTTGAATATGACATGTAAGACGGAGAGATATAGAAAGGAATATAATAAATTAGCCACCCAGACAAAAGGAGTAGGAAGCACCTTGACACATATATCGTCCTTCCACTCGGCGATGACAGAAATGTTCTTTCTAGATTTTAATCAATTATGTACTAAACATTAAAAGTATTTCTTTCATTTATTATAACAAAACAGCATGATAAATTAATAAACTAAGTACAATAGATTAAATATTAAAAATACTTCTCGTATTCATTGTAACGATATAGCCTGACGCATTGATAAACGAAAGTATAATGAATAAAATATGTTTAAGTACCTGGGCAATAACAAATTGTCGAAAATGAAAAAAAAAAAAAAAAAAAAAAAAAAAAATCGTCCAGGAACAATGTAATATTTGATTTTATTTTGAAATAAACACTGGCGTATGATATTAATGTTTCTTAGAAAAAGGGCAATAGAGAGAGAAATTCGATCTACTTAATGATGAAAAATAATATTAATATTGTTACGAATCTGCGATGCGGCTTTCCAGCATAGTTGGTTCCATGGGAGGTCCCAGAGCTTGGCGACAAACTTGGCGACCATTTAGCGACTTGGAGACTTTGGCGCCAAAATAGATTATACCCGAAACATCGAGAATTTTCCCGATCCGTCCAGTAGGAACGGAGATACGCCTCGAACGTTCCTGATTGGTTGAGAGGCTTCTAGCCCCGCCTCCTGAGACCTATAAAAGGAAGCACCCGCAGCTGCCGGGCAGTGGTGAGTCGAGTGGTGAACCAGCGGTGAATTGAGGAGAAGTCGGAAGCGACAGAGCAGAGTAGAGTGAACCAAAGTCGTCGTGGTGAATTGGGTCGTGTACCAGTGGAGTCGCAGAGTAGTCGGAATCGACAGTTAAAAACTGGACTTTCAGAGATAAGCGGAGCAGCGACGGAGTGAAGCTAGTGCTGAACTAAGCTGTGCTCTACTGTCTGTCTGTCTTGTTATATGATGCTGCGTATGCTGTTGCTGCTGCACGTCTCGGCTGAAGATAATCGTCTTCTGTGCTGTATATAGTTGTCGTCGTTGTTTTATTTTCTAGTGCCGCCTGGTGATTGAGCGTTCTCCACACCATATAACTCCCACTATCCAAATGAACCCGGAAATTTCGTAACAATATTACTAAACCTAAGATTCTAAACAAGACTGAAATAAAAATATTGTATTACTTTAGATTCAAAGATTCTTATAAGCCTGCATCTTTTAAAGAAATATATATCAGGGTTATATATATTTCTTTAATATCGGACCAAAAGTTCAATACCGGTATTTAGTATTTTTTAGATCTTAATACCGGGATACCGGTTTTTAATACCGGTATTAGGAATTTTAGGAAAAGAAAGAAAACACGAGTGTTTCTTTGTTTTATTTACCAGTTTTATTAGAGAATGTAAATATCACAAAAATAATTTGTAACTTATAAATTATAACAGTATATGAAGAATCACAAAATAGTGAAGGAGCATCTTCTTTATTTCAATCACAAAAAAGTGCTGTTGTTGTTTCTGATGCAAAGTGGTATAGCGCAGCTATACTACCTCCATGAAACCGAAGATCTCTAAAAAGTCCAAAAACAATAGCGGATCCCTTAAAATCTCAAAAATCATAAAATTTAACCATTTAAGAATATGATTGGGGGAGGCTTGATCTGCCTTGCACCAAGAACATTCAGCAAAGATCCTCCGTCCGTGTTGGAAGGTGAGGGATTTGGTGTGCCCACTTAAGAAACGGGAGAGAGAGCCGTTTGCTGTTTTCTAGAGATATTCAGACGATGACACCAACCGGAACTCTTACCAAAGTACCAGGGGTTAGCAGGTGGGACTCTCAAAGGGCACTCGACTCCATCTTTTTGATAGAGGAGATTTCAGAATAAGTTAGTGTTGTATCACCATGAAATATGTCATGGCTATAGCTAAATTACGCAGTCTTAGCTAAATTATCCGCTATCTCATTACCATTTAAACCAACATGTGAGGGGACCCACTGAAAGTGTATAGAGTGTTCAGCGAATAATAAGCCTGGCAATAATAATGTTTAGATAAACCAAAAAGTGTTAACATCACTATTCAGTCTGCGGTACAATTAAAAATTTTTGGAATGTGATCTTAAAAAAATAATGCATCAATTGTACTGTCATTAAGCCTGGAATGTAATTTTTTGCAAAAATTATCAGCTGTCGAAAACGCTGTTTCGGCATCTACGATAGTTGGTGGTACTGTTAGCAATTTGCAATATACTTTTTCCAAATATTAACTTCTAAATAACTCATCTTCAAATAAATCGATTACTCGTCGGACGGCTTTGGATATAGCTGATTTCTGTATTGTATTTTGGTTTATTGAATTTTTTATCGCTAATTTTAATTTTTGTTCAAGAGACAATTCCTTTCATATTAGGGCCATCATAATCTCCGATAACTGAACCGAATTCTTCTGAATGTGGATAGGTTTGTGCGTAAAAATTTTTTTTAAAAATTTACTATAAACTTGATTAGATTTGAATTGGTTAATCTCTTTTCTTCTTTTTCCTTTTTAAAATCATTCTAATTATATCAATACCGTAAGACATTTTCTATTTCGGTATGCCTTTCTTCTGTGCGATTTTTCAATGTAATATATAATTCTTCAGATAGTGATGTGTGCTGTTCTTTCAGTGACTGCAACATGAAATTTATTGTTGCATTAGCTGTTAATAAATTAGAATCTCTCCGACATAATGTCTCAACAGCCAGTTTTAATATTAAGTTTACATTAAGTTATAACAACCTGTTCTGGATATTTAGTCGAATTCACAATCTAAAAAATTAATTTGTTGGTTTAAGTCGATTATTGCTTTATGGATTGGATTTCTCAGTTTCAAAAAATGTTCCATCATTAGGAGTAAACTGTTTCAATGTGTTTTAGAATCTCCTCCTAAACATCTCCTTTCATCTTTCCTCTCATTCGTATTTTGTCAAAATAAACCCATACTAACGCATGTGCAAAAGGTGGAGAGTTTTACAATCCATTGTCATACAGTATTTTATCACTTCTCTTGATAGTACGATGCAACTTTGTATTCACAGTCTAATTAATTTCATCCGTTAGGGAGACATAAAAACAAAAACGTATAATATTTTGCTATGTTTGCGATCCCTGAACAATTTAAACAATTACAAGACAATTTTTAAAAAAATTCTAGTAAATACCGAAAAACCGATATTTAAACTTGCGAATACCGGTATTACAAAATTGTACAAATGGCTCAAAATACCGGTATTCGGTATCCCGGTATTGCAATCCCTAGTGGGGAGAATGAACCACCATATCGGAAGTACTCATTCCCATATCTGGGAGCCACCTTCTTATGGCATGAACTGATAAAAGGATAAATTGCCCTTCCAATTTATTTCATGGGCAAATACTATTTATAAAAGGGAGGATTAAAATTATGATTCTTTCCCTTCAAAATCTGGCAACATACTATTCCTATTTCACTTATTCTGAAAAATTTCGTATTATTAATTGAATTTATCTAGGTCAACACAAAGACTTTGAAGCCATTCGGAAATTATCTTGAGACGTGCCTTATCCAAACTATGATCAGACTGTAATGATCGTCGCGCCATCTTTCATTCATGTCATTCTAAAGCGCTACCTATCTACTTTCCTTAATACAATCTATGTTTATACT
The DNA here is from genome assembly GCF_947563725.1 of Argiope bruennichi. NCBI lineage: Eukaryota > Metazoa > Arthropoda > Arachnida > Araneae > Araneidae > Argiope > Argiope bruennichi. The sequence continues at coordinate 12,841,576 of NC_079153.1, forward strand.
TCGCCCAGGGAAATCCCCGTTGTATGTATGCGTGCGTTCAGTAGTGATCTTCCGATGGTTGTTAGTGAAATAAAGAGTTTTTTTTTTTATTTAAAGAGTTTATTTTTCTAATTTCTAATAAAATGCTTTATGCAACACTCTATAAGAACATCATCAAAAGACAATAAGTATGGAAAGGATCAGACAACAAGGTTTCTTTTCACAAATTTCCATATCTTATAAATGTAAAGACGTTTGAGGGTCGACAAATGCAATCTCAGAAATGATATTGCAAAGCGTACAATTTTTTTCAGGAAAAAGTCATGATATCACAGCTTTCCATTTCGAAAGTGAGATTCTAACCAGCGATCGCTGAAGTCCTTAATCCCACCTGATCCATTTATTCAAAATATGTTCGATGACATCAGATGCTTAAAGCACGAACTTTTGATATCTAAACTAAAACTGGCATCGTGACAGCAAAAAAAAATCCATGCATATGTTGCCGGCAAAATATGAAATACGGCATTCTATAAAATTTCTAAGCATTGTATATATTGCCTAACACTAGCCGGCGATGAATGAAACGATTCATATTTCACATACATCCTAGGCATTTTATGAAATGCCACTGAATTAAATACATCTCCAATTCATTTCGAATATCACGTGACAAGGTACATAACTTTTAATGCGCGCCTGAAGTTCAGAATTTCAGTTGCACTTTGCGGTTTCCTCAGGAGTAGCAAAATATGCAATTTTATTTAAATTTGTTCAACAATAAAAGTTAGTTTTATACTGTGCTGCATGAAAATGAAGGAACAAGTCTTGGTGTGGTGGAAGGATACATGGTCTATTGACATGAAATAATGATTCGACGATGAACTGTGCAAAATTCGAGCTAATGCTGAAAAACAATTTTTTTTTAGCCGAAACTTCTTACTAGAAGTTAATAAATGATGTACGAAAAGCAAAATGAATACTAAGAAGGAACCTAGGAACTATTTGTTTCTTAATCCCTATGATGTGTGGAAAACAAAAGTAAACTCATTTGTCCTGTTAAAGAAGGCGTAACAAGAAACAATTGTAGTTTTAAGGAATGCACGTTATTTATATGATAGCCTTATCAGGACCTAATTTCATACTTTGCCTAAATGACATTATTTATTCTTTAGAATGCTTACGTATTATATATAATGCCAAGGGAAAGTATTTAATTATTCTCATATTTTATGCTCTGCCTAAAACTGTCCGGCATTCTATAGAATGCCGGCGTTTCATACTTTGCCGGTAACATATATATTGATTACAAATTGAATTGAAATGAATAATGTAACTATGTTGCCGAATTACAGTGTAAAATAACATTTTTAAAATCTAAAATAATAAAAATGATGGATAATACCATTATTATAGCAAACAATGTTTTCAGATTTTAGGAGGATAATATATGAGTTTTAGAAAGTTTATATAATATATCAGTTTTATTTTTCGATAAAAAGTTATTATAAATATATTCTTATATGATCGATATGCACATGTTCATTCACAAAAATTCACAATTTTAAATCTCCATGCACCTCTAACGAAATTTAATAATAAGAAATTATATAAATATCTTTTTTTGTAAACTCTTATAATAATAAAAGAGGACAGATTATGATTAATGTAAGATCAGTTCTTCCATGTTTGACTGAGCATTCATGCATAAATCTTAAAACAGGTCAAAACATACGTGATTTTCTGCATTTTCCGGTTTATTTGCCTAAAAGTCAGCCATCGGTATGCATCATCAAAGCTTTCTTTACAGCATCAGGCACAACACACAGGAAAAACTGAAAGAAATACTTGGGCAAAACAAGGAAGGAAATAAAAGATAAAAGTTCGCCTCCTCAGAAAGACTAAAGATTCCATTGAAGAAAATCTGGAAGGAAACTTCAAAAACGTAAAATAAGCCAATAAAGTTTTACTTTTGGTTGCAAACTGAACATACCCTTTGAATTGTTAGTGGAATTTCGTGCCTTTAGTCTTTTCTTCGACGGAAAAAAGATGCTTGATTTTTGGAACTTTTCCACCAGTTTAGATGATTCCTAGATAAGGCTCGATAAGATTCGAGAACAGATTGAATAAATATTTCTTTTCTCTTTCAAAGTTCTGTAAATAATGCTGAGAATAAAATACGATTCTTATAAACTAACTTTAAAGTAGAATAAAATAGGCGCTTTAGAGGCTGATTTGGTTTTAAAATTTAAAATTTAGAATGCAGTTAACTGTCAACTAATATAATCAGTTCGTGCAAAGACCAATCTCGTTTACCAATCTTTGAAACTGGCTGTAGAATTTTATAAGATTTCGATAAATTCATTCTATATTTTCAAACTCAACAAATAAATGTAATGTTTTGTAATTTCCTTCTATGTTCATTCAAAAATAATAGCTTCTCTCAATTTATTACACGCATATATTTATTATATACCTCATGCTTGGTTTCAACGATGAATATAGTCTTCAGACTCCCTTCATTTTATACCTCATTACAGTATCGGTTCTGAAATTATGTTTCTTCATTTTGGAGATATAAAAATATTACATAATCTCTTATTATGTATATTTGTAAATGCAATGACATCTTTTTATTTATTATATATTATATTTTGGACATTATATATAATCTATGTAGTGCTTTGACTTTCGTTCAACTGAGCCCCTCTAATATTATCAGTTCTGAAAAAATTGTTGAGACTCAAATTTAGAAAAACGAAACCAAATAAACAGTGCGCAATAAATGTCATGGTGTCCAAATTGTTCCGTAATAGATTGTCCATTCAATTAGTAGATTTTACGAAAAACAAGCTAATAACCAACAATTATAGAGTTTTTGCATGGAAATCCATGAGACGTAATGTAACGAACTTAAAGAGCCATGTCTGTATTGTCATTTATTACAAATATGTCCCATAAATTTTGTATTTCACAATATTTTTTTTTTATTTCTCGAATCCTATAGATGGCGCAAGCTGTGATAAGATGAAAATTGTATGAGAAAATTTCAACCAATAATCATATTATCCCACCTTTAATTAATTTGGATGTTTCCATGTGGAGTTACCTGCAAGATTATATCTAACAGATGCCTTATATGTAACATGTATTAATTTGTAAAATTTAAATCTACATATCATATGGTTACCATTTAATCCATAACTCAGAAGATGCTTGAAAATGAATATCACTTGCTCACATTTTGCGTAAATAAAGATCATAGTTCAATTGCTAAGAAACTACATTTTGTTTCTATACCATTTAATTTTTGCTTTATTAAATTTTATCTCGCGTCTCAGATTTGACGGGCACCATACTATGTTGAGTGAGAAATGGCAAAAAGAATTATATATTGTCTTTTAGAAATAAATATACTTTTTGTTTACAAACCAGGGAATTTTTAATCCTATGTTAAGCATTTTTGAATAATAAAATAAATTTTCCTTCAATGATATTATTCGGAATACGATATAGTAAATATCTCTTCATTGAAATTGGATATTTTGATTAAAATAAGAATTTCTATATAGTAAAATATTTTTTCTAAGCTTTGTATAAGATTGTATTGCAATAAATATAAAACTATACTGAATATCTTTTATCTATTCTTTCATTTCCCTTCTTTCTTCTTTTCTTATATGTTATACAATTCTTTTCTTATGTGTTAATAAAATGATCGGCATTTTTTAGGAATGACTTAGTATCGAGTTGAAATAATTTAAATTGAAGAATAAAATTTATTGATTAAAAAATAAATACATGAAGTTAATACACATTTATACTTCCTTAAATAATAAAATGAAACCAAATGTTTTTAACTACTTAAAGGTGATTTATTTAGTTAATTAAAATTTAAATTAGTTTAGTTACAGAGTGTTAAATTTTTATTATGAAATTTAAAGTTTTATTAAAGTTTATTTAATAAAAAAAACATAAATAAAGAATTTAAGCATAAAATATTGTCTTTTTTATCGAGTGTAGATGGTATTTGAAAAAAATAGTTTAAAATAAAATTGATGAAAAACAAATACCATTTTAAATTTACGATGAAGAATTTGAAAGATAAAGAAATGGTATAAAATTGCAAAAGAGATATTATTACATTGAAAGTTATAGGCAAAATTATCATGACAATCCAGACTCGGTTTAGTTATATTATTTTTTGATTCAAGAAAACTATAGTTAGTTTTATCATCAAGAAAGATATAGAAAAGAAATCTATATTTAGATTTCGATGAATTCATCTTTTGCACCTACTTGAGTAAAAGAAAAAAAAATGAAAACCTTTCGAGTCTCTTATTCAAAACATCTAAGTATGATAAAATATTAATCCTAATTCTTCATTCTTTATTTTATTTTAAATTTTGTCCTTAATTATATAAAAGTGATAATGTGCCTGCAAAAACCGCATTTAATATCATAACAACGCATGTTTGTGCGAAAAAAAATCCACTAACCAAACTAACAGGAAGGTTTTATTTTAAAACATATTAACGTAATATTTAATAAGTATTTAATGTTTATGTAAACAATAAACTAATTTAATTTGCCATTTTTAAAAATCTCATTTTATGAATCTTAAAATATTTTAAAAAAGGTTTCAAAAAATCAATAGATTTTAATTAAACAGGCCTTTTAATTAAATTTAGGTAATTTAGTATTAATGCAATTAAAAATTCTACGAAAAAATTTTATCACCAAAAAATTTATTTTTTTAAATCTTAAAATTGTGCGGAAATGCTCTATTTTATTGTTCCGAAATTATTGGGTGTTAAAAAAACGAAAAAAATCATTAAATTTTAAAAAACAAGAGTTTTAAACTAAATTTAGATAGTGGGCGTTAAAACTACAAAAAAGTGCATAACAAATTGAATCACCGAAGATCTTAATTTTTGAATTTTAAAACAATCTAAAACTGATTTTGTGCAATGACGTGATCCAAAATTATGAACCAAAACGTGAAAAAACAATTATTCATTTTTGATTTAAAACCTAATTAAATTTTCAAATATCCATTCTTTATAAACACCAACTGCCTAAAAAATAACTAATTTGCATGCCGAATTTGGAGGATCTTCCATCAGTGTTGTGTCCTGCAGAACATTTTGAACAAGTTTTCACATTGTATGTGACAATATACAGCTTTGGATATTATTAAGCTGTTAAAAAAAAAAGGTTAATTTCTGCAGTTCGCGCTTTCTCCTTCGTGTTATATAGATATGTTAATTCAAATACTTCACGAGCTAGAAATATAAAATTCCGTTTGTAGACTGACATCAGAAATAGCAAATTTATTTAAAATTTTCAGCCATATCAGTTATCAAAATGGCAACGTATTTTTTAATTTGATTAGACTTGTTTCATATTTGTAAAAATATAATTTTTTTTAATTGACATTTTACTCATTTATATCACACTGAAGTTCTGAAATTTTGTATTCTATCATCTAGTCAGTCTGTGCATTCCATTTAATGTTCTTAGATTTAAATTATCAATTTAAAAATGAGTTAAATTACATTTCGATTCCATGCAAGTGACGTCACCTTGTGCAGAATTTCAAAAACATTATAAAGCACTTTTCTCAATATTTATTATGAAACACTTTAAAAGAAGAAAACAATCAAAATAATTTCGTCTTTTTTATTAAAAAATATATGTGTATTTTTTTTTAAATATTAAATTTATTTTATGAAATTGTAAAAAAAAGAGTCTTAAAATGCCCTTTGTTATTCATTAAACAAAATATTGGACACACACTTATATGTGCATTGTTTTTATTATTAAGTATTTAACAGTATTAAGCCAAAATAAAATAAGAAGAATTCCTTTATCTGCAAGTTATCTTGATTATAAATTCAAAACAAATTTTGACAAGAGGCTGTAGAAATTAGATAAATTAATCGTGACTTTCAAACTGCAATCACTCAAATAATAAAAGTTGAGAAAATTTAAAATATCGTGAGCGTCACATTCTTCAGAAAATGCTTTATCAATTTTGATAAAATTATTAAATTATAATAGAGCAGACAGATCTCAATAGTTTTTGCATTTGTTCGTGGACACACGGGCATTTATGGAAATGAGAGGGCCAATTGGCTTGCAAAAGCTGCCACTAAGCGCAAAATCGACATTGACGTTAATATTCCTAAATCCTTTTACAAGAAGATTACGAGAGAAAAAATGGTGGAGTTTTGAAATCAAGAATATCTCCTTTCAAATAAAGGGAGTTTAACAAAGAAATTTTTTCCATCCATTAATAAGAGACTATCATGCCATCATTTTTATACTAATTACAAAATAATCCAATTTCTAACTGGTCATGTTAACTTTAAAAGTTATTTGTACAAATTTCATTTGTTTCCGTCATCTTCCTGCGATTGTGATATTGGTGGGGAGGAAAATGTTGAACATGTGCTCCTTCTATGTTCCAAGTTTGTCAAAGAAAGACAGATCCTAAGACCGGCTCTCAAGCACATGGATTTAAATTGGCCTACAGAGTTTCACCAACTTATTTCCACTAGAAGTGCTTTTCAAAATTTCTGTAAATTTATTGTTGGGATCTGTAATCCTTCATTACTGTTAAATTTTCTTATTTTTCTTTTTTTAATGTGTTACATACTTACTTCTGTAAGCCCCGTGTGATACTTTGTGGTGCACGGGGTTTTTATAAATGTTCAATAAAAAAAAGAAAAAAAAATATATTCAGTAGAAAGTTTATTTGAAGCATTTGTCAATTGGTTCGATTATTTACTTGTAGAACATTTGAGAAAGAGTTAAAAATATAGTGTGGACAATCATGCTTTTAGCCTTCATTCACTTTATCTGATGACTATACAAACATATTGGCAAAATAACATTGTTGGTCAAAGCTAAGGAAAGTAATTTTTCAAAAAAATCTATGAAATAAGAGGAGGATTTTTTTTAATTTTTAATTTTATCGCATTCTTTATTTGTTTCATTTAACAGCTAGAAAATAATTTTTCCAATTATTTTGGAATCTTATTGCCGAATCATGGTTGGTAAGCAAAATGGCGCCTAATCGGGAAATGTCAACGATGAAGATTACAATACCGTCTGCATTCGATACAGAAATTTTCTTAGTAATTACTGAAAATTACAAATTTTTCATTTTTGTGAATAGTAATAATATTATACATATGGTCAGATCCATATGTATAATATTATATGTAATAAATATGTATAATAGTACATAATCTATTTATAATATTATTATTAGAATCTAACTTTGGTAGTTAGGTTCTGAAAAGCACGGGAAGATCAAAAAGCTGGTGGATCAGAAATGAAAAGAAAACAGTTTTTTAATCTTTGAATTTGGAAACCAGGAAATAGAACCCAATTTTAAAAACACAGAAATATCTAATTTATCCCATATGCATGCATCTATTAAAAATAATCGAATAAAGCTTTTTCAGTCCAGTTTTAACACGGATTAAATTGAATTCATTATAAGAACTACATTTAAGGTTTTAAAATCTCTATCTCGTCTAGAATCGAGCTTTAGAGAGCTTTAGTTGCTGAGAGTTACTTTTAAAATAATTTAAGAAATATCCGTAAAAAAAAGATATAAAACATTCGCAATTGAACTTCATTAATGTAATTTGGATGTATAGAATTTCGTAACTTGTGCAATCAGAAGATAAATAATGAGCATTTATATATATTTTTATCCAAGTATAAGCAAAGGAGGAGATTGGATGTTTTTAAATCTTAAAACGGGCATTTTATTTCATTTGGAAAAAAGGTTGATAGCAAGATATATATAAATTGGATTCGTTCACATTAAGGAAATGGAAATTGAAATAAACACTTTTAAAAACACGTCTCATTTGCAATTAAGTGAGACGTGAAATTCTATCTTTCACGTCTCTCGCCTTAAATCCTTCTTCATTCGCATTTCCTTTCACAATAGATCCCTGTTAATAGTATGTACGATACTTAATCCGAATGGAAAAATATACAACTCCGTCTAGACAAAGGATTTATTGGGATCACGTCATCTCTCCAATTTCATTAAATTTCTCTTTCAAATTATTTTGAAGCGAGCTTTGTAATAACAAGTTTTTCAGAAATAATGATACAGTTATTTTGGAGATGTTTTGATGGATTGGGACGATATTCATTTTTTGATAAAAGTTTTGTTTTAATTTTTACATTACATTACTCATAGATAGATTTTTCTTATCTCTTTTGATCTTTAAGAACATATAAGAAAGATTTGAATTATATATATATATATATATTTTGAAAGGGGGGTGGGTCAAAACATAATAAACAAAACTATCATAACATAATAAAAAATATGTAAGATATCTCAACATTTGTTTTATTTATTTATTGTAATTCAAAAAGAAAAAGGCTTTATTTTTAAGTAGCAAATTATCTAATGCTTTTAATGCAAAAAATATATCGATTTTGTATGTATGAAGATGTTTCTTCAAAGAGATTCGAAATTTATAGTTATTGTAACTAAAATGCAAACTAGCTTGAAAAAAATAGCTTAAGTAGTTAAGTAACTATAAATAATACTTCAATTTTTCTCAAAATATATTGATCCAAAGCTGCTAAAAGGTCTAGAACTTCAAAAGAAAATGCGAAAAAATTTTAAAAATGTAAAATTATATTGATACACGAGTACACTCTCTATTTTTAGAAAAGTAAAGTTTTAACAGTAGAATGCATGCATAATTTTAGCACTGACTCGAAAATATACTTTATTGCCTTTAAAAAACGTAACTATAGTTAAATGCGTTAATAGTGTATATCAATTTTTTAACTATAAAAAATCACTAGTTTTTTACATTTCAATGAATTTTTATAAAAGGAAATAAGGGGGGAAATTTTTACTTTTTTTTTTCTTTATTGTATCAATGTATTCATGAATGAGTACATGATTTTAAGATGCAAAATGAACCATTTTTAACTCGATACTTAGCAGCTACTGAAAATAAGATTATTAATTAGCAGATAATGAAGAATTTTTTTTTGTGTGTCAGCTTGTGAAAACAACTATGTTTCGATATGAAGGAGTCTGAAATCGATTCAAAATTGCCTTAATTCCTTGAAATTATTATTATAAAGAACGAGTAAGATGAGATTTATATGTGCCATGAAATGTTAAGAAAATTATTCCTAAGAACATAATAATAAGGAAGTAACATAAATATGTTATGAAAATTATGATACAAAATAGGATACAAAGTGAAATTTTAACATGATAATGTCTCTAGACAAGCTTTTCATCTGTAAAGTGCATAACGTGATATGTATAATTTAAACATGCTGGATTAAAACTCCCTATAAAGCAGGCATTTATATCTAGAGCTAATACATTTGACACATAATTACGTTTTGAGTAACAGGTATATGTTGAAAAGGATTTCTATAAGTTTTAATTAGATTTTTCATTATACATTTCAAAATTGAGTAGATATTCTTTTTTTTAGAATAACAGCTGTCATAATGACAGGGTCAATTTTCATATTAGTAATTTATATATTTGCTAGATAATCAAAGTATGAAAGTTTTCAAATGTTTTTAATTAAATTATATGTATCAAGTTACATGATATTACAATTTTAATGTTTGTGTTAAAAAGTGGATAAAGTGATAAAAATTTACCATCCCTAATTTTTGGGCTTAAAAGTGATGCAATTATTCTTAAGTTCATTTCCGATCATTGTACAGTTCATTATAACTAGTTCTTGTGTGACGGAGCTTCACTCGGCAGAATTTATTTATTTTGTAAGATTGAAAATAAAATCTTATGCTATGGCTCGTTTAAAGTTATAAGCGAAAGCCAGTTGAATCGCAAAAGCAGGATCGAACATGAAAGAAAAATGCATGTGAGGCCGAAACTCTAGCAGCTACTCCATATCTGACACGCTTATGGAGGTCATGTGTATCCACATCTCAATATTTAGTTATAAAAAAATTGTATGTAAAAATCATATTTTTTCAGGAAAGACACCTAAATAGCTTAACCTAAAATGCAAAATCTTATCTAAATATAAAACTTAATCCAAATCCTTACAACCGTTTCCGAGATACACGAAATAAATTTACATTTACTCATGTCCATAGAATAAGGATAACTCAGAGTCACGCGGAAATCGAAGTACATATATTACACGTAAAATAACTACACGCGTCTTCAAAAATCATATGCAAATTGCAGAAAGCCACCAAATGACACCGAGAGTACATCACGATGGCGAGAGTGTAAGAGAGGGATGTGTAAGGAATACAGGCAAATAAGTAAAATTGTTCGCAAGCGCTTTATAAGCCTTTCAGGGCAATAACCGTATAGTTATGACACAAAGGACGCATTTGGATGATTTTTTTACTTGGTAGAATTAGTAGCCGTCTGGAATGTGGACGTACCTAGGTGGAAGCATCCCAGGAACTTGGAATTGCCCAGAGTGTCAACTCCAGGCTTTGGCAACAATCCCAAGATAATGGTAACGTGATTAGACGTTACAGCACAGGTCTCCCCCGAGTTACAACGCCGAATGAGGACCACGGTAATTGGCAATTACTGCCAAAAGAAACAGATGGAGCACCTGTCTTGTCAGCTCTCTTCAGCCACTGGTTCGACAGTTTCAAGGCAGACCGTGTACAAACGCTTAGGGCAGATTGGTCTATAGGCTCGTAGGCCTGTCAGAGGTGTTCCACTTACTGCAACTCACTATCGCCTGCAGTTAGCCTGGAGTAGAGAGGATGTATTGTGGACACCGCAACAGTGGGCTTGTGTGATGTTGTCCGACGTGTCTAGGTTTAGCTTGCAGTCTGATTCTCACCTGACTTTCATATGGAAAGCGCCAGGTACCCGTTACCACCAGGAGAACATCATTGAACGACACCGTTACGGTGGTGCAGGATTGCTCGTTTGGGGAGGAATTATTCTGGGTTCCAGAACTACCTGCATGTTCAAATTGGAACCATGACAGGCCAAATCTATCGGGACGTCATTCTGGAAAAACATATACGTTTGTTTTGGGGCGCCATAGGCGCAGAATTCTTGTTTACGGATAACCACGCCCGTCCTCACAGTGCCACCATCGTAAAGAATGCATATCTTCAATCGGAGGATATCCCTTGTAGGGATTGGCCAATATTCTCATCAGACTTGAATCCAGTAGAGCATGTGTGGGACATACTTGGCCGATGAGTTGCAGCTCGTCAACCACCTCCTACATTTCTACCGGAACTTCGGAGCGCATTGCTTAATGAGTGGTGTATTATTCCCCTAGATCAGATCGATAATTAGATACTCAGCATGCCTAGGTGTTGTATGGACTGTATTGCCTCGTCTGGGGGACATACTATGTATTAACCATCATACCAACCATGTAATATTTTTTTTTGTAATTTGCTGCAGGAAGCAAACATTTGCAATTTTTATTAATGATATCAAACATATAGCATCTTTTTTGCTCTTTACCTTTTATTTAATAAATAGGCTTTACAAATAAATCACATTTGTTTTGCTTCTGACTCTTTCTTTTCCTGAACTTGCATTATCCTTAATTTATAGACATGAGTGTATATACAATAATTACTCGTTTAAAGTTATAAGATTTGAATACTCCTATTCAAAAAGAAATAACTTGTGTAGAGCCTTTTATAATATAATATCTGTTAGACAGTGCATGAATTTCCTTTAAATGCATTGTTGATATCTTTTGAATCATCTTAAAAGTATTCAAATGGAATATTTACATAAACTCTCTCAGGGTGTTCCAAAACAAAAAGTAGAACCAGATTTTATTTCTCTAAATATTACACTCAGACATTTATCTATAAATATAAAGCTTCATAAAATTGAGTAGAAATTTAATAGAAAATACTTTGGCTTCTGTAAAGTTTACAATGTAAAGTTTAAAAAATTAAATTTTTATATACCCCCTCCCCATAGTAAATGAATGTCAGTTAGTAAAATGTTTTTTATACAATGTTTTTTCCTAACACATTGTTCTTCTATCTACAAAATTTGCAGAGATCTACATATTTTTAAATTTGGAGGGACTAAGCATAAATGTAGATAGCAGAATTTATTTCACAAATGCAAATTGATTGAATAGAAAAATCGTCATATGCAAATATTTGTTTATTTAGAAGTGGTTATCCAATCATCATGACATTAAATAAATTTGTTAATCATATATAATGGTGTTCACTTTGATTGTTTTGACAGAGGTAACTTCAATTTTATAAAAATGGAAGAGAAACTTGGGGAACTGAGCATTTAATATATCTTAGAAAAGTACTGAAAGCCAAACAAGAAAAAAATATTTGCCAGCAACGTATATTTTTTAAAGAATAACATATTTCATTTACAAGGAACATTTAGAAATGCTCATGATTTATTCTATATGTAATAACCAAGTTGTAGTAGAACCATATTGTTCAACCATAAGTTGTAGAAGAATACAAATGTCGTTTCCTGAATGCGCGGCATTCTTCTACGGAATGTATTTACAGAACAGTTCAGCGATAACAAACTACAGAACTCTTACTTCCTCGGGTAGGAATAGGGAGATTGAGGGGTTATACAAATGATACAGAAATTTATATTCTGGAAATTTATATTTATATATTATTTTTCAAGTTATCTTCATGCTAGAATACGGACAGTCAGTTCAGAACGCAACATTCCAAAAAATGACCGTATAGAACACGTAATTTCCAAAGATTTGGAAGAATGCAGGAAAATAAATGCATTTGTGGAGGAATCGGTACTGTTTACCACTATTTAAAGGAATGCATAGAAATCTCGGAACTACAAAAGAAAATAATGACTTAAGTACAATACTGATGGTACCAGGTAATCTTAAAACTCTGAAGGACATGATGTTAAAAATTGTCAGCTTTTTACCAACTGTTTGAATGTTTGAAAGTGTTCGGATTTCAGTTGTTGTGAAACGAGAATTTGGAGAAATATTTAGAATTTCGCGAAGATTTTCTTTTAGTGATGGCCTGTTCCTTGTTTAATTGGAATATGAGGAGGAAGGACATCAATCGACCACTTTGTGACCATTACCACGAAGAGAATGCCAGTTTGATAAATCGGTCAATGTAAGGATGGACAATGCTAAAGATAGCATTCGACCACAACAAATCCTGTCGATACTGCTAGGTTCAGTGGTGGCGGGTTGGTCGGCTGTACACAAGAAGAAGTATAGAAGACATTTCAACTTAATAACTGTCATCCATACAATATCCATTGACTGATACATAGATATATATAATATCGACGTCTAGAATTTTACAATCAGGGCTTACTTCAGTTAAAATCAAACCCTTCTTTTCTGAGAAATGTTATTCAAATGTCGCTTTAATCGAGGAAGAAGAATTAATCTTCAAAACTAATATCTGAACTCGGAGAAGAATTGCTTTCGTCAGTGCAAACTCTGCACATTTTCGCTGACAGATTCAAAATCCCTCTCGCATGTGATAAATTGGATCGTATACAGATAAGTATTGCTGAATGGATGAACTTTGTATCAATGTCGAAAAATGTATCATTATTTCCTAATTCTGCTGTTTTAATAATATTTTGAAATATGTATATTATTCTTGAAAATTACGCTTTAAGACTCGCTCAAATACCTATTAGATGTATGGAAAAATGGTCCAAGTGAATAAATTCCCATTTTAATACCTCAGTACATTTTTCAGAGTGAAGAATAGCACTTTGAGTCCCTGTAATTAAATGAAAAAAAAACATTTTGCATATTGACACTTTTTTTAATTATTGGAATGTGTAATGTTTTTTCATTTCTGTGATTTTTTATAACCCATTACGACAGAAGCCACATTTTTTTATGTGGCTTCTGTCATATGAATTTTAAGCCATATGAATTTTTATACATTTGAGTATCTTAGTTGATGAAACTTTGTGATTGTAATATATGTTCTATTTAAGGAAATAAATCCTCGTTCCTTTTTTTTTTTTTTTGGACATCCTGCATATTTGAGTATTATTATTGATTTTTGAAGAAATAGCAAACTATGTTTCGCACATGCGCAATTAAAAATTATTAACTAAAATATTCATATTTCCTCGAATATTAAAGAGTTTACTTCAAAACAAAATGCTATTACGTTGGCATATATATTTAAGTTGATTGAAAATTCGATATACAATAAATAAAAGATATAGAGAAAAAATCGGGATTTTTTTAACAAAAAAAAAACTTTTTAGGAATATATGTATTAATTTTGCGAAACTTCATGTGAGTATTGCGTATAGCAAACATAATATAAGTGTATATTATGTTTGTTGTTGTTGCGTACAGTAAAAGAGATACGGATATTTATAAATTTTTCCTACAGAAGGTGAGAATCTAAATTGTTTTCTTTCTCACTTATATGTGGCCGAACCCTAAAATCCTTATGTAACAAAATCTTCACAAATGATGTGATTTCAGATACATTTTTTTTTGCACAATGGGACCATCAATTTCTCCAGCCTTTATGAAGAAATTAGAAGAAAAAAAATGTGTAAATCTGAAATTGCCCTGATATTTTTGAATTCAAAGTGTATATTAATATGTAAATTTATTTTTATTCAGAGATGACATTTTAAAACAAAGATGAAAAATCAATATTCCATTTTTCATCTTATGACTTGTTTACCTTTATTTTTTAAATGAGATTTTAAAATTTATGCTAAATAAATGAATGAAGTAGAATGATTCTGCGAACGGTAATGGAATCTTTCCTAAAGAGACAAATCTTTAACTTTTAGAAATATCTAAAGTGACCACAAATTATATTAATAACTTTTTAAACTTTATGACATCACAACTGTAACAAAAAAAACGACTTCTAATATGTGACAAGATGGTTCATAAAGTTTTTCTTTTGTGTGTGTGCTTTGTTTTGTTTTCTAAATGACGCAGATTTAATAAAAAATTATTCATATCACAAGAGAAAGCTCCCCCTATTCAAAGAAACAGAATTTGATACCCAAATACAACGAAACTTTCAAATGCAATGTGGACGGAAACCACCTTCCCCACCAACTGCTTGAACTAAAAGTGTTACAGAATTAGAAAACATGAATTCCCAGTGCATTTGAACATGCCATTGTGAAGGTGTTGAAATGCATATAGAAAGAAATTGAATGTCTATTGGACATTATCTATGTGACTAGGTTTCCAAAATTATCTTATATATGTAAGAAAGTAAAATTTAATGAGTTGCTTTTCACATGTTGGAAACTGTTGTTACTATCCAGTAAAATTTCAAAGCTATTAAATTCTAAAATTGCAAAGACAATTTACAGATATTAATATAAATTGCCAAGTTAAGATCTCACTGACAGTTAATCAAGCACTGACCTACAGCTGATAGTAGATACTCCCACTCATTATACCTGCAGCTGGTCATCTGGGGGGAAGGAGAGAAAATTCGTAGCAGGAAAATCTTGCCCTGACATTTGTAAGCGACATTTTTTAACCCGATATATTTGGATGGTTAATATTGCAAAAGTATAATCTCTGCCCCGTCATGCTTAAAGGTTTATGTGCAAATTGGAAGTCCCGTTAAAAAAAGTGTAAAATTTGGTACATTTTAACATTTTTTAGGTCCATGAAATATATTGAAACATTAACTATGTTTCAAACATATACCATTCGTTTAGCTTAGTAAACGGATCTCCTTTTTATAATTGTTACTACTACTTTATAATTAGGTATTTTGAAATGATAATTGAACCTAAGTTATTGAATCCCAAAGCTTTGTTAAACTTTTGATAAGGTAAAGATGCTTCTCCATTATCAAATTTGTTAATTTCCGTGTCCAAAGCATTAGAGCGGACAATTTGAAATTAAAGATGCTAAAAAAGCCAACAATATCTCTTTTAGAAGGCAACTTCATTACTTTGAAAACGCACACATTACATTCCAGACCCGAAATTCACGTATTCTCATTTCGCAAACACACACGCCTCTCAAAACATACATCATAAAGCATTTCAAAATTTCTCATCCACCAAGTAAAACTTTTGGAGAAAGAGGACGCGTGAACTTAAGGTCCTCACGCACATTTTAAGGGAAAAGGAAGGACTCCGTTTTAATTATTCAAAGGGCCCGGCTCTTAAACCTAATTAAGCACAATCATAGCGAGAAACATTAAGCCACCTTCAGACTCCAAATCCATGGAAGAATCGCCCTTGACTGCTGCTGTCTAATGAGTCGTAATTGTATTCATTTGCCAAAAGTGGCGGCCAGACTCGTAGCAATTAAGCACTCGGCAAGAAACGGTGCGTGCGGACGACCACGTAACAATTTATCACTATTACGGTCACGTGGCACCCCCTTCCCTTCCAATCCCGCCTGCTGCTGTGACAGCGTTCGCGAATTGGACACATTTTTGGACTCGTCGTAATTTTAAATTTCTCCCTTGTGGCTAGTATGACATGTTTTTAACACTCAAACGTCTTAAGGAGGTGGAGTTCACAACTTCTTTTATTAATTACTATAGAGATTCATTTCATTTGAGGAGTTTATTTTTTCTTTGGAGATTCTTGCAATTGTTCTTGTTATTTCGTAAAAATCTTCAAGTGTTTATTATTTCATAAGGTGCATAAATAGAGTGTACTTGTTAGAATATTATTTTTGAATTGTCTTTTTTTTTCTTTTATTACATGAATGGTATCAAACTTTTTTTTAAACAATTGAGAGGATTTATTTTCAACTTAATTTTATTATCCTTGATTTAATTCAATCTTTAGAATCTTGGTAGATAAATTTTAAAAATTTCCTTTAAAATGTAGATTTTCTTGCCAAGAGGCGACTTTGTACTGATTATCAGTTCATTGGAAGATATATCCGTGGAATCTTTGAATCATTTATACTTATTCTAGTCTTTACTCATGAGTTACTAATACATTCATCATATATGGAACGGGGAGAAAAAATCAAGGGAATTAATGTTTGCATTAATTCGTATATATTAGCATATGATGCCTAGCATTCCTCTGAATTATATTTCTCAGACATGCTGCGCTTTAACCCACAAGATTAATAGAGTGATAATAAGATTAGTAAAACTATTGATACACTGATAAGGAGACAAAAATATTAAAATTGCTTGGAAAGTGAAATGCTTATTGATTATTTTATTTACAGCCAGTCATCCCGTTACCACTGAACTAAACGGTATAAATATTTATAGTTTTTTTAGCTTAGTGGGCGAATATCTGTAGACCTCAGAGAAGGGAAATAAATTCTTCTAGTACATAGCAAATGATTCGCCAAAACAGAAATCGTTTGTTGTATTCGAATACTAAAAATAAAATGTAGAATTATACTTCTTTCAAAGGCATATCTTTATTTATAAAAACTGTTCTAAAAGAATTAATATTGAAATTATGTCTTTGAAATTAATATGAGATTATGTCTAAAGATCATCACCGACTACGATACAACTCTTCCCTATGGAAGTACGCCCATATGGTATCAATGGAAGGAGCCAGACTCGCCACCTTTTTGTGTACCGACTGGGATAACGAGAACCAGCCATCATGCCGGAAACTTCTTCTCATCCTCAATTACAAAGTGCCCCCAATGAGACTTCTTAGAGAAGAATAAAGAGTTAGAATAAACATTTTCAATTAACAATTTTTTAAATAGAATTTTACTACGCATAATATTTATATGAATTGTTTTTCGCAATATATAAGGCCATCATCTCTACCAGATCTGAAGGACAACATTCCGCGCCATATTCTCAATATTCCGGCAGACTCACTCCGGTCATCTATAGAAAATAGGGTTCTCCGATTAGAGCATATTTTTGAAAATGAAGGAGGACATATTGAAAAATTTTAATTTTACTTTATTTAAGAATTATAAACAATATTAACTTGCTTTATATGTATTACAAAGCCACCTAATGATGAATTTTTGTGCCAATTTCTTTATTTAATAATTGTAAAGTGCATCATCTCAACAATTTGTAGTTCAACTTTTATCCCATTTGGATCAATAGAACTCATTTTAGGACCTTCTGAAGCTGGTAACTTATTTCTTGCTAATCCTGTATACTGAATAGTATAGTTTTATTCCATTAATAAACAACAAATAATTTAAACAGAACAGAAAATCGCAATTTGAAGAGCATTCCATTTCATTGCACAGTAACAACACAAAATTCCCAGATCTTTAAATAGTGTCTTTTTTTATATGATTGTGACTAATACTTCTATTATCATTGTAATGAATTAAAAGAAATTTTTGAAGATTTGCTAAGGTAATTTGTGATTTCAAGTCTGATCACGTCAATGAATCTACAGGAAATATTCAAATTATTAAATCAAAATAATCATGAATAATCTACCATGCACCTAAGACATTTAATATTAGAAATTACTTTGGGGAATGGAGCGAGAAACAATCATGCCGCCCGCTTCTCGTTACATTAAAACACAATTAGCCATCTCTCAAAATTTAGGTAAACTTCCTGTCCACGAAAAGCACAACTCCAATTACTCTAAATTCATTCATTCGCCATTTCATTATTCGTCCTTCCGCTTCGATACTGGCATTAACGCTTGTCCGCTGGCTGTATCGCCAATTACTGCTGAGCTAGGACTAATACTTGCTTGCATTCGCAGAACCATCCCTTCCGATCAGAACCGCCAAGCTGAGTGACATTTCGTTCTGGGGACGCTGTTTTAAACCGGATCTAGACGCACTGGAAGCAAAGTATTAGTGACAAGGTGTCTTCCGCATCCGTGAACAGTTGATAACTTTCGCCGTAATGTGTCTAAAAGACTTCTGGGTTAACGTGAGGGTTGAGGCAGGTGGCCATTGGTCGGAAGAACACCGTCAGATGCACCTGCATTTGGGTTGGGGATGTTTAGAAATACGAGTCGATTGGCGATAATGTAATGTTAGGCTATTTCCACAGTGAATGTGGTTAGATGATGTCGGGTGATAATTGGATTAATTCTGGACAAATGTGACTTCTATAAATCCTTCAATGAATGGGAAAGTGACAATTGGCGATATCCGTCTTCATGTAATTTGAAGGTGTTCGGAGATTTAAGTATAATTAATGCAAAAGGAATATGTTGTTGATTTAGGATATCATAAAGGAAATGATAGTGAAAAACATTCGATAAGTTAGTAAACTGAATCGTATCATCGTATTAGTTAAACGCAATTGACTTAATTCTAAATTATAACTTCAGAAAAGCAATGTTTGTCTATCATGGTAATTTCCATGGGGAATTTGTAAAATGACATGATCAGATAAATGAACATTCTTGTAAAATGTCTAAACTCTGCAAAAAATTTTCAGGCTCAAATCGCATATTACTTTAGTCTGTACATGATTTGAACATTTTTAAAGGCTGTTGTAGAGGTAATGATGGTGAAGTGTTATATTTTAAAACTAAATCCAATGTAAAATTAATTAAAACATTTTATAAATTATATAAACAAATCAAAAGGGAGTTTGGGGATCGGACAGCTGCAAATCCGGGACTCGATTTTACTAAAAATCGACCTTGCAGTCAATTTTGGTATTTTTAAATACACCAGATTCGAATTTCACACTACATGTATTTTATGAAGTTTAGGAAAAAGGATGTCATCTGACAAATTTCAAACCCACGAGATCTGTCTCATAATATCCCTTCAGAAACCTCAATGAGGCAAGCTAATCCTAATAATTTAAAAAGAAGAATTTCCGTTGTTTGAAACAATTGTCAGTTTGTATCATAAAGTTATCTAATATTCACATGATTGGAAGTCTTATTTCTGAATACAAAATGAATAGCAAAGACTACATTATCTTTAACATGGTAGTAGTACTCAAAGTGAAATTTAATAAACTCGAAAATCAAGATGTTTTATTTTCTTTGTCAATAAGTGGTATATTAAAACTGAGATTAACTAATGGATAACTTCCGATGATGGATATCATGATCGAATTATATATAAGTGATATAATGTAAATTCTTACAATTCGAAGTAAGTTGCCATGTTCCTTCTGTAAGTGATTTTGACCTTTATAAAGTGATTTTTACCTTTATGGTAATGATGGAGAATAAATGGCAACTGTGATTTCATCAGGGTATAACGTAATATTTGACGATCCTGTAAGGTAATCAGAATAGATATCCAAAAGCTTTCTCTAAATAATTATATCGTCATCAATTATTCCAAATAATTATTAAATTAAAAACAATAATTCATTGCTTCATAAATAGAAGTTGAGTCGTTATTTCAGATATTTGTAAATTTTGTGTTGCATGTGCTTTCTGATTAATCACTATCTACACTTAAAAATCTTTCTCTAGGAAGAATGTTTATTCATCAGATAATAATTTTTTTTTATTAGCAATGGAAATTTGCATAAGGAATGCCAATGCGGTATCGCCTTCGTCATCTTATTGCTGTTCAAGATCATCGCACTTTCCAAAATAATTCTAGACTAGATTTTTAAAAAAAATGAAGTGTCAAATCCAACAAACTAAATAAAGTCTCATCGGAGTAACATGGAGGTTCTTGTAATTTTCGAATTGTAAACATTCTAGTTTTTATGTTATGGGAATGAATTATTATGTAAGTCTGCAGCTATTTAAGAAATATCTTTAGTTTTGCTAGAGCTAAAACTTGTCAGAATGGGATATATTTTCTAGGAATGTATAGTTTCATAGTTAATAATTTTAACTGTCAAATATAAATGAATACAAACAATTAATTGTATCTAAATCGTATTTCAATGTTAAATATTAGGCGTAGATGTGCAAATTGATAGGAAAACTTGTCTTCTTGATTTAAAAAAATAAAAAATGAATGAATAAAAAAATTTACATGATTTAGAAGATATAATTGAAAATAATATGATCATTTTTCAACATTATTTTAGAATGGCATACTATCTATACATTATGCGATGTAAAAATCATTATATGGCAGAATATTTAAATTAGGACTGCATATTGTTATTCTTTGAGTAGAAATGGTTAATTAGAAAAGGGTTTTCAAAATTTTATTAGATTTTTAATTAGTTAAAAATTAATCGAAATTTTAACATTTATTTTTAATAACTTTGAGCATCATACAACAGATATTTTTGAACTAAAAATTTAAATTATCAGCTTTTCAGCGTTATGCATTTTATTTCCCAGCAGGTTTTCTTGGATTTTGATAATTTTATCAAAATTATAGTATTACAAAAGTCGTGCAATAGATTTTTATCACTCATTCACTATTATATTATAAGAATTAAATTGATAGATATTGATCTTTACAAAATAACCCTTCAAATTCCCTCTTAAATATTGTTATTCTATTATTTTTTTTCTCCATATTCTGATATGCCTACCAACATTACTTGTCTAACATTCTTATAACTTTGGTTAGTTTTTGTTCGGTTATCTTGAAAAAGATACTTTAATTGTAACCAACCATCCTGTATCTAAACACCCAAAGCAAAAATCCCACCATCTTAAGAAAGAAAGAAGCCATATCCCTGACATCGGAACCCACGATACAAGAGAAAAATAATGTTTCGACAACGTTGCCCTAAGAAATCCACACACCCTGCAAGATCTCACTAAAAGAATCCCGCGTTATCTTGAAGAAAGCGATCCTCTCTAGAGAGGCAAAGAGATCTTGATAAAAGTGTTGTCGAGTGGGCCATAACGTCACGCCACTCTGAGAAGGGTTCTTACACCAAGACGGGTTGACACAGCGATTTGGACTTTTTGCCGATAGACTCGTCGGGATCAAACTGTCATGGCAATGTCGAACGACACTCCTCGAATACACCCGAAAAGACTCGAGCGGTAATGCACTCGGGGTAGTAACACGAGGAGGGGGGGGGGGGGGAGACGAAGCTGGATAAAACATAAAGGCCTCTAAAGTGAATAATGCCCAAGAAATAGAATAAAGTGTATTTGAAGCAAATTTAAAGGGGAAACAGATGTTTATATTTCTTGGAACAGAAAGTGAAGAATCTTCTAGACATTCCATGGCAATCTAGAATATGTACTTGTGGAAAAATAGGATTTGTATTTGATGTTTATAAATTATTTATCATTTTTCTTAACCAAATAAAAATCGATTTAGTCATGTATAAAAGAAAATCTTTACTTCCTTTTAAAACGACTATGAGTTACGAACGAATATGACGAATCTTCTTAATGAATATGAGTTGTTAAATATTTTATTGCCTCCAAGTTTGGTAAATCTTTTTTCTTTCAAGAAAAATATTTTTTTAATTCAGATACGAAGCAATTGAATGTAAAATTAGATTATAATGATGTGCATATTAGATTAATATATACGTTACTAAGCCAATTAATTTAGAAAAATATGAAGAATTTTTATAAAATAAATTTGTAATGCCAATGACGTATGATTATCTGCCTTTTTTCATCCTTAGAATGTATATTTTAAAAAGTTTTAATGGGAAATAGATGTTTATTTTTCTTGGATAGACAGTGAAGAATCATCTAGAAATGTCATGATAATCTAGAATATGTTGTCTTGGAAAATAAGATTTATATTTGGATGTTTCTTTTTAACCACATAAAAATCAATTTCGTGAAATATAAAAGAAAACGTTTATTTCATTATAAAATAGTGGCTCTATTCTTAGCGAATATAAATTGTTAAATATTTCATTGAACTAAAGCTTAATATATCAAACTTTTTTAGGAAAAAGATTTGTTTCATTCATAAATGAAGTCTTTGAATGTAAAATTAGAATACAACGAAGCTAATATCTCATAATCAGATAAATATATAAATTATTAAATCAATTAATAAAAATATGAAAAAAAATTCTATAATAAATTTGTTCTGCCAATGGCGAATGGTTGTCTTTTTTTTTCCAAGATTGTGTATTTGAAACAATTTTAAAGGGAAATAGATGTTTATATTTCTTGGATAGAAAGTGGAGAATCTTCTAGAAATGCCATGGCAATACAGAATATGTATTTCGATGTTTATAAATTTTTTATTGGATTTCTTAACCACATGAAAATCTATTTTGTGAAATATAAAAGAAAATATTTACTTCCTTTAAAAATAATGATTCTGTTCTTAACGAATATAAATTGTTAAATATTTTAGTACCCCAAAGCTTAATAAATCACATTTCTTTTGGGAAAAATATTTGTCTAATTCAGAAATGATGCATTTGAATGTAAATTAGACTATCAGGAAGTTTATATCTCATAATCAGATAAATATATAAGTTATTGAACAAATTAATAAAGAAAAATATGAAAAAAATTTGTAGAATAAATTTGCAGTACTAATGGCGTACGTTTATCTGCCTCTTTTTTCTAGAAAGCGCATTTGAAACAACTTTAAAGGGAAGCAGACGTTTATATTTCTTGGATAGAGAGTGAAAAATCTAGAGATGCCATGGGAATCTAGAATTTGTATTCGTGAAAAAATGGGATGTGTATTAGTATGTTTATAAATTATTTACGGAGTCTCTTAACCATATGAAAATCGATTTCGTGAAGTATAAAAGAAAACGTTTACTTCCTTTTAAATTAGTGACTCTGTTCTTAACAAATATAATATTGTTAATATTTCACCAAGTTTGGTAAATCTTTTTTCTTTCAAGAAAAAATATTTACCAAACTTCCGAAATGAAGCAATTCAACGTAAAATTAGACTATTATGAAGCTCTTATCTTATTATTAGATTAATATATATGTTTTTAAGCCTATTAAAGTAGAAAAAAAGACCAAGAATTTTTGTAGAGGAATTTGGTAGCTCCAACGGCGTATGGTTATCTGCCTTTTTTTCCTAGGTTCACTGAAAGTTGGATTTTAAATAGTAAGCATACTTCTCAAATTGATTTTCTTATTTGAAGATATTATTTACTGGTATTTAATAATAATAATCAGTATCATTAAGATCAAACAGAACAACAATACTTTTTATGGTAAGGTGAAAAAGAAATAGCACATTTTTAATATATTCACTTGTTAATTGTTTTGGAGTACAGGCTTTCTTTTCTGGCTATATTATTATTATAAGTAATAGGAGTATATTTCGTTTGCTTAAGCATATTACAAAGTACATTTTCTTTTTCTTTTAATGTTGGTCACGTTCCCAATCTTGTATAGCAACGCTTAGCAATGTTCCAAACCTTAGAAAATTTCTGACTACTCTTTGCTCAGAAAAAAAGACTTACTTTTGCATTTTAAGATCTTACTTTTGCTTTATTTAATAAAGCTTTCAACTTTTTTATAAAGAAGCAAGGAATAAATATGAGAATTTGTAATGTTTCAATGTATCTTAAAGAAAAATGATTATTAATTTAAAAAGTATTCATAGCATGAAGTCATACAAAAAAAATTGTTCTGCAGATATTCCTTTGTTACGGTTAATCAAAATCCTCTGTTCTATAAAAAATTATAATTTATTGTTGTTTCAAACGTAATTTTTTTTTGTCTAATGTTGAAAATTTAAAATGCTAATACTTTTATAGTATATAAAAGTATTTTATAGTATATTTCGTCAGACATATAAAATCATGTGATTATGTTGGTCTAAAATCAAAAAAAGAAGAGCTTATATATGATAAAATTCCCAACAATTCATTGGAAAATACCATGAATCACTTAAGAGTCATTTAAGAGGAAATATGATTCATTTCTCAGGTGACAAATCAGTGACTCACTTACCTTAACTCGACGCTAACAGTAGCACGGAACGGAATCAATTGACAGAAACGAGAATCAACACACACGATTTTTAAACTCATGCATAATGAATTACATAACTGTCCCAAATCGCTTACTACAGAACATTGGTACTGATGCATATTTTGACTTCAAAACTACTGATATTGCATAGAACGTAAATTATAGGCAGATATATAGCATATTTAATTAATATTTTGTTAAAATTGACCCTTTTATTTTCTCATATTCTAAATGTTTATTCGGGTACAAGTTTTTGTTATTTATTTAGATATATTTATGTTCAATGTTTAAAAACTTTCTGAACTCGATTGCTTGTTAATTCCCAGTATACGAAAAGGGTAACTCAATGAAGCAATAGACTAGTTGAGTGAAATTTGTTGAATGAGTAGTTATATATTAGTTTTGAGTGGAATGAATCAATGGGAAGACAAACTACAAACTCGATTTTTTTTTCTTTCTGCAATCTAGTACGATCATAGTTAAGAAAAGCGTCATCTGATCGATTTTTTTAATTCATTTTTTCTCTCATATATTGCCTTTCATTTATTGAAAATTTTATATGCAATATGTTTAGTTACTGCTAGCACTAATATACATTCTTTTCAGTAAAATAGTCAATACATTTCCAACATTGTATGCGCTGGAAACATAATTAAAATTTAAAATATTTTTTTAAGAATTTTGTGACTACTAATAAAAAAAAAATATAACGTTTAAGCTGAAATCTTTTTTGGCAGACCATTTTATCCATTACAAAATGATGTGGAAATATTTCATCGTATAAAACAGAGGAGAAATCATTTTTAATCATATACTGTGCGTGATAATTGTATGTGAAAATTTTGTTCAAATATCAAAATGCTTTTGGTTTCCCTCATTTAAGAATTCAATAGATGTTAAAGCAGAAATATATATGCATCTATAAAACTATGAGAAAAGTGATGACATTTAAAAAATTATTTTATATTCTCATTAATTTAAGATATATGTTGTTTTGTTTAATATATAATATGACTTTCAGTTTAATTTATTTAAATAGATTATAAGTTAAAAAGTGGGTTGTTTGTGAATGATTATTAATATTTTATTAATTCAGCTATTAATTGGTAACCAAGTTTTTGTAATTAGTTCCAACATACGCCCGGAACAAAATATTTGCGAATATGGAAGTCATATAAATAGAGTTATTGCATTTAATAGAGTTAGTAGGGTTAGAATGCATTTAATTTTTCTCTGAATAAGATTAAGAGATTCCGAAATTAACAGACGTAAACATCAGAATTATTAATTAAAAATAACATATTAATGAGAATTTATGAAACTGGAACACAACGCATAACAAGTAGCATTAACTTTCGCATATTTATTGTCATAACTAATTTGTAATGTCAATTTTTACTGTACATAACACCGATACTTAAAGCGAAAAAATTTAGATATAATTGTTTACAACTCATTAAATGTAGCTCAAATATAATCTCTCATGATACGCTGCCACAAATTAGAACTGTATCAAAGCAATATCTAGGTTTTCGAAACATTTATTAATTATTTGCTAATAATTTTTGGTAAATTATTGTGATACAGCTTCATTGGCTCTGTTTTCATTGACAAACAAAACAACAACTAAAGCAGTAAGAAAATAATTACTTTAAAATAAATCTTCTGAAAACTGTTGAAAACTAAGAAACGAAGATCTTTGCAAAAATACTTATTCGTACACTGATCAATCCAATCCATTAAAATATCTCTCAATGCAATTTAATAACATTAATTGCTGCATTTTAATCTTAGTTGGTTTCTTTCACTTCATTAAAACGCGCTTGCAAATTAAAAAGAATTCACAACTGAATGCAAAATGAGAAAGAAATAAAGGCAAATATTTGCGTTTAATTAATATGGAATCCTTTAAACGAAAATGGAAAGTAATGGAACAGTTTTAAAAGATTGCCGTAATTATTCAACAAATGTTGAATGATATATTCTGGAAAATCGTGCGATGAAAAATGGCATTCGGTATGAAATTGTGACAATTTGTGAGAAAGGAATGCATTTTGTTGAATGAAAACAATTTGTAATTAATGCTTCATTAATTGCCACTTTACCATAATTAAGTTTTAATATGAAGTTAAATGTACTGAAACACAGAAATCCATAGAATCAGTTTTAATATTTTTGGAATTGAATAAAATGTATTAGGTTATAATGAAAACACAGAATTCATTTAACAATTGATTCTGTTTTAATAATTTTAGAAATTATCTTTGTCTATGAATGCGTTCATTCAATCAGGAAACGTAGCTTTCCACGATGATAATTTCATTTTAGAATGCTCTTAGAATTATATTTCTAATGATAAATTTCAATGTTAATAAAAAAACACAGATATTAGTAGTTAAATTCTGCACATATAAATGTAGGATGGTAAGAAATAATAATATTAATAAAAAGTGTGGGTGATTACACTTGAAACATAATAAATCGAATTTTTGATAACTGATATTTACGAAACAACTGTTAAGATTGATTTACTGTCTTAGATTTAGATAGAAATTTAATTTCTTAAATGTATCTTTCTGATATATATTATTGAGAATTATAATACTAAATTTTCGGATTTATATCATTAAATTAGTATCAATATTAATACGATACATTTAGTCTCAGTTCATACTGTTGCAATTCTTTAAATAATGAATCAGTAAATCAAATATAAATGAATGAATAAAATGTGCTATTGTTTTAAAAGCACAATCCGTTTAATATTCCTCATTCAAATTTGTCAGTAACGATTTCGCCAATTAATCAGAGATTTTTATGTGAAATTGACGAATTTGTTTTGGAAACCTAAAAAAAAGATGCAAATTATATAGTTGTCTCTTTAGCAATATATATATAAATAATTATAATAGTGCATACATTTCACTTTTTTCAAGACACATTGTAAAACCAACTATTTTTTTCACATATACATAGTACAGAGAAAATGTTGTAATGGCAAAAAAATTCGAAACCAGAATTTTGAACTATGTTTTACACTTGTCTGAGATTGAAAATTTTTCAAAAATTTCCGTCCATCTATCTGTTTGTAGCAAAAATAACTTAAAGCGCTTTGAGATAGATTGATAAAATTTGGTATACATTCTTTGAGCCAAATTTGTAGATTTTTATCAAATTTTATTTAAAATATGTTCAGGCGAAGTCCAGCAGCACAAATATAAGCTACCACGATAGCTACAAACTGAAGAGAGCTATATAATTAAAATTCAGGATAGGATTTAATATCTATTGTGTAGACACCACTCAAATTTCAAGTCAAATCCAAACAGATGTTGACTGTCTACTGCTCTGTACTTTCAGAAACATGCAAACGCTATAACTCAAAAACACAATGGCTTGAATATATCAAATTTTGTATTCAATTTTGCGATTACAAGAGTAGTTTTATTTCAAATTTTCGTTTGAATCGGACGTGAAAACCCAAATTCGATTTTCGGACACTATTAACACCATGTCAGGGATTAAACGCTGAAAATTTGCCAAAGATCTCACGATAGTTTTAGTAAACATGCCAAGTACTCGCCAAAAATTAATATTACGTAACTATTATATGTCAGTGCCATGCAAGACATTGTCTAGGATAGCAACTTTATTATAGAGCTGGCGAGAGTGTTTTGGGGAGATCAATCCCTCTTGTTATAAAATATTAAAAAATCGATGTGAAATGAACAAAAATTTCATACATGTTTGCTTTCGCTCAGCTTTGTATGCAATCACTCCTATCTACGTAGAACTTTTGTGCCAACAGATGATAGGGAGATGAATTTGGCAAATTTTGCACATGACATCACTTCTCCTTTCGTTTATTCTTTGAAGTTTTTTCAATTGAACTTATATCACTTATGTATTGTTCTTGTAGCAATTCCTTCATGGATGATGAACATTGAATTTTATCTATCATGAACATAATTTTTGATATTTGTTTATTTGTTATAGCTTGAAGATAATAAAGACATAATTATCAGAGAACTTTCCAAGATTTCCAAAAATTCGCACTTCTAATTTCGTTTTCATCCTTTCAAGTTCCTTGCTGTTCCTGAAAACCTGCTATTCTATTTTTTTACCTCTTCTGAAGCTGTGCCAAAAATAACAATAAGATAAAGTTTTACATGCAATATACTCGATGACTCTTCCCAAGATGGTTGTTCCTTAAAGTGTTTATTAACCTTCATTTTTTTTCGTAGTTTGAACACAAAAATCTTTCATAAAAAGGTTTGTTGTCCGATGGTAATATTTTTTTTCTTATATTTACCAGCTATTAGTGAATTGAAACAATGTGCATACATCTGTTAACATTAATATATTAAAGTGCGTATTCCATAGAATACATAGTCACTTTATAGAATGCCGAATTGTTTTTTTTCTGCTACCTCTTTTGAATGTACAAAACAAATGCAC
Source organism: Argiope bruennichi (assembly GCF_947563725.1). Classification (NCBI taxonomy): domain Eukaryota; kingdom Metazoa; phylum Arthropoda; class Arachnida; order Araneae; family Araneidae; genus Argiope; species Argiope bruennichi. Next base: position 12,870,770 of record NC_079153.1, read on the forward strand.
ATGCTTGCACAAAGTGTAGTTAAAAACTTCATGCCTTCTCTGACTTCTCTTCATGCCAAGAATCCCAGACACCTATGCAGATTTTTCCAAGATAGTGAATAATACCTTACCTAAGTCGCCAAGTGTTAACAAAATTGAAAAACTTGAAAGTCTAGAAACTAATGAAATATTGAGGTCTATTTATCGATATTAAGCTCAAGATAGTAGATCGTTTCGACTGAATTAGGTATCTCAATGAGGTGAAGGAGGCAAGAACGATACAATAAGGGATGAAAGTCGATTAATTGCTCGAATGATATTCTTATAAATAAAACTGAAAAAAAAATTCCGAGTGCATGATTTTTTTTGTAAAGAATTCGGTTGTAAAAATAGCGTGCTGAAATTCTTCAGAAGTCTTGGACATTTAGTAGTAACTATCTGTATATTCCTGGTTATAATTCGATCGCCATACCAGACAAACTTCCCTACTGCTTATAGGTGTTCCCTTGTGCTATCTTTTTGCTTCTGAATGCAAGAATAAGTGAAATGGTCATTCCACAATGGCACAGAAATTGTCGTTGTAGAATGTAGAGATGGTGAGTTGTGACAGATGTGAAGCCTTAATTTCGAAGTTTTTCAAGAATCGTTTGAACACCAGGAATATAAATAAGAAAAAGTATTTCTGAAAACAAAAAAAACTTTAAAATGAAAAAAAAAAAAAAATGAAAATTATTTGTACTGTTTCAAAATTTTTATTTATAATTTTCTGTTTATAAACAACAATTTGCTCCGTTTTGCAGATGTTTGTTGAAATATAACGTTTTAATTGACAATGATTTGCAATTAAGGAAACCTTCGGATGATGTTAAAAGGAGTTTTTAAAAATAGTTAAAATTTGTGTGTCAGATGTAGTTATTTTCTTTTTAGTCATTCTAAGTTTAATCAGTTTTCAATTTTATTGGCTGCATTATTAGCAATAGTATAATTCCCATCTAAAATGAATGAAATTCATGAATTATCATCTGTATGATATTGACTTTGAAATCATGAATCATTTGCAGCTTTCAGGCTTATAATAATTTTATAGAATTCATAAACGTAAATTTCAAATTTTGAAAATTTAAATGAGTTGCAAAGTTTACACTTAATAATTTGGTCAGAAAAGTAGGTTCTCTTTCGACAATTTCCGTAGATTAAATATTTGTTAGAAAGTTCGGTATAATACCACCACAATCTAAACAAAGCATTAGAGCATTATATTATTAATACGTATCACATATAAAACGCATATATTTTTGCTTGAGTCATTGTTAATATCTACAGATATTAAAATGAAATATTTTATATCAATATCATATACTGGATATATACATTATTCAATAATAATATCGATCATATATGAAAGGACGATTTATATTCCCATCATACTGGGCTAGATGGAAAAAGAATGTTGAGAAATACGAGTTAAAAATACGTATTACATTTTTTCCTGTTTCTCTTTCATTATTTTATTCTTTCATGTTCTTACCTATTATATATGAATCATTTTTTATTCGTCAAATTTCTCCTTTATCTTTTAGATTGCAGCGGAAACGAAATTTCGACTGACCTCTTTGAGACGAGGATTTTGTCAAGCAGGAAAAAGCTATCTTCTTTTTATTTCTAGTATGCGAAGCATACAAAGAGAAAGTATTGTTATCTTCATAATAATAGATTTCCAGTTTTTGACGAATTGGAATGTTTCGAATTTCACCAAGTCCCTAAATACATTTTTATTTTTTCGTATACGTAATATAGAGAAAGTCGAACTCAAGATTTTAACTAATCACCATGTTTTAGGCCTTCATGAGTTCGAAAAACACATTTTCTGAAAATGCCCGTCTATGACAAAGATAATTCAAAAATGTTTTTAGCTAGATGATAAAAATAGGGTATACGGTCTTTGCACTGAATCTATGCCGGCATAGGGGTAGCGCGTTCTTCCCCGTGATCTGGGCTTCCTGGGTTCGCTTCCCGATTCGGGCATGGTTGTTCCTTATCTGTTCTATCTGTGAGATGTGTGAATGTGCCCCCCTGCACAAAGGGGCTATGCAAGCTAATGTGATGCGTGTGTAGCAAAATCGTACTCTTGGCCCTAGTTGTCGCTACTGAAAATAAGAGACGCTTAAAATCGCTGAATTCGAAATCAGCGGACTTGTCCACGGCAAGTGCCATCAGAAACAACAACAACAACACTGAATTTACAGATTTCTCTCAAATTTTGAATAAGATCTGTTCAGAGAAAACCCGTGTGTCTGGCTATTTGAATATAAGTTAACATGATAGCTACACTACAACCAGACTTATCATCTGTAGTGTAAATACCTGTCGAATTCTGAGTCAAATCCAACTAAGGGTTGGCTGTCTGTCAGTCTGTACTTTCAGAAACATGTAAACCCGATAATTCAAAAACACAATAATTTAAATACATCAAATTTGGTATGGGATTTTGTAACTCAAGTTCAATTTTGTGTCAAATTTCTCTTTCAATCGATTGGAAAAAACGGGTAACAAAAAATGTGTCTTAAACACGGCTACAACTTTTGGATACTATTAACTCTTGCCAGGAATTAATTGCCAAATAACTCGATAAACATCACGCGATGAATTCCATAAAAATGTTAAATTCAAGCCAAAATTAAAATTTCCTAAGTCTTGCACGCCATTATTAGTCGTTCTCTGTCATGACAGATTAATTAGAGAGTATGCGAGAACGTTTTGGGGAAACCACTCCCACTAGTTAAAATTATTTCTTTATGTGTATGTTTAGGCACAATAACTCATAAACGTATCAAGTAAAGTGATGAATGCTCATAGGCAGTCTTCCAATAAATTTGTAGTTTTCTAGTAAAGTTTTCACCAAATTCGTAGAAATGAAGTCATGCATGAAAACACTACAATACACAAATGTAAGAATGACGTGCATATAATTTGATATACGGCATGGAAGCTTTCAACAAATAATCAGAATTCCGCCATTCTAAATATGTTAGGTGATTTTAATTATCTACCATCTGTTTTCTAATTTTCAGTAATCCTATCTATCATTATATTCAGAATCGTACAAGGGGTGTTCAGATGAAAAGGTACGAAACGTCGAAACAACATTACTGTTAGCATATTTGCCTATGCCGCTATGAGAGAAGGTAGTGAGATATCTGGGGGTACAATTGGAGTCTCCGACGTAGATCGAAGCATGCGTGGGTGCCCACGTGCAGAGGAGAGATCAGACGTTCTTATAAAGACGTTCTTATAATTGACGTGGCAGTGCATTTGAAGACAGGATGGCGTCCTCATTGCAAAATTCGACGATTGAAGAGACACGCCGAAGACTACGCAGGTCCATCAAGAATAGAAGACAGGGGCAACTCACGGTGGGTGTGGTTCTGTTCCATGATAATGCACGTCCACACGTCCCCAGGGTCACACACGCGGAACTGGCCAAGTTCAAGTAGGTGCAGCTCGACCATCCGCCCTACAACCCGGAGATGTAGCCCTGCGATTTTCATGTGTTTGGTCCCCTGAAAAAACATCTAAAAGGGAAGAGCTTCAACTCGGAAGGCGAACTGAAGGACGCTGTGAAGGACTGAGTCTCGTCCCGGTCACATGAATTCTGCGAAACAAGGAATCCTTCGGCTCGTTAATCAATGGGATCGTTGTGCTCAGGCCTATGGTGTATGCTTTGAATAAAGTCTTCATTTATACCCACAGTGTCATTTTGTACCTTTTCATCTGAACGTCCTTTGTATTTATTAACGCACACGAAAAACAACGAACATAAAAATAATCATAGTTGCACATCTAATTAGAAATTGCAAAACCTGATCAGTTAAGCACAAAAAAAGTTTCAAATTTCTGAAAAAAACTGTGCATGAATCAGTTTCCATGAGATCAAAGCTAGAAAGAGGAAAATGCACGACCAAAACTGTTTCGGAAAGTGATTTATCGAGCGATGAAACAGTCTATTTTGGTGTCACCCGGCGTAAGCACCTTACTTTTAAGAAACATAACAATAAAATCAAGAACAGTTAAAGGAGAGCAAAAATCTTGCTTAATTCAATCCTAACAAATCTAAACTCTCACAGAAAAACAAGCGGTTAATCTGTAAAACCATGCTTCAGTTTTCATCTCTTATGTATATCTTTCTAGGCTATAGCAGAAAATTACAGCTCCAAAAAGATTGCAAAATATGACTGTTCAGCAAATTGTTTGCCGTAGTTTTCCAAAAATAATGCCATTCGCAAAGATCCCAGTCTTGCTACATTAACAGCTTTTCAACTAGTTTCTTTGATAAATTGGGAAGAGATGATAGTATTGCCATTAAATAAATTGAACTATATGACTACAAGTTTCAGAAAAATTCAAAGAGACCTCGTTGTCTGATTTATGTATAAATTATAATCTTGCTTTACCACACCGTCAGGACAGTTGATTGACTTTGCTGAAAACGCTTAAAGTAAAATGCTGCTTTCTCTCTCTCTCACTCAGGAAACATTGTTAAAATTTTACCATTACTGTTCAATGCATTTGCTAATTAACTTCATAATGCACAACGACTTGCTAAATAATTTCAAAGCCATGTCAATACCTTAATCATCTATTATGTCCGGAGGTTAAGCATTTCGAATTCAAGGACTCAGTGAGCCATTCCTCGAATAGGTGAAAATGTGTCCTTACATCGAAGCATTCTTTATACAGGAAGTCCATTCCTTATCGTGGCTCTATAGCTATTTCTAAAACTTTAGAGATAAGCATATGATTCAAATTGAAAAACGCTTTGAATGACGGTAAGAATTGTATTTTATATAATTTGAGTCAAAATATATGCATTTCTGAAGAATTTACGAACCCTTAGTTTTTTTTATATGATTCTGAATCATATTAGTCATTTTTTTAAATGCTGACACTCTAAAGAATAATTTTTTTTTTCATTTAAACAGTTAGAAATAAAAAAAACACTATCGTTTTATACCTAAAATTGATCGAATTATATCGTCTTCCATTTATAACCTAAATAAAGGATGATTTTTTTTCTGTGTTTTATACAAATTTATTTTAAGAGACGATTTGAAAGCATAACAGAACAGTACATATTTTCTATTTCAGACAATCTCTTAAGATGTCTCTCTTGAACAGCAAATTTAGCTGTAAAATTAATTTAAGGGATTTTTTTTTCAAGATTTCATAATTTGATCAGTTTTATTCGAAAAAGAATCGATTGTTTTTATTTAAAATGTTAACTTTGTCATTAATATTTAACTAAAATTATTAATAGGACGGGGAGACTATATTAAAAAATATTAGATTTCGTAGCTTTTTGAGAAATATATTCATTGACTAATAATTCTTCCTGATGTTAAAGTTTACTTCTTTCTGTTATTCCTGTGTCCTAAAGCATTTTTTTTAATTGGAAGCTTATATCTATCTCTGAATGTTTAAGAATTAGCTATTGAACCACAATAAGAATTGATAACCTCTACATTCAGGGTAAACAGAAGAGGTGATAGATTACATATGGTTTGAAAAAGTCGAGAAAAGAACATTCGTATTGGTTTCACTTCCTTCTATAATTAATATATAAGCCGAGAATACTATTTGTAGCCTAGTAGAAAGAGGTGGCGAATAATATAATTAATCATGCGATGTAAAAATGTCAGTATTAATAGAAAATATTGAACCCTCAAGAAAATCGACCTCGAGAGTTTCATGAATTTGTACTGTTTAGTCTTCACTGGGATCAAAAAATAAGTTTTAGGATTCAAAACCTGTCTATGATCACGATTGGTTTAAGAGAATGAAACGAGCTGAATTTTCTCACGATGTCTGTATAGAAACTTAATAGATATGTAACATATTTTGTGTCCAGTTTTTTTTAATGAAAATGTATTCAAAACATATTCTAGATTCTCTTGACCATAGATGAATATAAACACAAAATGTTCAATTTAGTCTAAGCATATGAGAAAAAGAAGATAAGTTTAGAACTCCCTCCCTTTGACTTTAAATCATTTTAAGTAAAGATATATTTTTAAACCGTTTTCTGATTTCTAGACCGTTAGATATATCACCATTTTCGGCTATATTTAGGTTTAGTAATCTTAAAAATTTAGAATAAATTTTTAAAAATAATTTTCAGTATTGCGTAAATCGCTTTAAAACACACAATGGATCCATACGAAAATAAGATATTTATTAGTTCCTAATTTTAAATATGAAAAAGAAACTTTTACACAGATGCCCTTTCTTTGTTTGAAGCCCTAAATTCTTACGTTTTGTAAGTAAAGAGAAAAATTTGAAGGTCAGTTTATTTTGTAAACTAGCTATTCTTTTAAGAAAGTTTAAGTAGGTCACTTTGGAACTTCCTCAAAAAAAGATGTTTAGTCTAGAAATTTTATGTTTTGCGTAAATCTGGAAAAAAAAATATCGTTTTCACTGTGCTTTTTCAAATATTTTTGAAACATCTTTAGTTATCTTTAAAACTTAGAAAAAAAGAGTTAAATATTAACAGGAACAATGTTATGTTATAAAAGTATTTTTTTTTAACTTTGTAATATTTTTTAAAAGTGAAACTGTGCAATTTACTGCTTTTGAGTAGTATCAATGGGTTTCGGAATGACATTGAAATATAGCATCGCAAATACCTATACACTCATAAAGACGAGCGTTTTAATATTGAGGTATTAAACCCACAAAATAGAATTTCTGAAAATGGTGAACATCACGAATGTTAAAAGGGGAATATAAGAAAGGGGGTGGGGGTCATTGTTTACTTTATACAGCGTTGTCACCTACGCATTATTAATTTCTTATCCACTGTTTTGAAGTATTTAGAAGATAAACAGCCTCATATGGATTCTCTGTCAGGAAATATCGCATATAAAATTTCCAACTATTTAATACTTTCAATTTGGAGTAATAATCATTTTATTCTCGATTTTGACTGAAAAATTTTGGAAATGAACTGTAATAAAAATTAGATACGGCTGAACGCTTTGAAGTACAAGAAACAGATACAAAAGATTTTGAAATTAATTGCATTTGGTTGTTTAATTCAGTAGTAGAAAATAGAGCTCCTATTTCAAGCTGAGTGTTCAATCTCCAATTCAAGCTAATTTCATCTGACATTTATGTTGCCTGAAAAACCCTGCCATCGAGGAACCACAGTATAATGGGCAATATTGAATAAAAAGGATGTCATCTAGTCTGATTTTAAATAAACTATTTAATCTATTATAATTTTATTTTCGAATTGATTTATTAATGAATTCAAACTTCGAAATTAAATTATCTTTGGTTAAATAATAAACTTTAATACTGCTTTTAGAATTATGTCTTTTCTATTGATTTCCTTTGTTTTTCTGAATAATCCATTTCTTTTTTAAAATTTAGCTAGCTGTGAAAAGGTTGTGAAGACATCGACTGCTACTACAGCCAATACTGAGCAGTGTGACCTGGCGAGCTTCTTTTTGGAACCAGAACGTCCTAGGAGAAAAATAAAGCATTATTGTTTTACGTTTAAATAACACTATTATTTTTTATGTTTATATAACGGTATTACTTTTTATGCTTATATAACGCTGTTAGTTTTGATATTTATATAACACTACTACTCTTCAAATTTGAGAATTTATATTGTTTGCAGTTTACCAACAAGCTTATGCCAATAACTCGTGAATAATTTGTAACATTAGCACAAAATAATTTGCATCTACGCTGCATTTTGGTATGGGATTTTGGTATTTTGCCTTAATTTTTTAACTAGTGTATCAAATAATTCTATGAGTATCCAAAAAAAATCCATAGTTGTAAATCCATTTATTTAGGTCTAGATGAACTACTATATAATCGAGGAAAAATGAATACGGAATCGATTGTTCTTACAATAAGAAAAAGTGTAGTTTCTGCTAAAATAGAACTTTTTTTCGATTAGTTAACAGTGTTTAGAAAAAAAGGATTTCAGCAATGTCATTATTATTATCACATTTTTTTTTTGTATTCCTTGTGGATTTCCACAAAATACTATCAACTCAGATTATTTATTAAATTTCATCGCTTTAATAATTTTAATAATTTGTTATGACATAAATGGAATATATCTACCAATAATAACGCAAATATATAAATAATGCCTTCAAGTTATTTATAGCACATAATAATAAAATGCAATATTTTCTATTTCTTTTGTGTTATATAAAAGGCTTGAAATACAAACTTCATTCGACAGAATATCATTAACTATGGTTAAAATTTAAAATCTCGAAAAATAATTTTTTAATGAAATAATTTTTTAACATTTTATGTTTCATCTTTCTTTCCTTATTCATTTCCTTATTTCGAATTAACTTAAGAGCATTTTGAAATCGAAATAAGGTAAAAATCAGCAGCCTTAATATGCCTAAATAAGCATGTGGCTATACAACATTCTTAACATCCTATTTGTATCAAACTCGTATTCTGTATCATAACTTGTTTATATATCACTTGACTCACCGTCTACAATCAAATTCATACACTACGTTTATATCTAAAATGTTATAAATACCTTTAATCGATCTATACCTTTTGAGCATAAAATTTACGATAAATGATTGCAAAATTTAAAACAATATCATGCCTGAAATGATTAAGATGATACTACAGTTAAATATAATTTTATAATATGAAAAATTGTATAGTGAAGCAAGAAATTGCTAGCATTTTAGAAAATCAAAAGTTTGGTTTTATCAGAAAGAATAATTTACATAATATTTTCAAAAGTTTCATTTAAATGGATTACTATTAAAAACAATTATAATATGAGATTTTACCTTTTGCATTCAGAAAAGTAATCCGCTTGAATAATTATTCACCTAGTTCAAAGATATGTAATGAATAAAGTATAAAAAATAAATATGTATAATTGTTTTAAGTCGAATTTCTTTGAAAAATTAATCTACATCATTTTACCATTCTGTAAGCGTTTTAAACAATCAAAATTTAAAAGTAAATAAATAAAACGTCAAAATAATGCACCGTCTTGAATGGTGAGTGAGAGGCATCAATCGAGTGCTAAGGTTTAGACGTAGAATTCTTATTATTTGGAATTTTGGTGTCTAAATTTCATTTTTTTTCTATTGTGATCTTGGGAAATCATTGTTTGAACCTATGAATTTTGTAAACTTAGAGAAGGGATCCTAATCTAAAACACAAGAGAAAATTTCATTTGTGGGCAGTCCCTAATCTAGAATGGCAGGAACTGTAAAACCTCCAACTGTATAAACATAGTAGGCGAATTTCTGCACCAGCAAAACGACCCTCTTTGCAAGCCTGCTCCCCGAACCCATCGGACACGGGTGGTTTAATTCGGAAGACCTAAATTTTCGTTTCCCAAAGTACTTTAAGTCCTACACGTGCTTGGAACCAGTAGAACAGAAAGGTTTTCGTTTCCATCCAACTTCTTGGAGTCTTGTTTCTGCAAAGTTTTTCTCTTTTTTCTACTTCTTTTTCATGTGTTTGTTGAGTATTTCGCTTTAAATCGAGCGAAAATTTCAGTTTCAGTGCTAGGGAAGGTAATGTACATTTTAGGCTCAAACATAGTTTTCAGCCAAAAAAAATGCAGTTTCAAAATGATTCTTTGCATCATTTAAACACTTGATTATAAAGTGAATAAATGTAATGAATAAAAATGGTAATTTCGCAGCAATTCAACAAGATTTTTTTTAGATACAACCAAGAGTCAACTTTTAAAATGAACAATTCAATAATTTTGCTACTAACTTGAAGCTGAAAATAGTCTGTTAAGCTTCTGCTTGCTCTTTATCGAAATTTGCTAACGAGCATTTACTTAAATTATAACAGGTAGCTTCATGATTTAATATTTAATAAATAGCTCATTGTATTGCTTTGCAAAGAAAAAAAAATTGATCTATTTTTTTCACTAACGTACTTAATTGCAGGGTTTTAGTTTAAAACTTTGCCTCAAAGTTTGTGAAACTTTTAGATCTTCAATGATTTTGTTTTGAATAATTCTTTAACTTTTTTTCTAAAAAATATAGACATGAAATAAATCTGAATTTAATTTTGTCAAAATGTCAAGAGTGGACAACTAGAGGATTGACAGATTGTAAGGGTTGAGGGCAGAGAAAACAAAAAGAAACAGATATTCAAATTGAATTGAATGTTTGTTACACAAATACAATTGAAACATAACGGATCAATGAAATAGCGACTGGGGGAGGGGGGGGGTAAAGTATAAATGAATCGCTGGTGTCAGCTGAAGTTAGTCATGCTAACATAAACGCTGTATGTCAGCATGACTAAAAAATTATTAAAAATAGTTATTATAAACTACTAGTAGTAGTAGTTATTAGTTAAAAATTATTACTAGTAGTTATTATAAACGTAGAAATGGTACTCATACTTTCGCTCACTCATCATATTTTGCTTTAAAAAACAATTTAAATGTGCTCAGATTTTGAGAAAAAAAGGTACTTCACTACTTCTCTATTTGTAATAGCCAATCGTTAAATGATAATCAAAAGTAATAAAGAATTTTTTAAGACAGTGTAGATTCATCAAAGGGCAAAATCAAAAACATTTTGCCAAGCTTGGAAAGTTCCAGTTTTTACTATATTATGGAGAAATGAATGCACAGAGATTCTGCTTAACTGCTATTTCCTTAGAAGTTACTAATCTGTGCAAAATACGCTTATGCCACAGTTCGTTCAATGGTGTAAATATATATTGCAAATCTGCTTTTGTCTTCTACCAGCACGTTCAGCGCTACTTTACATCATAAATCATAAATCTTCAAGCAAATTCTTCATCCGAGGTAAAGGTGGTGTGAAATCGGGGGATGTGGTGGTTTTAGTTGTGGAATATTATATTTAAATAAACAATTTTACACAAAGAAGATCTGAACATGTGTCTTATCAAGGAAAACCTATGATTTGGTTTTTATTAACAAGAAATTTCGAACACTTGCAATTATGAATTATGTGTACTCTGTGGTTTAACCTCTTGCAAATTAAAATTGGCTTAAACCTCTTGCGAATAGTCTTTTAACGACCCACTTCATTCGTTCTGCGGGGGGGGGAGACAAAAATTTCAGTTACATTTGGAAGAAGATATTAAAAAAAATTATAGATAAAATATACTTAAAAAAAATGTAGGTCTTAATGAACTAGAATAAAAGAAAAATAACCGAAGAAAAAAATAGGGATAGGAAATACATACTTTCAAAAATAAAATATAAGGATATGTTTTTGAAAATTAAATATCCAGCAGTTTATGAAGCTAATCAAAGTCAACCTTGATGTTGATTTAAAAGTTGCCACGAACTTTTCTCTGTTTCCCTATAACAGAAAGATTAAAAATTTTGAAAAACATTTTGAAATTTCCAAACATTTGAAAACTAAATAAAAATTATACGTTTGATAGATTGATTACAAACAACAACAAAAACAAGAATTAAAAACACTTCAATGAAGAAGTTTTCTTACTTGCATGTAGACCGCCGTATACAAACTGCAAAGCAAAATTTTGCGCTCTTTTGATTACTTACATTTTCTGTAAATTCAGTAATGTTCTATTATATCGATTAGTCAAAATAGCAAAATAATCGATATAGTAGAACATTATCGATTATTCCAGGCATTTGACTCTCTCTATTTAAAAATGAAGAGAAGAATTGAAGTCAAAAATATTTTCTAAATTAATTAAAACGCATAACTTTTTTACAACACTCCATTACGGCATTCAACAGCCTTTTCATTTTGATTTTGAAATTAATAAACAGCAAATCTAGAATAGTTATCTACAAAATAATATATTAGAAAGAATAGTTTCTTTCAAAACCAGCTTTAATTTTCACTTTTTAATTTTTTTGAAAGAAAACAATCCCTGTGCGAAACGGCTATCTTTATTGTATAAATTCTAAAAATAATTAAAGTGAAATTTTATGCCAGCAATAACAGTGAATTATTGTCAGCATTTAATGCCCGAAAGATTCACTCACAGAACTTCAGACGGAATTTATTTTATCGCAATTAAACGTTAATGTAACTCTTTCCATTGGCACCGTGCGTCTTGGATCTTGGATAATGCAGATTTATACAGAAATGCTCCATGAAATAAAATCTCGTGGAGTCCTGAAAGGATAAATAACTTCCCATTGCTCCGCCGTCTTAGAAGGAGTTGTGAATAAATGACGCTATTTATTTCAAGTGGAATATAAAAGGTTTAGCGGTGTCTTGATTTTAAATGAAATTCCACAGCCGTCGCTTCTCGGGACAGACATACTATTTCTTAGAGTATTTCAGAACTACATAGAAATAAGTGTGAGTTATAGAATAGAGCTATATACCATACTATAGACCGGGAAATGCTGGTCATAATTCCGATATCACGCAAGTGAAAAGATTTTTCTGAAAATTCTGCGGAATATTTTAAGCAAATTTTTGAAAAATGAGTCTTTTATTAAAAAAAAATTATAATCAATAATTTGTCAATAAGATGTCATATCAATAATGTCATACATTTTAAAAAACATGTTATTACTATTATCACATGATACTGCATGATATCTCTTAGATATTTTTAAAAAATTCTAAATAACATATAATATGGTGAAATATCGCATAATGGAAAATTATTATCATGTGAGAACATGTTGTTTTGGTTTGAGGTTTTAGAAGGCACAAAATACACGGGCAAAATACTGGCAATTTATCGCTTTGTGGCATTAATTTTTCTCTTTTAGGGTTATTAGAAAATGATAAAGAAGATTGTCACATTTGCCACAACAAAAAGTTACAGCTTGATGCGAATGTTTGCCATGTACCCGATTCTTTTGTCTGGATAATAAAGTGCAGGGTCGCAAGAAGTTATCGCTGAGAGAAGAAAATGAGAAAGAACGAGAAACAGTTAGAGAAGATATCGCAAGTTATTTTTCTAGCTAGGAAAATAAGTTTTGGAGCTCGAATGATTTTGAGATGAAAATTAAATAAATAAATAAAACCATCGTTTTTCTAAAAGTTGATGATTGCACAACTTTTAATTGGTCGTCATTACATCATTGACTATTAAATCATTAGATCATGACTATAAGATAATTCTAAACCAGTTTAAACTTTATTTTCGAAGGAAGAAAAAATAAATTCTAGTCTTGAGAAAAAGTTTTGAAACTCAAATGATTTTAAGATGTAAATAATAATAATAATAATAATAATAATAACTATCGTTTTCTAAATATCAACATATGCATAATCTGATAATCATGTGATTGTTTCAAATCGGTTTACACTGTTTTTTCACGAGCAAAAATTCTGGGCTGGAGAAAAAAAGAAAAATAAATTTAGAATTTAATTGATTATGAGATTGTCAAAACAAAAATTACTTTTCTAAATGTTGGTAATTGAGAAATACGAGTCACGAGTCATGTGAGAACATGATGTTGTTTTCCTGTTTGATTGATGCCACGTGATTTTAAAAAAATAATGTTCTGACATAACTTAAAATTTCCGATAGCAGATTTCTATTTTTTTTATTATTATTATTATTAAAGCAAGTGCCTTTAATAAAATTTTATTGTAACATTTAATTATAAGTTTGATTCTTAAATCAAAAATTTTCTCATAGAAAAATTAAATTAACATGCAAGATTATTCAAATAATTTCACTGAGTGCTAATGCCATTTACCTCACTTAAACAAAGATACAAGGATGAAATTGGAATATAGTATAGAAGGAAGCTTAAAATTTTGCCAGGGAACATAAAAATTGCTCTATACTATTTTTATTGATCAAATGGACAGCATCCATTAGTCAGTTTATATTGCCGCATTGGAGAAAGACAGTCGAATCTCCATGGCCGAATGGTCATGGCTGTGGTCTCATAATCAAGAGACCTTGAGTTCGAAACCCGCTAGAGACAATGGGATTCAGATTATGTGTAGATCTTTAATTACTTGATTTTATGCTTTTCTTTATTTCATGTTCCAGAAGATACTGGACATTTCTTTAGTTTACCAGACAAGTGTTCTGGACTTTTTTTACTGTCTCCAGAAAAGTATTCTGGAACTTTCCCTGCTAGTATAAAAGCAGAAGATTTGGCAGTTCTGAGTTGAGTTAATAAATTGGTTTAGCTCTACTTCTTGTGTGTGTCATTGAGTTCAACACTAGAATATCTACGTGACAATATTATAGCAGACACAGTGAAGCTTGTAGGCAACCATCGATGTTCACTCTACAACCGCATGCATGATCTTACCTAAATCTTTTGAAAAAATTTCTTGTCTTGGGTCATCATTTTCTCGAGCCTTGCAATAATAAATAAGATGAAGATGAGCATATAAGGTACTTCAAATAGTAGTGAAACGGATTACCACTCAGATGATATCATAATGACCAAGGGAAATAACAAAGGGCAATTATTAAGTTCACAAAATAAATAAATAAAGCTCAAGCCTCATACTTCAATGTGACCATATTTTTTCTTCCTATCTTTATTTGAATTAAGATTATTGTTATGTGTAATTATCGCAAGTGTTTTGAATAATCCCGATTTTTTTTTTTTTTTTTTAAATAAGTGTCTATATAGTGATTTGAATTCCAAATAGATAATGTACCTTAGAATTCCAGTTGCTAAATTTCGCTCAAACTTAATAAGTTTTTTTTAAATTCGATAATTTTTTTCCAGTAACAAACAAAGAAATCCTTGCTTAATAGTATTTTTATTGATGCAAAATAAAAACGATTTTTAAGTTTATTAAATATAAATCTTTGAAAATTTTCATCATCATCATTTTACAACAGAAACAAAAATGATTTTTTCATTAATTTGCGGTCATAGCTTTTAGGATTTTTTACACATTATGTTCCCGAATACATATTTCTTAATTATTGAACTTTTATGACACATTGGGCCCTTGGATCTTAAAAAGGTTATAAGTCACGGAATTCAAACAATTATTAAAATTTTGCAAAATTACATATTCAATTTATATAGAACAAACATTTTTGATATATTGTGATTTTTTTTTTTTTCAATTTTATTTTAAACTCTTTCCACTTCTTCAGATATGGATTCAAACAAAAATTTGCAAGTAATTTGTATTTAACAAATGCCTCAAGTCTTCGAATAAAGCTTTCGAACACAGCGTGGGAGCCAGAATGGTCACTTCCAATGGCACCAAACAAATAAATAAAATAAAAATTAGAAGGATTTTTGGATGTGCTAGATATTAACGCTACAAAATTCCGAGTATTAAATTAAATCTGTAAAAATTATTAAATTGTTTACTTTTTTTAGTATTTCGCTGTCATATTATAGCACATAAGCACGAAAGTGAATTTTTATTCCTGAAATTCTATAACAATGAATTCTAATTAGGTTATTCTTTTTGCTCCTAAATCAATAGATCAAACAGATCCATTGAACAGGAAAACCCGTTTGCAATAAATCGAACTCCATGTTCAGATACTTAATAAAGTCTTTAATCAATACACACACACACCAAATGCGAAATTGTTTTTACTCACGTCTTCTGTAAGACGTCTAAAAGTGGTACGAAATGCGTGGCTCCTAATTGGATGAAAAGAATAAAGTTCAATATCAATCCACCGTAAATCGACTTCCCTTTTCTTCAGACCAGAAGACCCCAAAACACCGGCAAAATTTCGAAGAAAACGTGCCCTCCAACTAGCATTACTGGAGCTTATCGGCCAAGACACAATACAATCGATTGCTGATTCGCTTTTCAGCTCAACCCCATACCCCCCCCCCATCTTTCGTCCATCCACCCTCCCCACCAAACACTTTTGGTTAACCCCTGAAGGGTCCACAGCATTTCATACCCCTGCTTCACTAATTGAATTTTCCACGGTGATCTGATTGACACCACCGAGATGTTGGTGGCGAAAAATTATCTTTGTTTCTTCTTTTTTTTTTTTTTAACATTCTCTGCTTCTTTTTCTTTTCTTATTTCTTCTTTGATGCGTGGCTCTAGGCTTTAATTTGTGGAGGGGTTGACTGAAACAAAAGTCGGATGTAACTTTCTGCCGTTCGCCAATCACCCCACTTGACGGCAAATGTTGTTGGGCGCCCCGCCCACTCTCACTCACCCCCATCACGTGGTGGCCTTGGATTTTGTGGTGGATGCTACAGGCTTTTCTCTCCCCCCCCCTCCTTGAAATGATGGAAGAAGGGCGTTTGATTTTATATTGTTGACGGCATTATTTTGTGGGATGAAGCGCTGCAGGAACAAACTGAATCTGGAGGAAGAGAAATTTCGTAAATCAGACCCATTCGTGGACGATTTTCGTTATTAAAAAAAAAGAAAAAAAAAAAAAAAGACTGAAACTAACTATAAGGCTACATTTTAGAATATGAAAAGAAGATTTGTCAATATGTATATATCATTTTAAACAGAAATTTGGAGCTTATATTAACGATCTATACATTAGAGAGGGAGTTTGAGAGGGATTTTGCAAATGTCAACTTTGTCCGATGACAAGGACGACACCTGGGTTCTATTTTACAGTTTTTTTTTAATTATTATTATTAATTTGCTATTAGTTGGATATATACGAAATATACAAAGTACTGTAATTGCACAAGAATCTACTTCAAGATTTTAATAACTTTCCAAGTTGTATATCTTTATCAAACTTTCTATTTAATTATACCGGCTTGTCTTTCGATCCTTGGAATTAAGATTAATAAAATTTCTTATTGTGACTTCAGATCAAAACTATCGACCTCTAATCTTTTTTAATTGAAACAAATATTCTGTATGACTGTTCGCCCGTGTGTTCCATATTACCATTTTTTATCAATTTATTATTACTTCCATCTATACGAATATACAAAGTACTGTAACCACAAAAAGATCTACCACATGATTTTGATGATTTTCAAAGTCGTAGATATGTATAAATTTTCTATATTAATTATACCGGTTTGTCTTTCGGTTTTGAAATTAAGATTAACGAGATTTCTCAATATGACAGCATGCGACTTTATATCAAATTTATTGATTTCGAACAATTTTTAATTGAAAAATGATGACACATATTCTGTATGACTGTTCGAACGCGTGTTTGTGAATATGAAGATTCAAAAAAAATCAGTCAGGTGCATGGAGGAAATTTAGAAAAGTTTTTACCGCTAAAATTTCGGATCTCAATAAAATTCTTTATTAAATATGTCAAAAAGAATAAATAGGTATCTTTATCTCCAAAGTTTAGAATATGGCGAAGTCATAGCTCAAAACTGCAATGACATTAGATTCTGGAGGAAATGTGGGGAAATATTTTTTTCTTTTTTCCATTTTTAAAAAAATGTAATAATAAATAAATAAATAAAAAAATAATTTAGGGAGTTGAAAAAGCATGTGACTTGATCATTACCATCAGTATTGTAGATCCTCATCATTAATTGCCAAATGTAATATAAGTACAAACGATATCACAAAAACGAAAGCAGCTGCATAAATGAATGTTAGTTATATGCTTTTATCACCCATATTTATTATTGATATTAATTTTTCAACATGATTAATTAATGAGATGTCAAACTGCATATATGATTTCTTTTATAACATGAAAAATATAAATACAAACCTCATCATATTGTAAAAGTGTACAAAAAAATAATGGACAGAACCCTCCTATTCTTTTGGTGTGTTGTGAGTATGTGACTTATGGCACTTTGCAAGTTCGCTGACAGTTATCTGTCAGTGATTTAAGCCGAGGGAGCGTCTCTTGTTTTTACAGTAGTGCCAACTAGGGCCAAGAGGACGACTTAGTTACTCACGCGTCACAACCCTTTTTACGGGGCAGATTTCATTCACTCATTTGCAGATCGTAATTTAGATCTGAATCAGAGAACGATCACCTCTAAACCAGTACCCTCAGTGACTCGACATGGAGGACTTTGTGACCACTACAGATTTATACGTGCGCCAGCCACAACACACATGGAGAGTCTTCGGCCCGCGGGGTTCTCCTATTCGTTTGAAGTCAAATATATCCCCGATTTCCAAAATCAGCTAAACTATAAAGCAAATCTTATTGCAGAAGAAACCTGAAAATTAATATAACTAAACAATAAACGAAGTCAGTTGCAATGATCTCGTCTATGCATATTTTTTTGCATATTTCCCAATAAAGATGTTATATCTCCTCCCTCTACATAAAAAGTAGCTCTCTTGTGCAAGGTTATGAATGAGTGCTCAGATTTTCATTTTTAGAGCATCCATATGAGCGTTTCGTGACAGTAATATTGTGAAGAACACCTAGTTTAACTCAATTTTTCGACTAGCAGAATTCAAAATTTAGTACTTAACTAGAAATTTATGACGGCGTTGGCATAATAACTTTCAATAACTAACAATAACTTTCAATAACTAACAATAACTTTCTATAACTAACAATAACTTTCAATAACTAACATAATAACTCTCAATAACTAACATAATAACTTTCAATACCTAGCATAATAACTTTCAATAACTAAATCGTTGCGTTTTTGCGTTTTCGTCTTTGAATTCATGCAAACTTCTAAAGATCAAATCTGATTCATAATTTGACCCGAATTATGAAACTAAAACTATGCACATTTTTCTGCATTAAATCTTTGTAATTTCGTGTTCACTTCACTTTATCGTGAAGATTGATTCAAATCTCGAGGCCGAATATTTTTCACAATAACAATACTTTCTCTGGTATTGCGTTGTATATTTAGTAAAGACAAACAGACAGACAGATCATTTATAATTATATATAAAAAAATGTATAAATTTTGTTATTAAGATTACATACCAAATTTATCCCGTCTTAATGTTAGCATATACATAGGCAGACATAAAATTTTAAAAATGCTCTTTTAGGGCTCACAGAGGTTTGAAACTTGAAAATTGGTTAAAATCCCGAGATGGAATATTTTTGTACAATCACAATACTTCCTCTTGTATTATTTTGTATATTTCGTGCCCATGATAATAAAAAGAAAGCATATCGATCATGAATTCAATGAACAAGCAGATTGCCCTATATAAATATGACTAAATATACAGGAAAGCAAATCATGGTAATAGCCATCTCTTGATTTGACCGTATTTCAACAAGAGAATCAGCACCTGGCATGCGTCACTCGTATATATTCATCGTCGACAATATATATTACAAGTAATAACGAGATTGCATGTGTTTACTATGTGTTTCCAATCTGGTAGGGGGTTGGTCAGTTTGTTTTAGAATCATTATGTAAGAGCTGACTAATCCCCCAAGCCGGCCACCCTCTAATTTCTGAGTTGCGCGCCCCTTAACTCAGGCCAGACGATATCGAAATTAGGGTGGGGGTATTTGACAGATGGTGCGTCTGTCGGTCACGGTTAATCTGAAGTCTCTCCACCTGTGACTCCGGGCCACGTGCGTGACTTAATATCTGTCAGGAAGCCGGGGATCCCTCAGATGTCTTATCAATTGTGCAAAAAACATGGAGTAATGCAGTAATTAAAAGGCGAGTCAGAGCTTGAAAAGGTTAATTGGAAAAGTCGTATCTGCGCAATGACGCATTTCCAATGAATAAATTGTGATATGAATATTCAAAATGACTCATTTATGTATCTAATGCGTGACCCCATTCGAAACTCTCCGAACAAAAGAAATAGCAAATCATATAAAAAAAAAGAAAGACAGATGCAAGAAATATTAATTTATCAATAAATAATGACTGAAATGTATATTCTCGTCTAAAGTAGCTGCCATTTTTCGAAATTTGTGAATATAAAACGCAATTTCCGAATATTTGTTTTTAGTAAAAGTATTCTCAAAAGCATGCTCCAGGTTAAGATTAATGCTATTTTTTTCACTTCGATAAATATTTTTGGATAAAATGCAGGTTTTCAAGATCTGATAAAACACGATAAGAAGAAAAGGGACTCTGAAATATACTCTCCAAGTCAAAAAAAGTTTTTTATTTTTTTTTTACAAGTTTCTTGAAAATTTCATAAAATAAAATCAGCAAAAATAATATTCTAAGCAGTTTTTTTTAATAACATTTAAAGGAATATATATATATATATATATATATATATATATATTTCTGAAACGTTTCTTATCCGTGCCTTTTTAATAAAGCCTAATACATTGTATAAAAACAAACAATAAAATATTTTTAGAAAAATCGTTAAAAGTGCATTTTTAGAATATGCTATTGAGATATTATTTACTAAATATTTCCAATTTTTTTACAACTGATTTTATAGATAAGATATAAAGAATAGGAATCATCTCCAGTAGACCTCACATATTTAGATATAAGGAACTCACATATTTGGACATAAGGAAATAGCATATTATAAGTGGTCCGAAATAATGGTGCCTTTTTTAATGTAATCAAACAGATTTAATGAAATACCAAAAATTACTTTTAGTCATAAACAATTTTTCTTCATGTGGTTTTTTTTTATTAAACGTTTGTATTAGTTCAATATCACTTTGATGGTTAGTTCATATTTTTCTCTAATTTCCAAACGCTTTTTTAAACTCTTTCTATTTATAGTATCGATAAGAGTATCGCAAAAATGTATGCAATATTTTTACGGTACAAATTACTAATGTACATGTAAAAAACAAAAACAAAAAAAAAAATGAAGTAAAATGTTTAAGATAAATAAGCGGAGTGTTTTTAAACACGCGTTAGCAAACGAATAAAAATAACATATGGTATAATGTTTATTTAAGTGGTGAGTGACACAACATGTGCTTCTTCGAACTTTAACTTTCTTTTGTAATATTGCAGAGAAAGTTGGATAAGAATAATTTTTCATCAGACAATTTAGGCTCCAAAATAAGATGCTGAACTTCCATTCTGTGGTGTAAGAGCCAACATAATGTCATTCCATGCAATTCATTTAAAACAATGTTTACACTTAGAAATGATCCCATATAAGCCCCCCTATAGGAATTAAAATGGGTGATTCCTTAAATAGTTTAGTAGATATAAAGCAGTTTCCCAAAAGTATGTATTAAAAAATAAATTACATAATAAATAAGACAGCTTACAAAAAAAAAAAACACACAAAAGAGTACATGATTAAAGTTAAGACTATATATATATATATATATCACTCGCACAGTCCTTAACCGTGCAATTTCATCAAAATCTTTAAAATAAGGTGCGATTTTAAAAATTATGCCTGTTTGGTATTCATATAAATCATTGAAATAACAATAAATATTTGTTTAGGATCGAAGTTTTTGAGGAAAGCAGCCATTATAATGAATCAATGGTTCGATTCATGAACGCTGAATCTTGAACGGTTCGGCTGAATCAAAATCATTAAAATAAGGGGAAATTTTCATGCAAATAAAATTGTTTATATATGTAAACCATTGAAATAAGAATCAATTTTTTTAGGAGCGAAGTTTTTGAGGAAAGCAACAGTTGTAAAAATTCAAGCTTCGATTCGTGAATTCTGAAACACGATCGGTTCGGTTTCACCAAAATAAGGTGCAGTTTTAAGAATTGTTTAAAATCGTTCTGTTTGGTATTCAGATTACAGAAATAACCAATAAATTATCTTTTAGGAACAAATTTCCAGAGGAAAGCAGCAGTTACAATGAATCAAGCTTCGATTCATGAACGTTCTGAATCACAAACGGTCCGGATTCACAAATTACTTTTTCAAAGCTGTTACGAGAAAGTTTTTCTGTTTGGCATACTACGTCTCAAGCTAATAATACCAAGTTATAAAATATATTAAATAGTATATAAAAATTTCAAAGTTAATTCTATATATATACCTGTAGTGATAAACATATATCACTATCAAATCTTTTATAATATATATATATATATATATATGTGTAGAAACCACTGAGAATAAAGAATAGATCAATTTATTCCTATTTTTATGGGGGAAATTAATTTAATTTGTGATAATTTAGAATTGCACAACTTTCGATAATGAATTAACCTCGTCTCCCGATGTTTGATTGCTCTCATGTCTAAACCTGCATTTAAGAAAACATAATGAGAAGCCGTGTGTTAACACTTCACTCTTGCTCTTCTTTTCTAAAACTTTCAATCTTCTTTGTTCTCAAAAAAATCACTTATAAATAATTCATGAGATCACGACAGTCTTTCTCGCAAGACAAAGCTTATGTTCACATCCAATTAACAGTTTAAATAACTTACAACTAACAAAACGTCACAGTAAAGTTGCAATAGAAAAAAAAAATGTATATATTTAGGAAATTCTTTCATGTGATTTTTTCCTTATGAAAATCAAATTACTGGAAAGGGAACTTCATAAAATGTATACTTAAATAAATAATAAAAAAAATGTTTATTTTCCCGCATATGAAGCTCACAAATAGAAAATATTGCAATCTTTAAAAAATTCGAACTTGAAATTTTGATGAATCTCCAAGTTTCAATCTTCTCTGACCCCTAAAAACACATTTTTAAAAAAGTATTTTTGTATGTGTGCGGATGACTAATCAAAAATGTTTTCAGTCAGATGAATTAAATTTGGCAAATTGTCTTTACAAAACATTTGTAGATTTCTATTGAAATGTAAATGAAATCCACTTTGTGGAAGTTTATCTGTCTGAGAACAAATGAAAATTTTTAAAAATCCGAATCAATAAAATTTAGTACACAATTTTCTAAAGAGTAGAGACGTATAAAATTTTGAATCAATCCGTTGAAGTGTTGGCAGCCTGTCGGTATGTATATTCGCACGCGAGTAATTAATTCGGAGTAATTTTCTAAAACACGACGCCAGCGATAAAATTTTAGTTACATAAATTTGGTATTCAATTATTTTATAGAAATTTAATTCCAGTACAGAATTTCTGTTATTGAAATTTAATTCCATTATTGAATTTTTGTTATTGAAATTGAATTCCTGTATTGAATTTTCTTTATTAAAATTTAATTAAAGTATTGAAATTTAGTTATTAAAATTAAATTCCTGTATCGAATTATGCAGATTAGAATCGACAGAATTTTAAAATTGATCGAGAAAAAACATTTCTACACTGCATAGTTGATTTTTTTCGCAAAGCACAAAACACTCCTATGTGAGACTGAAAATAAATGTCTGAACTTTCGTACACTCACGGTCACTACCAAGGTTCGCAATTTTTATACAAACAAGAGGAGGAATTAAACTCTTATAAGGCAGTTACAAGAAAATTTTGAGGAAACCACTTCAGCTAGTCTTCCGGGATTCATAAGCAAGGTAATTTTTCCATATGTATTTACGATATCTAATATTGAATTGCTCCTTTCTTTTCTTTTAAAAAAATATATGCTTCTTAAGTCATGGCGGGCATATAAATAAAACTCCTGCTTTTGAATTTGCTTCAGATCTTCTTTTAGTTTTAGTGATGAAATGTACGTGTAGGGTTGAACAGTCTAACAAAACTAGGATTTCGTTCAAAATCTGATAGATAGCACAATTTTGACGTCATTGCTACAAACCAACTTTTTTATGTTTATCTCTTTCCCTTTATGAATTTTTGGGGTCATGAACAGGCATAAAATCAGCGAACGGGAGTTATTATCTCCAAAATTTTCTTGTATACTCTCAAATAAATTTGTTATACACCACATAGAGTTGTAAAGATTGGCTATGCCTTGGATGGCATTGGCAAATTATACTTACGGAATATTGATCTTTAATGCTTCTCTAATATTTTCTATAATATAAATCATTATTAATTATAATATTATATATTTAATAAGGATAATCATTTATCATGTGATCTTTAATACATTTTTTTACTATTAATTTCGGCCATGAGCTTAATATACAAATATCTGAAAATCGAATTTGTATTTTGGTCACCTTTATTGTAGTTCACCTTTCACCGTTTGTAGTCACAAGACCACATACCAAATCTCATTTATATAAGTCATTGCTTTTTCAGTTAATGTGTTCACATGCACGCAAAAGTACCGATAAACTGACAGTCAATCCTTCGATACAATTTTTTTTTTAATTTGATAAGATTTCATATATTAGATGCTCAGCACTGGCGCCAGATTTTATATACTTATATTTCTTCTTTTTGTAGCTAACATGTGTACCTATACTCAGACAGCTGGACAGACAAACCTTCATCAGAATGGATTTTGTTAAAAATGTTATGGAAATCAACAAATGTGTTTTGATTCCGGATTTTATCAGCCTAGCTCAAAAGCTTTTTTGATTCGGTTTGTTCACAGCCAGACAGGATTCCGAAAATTTTATTTTGGGACTCCGGTAAAATCAAAAATATGGAAATTCTTTAAAAACCCGAGTTTGATTTTTTTTGTTAGGTAGTTACATCATTTTATTTTTATATTCTTCATATAGGAGAAAATAAAAAAAATGACTTTCTTGGATTTGGGAGATCTAAAGCATTCAGATTCATACACATTTCGCGAACAAATTTCTTGATGTTTACAATAATTTATCCTTTAATACCTTATCTATAAAAAAGTCAAAAAGCTTTCATATTATTCATAAAACAATATAGCTCAAATTAACATAAAGAAACTGTTCTGAACTCATTATACAATACGTTTCATGTAGTTTTTCTGAAGCATGTTATTCACAAAAAAAAAAAAAAAAAAAAAACATTTTTTTAAATTTATGATTAAAAAAGAGTTCTATTTTTTAAAATATTCTATAAGGCGAGGCTAAGTATAATTAGATTAGCATGCATGAGACTTTGTATTTTATACTAGAAATACCGAAAATGTAAATATTTAAAACTATTATAATACGAAAACAATTATTTCGAGATCCATAACCATGATAATTAGTTGTTACTAAAATAATTAAGAAGCTATTTATAGCGTTTTTTTCAATCTTAGCAGATATTGACTTTCAGATATAATAAATAAGTGGAATATAGAAACACTCATCCCCGCGTCATTAAATGCTTAAGAACTAAAAAAAGACGGTACGTGGTATCGCTGATGTTTCTTCTTATTTCAACATCTGGTTTTCAATGGCCCGAATATCCTCTTTTGCGAAGCTCATCAGCACGTACAGCGTGTTTTTTTACAATGTACGCATGTCCTTCAAATCAAAACAGAAGCAATAAATTATTTATGCAAAGTAAATAGGCTATGAAATATAAGTAGTCCAGCTTAATACTTCCTTATTCTAAAAAGCATATCGTGAAAGATATAAATTTATTGTGACAGAAAATATCATCTTGATTTCATTGGTGGCAAAATCAAAGAAGTCGGCGTTTTTTTAAAGAATTCAAAACTGCAATCTATTTCATTTTCTCTTGGAGTTTACTTATTCGAAAGTATTATTATTAAGTTAATAAAATGATTAAATTCATAGAAAAATAAAAATGTGAAATACAAATTAAATATTTAAAAAAGTTAAGGGGACAGTGGATTCTATTAGGCATTTTTTCGAATACAATTATGAATTTTTAGCACTTAGAGTTATGAACTTTTTTCCGCATACGTATTAAAATATAAATACGTCCAATTTCTTTATAAAAACAAAATATTATTTTTTTAAAAAAAATAAAAGATATGTAATTTTTTTCTAAAATTTCAAAACATTCCAAGCGACTTAATTTTTAATTGTTTTCTATTACCTTTCCTTATTACCTAATATAAATTTATTTGGAATAAAATGGTGTATGTTTTTGTAATTTTAATTAAATGTTAATTTTCAGAAATAGTTTTATGTACACTTGCTGAATCTTCATAAGAATTTTATGTTTTTCGGAACGAAAATTGACTTTTAAACACCTAAAGTAGCTTGAAATATAAAATGCATATCAAATTTTCTTTTATTGTTTAAAGGAAAGCTTTTTTATAAACTCATTTTAATTTCTCCAAATATTATGACACCGGAACATTTCAAAGATATTTAAAATTAATTACAATATCATTTTAAGAAAAGGAATTAAAATATGTTTTTTTTCTATAGGCTTTTGAAATATTCGTTTTATTGAACAATATATCTCATAACAATATTGTTTTAGTTGAATATAAACATATGTTTCGGTAAGAGAACGATAAAAATAAAATGACATGTTTTTGTCCATTTTTACTAATTTCAAAGTCAACTGTCCTCTTAATAGCATGTTAGTTATAAAAAGTAAAAAAGAAACATTTCATTGTTTTAAAAAAGACAGTATTGAAAAAAAAAAGTACTCATTTAGTCTCCAAATCTTTTGATAAAAGTTTTAAAATTTATTTAAATAGTTGATAAAAGAATTCTTCATAAAAATGCCACTGAATTAGAAAGGAATGGTAAAATTATTTATTTTCGTATCCAATTATTTAAACAGTATAAAAAAGGGCACCAAAGTAAATTAAAAACTTAAAAGTTTCCGCAGAGTTGCACGAAGAAAAATATTGGTGTAAAACCAAAGACAACAAATATTTCAACATTTTTCTTTCATCTGCAAAATATATATTCGATTAAAGATAGAGGGGTGATATTTTTACAATAAATTTGATTCGGTACAACCGTTTTATTTCCTTTTCCGTCTAGAATTTAATAAAATTAATAGAGTTATTCTTATCCGTTCAGTTTTTACGGGAAAAAATGTAGAAAGAAATTCTAATCTTTTCTTCCTTGGAGAATTCTGAACAATACGTAATAAATATAAATCTCTGAAATTGGAAATCTCGTTTTCGAACACTACATTCATAGATTGCTATTCAAAATTTCATTTCCTCGTATGTTTCCACCGGAACGAAATAAAAAGAAAATGGAAATGAAAGTATCACATTCAGATTTCATTTCTCTCTTCAAATTCACATTTCTTAGATGTTTTGTTCTTTTTTGTTTTCTAATACTTTTCCCGCCTTATTTCCACTCTCTTTTTTCTCTTTTACCCAGATGTCAAACTTTTTTTCTTTTATTATTACTTTTTGATTCATTTCCTCTTTCGGAAGCCATTAAAAACACATTTTTATTTTATAGGAATTCATAATGGTATAATGGAGGTAACACTGTCAAAAAGTTGACAGGAATATCACTGACAGTTGTTTGCACAGAAAAAGGTGGGAAGATGGGGACACAATATTATCTCGCCTCCGCGTGCGAATGGAAATTGATTCTTGAAATATCATTCCATTCTTACGAGGCTCACGCACTTAGGATGTGATTTTATTGCCTTTTTGGAGACATTTCAAACATATTTCACTTCTCTAAGATAAAGCAAATGGATGGAATCTTTGCAAAGAGCACGCTTTCAATGAGAAGTGGATCGATAAAAAGCTGACGAAATGGAATCATTGTTTGAAAGTACAAATACTAAGTTAAAGCTGTCAACCGTTTTTTTTTCCTCCGATAACTTTAAACAAAAATATAATAAAATATATAAAAATTGCATTCACATTTTTTTTGTTGAAAATTTATTAAAATATTAAGGGTGTCCCAAAATTAACGCAAGATTTGAATTCGCCACCATTCGTGCAGTAAAGTGTAGGCAACGCTATTAAAAAACCCATTTGACAGCTGGCAGCTTAGGGTTAGTAAAAATGGAATGTTACATAATAGAATAATGTGTTTTCATTGTTGAACAATAATTAAAAAATAATGAAGGTCTGGTCGCCACAATTTGAAAATTAGATTACGTGATTTAACACCATTGGATTTCTTTTTATGAGGTTATTGAAGTCAAAAGTCTATGCCAATAAACCCACAAGCCCTCATGCATTGAAGGAGGAAATTTAACACGGCACCAACGAAATTCAGCCACATTTATACAAAATGTTCATAGAAAATTTCGACAAAACAGTGCGTATGTGTCAACAAAGCTGTGAAGGCCATTTGTCCTACATGTTTTTCCATACATAGCGATATCCTGGTACTTTACGATTCAATAAAAATATAACAATTTAAAGAAATAAAACTGAGTTTTTTATTTAATTCAAATCTTAAATCGTTCTATCGTGTAAGCTCCATTTTCACTAACTTTAAGCTATCAGATGTCTAATAGTTTTTTTAATAGAGTTTCCAACACTTTATTGCACGTATGGCGGCAAATTCAAATCTTCCATCAATTTTCGGACACCCTTTATTTGTAGAATACATTTGGCAATAATTGCTGAGATAGAAGTATCGTAGTCCATTGATCTCAAATTGCAACGTGAACCATGTTTCTATACAGTTTGTGAAATAACAATAAAATGAATTATTTTTATTTTTTTATAGTTTTTAATGCAACAAAGTGTACACTTAAGAAAGTGAAGAAAAGAATTCATTTAATATATATTTTTAAATTAAAATATATATGGAGAATAGTATTAACAAATTAATGCTTACGAAATTGAAACAGCTATTGAAAGAGCATAAACTTTGTTGATTTGAAATTAAAAGTATAAGTTTTTTTATGTATATATTTAACGAAATCCTGCATTTAAAGATATAGCTAAGCATATAAATAAGATCTATTATTTCATAATAAATGCATACATTTATTTCACAACTCATTTTGTATCTAAAGATACATAATGTTGGCATATCACTTCCAAAGAGCCAAAAGTTTTTACATTCAAATGCTAAAATTTAAATAAATTTGATAACATTATAGAAGTTTTGAAAAGAATAAGGCCATTTGAGTAAAGGTATAATCTCAATTAAAAGATTCTGACAGTAGGTTTTTCTACATCTTCCACGAAAAGTTTGAACTACGAGTATATCTAATACGAAATACAACCATATGAAAGATTAATTCAATTTAAATTCATTTAAACAATTATAACTTAATGTAATTCTATATTAGAGTTTAATTTAGTCCGGAGAAATAAAATTTTGGCAACAGATTTGTATAAAAGAGCCATTTAAGAAATATCATAAAATATTTCAACGATTTTTTAAATCTAAGAAATATTCCAAAAATTACATAAAATCTTTTTATATATATGTATATATTTGAATAATAAAGTATACAATTAAAAGTATAAACATAACATAAAAGCATATCCATAGTTTTTCTTTTACTCAATGCATACATATTTAATTCTTTTGATTGGGTATTTCACAGATATTTATACAAATATTTGTTCCCTAATTAATTTTTAGCATACGTTACATTATATATACAAATTTCTAAATGATGTGACCTTTTAGGTTTTTTTCCCAGAGACTGTTAACATCTAATACCTGTATCTTAAATTCCTATGGAGGCATTTTTTTAGATTTACTTACAATAACAAGGGATGTCCAGTCTTAGCTATTACAAGTTTTAAACGTATTGCCAACTTTTTTTATTTTTGCCTAGAATTTCCTTAGCTGAGATTTGTGCGTGTTTTTTCTTTATTACTGATGACTTAGATTCTTTTAAAATAACATTTGGAAGGAAAATTCACCCTTTTTCAACTAAGAAACAATGCTACAAATTTACTACTAAAATTATTCATGACTTCTCCTTTATATTGGAATTCCTTCAAGATACCTCCATAACTCAACAATAGATCTTGAGTATATAAACGTAACTTCGCAAACATTTTATTTAAAATTCGCTCTAAGAAAAAAAGAGTGAAATTAAAACAATGCTTCAGAAAATAAGTGGTTCAGTCGATAAGTGATTATTATTTATCATAAAATAATTGCATTTTCATCTTTCATTCGTAACTATGAATTGTAGAATATCCGTACATTTACACAAATTTAATAAAAATTATATCTAAAAAGATATTTTTATGAGTGTGAAAGAAAATAAATATTATTATTACTTTTTATTTTAATTTATAATTCACTATTAATTTAATAATGCAATTTTCAAATCATTTTTTTTCAAATTCATTTTATTGAAAAAATTCCAACTTTATTTTAAAATAAATTTACCAAATAACTATTAAATTTCGAAATTATAAAATATATATTAAAATGGTGAATCGACTTCAAAAATACACAAAAGCGAAAAATTTGAAAAATTCTGCTCATCAGAGAATAAAAATTCGATTAGCTAATAACTTTTATAAAAAAAAATGAAGGTTAAATAAAATTGTATAAATAACACCTTGATAGTTGTATAAAGGTACACTATACATATAAAGGTAGCCAATTCTTTAAAAAGCAACAAGAAGATGTGTGTCATCTAGATTAGTTATCATCACTTTAACAGTATCTCAAATCAGATTTAATGTCTTTCGACTATGCGAAGTCCTCCTTCAGTCAACTTACTCCTTTATTAATCTGCATTTTTTTTGTGATGAGTTTTTCTCTATACCTAACGTTCATAAAAATTCAAATCGAAACCTTCTCTAAAATCTGGTACAAATAATGATCCATAAACAGAAGAGAAAAAAAATGATATGTAAACTACAAAATTTAAAAAAAAAATGCTGAAAAATATTAACTTTCAACTAGCTCATAAAATAGGATTATAATTAATCAGCATCAATATAAAATAATAAAAATTTCAGACATAGTATACTTCAGATCATTGGCCTTTGCAACAATCCAGCATTAAAAAAATGTAAATAAAATGTAAAATTTATGTTCTTATGACCAATTTTTATTCCATGAATAAAAATTAGTAATTGTACCATAAACTTAATGGGAACAACAATAAATCAATCAATTTAAATATCTATAATTATAAAACATTAATGAGCAGGACTCAAAAATATCTCTTATTATTTATTATCAAATGGCAACATGTAAATAAATTTCGAAAATTACCCAATGGTCCATTAAACATTCTTACAAATGCATTTAATTAAAAGTTTTTTAAAGGAAGCTCAATATATTATTAGAAACCATTTGCAAAACAAATAGAAAATAACTGATATAGATTGTGCAGTTATCCACTCTACAAACGTTCAAATACTCTGTTAAAAATTTCCTAAAATTAAATAGCTTAAATGTAAAGCGAACACTACCTGAATAAAATAATTATTTTAATAGCTTACTTACATTTCATTATCTCTCTTTTTATACTTAGGGTTTCAAATACAAAAGATTTATTCAAATATTGTAGTGGTTTCATACCTCTACTGCCTTATCTTTTGTACAACATAGCATTACTTTATTAACATCAAGGTATATTTCTCATTATCCTTCTTGGGGGTCATTATTAGATTGTATTCTAGGTGAGTGTCGCGTGTTGCTGTTTGTTTTGTCTTGTGAAATGGGACTTAATAATAAATAATTAAATGGCTATTCCTGAAACTCATCCATGATTTTCATCTGACTCATAATGAAGATATAAAGAATCTTCTCCCTATATAATATTTGTTCATCATGAAAAATGAAGATATAAAGAATATTGTCCCTTTATAATATTTGTTTGATAATGAATGATATGATAATAATGAAAAATATTGCAGTTTGCATAGTCTCTAACTATAATAATAATATGACTGCCAAATAATTGAATAATGTCTGAATTGCTTCCGATGATAACGTAGACCAAAGAGGCTATGGAATTTTTAACTCCACCCTAAGTTACAGATTTCTCTGGGAGATTATATTATTAATTTTTTCAGCCAAATGAATTTCTATGTAAAGCTAGCTTTTATCTGCCATATGCTTGATGCTTTTTTAGTCGATAACAAGTGAAATATATATCAAAAGATCATGGTAGCATAATACTGATTTCTTGATTATTCAAGATTCTTCGATTCTCAGAATTCCTCTAAACATTTAAAAAATTATTTATTGATAAATTCAGAAGATCACGGAATGGATTTCATCCAATTTTCAGATATAAGATAAAATATAGATTGTGAGAAGTAATTAAGTGATGTTAACCTATTATGCACAATAAATTATTTAGGATACAAAATATAGGATAGAAATAGCAGCATTAAAAACAATATTTTGATGTCAAAACATATAATTTTCTTTTAGTAGAAATATTCGCTTTTGTTTCACAAAAGTGCGTGCCAGAAAGCCTCATCTTTTGAGCGAAAAAGGAAGAGAAAATATCAGATTTTGGCCACGGTAATTAACGACATAGCGACATGCTAACATTTAAATAGCAAGTAAATATCTCATTCTATTGTTAGAAATATACAGATAAAATTTGGGAGGTTCGATAATTTTTTTACTGACGTAATTCATTAAAGTTTCGAGCCAAATACAGCATTTTTCACTCTTTTCTCGCTTAAAATAAACCATTAAATAAAGTTGGATGACCCATATGATCGATAGAAAAGAGCTTATGCCTACAACCCGATGTCAAACCTACATTTTATGATGAACTTAAAAGATCGAATATTAACAGATTTCGTTTTAAAAGTATTTCACATTATCGAAAACCCATTTACTTTTGGTTTTTTACTTTTTCAACTCGCTTTTCCCCTTCTCATTTGTTCAGGTCTTAATTCATTCTTTTTTTATTTTTAATATTTTTAGAATTCTTTTTCTATAACATTTTTGGCCCGAAAAAATCGAAACATAACAAATGTTATATCCTCACACACATACGCCTACGTTGACTGGTATTAAAGCTTAAAAAGTAATAAATATCTCCCCAATCGATCAATCCAAGGCAGGAAAAAAAAACTTAATGCATTTCACAAATAAATAGAAATATTAAAAAAAAAAAAAGAAAGAAAAAAAGAAAAAAAAGCAGAAGAGTGAAACATTGTTCGATACCTCTTTTGTGATTTCTTTAAACATGTTGGAATATCCTCTCCTCATTTGTTGTCTGGTGGAACTTTTTTGGAAAAAATCTACTAAAGCACGCATCACTTTTTATCAATAGAGCTAAAACCGAAAGGGATTTTTTGGTGGTGTGTTCAAAACAATGAAGAGGCGCTGCTAGCTTAGACTGCCGATTACGTTGATGATGAGAGAAAAGAATGAGCAAAAACTCGCTGAACATAATCATCACGGCATCATCAATCATGCTGTTTGAATCCATCAAAGTGCGAGACGCCAGTATGTGCTATTATCTCAGCGTAATTATTAGCTGATGATAGGAGTAGGAAGATGGAAAAAGTGTAGGAGCTTATGTCTCTGGGAAAAGCTTGTCCTGACGATGGAACTCATGTTTCAGAAATTAGGAATCGATACTCGACGGATGGTTTACTTACAATTTGGGCTTCCGACTTCAGAGTAATAGGTTTCTTCATTTCTTTTTGAAAAGTCAGGAAAAGTAACCTATGGACTTGACAGATAGGATTCATTAATGTCTTAAGTGTTAGAAAGAGTTTTGGTAAGAGTTCTGTCATTGTTTTTTTCATTTTATTTTTGTAAGAGAAACAAAATTGCCGTGATGGGGAAGTGTTGTAAGCTTTTTCATAATCCAAGATATGAGAAGTGTCTCGGATTTGTGATTATATATAGAAGATGATCATGAAATACGATCCTATTTTCAAGTAAATGATTGTTCAAATGGATGTAGATTTTCTTGACATGTATCTTTTTGTACTTAAACTTCCATATTCGGAAGTTGGTGTAGTTGTGGATACAGTAAAATGTGAGGTGGATGAGATGATTTATAAGGCTGCCCACTTTAAAGCTAAAACAAAAGCTTTCATTTTATGCCGACGAGAGTAATTATACCGAAGGTTATTGCCAATATTGGGTTTTCTATATGCATAGATACAAATTACAGTTACAGGTAATCTATAGGTATGAAAAAGTTACAGTTGTAATGCTGGTGGATAACAAGTGTATAATCATTGAGATTCGAATCCGAAGTTTCACTGGTGAAGATTTTAATTTGTTAAACTCCACAGTACAAATCCCGCAAGAGTAGTAAAAAAAAATCATCCAAAAGTTAAAACCAAAATTTTTCACCACAGTCGAGAAAAAAATTCTCCAATTAGGCTCACGTCCGGGGCACCACTGTGGTGGATGACATAAGGGATAAAGCGAACCACTTTGAAACTAAAACGAAGGCTTTTATTTTATGTCGACGAGAGTAATATTGGCGAGAGTTATTTGCAATATTGGCTTTTAAGTATCCACAGATACAAATTACAGTTGCAGCTAATATATGGGCATGAAAAAGCTACTTTTTGAATGCTGGTGGATAATAGGTGGATAATCCTTGAGATTCGCATTTTTAGATCCCCACAGTGCAAACCCCGCAACAGTTATAAAAAATTGGTCAAAAGTTAAAACCAAAATTTTTCCCCTGTAGTCGAAAAGAAAGCTCTCCAATTAGATTCACGTCCTGGTCACCACTCGGGTGAATGAGATGATGGATAAAATGAACCACTTTAAACTAAAACAACGACTTTTATTTAATGGCCATATAAGTAATTATACTGAAGGTTATTGCCAATAATGGCTTTTATATCCACAAATACAAATTACAGTTACAGCTAATATATGGACATGAAAAAGTTATATTTGGGATGTTGACGGATAACAGACAGATAATACTTGAGATTCAAATCCGAAGTTCCATTTCTGAGATTCAAAACTGTAGATCTCCCCATATGTATAAAAATAATTTAACGCTGTATTATGAACAAAAAAAAATATTAATTTTAAAACTAATAATTTAATACATAAAATATATCGTTTCTTTTCATAATAATACTCAAATGAAAAAAGAACTGTAGCACAATTTATTGACTTTTCGTCTGCCAAACGGCATCAACAACAAAAAAAAAATGACTTGAGATTTTTTTTTTGTTAATTAAATATCTGTTCTGAATGCTGGTTTTTATAACATGTATTTTTCTATACTTTTCTATTTTTCTATACTTCTTATATAAACATAAAAACATAATTTTTTTTGTATTTGTAGATATATTAAAGCAAGTTAAAAAAGTGTTTAGTTGCTTAGTATCATCCAAAATTCATTAGCTTCAGAGAATTACCATTTAATACATAAGTAACATCTAATTTTAATTGCATAAAATAAAAAAAATTTCGCATAATTTGTTGAATTTTCATCTATAACACCAAAAGGCAAGATTATAATATCCATTTTGATCAATGTCTTAATTCAAGCAAGTATAAAAATAATTCATCACTTCCTAGTTTTTTTTTATATCACATATTGTAGAGTGAGTTTTGATTAATATTTCTACACCTACAGTGTTGTCAACGATTTACTTTTTAATTCTGATCTTAAATATTTGTAAGATGAAAAAAAATCCCCCGTTTATAAGTTAATATATATTATTAAAAGAGATTTTGTAATTGTTTTTAATTGCAAATAAAGGATTCAATAAAAATACGTTAAAAAATTAAGTAAGATTTGACATAATCATAAACCACAACTCTTAACCAAATTTTCACTGTTTAATTAAGTCGATATATGATCTGTAGCTACTAGGTTTACAATTATGAAAGATTTAATCATTTATTGTACCGAACTAATACTATTAATCAATTATTAATACTAGCAGAAATATTAATTATTTTAACTACTATTAATCAGTTATTACCCAAAATTAATGAATAACTATTTTTACAAATAATGCCATATTTTCTGTAGAATACATTATTTAATAATTTTCAAGGATTTAGTATCTTTCTAATTTTCTTTAGGATTAAACCAGTATTGCTGATATGCAGTTTTTTTTTAAATTTTACTGTTCAATTCTATTTTTTTTAGTAAACTTTTAAAAAAACCTAAAAAAAATATTAAAATAAAAATAAAAAAAGACTTTTTAAAATTAAAAATAAGAAAATGTTGAAACATTTACCGAAATAAGATAAAGATAATAATCAAAATAATTTCGAATAAAATAATATTTTTAATAGATAGAAGACAATTTAAACTATACTTATATTTAAAAAAATTAAAAGTGCTATTTCCCATTATCTCATTACTAAAAATAAAATATTTCCATGACTTTATCCATTGACAACATAAACGGAAAAGTTCTCTCCTTTCTACTTAGCCTTTAGTATTTCATAAATTCGATAGATATGCGTCATAACCAGCGAATCCATTACAAGTACCGAAACCTCTCAGGGCAGAAAAAAAATACTTAAAAATAAAGAAAAACGAAAATGAAATGTTCTTCGAAATATCCTCAAAAAGAAGAAAATATTAGCACTAAAAAAACAATATTCTTCTATCTTCGAGACAAAATTAAGTTCTCGAAGTACGTGGAAGTCAGTCTTGAATATTCGATATACATCTTAGATAGTCATACTTCCCAGAAAACAAGGAAAAGCACTTTAGAATCTTTGGCTTCTATCCGGGCTTGATTGGAAGCGCAGGCAGAGGAAATAAAAATAATAAAATGTTATTCCCGGCCATATTTCATACCTCATTTCAGTTTCCACGGTGATTTATTGTGTGCACGTAAAATTGAAACTTCTTCTCTTTGATATGAAAGACGGGAGGAGGAGGGAGTAAACACGTTCTTATTTTCAGGTTTTTCACTGAAGAAAATTCATAGTTTTATACACTTCTTTTTCTTGTTTTTAAGAATTTATGATTCCCTCGAATGCAAGCTGGCAGGTATTAGTTTCTATCTAGACCGGAGTAAGGTTCCAAGACCAGCGTAATAAACCTTCGCTTCGTCTTTGTTTGCTTTTTTAGAGGAGGTTTTTATCTCAATCAATCGAAGGTCAGAAACTTATGTCTCGTAGTTTCTTTTATGACATTTATGGGTTGTGTCAAATGTCGCCAGTTCGCTGTTTATCGTTGGCGCGATTTCATTGACGGCTTAATAGAGCGAGACGCAACTTCGGAAGAATGAGGCGAGCGTTTTTTTGCTATCATTGTTTTCTTAAGCTAATTTAAAATCGTTTCTTGAGGAAGCATGAGGAAATGAACAAAATCACTTTTCCATTTTATTGGTTTTGATAGAAAATAAACATCGTAAATGTGTAAACCATGTTATTCTGCGTTCATCTATGGTGAAAATCTGTAAAAAGGGAAGAAAATGAAATTGACATACTCTGGAAGAAATAGTTATCATCATTATATTATATGAACAGATTTCAGATAATATTTTTTTTAAAGCAACTATGCCTTAAAAGGAAAAAAAAATAGGGCATGTTGTGCTCTAGACACTTTTTACATATTTTACAATAATATGTCATTTGTACCTCAGGTTACGAATGAATGTTCTTACATTTTATACAGTCCAGCATTCCTGGTAAGCACAAACAAAAATATATCAAAAGTCTTGTCTTTTCCATATAAATTTGGCAAAGTAATTCGTCATTTACGTAGTGTAGCAAACATCAGCTTAATTATATGTATTATCTTATTATGATTGATTGATAATTTAATTAAATGAAGGTCAGACACTTACTCATCATATTTTAATGAAGTGTTTTTCTTCTTATTGGACATTTTGAGTTTTGTTAAATATCACCGATTATTTTTTATTATTGATTCTGCTTCAATTTATTAGACCGAGACTTGGCATGTACAAAATTTAAAATATTTTCATTTTCTTTTTTGTTGATCAAATTTATAACTAAATTAAAGAAAAGTAAAAAAAAGAAGAAAAATATAAATTCCCATTTATTACTTGCGATAAGGTTTAAAAATTGCATGATTATAAATTATTATGTATAATATTTTTATTTGGGAAAGTTTCTTACACATTCAATTGTTCTCAAAATTCGAAAAATCTGATGCAATATAAATTTTTTGTTATTAAAGAACATTTAAACTATTATTATTTTAAAATTAACAATATCAAGTGACAATAATTTAAGAAAGCAATGAACTATTGTTGTATCATTATTTAGACGAGAGTTTTCTAAATTTTTTAACATTGCGATACTTTTTTTAGAAACCAAATTTATACGCTGTATCATCAGCGTATGGAATTATCTTGTAAATAAAAAGTGCACATTCTTTCCGAACATTGTTTTTGGGCCAAAAAAGTAACATTTATATAGGAAAAAAGAACAGTAATTATTAACTATAATTTTGCTAAAAATTTATAATGTATTATATAGTGGAGATTTAAAAATTCTGTAACATTTTTACATATTGTGGACAAATGTGTATACGTTCACAATGTTGATGTGACGTACAAAAAATGATCCACGATTTACAATATTTCACGTTGAGCGCAATCCTCAGTTTCGGGTTTAAGATAATAAAATAATCTGCAAACTTTACGAAGAGTGAATTTTGGGTTTTATTGTCGCTCTACAGAAAAAATTCATGACAAAATGTTTTGTATATACCATATAGAAGAAATATCAAGCGGAAACTATCAACTTTCTTCAGTAAAATTTTGTTATTTGGACTGATGCGTCTTACTCAATAAATTAGTGTGTATCTAAAAATGAGATTTAATAAACTTGTGGTGACGCTTTATAAGTCAGATAACAGCTACGAGACATGAGAAATTTCTTTTGTCTAGTGGTCTTGTTACTCGGCTACGAACCCAAAGGTTGCGAGTTCGATCCTCGCCTATCGCCAATAGCAACATTGGTGACCCGATGACGCAAATTACGCAAACCTTCATACAACTGTTGTGGCGCCCTCTACCAGCAATAAATAAAAAAAAAATGAAGCTGATAAATAATCAGCCAATAAAAAAAAAAAAAATGAAGCTGATAAATAGTCAGCCAATAAAAAAAAAAATGAAGCTGATAAATAGTCAGCCAATAAAAAAAAATGAAGCTGATAAATAGTCAGCCAATAAAAAAAAATGAAGCTGATAAAAATAGTCAGCCAATAAAAAATGCAGCTGATAAATAATCAGCCAATAAATAAATGAAGCTGATAAATAATCAGCCAATAAAAAAAAATGGATAAGGCGCAACAGCCAATATATCACCACTAATAACAGCAAAAACAGGACAAAAAATCGTTCGTCTCACCTCCGACGAACTGAAGGGGGAGTAATGTGGTGACGCTTTATAAGTCAGATAACAGGTACGAGACATGAGAAATTTCTTTTGTTTAGTGGTCTTGCTACTCGGCTACGAATCCAAAGGTTGCGAGTTCGATCCTCGCTTATCGCCAACAGCAACAAACTATATAAAACCAATATATTTATATATGATTTTTTATATAATTTGAAATAAAAAAAA
Organism: Argiope bruennichi; assembly: GCF_947563725.1. Lineage (NCBI taxonomy): Eukaryota > Metazoa > Arthropoda > Arachnida > Araneae > Araneidae > Argiope > Argiope bruennichi. The sequence goes on from NC_079153.1 coordinate 12,909,700, forward strand.
ATAAATTTCGAGATTTAAACAAATAATAATTTTAAAAAAAACTGAAATAAAAGAACTAAAAATGGACGGAGTCAGTATAATTTATTAGCTTCATTTAGATATCGTTTTCTGGCATTAAAAAAATATGCTCTCTAAAATTATTCCCAATGTGTCTTTAGCGGCAAAATTAAATATATCCAGCAGGAGAGAATGATGTATTTATCAGAAATATCATATGCAAAATATGGCCCCTTCTTTAACCTGATATCATAGTCACAATGTTTCATAATTTTATACAACGTTTTCGCGTCTGTTATTCATTTTGAGTCCTTGTATCACCCCAGGTTCAACAATTCCCACCACTAAGGTCATTCCCATGAACCTCCCCTCTGAAATCTTTAAAGGCAGGAAGTTTCGGGGCGGATTATTAATTGAGAAGGTTGGAAAAGTATGTAATTGGCCTTTTGCATAATGTCTTGGGGCGCTTTCGTGCCCCGAAACCCCACACCTTTGCTCCACGGCGCGTGCCAGGAAGTCACGGTCGCAGTTAAGGCCAACGTGAAGAATGACTGATTTTCGAGGAATTGGATTTGCGGTGCTGCAAGTTTCCTATTTCGTTTCGGCATCGACTGGATAATTGCATTGGATTAAGCGGGCGAATTTATTTTTGTGCGATGGCATCCTTTTCCGATCCATGCGGGGGAGGAAGCAAAAGTAGTGAATTCGAACAAACACGAAATCATTATTTACACGTGGCGGTATTTTAGTCCAGAAGTCGAGAAAAGTAGTTCGTATTGATTACCTTAATATGGTGTAATTATCTGTGCGTGAAATGAAAGGTTATTTGCAATGAATTTATTTTTGCAGAGTGTCATTTGTTGTTAAATTGCAATTACTGAAGGAATGATTTTCATGCTTCGAACATTTCATGGTACACCAGTATATCAATTGAGATTAAGATAATGTAACTAGACGCATTGCGGTTCAATTATTTAAATAATTATTTATTTAAAAAACAATTGGCAATTTTAATTATTTAAACAATGTTAAAAATTCAAGAAACGTTGAAAAAGCATAAAGATAATATTTTGCAATTGCTTATAATATATTTTTTCTAGTTTATTCATCCGCATTATTTTCAATGATCTATTGTATATTGCCTATTTGTATGATAAAATGGAAAAAGATTTATTTTGCAGTTAATTTTCTTAAAGTTAAATTTAGGTAATACTTTTTAAAATATTAATTACCTTATTGATAGAAAGTAGATGAAATATTTATTAAAGATACAGTTGCAACCAGAAGAAAGAAAAGAAAATCAGTATCATATCAAAATTAGGAACATATTTCGAATGATGGATATAGCCACTGATTTCCTATCCATCCACATATCGATCCCTATTTGAATAAGATAAATTAGAGAATAACGAGTTTCATAAATAAGAATTGGTCAAAACGGATTATACGAAAGGCGTAGGAAAAGATATTGTTTCGAAAAATATTCCAACAAACAGCGAAGCTAAATACGAATATCTTGAAGTGTTCGCTAAGTTTAGAGGAGAAAACCCTGACTTTACTTTTTTACTCGTTTGTAAAAATGAAACATTATAATTAATGTTCTAACTATTTTATCTAGTGTAACTTTATAATTACTACTCCAATCATTTCCCATTATAAACGGTAGTTTAAAAATTTTCGATGACAGTGCACTCACTTTTTTAAAATATCTTCTGAGCATAATTATCAATTATTGATTGATTTAATTTTGTTTCCTTAACCATTGAACACTGTATTGTGAATTTTTGCGGAGGAAAAAAATTGATTTCATATTTTCATGCTATTGGTACGATTATCATTCGGTGAGTTACTGTGTAAGAAATAAAACTAACTCAGTAATAAATAAGAACGCTTTATTCCATGAAGAAAACATCACCAAACAGAAAACAGCTCTGCGCAAACAACAAAAGAACTCAATTTTTTTGGAAAGGATAAATTATTTGCCAGAAAAAGGAATTTTCTACACGAAACGAGTATTGGCTATTAATAGGCCCATCATTCTTATATTTTCTAGAAACTTCATGATACTAAAACATCTAACTCGTTATAAAATCTTCATTAAAATCAAGGGTTATTGACCTGGCATCCTTTCGGCGTCTATTAAGAGTATCTGTAAATCTCTCTTCTCAACGATGATACTAACATTCCAGGGAAAACAACATTCAAATTTATAATATTAGTATGTGGTTTTAATTAATTTTCTAAAAAATTATTGTTGATAAAAAGTTTTTAGTAGTTTTAACCCAATTCTAGCTATTTATAAAGTTCAGTTACATGCTCGTTGCCCTAATTGTTCAGTTTCTTCAATTCCCAATTTATAAGGCGAAACATTTTTCGCTTTAATTATTTATTAGAAATTTCCTTCCAAGCTTTGGCAAGCCTAATATATATATATATATATAACTATAGTTTGTAATCCATTGTAAAAAAACTTATAAAATGAATAAAATTTTCCACGTTTTCTAAAATAGATTTCGTAGAAAATGAATAAAATAATTAAACATTTCCTGTTCTATTTTTTTAAAAAAAATATTTCAGATGAATACCAGTTTTAATATAATATATGGACGTTTATGGATTTGGAACTCATGATTAAACAACATTGCATTTATTATATTAAAATGAATTTTTTTAAATCGTAGTACTCAGACAACATAAGAACTAGCTACAGAGACATTTTTAGTGTATTTTCCATAACTTTTGTTACAAATAAATCCTTTATTCGATTCGTTAGGCTTGACACTCACTAATTTCAGAACTATAGATGAAAGAGTAGTTAAGAAATTGAATTATATAAATGTTAGAAAAGTATTGGTTACCTTCGTAACATTCTGTCTAAATGAGCTGTGATTATTTGCAAAAATAACATAAATATTAATGGAATCAAATGTCATATTCAGATTATGTCTTTATCATGTTACGATATAATTCCATTGATTAATTGCTTAAGCAAGCATTTCATTTCATTTTCAAATATTTACAACAGGGGATTAATAAATTAATGATAAGAATCGTTTGTTTACAAAGTATCCTACGGTATTTTGACGAGTTAGAATTCTTTCTAATCTGTTTATGCACACTAGTCAGATGAAATCAACACAATAAATTGGTAAATTTATTCACTAATACTAATTTAATTAACATTGGTATCGCATGATATTCATCTACATGCGAAGAAAATAGCTCTCAAAGCACAGAATTAGTCACTCGAATGTTTGCTTTCGTTTTATATTACACATTCCTTTGGAAAGTCATGTTTATGACACATTGTATTAACTTTTCTAAACCTAGAATGAATTGTTCTACATTATTTAGGTATTGAGTCAGCTCTTACGCCTTAATAAAATTATCCGGATCTGAAATTCTCCCCCAATATTTGCTTGCCACTCCTTCGGCCCTCTTTTCAAACTTTTGTAAAACGCTTTAATTTTCGCTCACATTTCAAGTGCGGAATTAATAAGGGATAGACTTGTAGAGCGAGGAGGGAGCTTAAGTGTTTTGAAAGCCAACCGCAGCCTTAACGAATACTTAAGATGATGAGGTTGGAATATTCGAATAATAAGAAAATGCAAAGCTTATTATTCTAAAGCTCTTGTAATTGTGAGGCAGATAACCTTATTAATACAGGGGGCAATGAAATAATAAGGCGAGGTCGTCATACGAAATTATTTGTTGCCAAATACTTGCCTATTTAGAAATTTTTGCTAATAAGGTTAATGCTGTTTTATTTTTGAGTAAAAGTTCAAAGAGGTGATAATTTCATTATTGTATTACATGCATTTAATATGATTTATTTAAGTTCAAATAAAAGCGGGATGCATCTAAAGCTTAAGTAAATATGCTGAAGCATATTTGAAGGATTACCTCTTTTTAATAAAGAATGACAAAAAAACAAACCGCAAATAGCTTTAGAATAATTTTTTTATTGTTTAAAATATGTTTATTTAATTTTATAGCACGTGTGCATATCTTTTAGATTAGATTTGAATTTTCAAAACTTCAAAATTTTTTTTGAAATTTTTTTTCCGGAGGAACGTAACATTGAGTATTTGAGTAAGATAAATACTGATTTTCGAGAGCTTGATTTAAATATATTCTTAATTAAAAGTAATTCTTAACTAATTTTAATAAAAATATTAAAAGCATCAGTAAAACGGAGCCTACAGATTTTTTTTCTCAAATACTTAATGCATCTTTTTTCTTAATTTATTTATTGTTTCAGATCTTCTTTCAATAACAAAGTCCAGAAATCAAGTTTATGTTAAAAGATGCCAGTGATCGAAAATGCATTTGCATACATAACTCATATAAAAAAGATCCTGGGAGAAAATTTTTTAAAGATTATTTTGGGTGGTGATTAAGGCTTTGGTTTCTTATTGTTCTTCAAATTCTTTCTATAAGTTGTATATTTCAAACTATGCAGAAAAATATTGTCAGTATCATTTTAGGTTACATGAGGGACAATTAGATTTCAAAATTTATTTAGTAGGGCTGGAGAATCAACCATCCTAGTAATTAGGTTTGTTTTACTATATTTCTCTCCTTTATTTTTTAAGACTCAAAGTAATATACAATGTGAACTTGAGAATGTCTTCGTATTTTGAAAATATTTTTTTGTAATGTGTATTTATTTATTTACTCTTGAAATGTTTTTTAATATATTTGTATTTTATTGCCCTCATTAACACGCAAAAACTAATTAAAAAATTGCAAGACTTTTAAAAGACAGCATTGCATGTCGAATTACCCCGTGTGCGTATCAAGAGAAACTAAGAATTCATTTAAGAAAAAAAAAACACTCGAAGTAACAAAAGGAAAAACAAAAAAAAAGTTTAAAGAAAATAATTTGAATAGTGGTGAAAAGTACACCAATAATATATAAGACTAAATAGTAAAAATAGTCTTGATATTTCAAATGAAAAAAAGCATTGTTGTAAAATATGCTTGATTAAAAAATATTGAAAATTATTAGATATATCCATTTAGAAACGAAATGTAGGTTACTAAAAAGTTAATTTTTTTTTATATTTTTAGAAGTCGTAAAAATAATTTTCGTTGTAATGGTTTGTTCAGAAGTCGTGAAAAATAATTCTCCACCCACTTTTTTATATCATTTAAAGAGTCGAAGAAACTTTTTAATGGCACAATAAATAAGTTTAGGCGGTAAGAAACATTTGTAGCAATGTTCGTTTGAAATAAGGGCGGAGGAATTGAATAACGTTCAAACGTACATAAGAATTTTTGTTTTATATATACAAAGATTTTAGGACAGAACGATGTTTTATTAATTATTTACTTCTGAATAATTCATCCTAACGAAGGTAAGGTTTTTGAACATTCCGGCCCACACCGTCTCGGTTGTGTAAATTATTTTGTCTAAGAACAGCATGTGATTAAAATAAGTTTGTAACTTTAAAAAAACAACATTACCTGAATTCAATCATTAATGCGAATGCTTTTCTACTTTACAATTTGGAACATCTTGAATAAATTAGTAAGCCAACTTATTGTAGGAAGTAAATCACGAAATTGTTTAATTTGGATTCGGAACAGAAACGCGCTTATGAGACTGAAGTAATTCCAACAGTTTTGCTAAATTTACTAGAAGTTTTAATAGTTAAACTAATTAAATATGCGAGAAAATTTCTAACCTTTACAAATGTGCATTTTATGTAATATTTTGCGTTTCTATTCAGATTCGTTTAGTAATTCATATGTGTGCACGGAATATGCAAGTATTTTATAAAGATGCATAGTTTTTGATGCTGATTAATTACTTAGAACTTCAGTTGATTTAATTCACACACGGAGAGGTGCACTTTATATGATTAACGTTAAATTTAACGAGCAAATGAAAAACGAATTTCTACTTAAAACGAATTACTACTTTATTTTGATAATATTTGCTAGCTATGTAATAATTCCTCTATTAAATTCAGATTGCCGATATTTAATTATTTATTTCCAAACTTCTATGGCCGTGCTTTATTACTTTTACCAGTTATGTATTATTTATTTATTTATCTATCATCTCTCTCACTTTCTTTCTCTCTCTCTCTCTCTCTCTCTCTCTCTCTCTATATATATATATATATATATATATATATATATATATATATGGAATGATATTTTAAACTCTAATTTCAATTTAATTAATTTCCAAGTTTTTATCTTAATTTAGCCCACAGTCACTTCATTCTAAAATATTCTCTTATTTCCTGATCCAATCCCACTTTCTGTACTTAATTAATCCAAGAGATGCTTTTTAAAATTGCTGAATAGGCTAAAAGCCTAACTTTCCCACACTCCGAGTGAAGGGACAAAATACCGCTGACGTGACAAATTGTTTTTTAAAAGATCCCTGTGTTTCCCTTGTCTCGTCGGCGAGTGTAGCAAAAATCCCTAAAAAACCCTCACTGTATATAAGCACTATGGAGAAATATTTTCCCTTTTCAAATATTCAAGGGCCTTTTCCACATTTCTTTCTGTGTCGTTCTGTGTTGTGAGTTGCTCGTTGCTCCTGCTTGTACATAATGCGTGATTCTCCAAGATGAAACAAATCGACCTCACGAAATCACGTCATGGCCTTGCAAAAGATGTCTTATTTTATATATACCATCAATATTCTTCCCTTGTGTAATATAGTGTTGATTAATTTACGGTGTAAGGGTGAAGAGAGAGATTGCAGAACACATGGTTCACGCAGGTGAGCTGCACCGCATACGGTTTTCTTTGAAAAAAGAATGTTATTTGATGTCTTTGTTAAAGATTACAATGAAACAGGGAATCACAGTAGTAGCAGAGTGAACATGTGGTATTCATACTAAACACTTGAAGATGAAATTCATTTAAAGTAAATTTGAAGTAATTTAATAAAATGTGATTGAATTTTACCATTTTATTACAGGTATCATTTCAGAAAAAGAACCATGAGAAATCGGGCTAAGATATTAAATATAAAAATGTTCACAGACATTGCTTGTAAAAAGATATTCTTTTCAAAATAACAGCCTAAAATGTATAGAATAAAAAAATTGGAATTTTTTCAAATATCAGCATTACAAAAATTATTAATATCGTGAATCATATCTAACGATATTAAAAAGGTTTTTTCTTAAAATTAAGAAATTAAATTCTTTTTAAACTTTCGCAATTTAAATAATCCAATCGAATTCTACTTTTCCCTAGGAAAAAATGCATCACAATCATTTTATTCTTTTAAGCTGTTGACAAATTTGAACAAAACAGGCCTCTGAGTTTTACCCTAAAGTGTTACAAGATAAAGATTATATTAAATTTTCGAGTTTAAATGAAACACTATTAAACTTAGAACAAAAGTATATAACATTCCTGTAAAATGAATCTATATTATAAAGTCCCATAAACAGAGTTATAAAATGTAATGATAAATTAACAAAATCATGAGCAAATTTGAAATAAATGAGAATTTGAAAAAAGCATTTTTTTTTACATGAGCAAAATTTTTGAAATTCCATTTAAGTTCATGTTATATAGAAGGAAATAGCTAGTAAAAATTTAAGACAAATATTTGCATTATTTTTTGAACATTCGACTCTATTGGGAATAAAAACCAAGGGTGTCGAAAAATGGCTTTAAATACTTTTTTTATCAATAGGAATCCGAGAAAAGAAGAAAACATTCGACCCTAAAAAGTTTTCTACAATTTCAAGTGGTATCATAGTAATACGAGTAGTTTCAAAATTTGTAAAAATAAAATTTGAAAAAAAGTTTTATATTTTAGTGTTTTATTCTCAAGAAACATGAAAAAGTAGGATCGTGAACATAATGATAATAGTGAAACGAATGCTTGATAATTGAAACAAAATGTTAAATGCAAATTAAATTTTCACCACTTTTTTAAAATTTAACTTCGAATTTATACTGGAGTGTATTCTGTAAGTGATTAATGATGCACACAAATAAGCTTTAGATTTTTGAACAAAACATAAATCAAACAAATCTTATGTAGATGTAAGGAAATCGTTCTGATATAGGTACTTTAATTGTGCCTAGATAGGATCTTTGGTATTATGAAATAATTAAAAAATACTGGTATAAAGATTAAATGCAAATATTTTAGATGAAAATTAGTAAAACCAAATTTGAAGGTTGCTAAGTTGATACAAACATATGCTTGTTTCATTCCCTATAGCATTAACTTCAGTTTATATTCTGTTTCGCCTTGGCTTCATTGAGAAATATGACAAACATGAAACCATTTCATTTGAAACATTTCTATTTTTCGATAAAACATTTCAGATTCTCACACTTTCGGGAATACACTTACACTTTCTGGCCTTCATAATTTAAAAAAAAAATAAATAATGGATCTATCTGTTAACTCTGATATTTACAAAAGATAGATTCTAAGTAAGATTGTGTTGAAGCACTGAAAAGTGTTTTCTTGCCAAAACTGACTTTTGATTCAAAACCACAACTATTTAAAAAGTGACAAATCACTTTTGTTTCAAAACAGACATAAATATATTAAGACAAAATCTTTTAAATTTTAAATTTATTTTATATTTAATGTTAATGCTTTTTGGCGCAAAAAAGTCTTAAAAAAATTAACTGCACAACACACATTACGGCATGGATAAAGCTAGGCGACTGCACTTGCTTTGAAAATTTCACAAGCAAGAAATCTAGATTTATATGGTTTTAACTGTACAACACGTGAAATAACTAGAGAAAACGGGTTTTCCCTGGAGTTATAACGCGTTTTTCCTTGTTAATTCGTGTTTTTTCTGATTTCGGGGTTTTTACTGTAATACACACACACACACACACACACACACACACACACACACACACACACACACACACACACACACACACACACACACACACACACACACACACACACACACACACATACATCCTGGGTGCGGCATAAATTCGTGCAAACCTCAAAAAAATCATTATATAAAAGTAATTTTTTTGTTATTTCCATTAAAAATGTATTTAAAAATGACCGATAGATGACGCTCACACGTAATACCGAGACGGTTTATGCAAATCAGCATAGCTATAAAACACATGCCTGGAAATGGATCTGTCATTCGACGCCAGTAGCATGCTATCGCTACCGGATTGAGCATTAGTGGTGAAACGGTTCTATAAGAACGGTGAGTCCGCGACTAAAGCATTGTCAGTTACAGACGGTAAAAGGAATTAAGGCGAAGAAAAACATAATTTCATTGAATGGGATATTGAATTCTGTTCGCCGTTTTGAGGAAACGGGAAGATTAGAGGATCGTCCACGAAGTGGCAGACCATCCGTCAGCGCGTCCCTGTTATCCAAAGGGCCATAAGAAATGTGGCTGCCGAGACTATAATGGGGAGTTCCAGTGCACGTGAAGCAGGTAAAATAACAGAAATTCCGGAAAGGTCGATCCGACGCATTCTGCACGAAATCTTGAAGCTGCATCCGTAAAAGATAGAGGCATTTCACCAGTTGTTGCCAGCAGATTGCGAGAAACGACAAGCCTTTGCAACATGGGTGCTCGCACAAATGGAGCGTGACCCAGAATGGTTACTGAACATCATGTGAACAGATGAATCCCACTTTTCATTGCATGGTGACGTCAATACGCAAAACAGTCGTATCTGGGCGACATCAAACCCTCGTGCGTACACGACCAAACCACTACATTCTCAGCATGTGACTGTTTCGTGCGGTTTGACTGCGTCCTTCATTCTAGGTCCTTTCTTTTTTGAAGAGCGCTGTTCTGTATCCGGTTCGGAAACCGGTCACTGCAGAACGCTATCTTAGGCTTTTGCGTGACCACATTATGCCTGCTTTGCAGCAAAGACGTGCATTATCTTCCGTCACCTTTATTCAGGATGGTGCCTCGTCCCACGTTGCTAGTTCCGTTAAGACGTTCCTCCTAGATACATTCACTGATGACAGAGTGATAAGCCGAGGATGTAAGAATGAGTGGCCCTCACAATCGCCAGATCTTGCTCCAGAGGACTTTTGGTTGTTGAAGATGTTGTTTGAAAGATGCCATTCAATTGGTCGTTTGTGGCATCGATGACGACATCTTACAAGCCTCACTTGCTTAATACCTTGTAGTGGCGGTCATGTTGAGCATCTTTTGCTTTAAAATAAAATGTACTATAATGTTACTGTGCTCTATTTTCCTCATTTGCATAAATCATCTCGGTATGACGTGTGAGGGCCATCTATCGGTCATTTTCTAAATACACTTTTTTAAATATAAATAACAAAATCCAAACTCTCTGAACATATTCCCGCAAACCGCAATTTTTTTCGAGCATTACTTTTTTATTATGATTTTTTGAAGTTTGCACGAATTTATGCCGAACGCGGTATATATATTTATAATGATTTTGTGGCTCAATGTCTGATGAGTTTAATTCATTAATTGATTTTGTAGTTGTTTATTTAGTTATTAATTTATTACATGCGATTGTTAGCTGCTATTTTATTATTTTTTTATAAAGAAAAGCATCGATGATTTCATATCAGTCAAAAGTCAGTCATTGATGATAGTTTTATCAACGAGAATCCGTCTTCATGGGCGAATAGCACTTCTTTTCTACACGCGAAAAGAACGGTCTCAGCGCTTGCAGGAGTAACCGATACAACTGAAAGAGTGGTAAACAACATGTAGGACTTCCAACAGCAGGTGTTCATACAGGTTTAAGAACGATTGAGGAGGAACAAAATTTTTGTTACGTTGTGTAAAAGAATACATGAAAATGTATCCTGACTGCAAAAGGCAAACACTGAAAAGAAAATATATCCAATAATATTTATTTTACTGTAGTATGGTAATAAACATCTGCTTTGAAAAAATTAGTGTCTTATGTTCCAAACAAACATACATTTTACAATCATTCAATAGTATTCGTCGTTCAAGATTTCGCGTTGAAGTTTTACCTGAAATCGGTACGTGTTACATTTATCTTATTGCAATAATAATTTTTACTTATATTATTATACTTACAATAATAATTTTACTTATATACTTATGTTTCCGTTCCTATCATCAACAGATGCCAAGTTGCCAATATCAAATTTTAAAACGACTACTAAGGTAAACCAATGGAATGAATTGACTCTAGTTAATGATTGCGTGCTTGAAATTTAAACAATTTTCACTTTTACCAAACAATTTATAGATTTAAAAAAAAAAAAATTCGAGCTTCCATTGATTCAGTTTCTTCCAAGCGACCAGACTGTCGCTTAAACATAGACAGAGAGGGAATGCCTCTTTCTTGATAAATATATATATATATATATATATATATATATATATATATATATATATATATATATATATATATATATATATATATATATATATATTATATAAGGGCTGTTTAGGGTTGTGAAAACAGTATTTTTTTAATTTTTTTTTTTTATTTTACCGTACAACAAAATCTTGATAATTTTATCAAATCAATTATTTTTTTTTCTAAATTTGCCCAAAAAAACAAACATCGTTACATATTTAATATAAATAAATCTAAAAAGGAATTAACCAATAAATCGAAAGCATGCCCCCTTCAAATAAAAGTTCAATAAATTATCGCCCCTCCCCCAAAAAAAGGAATTACCGATCTCTATTAGCAAGTCAACAAGAGCATTAATTAAGTAGAACATATAACCCAAAATGGCGCTGAAGTATTAATTAAAAGGCATTTATGTCCTTTTGAAATGAAGTCAGAAAGAAAAGAAAGAAGTGCTTCTAAAAATACGAAAGCAAGCATAAATTCCCCAGTTGATAATAATCATAGTATTTTATTCATTCAACGTCGGCAAAACTTCCTTTTAATGCCAAATCTTCTCATATCAAACGAAAATTTTCGATCAGTTGAATTAAAGCCCCCTGAAGTGTATTTAAATGAAAATCTCTGAAGACATTTTCAGTAACCTTTTATATTTTTTTTTTATAAATTCCATTTCCTTACTGAACTAAAGGTCTCCGAAAAGTCAACGGAATTCTTGTATTTTATTCGGCAAGCTTTTGATCTGAAAGCCAGCGGAATCGCTTTCAAATTCGTGTTAATGGTCTTAAGTGCACTTTAGAACGAATGAGATTATGAAAAGAGAAATAATATTTGCCTCTTTATTCGAATTGAAGTGTTTTGTTCTGGGGCAAACTGAATGAATTTTTATGTTTTTAAAAGACAGTAATTAAAGTAATCGCATTTTAAGGGCTAGGGTAAGACGAATAAATTTTCGTCGAGGAGTTTTCGGAGAATCTTTTCAAGAAGGATATTCTTTTGAGGCCAGTAAAGGTTTTCGTTCTAAATTAAAACTTAATGAATCTTTATTAAATTCGAATCACGTGCTTTTCTCATTTTCAATGAACTTTTGAAAAGAATTTTTAAGTGGTTCGGATGTGTAAGGTAAGCTGTCAAGTGAATCTAATGTTTCTGACATTCGGTGAAAAATTGGATTAAATGAAGTTATCAATGATTATTTTTTTAACAAATTTAACGTGCTTTTCTGTGTTGCTTGTTTATTGGCTTAAAATCAGTTTTCATAAAATGGTACCGATATGCAATTCTCATTTGCAATTCTAAGTTGGAACAGCAAAAGAAAATGGTGAAATATATTTGATCAATACGAATTGGTATTTGTAAGCATATTATTTTAGAAAGATTTAAATATGTTTTAATTAATTACCCTTATGTATTCGTATAATTTTCTTTAATGAATGTAATAGTGAATTGATGAAATTGGATTATTTATTTTATTTGGATATGCTAAGTATTGAAAATAAATGAAAAATTAAAATCTGAGAATGTTTTGAATGAAAAGGAATTTTTGATTGCCGTTCAAGTGTAGTAATGCTTCTTTAATTCTTTGTTTAAGAAACTTCTCCAAAACGAAATTCTAACGAGAAAAACGAACTAATGAATCTTGGTTCAAAATGTAATGAACTTTTAACTTTAATCTTATAACTTTGAATTTGTAATTTATTTATTTATCTCGTAAACAGCTGTAGCGATTTGGATCAAATTTTAAATTTAGAAAAGGTTTTACTTTTTTTGTTTATATATATATATATATATATATATATATATATATATATATATATATATATATATATATATATATATATATATATATATATATATATATATATATATATATATATATATATATATATATATATATATATATATATATAGGTGTCTTTCCTGAAAAAAAAAACTATTTTACACCAAAAAAGCACATTTTTGCTATAACTAACTACTAGAGTCTTTTTCCATCTGCTCTCATGCTGACAATGCCATGTCGTAAATTTTTGTGATACTAGCATTGTTGCCATAGAATGATAACATACTGATGAGGCCGCTGATGGTTGTAAGATGAAGATTGAAAAATATTTATATATAATCAGTGTTTGATTTCTATATAAATATATCATCCAAATAAACACTATTTTGCAATTAAAAAACTGTTGAGAGAATTTCTGTATCCCAGATATTACTTCATTATGATGGTAGTATTCTGCTTTTCAATGCGATTTTAGAATCATTTTAATATGTAATTATGCTTATTACGCAAGAGGATATTAATTGCTAATACCTTAATGCTGCAAAATTTCCAAATATTTAATGATAAAAACTTTTAATACAAATGCTTCAAAGCCATCTAAAGATAACTCTTCTTTCTTAACCAATCACAGAGCATCTCTATTAATAATACTAATAAAAAAAACCGTATGTGTGTCTGAATGTTGGGTCTCTAAGGCACAGACCTCTGAACTTAAAACAATGTAATTTGTTTCAATGAATTTTAGAGGGTAAAATCATTTTTAGAGAGGAAAATTTTAATTTATCAAAATTCAAAGGGAATTTTTTAAGGCCATATGTGCATTGTATAGTTGTATTTTTTTCACTTAAATTATTAAAATAACTTATTTATTGGTTATTAATAAACAAAATTCGATGAACATTTACTAAGAACATAAGAGATATTTTTGGATTTCACGACATTCAGTTTAATTAAAACCACATCACATTCCCGAAATGGAAAGTACCATATAATTGGTATTGCAGAAATATTAAACTTTTCCTTTCAGGTACCCGAGATTAGCATTTTTCGACGATTATACTTCGCCAAGGAATAGTACTCAAGAAGATGAAATGTTAATACACCTCCTAATTTAGCGCATAATCTGAATTCAACTTACTGTTAAATATAAATATCTGTTTCATTCATCTTTGATTTAACCCCTTTTTTTGTCGAAATAAACTCTTCCTGAAGCATGCGCAATTACACGGTGGAGTTCCGTATCCGAGAATGAACAGTATTAATTGGAGCAACAATAATCAGTGGCAGATTTCCTTCTAGGCAAATGGCTAGGCCCGCTTAGTTAATAGGAAGCCACGGCATATGGATTTAATTGTTATTGCTAGTTACCTAGTATTTAAAAAATGCCATGTATTATTGAATATAAAGATAATGCTAACATAAATAGTCAACTTAACTGGTAAAGTTCCTTTCTATTCAATTAAGCTCATTTCGTTATTAAAGTATTAATAATGCCGACGTCCTGGCATAGGGGTAGCGCGTCTTCCCCGTTATCTGGGCGTCCTGGGTTCGAGTCCCGGTTCGGGCATGGCTGTTCTTCATCTGTTCTATCTGTGAGATGTGTGAATGTGCCCCCCTGTAAAAAGGGGTTGTGCAAGCGAATGTGGCGCGTGAGTAGTTAGGACGTACTCTTGGCCCTAGTTGACGCTACTAAAAACAAGAGACGCTTCCTTGGCTCAAAACCGCTGACTTCGTCAGAGAACTTGTTCAAGGCAAGTGCCGTTATAAACAACATCAATAAGTATTAATAATTCTTTTAAAATGCATCTGGCTAAATGCTGTTATCCAAAACATGAATGTCACTCATTCATAAGTCATAATAATATAAGCATTTCTCAAAGAGGAGAAGCCTCACATTATACTTGCCAGAGCCACAATCCATCATTAACAATAACTGCTTTTTCCTGCTTATAGATTTTGTAGTAGTTTTTGGAAATCAAATTCTGTTACCTTTACATACCATTTATATAAGTAGGGAATTTGGCTCTTAATATCATGTAGTAGTTCTTTTTTGTGTGTTTCTTGTCATTGTATTCGACTGTTACAAAAGGATGAACGGAAGTTAATTTGAAGAAAATTGTTATTGAGTATAAACTGGAACTTAAACTAGTATAGATTGCCCGCAACATAAACAGTACAGTTTGACAAAAAATATACATTAAAACACTGTTTCAAGAAATTTCATGATAAAGATAAAATCCTTGAAGGTGAAAAAAAAATGAAGCGTCAATCAAGGCTTTTTATTGAATCAGGATATTTTCAAAAGTTGTAGAAGAACTTTACAACATTTGACCTCTTTCTATATATAACCCCTCTCTCTCTCATTCTCTCTCTCTCATTCTCTCTCTCTCTCTCTCTCTCTCTCTCTCTCTCTCTCTATATATATATATATATATATATATATATATATATATATATATATATATACATACATTTGAGAAAAATAATTAAGACTTCCAATAACTATGCTGCTTCGAAATTCTTATTTTTTTCATAATAAACAAACTTTTTCGTATATATAAAGATGTATAGATTCCAATGGTTTTTATATAAATTAAATAGGGTTTCAAAAATCATAGCAAGATGCTTTGAACCTGATTCATAAGCATCCCAATTATTTTGGCATTAAATTAATAACTAAGAATTTAGTATTGCTATTTGATATTGCAATACAAAGAAAAATTAAATATTTTTTTACTTAATAGCGAAGAATAATCCTTGTTTGGAAAAAAAAATAAAAAACGATCAAAATGGCAAGTTCTTGAAGTGGAATAGTTTAAACATAAGCTTATGAGAAAGAAAAAAGGCATCCAGACATTTTAAAATAAAAAAATGCATTCAATAAAAAAAAGAGCATATATATATATATATATATATATATATATATATATATATATATATATATATATATATATATATATATATATATATATATATATATATATATATATATATATATATATATATATATATATATATATATATATATATATATATATATATATATATATTAATACTTAAATAAAAATTAATATTTAACTTTTTTCAAAATATGTCGTTCCTTTCCTCGATTTGCCAAAAATAAGCAAATAATATTCTTTCAACTTGACAAATATTTTGAAAGTAGAAACAAGTATTCCAGTTTTTCATTTCTGCCAATGTATATTTGTTTTATAATAGTTTTTTTTATTTGAACTGAGAATTTCATTCATGAAGCACTTAATCATAAACATTTTAAGATAATATTTAAATCTATAGCGAATCTGACATAAATCAATGGTAATTTATTTGATTAAAAATTTATACTCTGAGCGATTTAGAGAAATGCTTAAATTTAACAGAGCATGTTGTTATATTTGCATTTTGTAAGTTGTCTCATGCCATTGATGATGATACTTACCAAGAAGAGAGGAATTTAACTCTCAGATCCAGAACCAAGAAAGTAGCCATCAACCCAAGAAAAGGGAATTTATTTTTAGTATTTCCAAGATAAAGTTTTAGACCTTATACCTATTTTTTCTCGGATAATTAATTAAATTCTCCATTGCAGAGTTAAGAAAGTAATTGTCAGCCAATTATAAGAAAAAAATATATATATTTCGTATTTCCAAGATAAATTTTAGATCTTATAACTATACTTTATAGAGGAGTCCGACTATGCCTCGGTAGATCAGTGGTCCATTAGTAAACTATTTGCTTTGGTAATATAAGACTCTTGATAAACGAATTTATTCAATCAAACTTCCTGCCTTTATGCGATCTTATCGCACGTTAAAACTATCATAAAGAGCTGCTGGTGTGGGAGAGAATGTGTATAGGTTTGACGGTTCAGTTATCACCCTTGCCAAATCAGCAGTTTAATAAATTCTAATTAGTTTTACATTTATAATTAACATTTATTTTTAACATACGAATACTTTATCACTTTTGTTGTTTTATAAATAGGTTAATTACAAAAACCAATAAATTAATTTTAAATTTCGCAGTTTAATCAATTTATTTTCAGAAGTGGCATTTCTAAAAGCAATGTTAAAAAATAAAATGAAGAAAACTAGATTTTTTTAAAAAACAAATAAATTTCATATATATTTTTTTTAATTCAAAATATAATAATAATCAATAATTTGTGTGTGTGTGTACTATTTTGTCAATCGCACCTGATAAAACAGAACTAATATAATAAATATTTGCAGAATCCAATCGTATGAAATTGTTAATCAAACACACAATCCAAATATTACAAAATTAAGTTGAGAAACCGCAAATAAGCATAATGAAATCCAATTAGACCATTTCCAAAGCAACGGAGTGGCATGGTTGAAGGCGCACTAACCTGCTGATTTGTCGATTGTTCTTAACTCGGGACAGGCTTAAATGAAAATCTCCACTAACTAATCTAGATCATTGAATTATTATTTGGCGAAGCACCGCCAAGCATTCCCCGAGTTTCTAGGCGAACTGTCGAGTTAATTGACATTCAGCAATCGAAGCTCTTTTAATGGAAGTGTCGGAAACAATTTTGTGACCAATTTGCAAGTAGATACCGAATCATTGATTTCGACGGTTTGTCACCAATCTGATTTGGGTACTCATTTAGAGCTGTGTGCCACTAATGCGGGGTTCCGACGCCGGGGATGATTCTTTGCTTGGCCTGGACTTAATTCTATGGGTTCTGCGGGATTAATTTCCGGCAGGAGATAATAAAACTAGAGAAATTCAATGAAACGGTTTCATCGGACATTTGCATTTTGATAACATAACAGAGATTCATTTTGAGGAATCGGGGCCATGAGATGTGACCCTGTAATTTGAATTTTACAAACGGAATTTATTGAGTATTTGATGTCAAATATGATGCATATTAAATTTTTAAAAATTTGGTATTGATGATTTTTAAAAAAAATTCTCATTTATTATTTAGTGAATGAATATGTTTGTTTTTTAAAAAATCTATTTAGTGAATGAATTAGATTCAACTCTTTTAATATCGCTTATAAAAATATTTAAGAAAGACATTATAATAATAATAATAAATGCTTAGGAAACTTTGATGAACTTTAATTTTTTGAACTTCAGTGAATTTGTGAAAAGTTATTTTAAAATTACGTTTATGAATATGATAACTCAAAAATTAAAAATACTGAGTGAAAAAAATTTGACATAAAATCTTTGCAACGAATTTGGTGATTGATGTCAAATTTTGTATTAAATTTGTCAACAGGAGCTTATTTGCCTATTCATGAGCAATCGAATATGTTAGAACAACCTTCATACCATGCAACATCACCGAATTTTGATTAGTATTTTTTTAATATACCCATTAATAGCCTTTTGAGGGAAGCTATAAATGGCTACATACAAAATTTGTGAAATATCTAGTATACAGAAAACAATATTTGCTATGGTTTCTGGAGCAGAATATACACATGATTTGATATATATATTCTGGAGCATGATCCTTTTGTATAATAAAATATAAGATTAAAATCCATGTATAAGGAATAAAACTAGAAATGATTAGTTTTAAAAAATACCCATTCCTTTTAAACTACTAAGATATTGCAATGCGGGTTTTTCGAAAAAATTTTGGAATTAAAGTTTTTAAGTGGCAGGAAAGAGATAGTGAACAATTTATTAAAACATTTCACATAGCTATAAAATTCTCCTACAATCACAGCAAGCTTTGAGAAAAATAAATATTTGTGAGTAAGTCTTTAATGTCCAACCTTTAACTTGGTTAAGATAACATCGTATCTGGGATTTATAGATGTCATCTGTAGGGGTACACTTGATTTTAGATTGCACAATATATTTTCTTTTTTTCGAATTCATTGATTTTGCCAACTTTGGAAAACCCATTTTCGAATGTATACTCACACATCTGTTTAACCTTTAAATGAATGATTATTTGTTTTGAATTTTAAAAAAATTGTTTATTATAGGAAAATAGTCATAAGGTAATAAAAAAGAAATAAAAAAACCATGCAGTAACATAGAGTGTTTCCCAAAAGTCTAGTTTGTATTTAATATTGTTACAAAATTTTTCTATACAGCAAAATACCGCCGATCAATCGTAATGACGCAGCATATTTAATTGCTATAGTTCAGCAGCTTGATTGCTGTCTGATTCTCTAAAATCCGTTTACTCGTCGGTGACTCCGACCACTCTCACACACAACTTCTGACGATCCATACAACTTCTTCCCAGCTTCAGAGTGCTCGTCTTTTATAGTTCCGGGAGGCGTGGCTAGAATCTTAAGGCCAATCAGGACGTATCTGAGTGTATCTCGGTTATTACTGGATGGATTGTGAAACTTCTCGAACTTTCCGGTATTATCCATTTAGTCGCCAAACTCGCCAAATTCATTGCCAAGTCTCCAATCTCAGCATGCACAGTACAGATCTTACAAAGGTTTTAACGGTTTTTCCAAGATGACACTATTCGTGCCGGATAGCAAAATTACAGATTTGTAACAATATAATTTTCAGATACAACATCATAAATTGATAGCTTAACTGACAACAGATGAGAAGTAATTTTTTAACAATTAGATAAATCACTCCTTTATAGGGAACTCGACAATAGAAACTCTCTCTTCAACTAACATTTTATCACCTACCACATTCAAATGCGAAAAACTTATAACTTACCCGCCAAAAGTAATGTCAACTTTTTTCTTTCACACTTGATTTATTATCTATGGTTATCAGCGTGCACACGGACACACTCAGGGTTTTGAATAAAATTAAGTGGGAATGGATAAAGGCAATTGACAACAACATACATTTAAGAGAAGAATTGAATCTTAAATATGAGAATATGGCTTGGAAATGAGACCAGAACAGCCTGTAGATAACTCCAAAAATCAGAGAAAGTGAAACCCTTATTTTCAAAAAAGAAACAAGTAGCTATTGCTGTAGATTATGGAGCTGGAAATGCACAGAAAGAGAATCACGAGTGTTCTCTATCAGAGAATTAGTAAAGTAAATTAGCGAAAGAAAAGATGTACATCAGGTTAAAGCTCCTATAGAGATTTAGAAGAATAAAAATTTACAAAAGTATGGAATTGCCCCCAACTTATGGCATGCAATATGAAGAGTCAGTAGAAGTCAACTACAGAATTTCCAAAATTAAAACTTGGTTAATGATAGCAATTAAAATATTTGAGTCTTTTAAGTATTCTGCAGAAGCGCTTTGTGAATATTTAAAATTAATGTAATAATTTTTAATTATTCTTAAGAAACTAATCTATTGTTACGAATCTGCAATGCTGCTTCCCAGCATAGTTGGTTCCACCATTGGAAAGAATGTTTTACAGTCATCGATACTGCACGGAGTCCGGTGTCGCGTCGGAGGTTCCAGAGCTTGGCGACAAACTTGGTGACCATTTGGCGACTTTGGCGCCAAAATAGATTATACCCAAAACATCGGGAATTTTCCCGATCCGTCCAGTGGGAACGAAGATACGCCTAGAACGTTGCTGATTGGTTGAGATGCTTCTAGCCCCGCCTCCTGAGACCTATAAAAGGAAGCACCCGCAGCTTCCAGTCGGGAATTGGAGTCGTGGACCAGTGGAGTCGAAGAGTAGTCGGAATCGACAGAAAGAACTGGCCTTCCAGAGATTAGCGGAGTAGCGACGGAGTCAAGTGAGTGTTGAATTAAGTTGTGCGCTACGGTCTGCATTAGAGTCTGTTGTGTGCTGTTATCTGCACGTCTCGGCTGAAGATAATTGTGTGCTGTATATAGTTGTCGTCTTTGTGCTGTCCTGTGTGTCTTCGTGTAAATAAACGTCGTTGTTTTATTTTCTACTGCAGCCTGGTGATTGAGTGTTCTCTACACCATACAACTCCCCCTATTCAAACGAACCCCGGAAATTTCTAACACTATGTTGTAGAGAATAATCGAATTTACAATAATAATTCTATTTCCAACAATCTGTTAAAACTAACTCTGAATTAAGTACCTAAATTGAAAGTAAGAAATCAAATCGAATATCATGTTGGATGACATCGGGGATTTTCATCTTGGTAAAACCTCTGGAAAATGTAAATTCTTTAAAAAATCACTCCGAAACAAGAAGAAAACATTTTTCCTTGGAGAAATATACTTTTTGGAAAATTCGCATTTCAAGTGGGGAGTGGGAGATAAATTATTTTTTTTTCCTTCTTCTCTCTCATCTTTTAAGCCGATTCGTTCTCATTAAATGTGGTTTGGGATAATTTCATCTTAAACCATTCGGAACGCTCTAAATGTCATTAAACTGACATTTTTTTCCCCAAACTGAGTGCCATGTTGTAATTTACACCAGAATATTTTTATGCATGAATTAAAAAGAGATCTTGCTATTTGAATGAATAAACGATAAATTAAGACAAACATCTTAATATGTTGGAAATAATGAGGTTTCTATGAGGCATTTAAGAAAATTTTGTTCAGTAGGCATTTAAAATGTGTGGCAATAAACAAAGATAATTAGATTCTTGGCATATAAATTTGAAAATAATTCCTACGAAAGTTTTTCTTATTAATATTTTTGTAATCCTTACTTATTAAGTATTATTAAATATTCTATAAACTAACAGGAATTACTTGAAATTTTTACTACATGAAATATTTAATTTCTGAATATATAGTAAGGCTATTTCAACAGAGTTTAGTAAAATTAAATAATATTCAGTTTCTTGCAATCTCTTATAATTCTTAAAATAATAATAAGCATAATTTTTAAAATAATAAGTAGCATAAATTCTTATCCATGTTTATCACTTATTTGAATAAACATTTCAATATGAGTTAAGTATTTGTAAACATTTAGCAGTAATAATTCTTTTCTGTAGTAGTATTGAAAATTTTAAAGAAAAAATATATATTCAATGCAATTAGGGATTGCAATACCGGACCAAAAGTTCAATACCGGTATTCGGTATTTTTTAAATCTTAATACCGGGATACCGGTTTTAATACCGGTATTAGAAATTTTAGAAAAAGAAAGAAAACACGGGTGTTTCTTTGTTTTATTTGCCAGTTTTGTTAGAGAGTGTAAATATCACAAAAAATAATTTGTAACTTATAAATTATAACAGTACATAATCACAAAAAAGTAAAAAAACATCTTATTTATTTAAATCACAAAAAAGTGCAAATATCACTATTCAGTCTGGGGTACCATTACAACTTTTTGAAATGTGATCTTAAAAAACATAATGCATCAATTGTACTATCATTAAGCCTGAAAAGTAATTTTATGCAACAATTACCAGCCGTCGAAAACGCTCTTTCGGCATCTACGCTAGTTGGTGGTACTGTTAGCAATGAGCAATATACTTTTTCCAAGCATTTACCTCTAAATTCTTCATCTTCAAATAAATCGATTTCTCGTCGGATGGTTTGGATATAGCTGGTTTCTGTATTGTATTTTGGTTCGTTGAAATTTTTTTATTTATCGCTAATATTAATTTCTGTTCAAGAGACAATCCCTTTTCACTATCGACAGTAGTGACATCATAATCTTCGATAATTGAACCGAATTCTTCTGAAAGTGGATATGGTTGTGGATAAAATATTTTAAGAAAATTTACTCTAAATTTAATCAGATTTGAATTAGTTATTTTCTTTTCTTCTTTTTCATTTTCATTTTTAAAATCATTATAATTATGTAAATACCGTAAGACATTTTCTATTTCGGTATGCCTTTCTTCTGTGCGATTTTTCAATGTAATATATAATTCTTCAGATAATGATGTGTGCTGTTCTTTCAGTGACTGCAACATGAAATGTATTGTTGCATTAGCTGTTAATAAATTAGAATCTCTTCGATACAATGCCTCAATAGTCAGTTTTATTGGAAATAGAGCTGATACAGTTCTGGAAAATTCACTGTCTGAAAAATTAATTTACAGGTTTAAGTCGATTATTGCTTTTTGGATTGGATTTCTCAGTTTCAAAAATCGTTCCATCATTAGGAGTAAACTGTTCCAACGTGTTTTAGAATCTAATATTAACATATATTCTGTTTTATTTTCAGTTAGTATACATTTTAGTAAAATATCCTTTTTATAGGGGAACGTTTAAATATCTTAACAATTTTTTGAACTTTATAAATTATAGGAAGAAATTCTTGATAGGTTAATATTTCATCCTCATTAGCAATATCTTCTTCAACAATTACATTGTCATTATCTTCATTGTCAATATCACTCTCACTCTTACTCTTTTCAAAGTTGGAATCCGGAATTTCTATATCCACAGTTTTTGGATTCTTCTGTTCTTTATTTTTTTGGTATAATGCCTCTATTACTCCTAATTGAATTCCATGTGCATAGCACAACTGCTGATTTGCACCAATCAACTTTCCAACTTTTTTCATAATTGTTACTCCATCAGTCTTTAAGGATACAATATTTTCTTTCGGGGATATTCCATGTTTCGCTAATTTAAATTTAAGCAATTAATTAAGCTGTTAATTAGCTAATTAATTGCGCCCGTTATGGAGACATAAAAACAAAAACGCATATTATTTTGCTATGTTCGCGATACCTGAACATATAGTGTAGACATTTTAAAAATTTCTAGTAAATACCGAAAAACCGGTTTTTAAACTTGTGAATACCGGTATTACAAAATTGTACAAATGGCTCAAAATACTGATATTCGGTATCCCGGTATACCGGTATTGCAATCCCTAAATGCAATAACTTAGCGAACATTTGATCATTCTCATGCAATGTTTCATTTTTTTTATTTTTCCTAGAAAAAAATTTTCAAAAATTTAATTTTCTAAAAATATTTTTATTAATACTATTTATCTTAATTGTGGCTTTTTACTTTTAATTATTTCTTTTATTTCTTTAATTATTTAATTATTTCTTTTATTTCTTTTCAAAAGAAAAAAAGAATCTATAATGTAAAAAAAAATGATTTCCATTAATCCATATCCTATCATACATATCTTTTCTCCTAGGACTAATTTTCAGGATTATTAAATTCGCATTCAAATATATGCAATTAAAAATATTTGTCATTGGTCATATTTTTTGTTGGTATTAATGTGCTGTCTTATTAAATTGAATGTGCTGTTTTGATTTAGTTAATAGCATTAGAAATTTACATCTTCATTCCTTACTTATGACGTGCATACAAAGAAATCATAATTATCTCAAATTTAATTCTGAGATTTTATCGGATATCGAAACTGTAGATATTCCATAACAGGTAAAAAGAATTGAAAATTAAATCTTTGTGTACTTGAACGAAAAGAAAATTTAATCGATTTAAAAAATGTTATTTTTAGTCGATTGTCTCAGAAATAATATTTTTTTTTTTCATAATAATAATAAAGACTGATGAATAAATTTTAAAATGAATTCTTTTATATCGGATCATTTTACATTTAAAACTAAATCCTCATATTCGATAAAAGAAAACTCAATATTATAATGCTTTGCAGTATTCAAATACATTTTGTACTTAAATGTAAAATGCATCTCGAATTTTAACTGCAGTTTTTTACTTATTCTACAGAACATTTAATTATAAAACATTAAAAGAATTTCTGCAGGGAAACTTATAAAAAAAGGCAGCTCTGGAGTTATACTTATTCAAACATCATTTTTTAAGAAAATTCAATTACGGAAAAGCGTATACATTTTTTCTTTATAAAATACGCAGGTGTATTTTTTCGCAGTAAAATGTAACATGATATTTTGATGGATTATTATCTTAGTATCGAAGAGCAAATTCATTTTTTCATTAAAAAAATATGATATTTTATTTGCTGTGGCAATCACTGTAAGCTTATTTTAGAATTTCATTTTGTATGCAAGAATTGCACATACTATTAATCGAGTGAAATGAATCCTACAAGCAAAATAATAATATATTTTCCCTTCAGATGTTTAATTAAATTTTACTTCAAAAACTGTAATTCTTAGATGTTTTGAGATCTAGAAAAACCGTTTCAAATTTGAAAAGCTTTTAACTTAATTAAGATGAATTAAATGGAATAAAATATGTCGGATACTGCTTTTCAAATTGTTAATTCCTTAAAAATTCTGTAAACAGAGTTAAACGTATTTTTATAGCAGTAGAATTTTCATTAAAAATATAACATATTTTCAAATTATTTTACTATAAACTTCTAGTTTCTCTATCAATAGCTTTAAGAATTAATTCTTGGAAAAGCATTATGGAATTTAATAGCAACTATTTAATTTCAACTGAAGATCTCAGCAAGTCATCAGTTTAAGCAATATTTAATTTGAAATGAAATTCGGATAAAATATATTTGTTTTCATATTAAGTAAGAAAGTAAAATAAAAAAAAGTATACCATTTTGGATAACTCTTATTTTCCTATTTCTGAACAAAAAAATTAAAAATATTTTTTTATTAATGCTTTTTTCTATTTTGCTTTTTGGTCCTGTTTCAATAAAAGCTGGTTTTGTACAACATTTATTTTTACAACATTTATGTTTTAGTTAATACATTTCATTAAATATTATAATTATAATTGAATAATTTTTTTAAATTCAGTACCAGACGATGCTTTTTTTTATAGAATCAAAATTAAATTAAGAATTTACTTCATGAGTTAACTTCTTAGAATGTTAAAATATTCCATTTATTTCGGAACACTTTATTGTATATCTTTTTATAACAGTGAATAAAAAATTGAATTAAAAATTTCATTGTCTCAGATATTAAGTAAAAAGAACTGAAAATATTATAAATAATTTCTTAACCTGCTCTAAAAACTTTTTTCAATATATTGGAAATTTATTATTAAAAAAATGTTCAAAATCGTTTGCTTGAAATAAAAATGACAATTTAGAGGTTATGTCAAAATAGTGAAAAATCTCAGGGCTTGGTTCTAATATTGATACAAGGTTAGAAATATTTGCAACTTAAAAAATACTTTAGATTTTTTTAGATTTGAAAGGTGTAATTTCTTTTCGTTCAAAATATTTACATATCAACAATATGTTAGTAAATATGACTTACGAACAGTACAAGAACATAGACAACGTAATTATTTTCAGCAGTTCGTTTATTGATTCAAAATATGATTATTGACATCTTTTAGAACTATTTTCTAATTTGAAGTACAGATCTCTTTCAAAAGATTTAGGAAATATCATTAAAGATTTCACACCCTGTACTGAAATCTTTAATGTGTAGAAATTTTACTAAATGTACTATATGTAGAATGTTCACTATATATAGAATTTTAACTAAAGACCACAAAATATAATCTGATCTAGCATATTCTAAATTATGGTTATTTTAATGAGAAAACGTTAAATCCGTAGTAAATCCGTCAATAGTATAAAATTTTAATATTTCTTAAAACTGCAGTTAAGTTAAAAAAAATGAAATTATTTTTGAAGTTAGCATTTTCTAAAATTCAATATGGCTATCGTTAATATCAAATTTTCCGTGTCGATATAAACTAGGTCAGTACATATACATACAGTGGCTCACAAAATTGAGAATACACCTTACTTTTACTTGATAAATTTGACTTTCAATATAAATAACACATTACTGGAAAGTGCAAACATGTTTTTATTTTTACATATAACAAATGGTTTAATTTAGAGTAAAACTAAAGAAAAGCCAAACAAAAACTTCTAAATTGAAAAGTTTCAGAAGCATTTTAAATAAACATACGTAGAATTTTGCCTCAAAAAATTGAGAATACACCAATAAAATTTTTGCATAGAAACAAAGTGTCACTATTAAGTTGCATGTCTTTTGACTCTTAAAATGGCCTCTAAACGTAATGGTACCAAATCGACCCATTTTTGGAGGTATCTGAAGATATTTTACCCCATTCGTCTTGCAACACTTGTTTTAAATGGGATTTGTTTCTAATTTTCTGTTTTTGGACCTCTATTTCGAGTGTGGTCCACAGATATTCAATGGTATTGAAGTCGAGGTACTGAAGTGATGTCTGTAACTGCTGTTCATAATGAAAAATACATCGTATTTTGCGAAGTATATCAAAGAAAACCAAATCGTTTATAATGCCATCTATAAAAATTAAATTTCCTACCCAGAAGAAGTCATGCAACCTCAAATTATGACAGATATCATAATTTGTCCATGTTTAATGCCATGATGCTATTTATGTTCATATTTAATTGTAGGACTTTTTTTTTTGAATCCAGATCAGTATTAGGCCTTCTCCATACAGTACGATGGCTGTGAATGCCAAAAATGTTGAGTTTTCTTTCATTATTAAATATAGCTTTCATCCAAAAGTTATTGGTCTTCAATTGATGAGCTTTTGCAAACTTCAAATGCTTTTTCTGAATTTGCAAGCTGATGAATGGTTCCTTTCTAACAATGCGACTTTTATATCCAGCTTGTCTAATGGCGTTTCGCACAGTTTCAGCACCTACACTTCTGCCTATGATTTGAAAAGTTTCTGCAAGTTGGATGAGTCATATAGTCACAGCAATCTAAACGAAAGTGTTAAAAATTTGGGTTTAGATGGAAATTCCATTTTCCAGCAGGACAATGACCCCAAACAGAATGTACGTAACGTCAAAATATGGTGCCTTTTTCATTGTAAACATCAGTTATACACACTACCACAGTACCCTTACATCAATACCATTGAATATCTATGGACCACACTCGAAGTAGTGGTCCAAAAACACAAAATTAGAAACAAAACCCATTTAAAACAAGTGTTGCAAGAAGAATGGAGTAAAATATATTCAGATACCCCAAAAAATTGATCGAATCGGTACCATGACGTTTAGAGACCATTTTAAGAGCCAAAAGACAGGCAACTTAATAGTGACACTTTGTTTCTATGTGTGATATTGCAAAAATTTTATTAGTGTATTCTCAATTTTATGAGGCAAAATTCTACGTATGTTTATTTAAAATGCTTCTGAAACTTTTCAATTTAGAAGTTTTTTGTTGATTTTTCTTCATTTTTACTCCAAATTAAACCATTTGTTATATGTAAAAATAAAAATATGTTTGCACTTCCGGGTAATGTGTTATTTATATTGAAAATCGGATTTATCAAGTAAAAGCTAGGTGTACTCTCAATTTTTTGAGCCACTGTATATCTTTTACCCATACCTTGATTCCTGTGAAAAATGTGTCGGAAATTTTTATATTGTAAAATTTCATGATTGATAATCATTAGAATATTTGATTTAAATATATTTTTAAAGATTGTTTATTTTAAATATATATAGCTATATGTTAGGTGCAATTCGAAAAAAAAAGTGAATTTTCAGATTTTAAATTTTTCTCCTTCCAGAAAAAAATTAAACTTACTTATGATATCGGTTTGTATTAAATCTCAATATGAATTCACATTTGTTTACTTAAACTGGATTCTATGCTAAAAATATATTTTAGAATTTTATTATTATATTTCAATTTCTCTAATTATTGCGATAATTAAAACTATCAGAAGCATAAATAGCAAAAAAAGGAAGATATAATAATTTAATTTCAAAATATAATTGTTATTTTATGTTTTAAAATTAAAAAGACATTCCGTTAATATGAAAACATAATTTTAGTTGTTACCCAGCTACTAATATTGTAGATACTCCAGTTTTTAGTCCACGTTGATACAAAATATCTTGAATTAAATTTTTATTTATTTCATTGCCGATGTATGAATTCATTTTAAATGTATTATTATATTTTTAGTTATGCACCAATAAATTGAAAATTAATATCTTTTCTTGAGAAAATAGAGAGCCTTGTTTTTTTCTTTTTATGAAAGGGAAATTTAGGTTGATATAAAAATAAGATCATTGTTTAAATCGCATTCTTTCTTCTTTTGAATTTACAAATATTTCTGGCGTATTTTTCTCTCTTAACTTTTTGAAACTATCGATTATTTGAAAAAACTAAAACTAAAAAATAAAGCAACTGTTTTACAGTTCTGAAAATGTTGAATTTATGTCAAATTTCAAAATAGCCCCTTTTTATAATCTTCGAATCACACAGTTTTAAATTTTGAACATAAATTCTTCCCGAAATAAACCTTTAAAAAAAGAAAATAAACTTAAACCCCGTAATTTAATCATTTGACTGTGGAACGTAAATTACATCTGCAAATAAAAAAAAAGAATCATCTCAAACTTTATAACTCCAAAATAGACTAAATGAAAGCAAAGCATTCTTCGATTCTATATTATTGCACAACAAAATAAAAGAAAGCTGACTTTGCATATCAAAAGAAAAATAAATAAAAATAAAAAGCAAATGTTCAGTTCCTGAAATTGATTATAACTTAATGGATAAATGAAATCGATAGACTAAACTCTGAACTTTTTCCGATTCCAAAACGTTTTATTGGGGTTGCCTTATCGACTAACAACTAGCGGTTTACGTTGAACTTCCATTTCGACTGCAGCGAACATTTACGCCGTGAAAACTTCGTATTTAGCTTTGCGCGTGTAGTTAATATTAATCGTTTCACAGCATATTTATCGGATTTTTGGGGAAAATGTAGTGACAGAACAAAGGTATTATATTCCGACTGTCAGGGAATTATTTGCTGCTGTGTGAAATTTTAGATTTATTTTGTGGCTCGCCGATATTATATTCGTTGCTTGAAAGTTAGATTTCCGGCGTTTTGATGGATGGATTTGCTTAACAAAGAAAACAGAGGGCATGCTGGAATAAATTTAAGCACTGCAGAAGGTCATTTTTCGTTGTTTGTGAAATCCTTCTTACAAACTGCATGCGGGTAACAAAAAATGGTAATTGCAATTTTAGTTATTAACACAATTAAATAAAAAAAGATTTACAATATGTATATAACCATATGTATTTAAATTGCAATTAAATGATACAAATACGCATTTGATAATTTCGGATTCACTATTAAAAATCATTTGAAAAAGTAGCAGTTTGTATCGAAAAAATAAATTTAATCCTTTTCCAGATAAACAATTTAACTCTTTATTCAACGAATGATTATATAAGTTTTATTTTTGTATCATTAGATAAATTTTGGCATAGAGTAACTTCAAGAATAAGGGAGAGGAACTTTTTAAGTTAATTAATTAATATACGAAACATTTAAAGGTTTTTAATTTTTGCTCCATTAGCTTACATCTACTAATTGCAATTTCGAAATTCGCATTTTATTTTATTTTGAATGCTATCAGACAAGATAGTCGTATTATGCAGATATCAGCAGAATTTAAGCGGTATGTAGCATTACCGGATATAAAGAGTTAAATGATCAACTATGAAATATGAGAATCAAAGCATTTCCTATTATGTTTTGTAAAAATAGTTATATAGGGTGTTCATTAATTATTATCGGAGTTTCCGTATCTCATAACTTTCGAATAAAAATTATTACACAAAAACCGATTACGTATTCGTAAATTACAACTCAAGGAATTTTATTAATGATATAAAAGTGTAAAGCTTGCACAATTTGCACTTTGTAGGTATTCAGCTGAGGGAGATTATGTATTCGTAAATTCGCTGAACAAATTTTGACTCGAATTGAGGATGATGAAAATTACCTTCGAAAATGGTTCTTCAGTGACGAATCCACTTTTCATGTGTCAGAAAAAGTGATTAAACATAACTGTAGAATATGGGGCTCGGAGAACCCACACGATTATCAAAAGTCAAAATTTGTTCAGCGAATTTACGAATACATAATCTCCTTCTGCTGAATGCCTACAAAGTGCAAATTGTGCCAGCTTTACACTTTTATATCATTAATAAAATTCTTTGAGTTGTAATTTACGAATACGTAATCGGTTTTTGCGTAATATTTTTTATTCAAAAGTTATGAGGTACGGAAACCCCGACAATAATTAATGAACACCCTATATATCTACTGCGTTGGAAATCATTTATTATATAGTTGCGTACATTTATTTGTTTACTTTTAAGTATTTATAGAAAAAATCTTCTATTGTTGAGTTCATCACAAAATAAATATCAATCATATAAAAAAAACTTTAAAAAAAACTAATTCCATGATTTAATATTAAAACTGTTAGTACTAAATCATGAAAAAAATTAAAATTCTTCTTAGAAATTTAAAATGACATTTAAATTATTAGAGACAATCTAAAATCATTTAAAGAATTTTAAATTATGAATTTGTAAAAACATGAATAAAAGTAGCAAGTATTTAAAGTTGATTATATTCAATCTTAAAATCATTTAAACCATATTCGGAATTTAAAAGTCATATATAATAAATTCTGAAATCCTCAAAAACATTTTAGGAATCTAAAAGTAGAAAACATTTAAGTGCAAAAAAAGCACCAAATGATTTATTAAAAATATCAGATTCATCTGGTTTGGTTTGGTTTGAGTCTTTATGGCACAAGAACCAATATGAAGGTTATACTGCGCCAAACAAGTTTATTTCTAATTCAAAGTTTAATAAAAACAGTTTCTATAAAAGTGATATAAAAAACATTGGTAAAACGATGATAAATTACAAAAAGTCAAAACGAAGCCATAATGGTAAGTTCAAATTAAAGAATAAAAACCTACAGATTTTAAAAGCACAAATTGATAGATTTTTCTATATAGACAAATCTATCACATATTCATCTGAGAACTTTCTTTATTATTTTAAAAATTTATGTAAGAATTTACCTGAATATTTAAATTTGACATTCTAAAATGAGCTGTTGAGTAAACAGTCTGGGGGAAAATGTGTACAAGTTACGAAATTACGAAAATAATTCATATTATTGATGACTTTTGTTTTTAAAAAATAGAGGACAATAAAGTTTTTTATTGGAATTTCAAATAAGAAATGTCAAATCTATTACTTAGATATGATGAAAATTAATTTTGTGAATAATAGTGATTATTTATATTAAATAAATATTTAATCTACTTTTAATTTAGTTTGTGGCTCTAGAATTTTGGATTTTTAATTTTTCGATAAGAATTTGAAATAAATGCTAAATCGAATAACATTAAAATACATAGAATCATTCAACACAATGGAGAACTAACTCATGTTAAAATACATAGAACATTAACATTAAAATACAAAGAATCATTCAACACAATGGAGAACTAACTCAAACCTTTAATGTAAGGAAATAATGCTATAACATCTCAATTAATACTGAGTAATAATAATACAAAACCTCCCAATTTAACTCATTCGAAAATTCTTTTTATTTTGAAGAATCTAGATATTTTATAGGCTAAATTTTCTTATAAGCCAATTTTCTACAGTCTGCTAATGTAAGTTTAGTTTAGTCAGATTAATGTCCCTTAATAAGGATTATTTGAAAGTTCATGGTAGTGAAATATGTTACAATGCTTCAACATCAAATTGTCACACCGTACAAGCAAAAAAATACTTGATTTTCACCAGACTTAACATCCAACAAAGCCATAAATACAGTATATTTTCTATGGAATATCTTGAATTCGTGACTGTGGCAAGCCTCCACCAGGACTCTCAATTTCAAAGAAACAATGGAAATTTTAACCATATTAGGCATAATAGTATTTGATTTTTTTCAAGTTACTTTACTTCATGTTGTGAATTTGGAGTTTAAATAGGAATGGTTATTCAACTTAATTCATGATCACATGTTGCACCTTCAATGTATTGCCCATTTTTGTTATGGAAATCAATATGAATCCTGTAGGAAGAAAGACAGAAAAGTATAGGGGACGAATTATTAGATTTTATGAATGTTCAGAAATGCTTGACAAGTAACTATCATGCCATATCAATTACTGTATTAAACGAAATAAGAACGAATCATTACATTTTCAGCCTGTGTAGTGGATGCATTTCATGTTCCTTAGTAATCTGTTTCCTATCTGATTCATTCTGTACGTATTTAAACTCAATATATGAGTTATATTAGATGAATGTAGAAAATGGCAAACTTATTTTCCGCTCCATGAGAGATTGCCACATTTCTTTAAAATAATAAAGGCAATGCACGTTGTTTTTCCTATTTTCTAAAATGATGCCAATGATGTTTCAAACAAAGACTTTTTTTCCGAGCTTCCTATGGCACTTTTACAACTGGCTGAATATTTATAACCTACTACATTTGCGCAAAAATAACGGTACGGAAACGGTAACGATGAGCAAAAATAACGGTAGTTTTTTTTAGAAGTGCACGTTGTTTTTCCTATTTTCTAAAATGATACCAATGATGTTTGAAACCAAGACTCTTTCGTCCGAGCTTCCTATGACCCTTTTACAACTTGCTGAATATTTATGGCATACTATACTTGCGCAAAAATAACGGTTACGGAAACGGTAACGATGAGCAAAAATAACGGTAGTTTTTTAGAAGTGAACGTTGTTTTATCTATTTTCTAAAATGATACCAATGATATTTGAAACCAAGACTCTTTCTTCCGAGCTTCCTATGGCACTTTTACAACTAGCTGAATATTTATGGCATACTATACTTGCGCAAAAATAACGGTACGGAAACGGTAACGATGAGCAAAAATATCGGTAGTTTTTTGAGAAGTGCACGTTGTTTTTCCTATTTTCTAAAATGATACCAATGATGTTTGAAACCAAGACTCTTTCTTCCGAGCTTCCTATGGCACTTTTATACTGGCTGAATATTTATGGCATAATATACTTGCGCAAAAATAACGGTACGTTTAATGTAAATATAAAAATGATTACAATTCTAAAAGCATAGATGAAAAAATACAAAGAGTTATCTGTAAAATATGGTGTTACTGCTTCTCAGATATGATTGTAGATATCACGTTATCGAATACAGGTATGTAATTGTGTCTGTTTTCGTCAGTGCGAGCAGTCATTTTGCAGGAGGAACTATTCGCGATTATTAAAGCTGCTCATTATGATCAGCAATAGTACTTGTGCGATGGGAATGAGATCACACGTGCCGTTCATTCATGCCCCATTCATGTTCCCTCAGTGACAGTTTTGATGATTGCCGCGGCGCCTTGGTAGAGTGTTGACATCTTTAAGGACATAAGTGATTGCACTGGCGATACCGGAAGTATATTACGATTGTCCATACTTGTTCGGTATCACAATGGATAAAATCAGAGTTCTGCTGTACTGTTCTGCATATAGAATATTGAGATATTAGGATGTTAACAATCCTTTAGAATCATTCATTGAAGTCCCTAATTATATTTCAATAATTAAATAAAACAGAAAATTATCTGATGCAATTAAATGGAAAACACTTGGTGAAAATCTATTACCGAATATTTATTCTCCTCAACACCAGACCATCGCCGATAATGAAAAGTTTTTCAATGAACATATAACTATCTAATAGGAGATTCCATTTGATCTTTCAACCATCTGTTTATTGCCACCACTGAATATGGCTTAGGCTGTGTGTTACTATATAGTATTACGTAGGCTCTACTGCTTGATCCATTCATATCGTATCCACGTTTTCTTTTTATTCTTACCCCTGTATTATTGACTTTTTAACCCTTTTTGAGTGACCTTTTTTTTTTTAGCTGCCTTTGCAACTAACACACATGCGTATGAAGGATATTTTTGAATTACTGGTCCTTTGACAGCTATTTAAATTAAATTTTTTTTAATTTTAATTATGAGCTTTTTACTGGTGTGACGTAACTTTTGGTGCACACCTAATCATCATCAGAATATATTAAAAGATTGTGGGTTAAGAGAATATTTTTCTGAAAGTACGAAAAGTCGTATATCAAAAATCGCATTTGATTGATACGAGGGGTGATCCAAAAAAGATTACAAGGCAAAGGAAAAATGTTTTATTAACAATATACGCAGGATACAAATGGTAATTAAGAGACATATGTGGCGGTCCATTTCCTACACAATCACCAAACCTGTTGAGGCATTTATCACACCGTTGGGCCAATTTGTTTAACCCATCTTGGTAATAACAGGTCTTTGGCTATTGAGCCAGTTCTCGGCACCTTTTTGTACATCATCGTCTGATATGAACCTAGTTTCGGAAAACTTTTTCTTCAATGCCGGGAAAAGGAAATAGTCACTGGGAGACAAATCGAGGCTATATGGGGGGGGGGACCCCATATAGCCTCGATATAGCCCATATAGCCAGACCTCCCACCTAAACGTTTGTTTCCAGCAATCTCTCTACCCGCTTCGAAAGAACGATACCATTTCGCCACCTGGTTTACTCATTTCTTCTCTCCCCGTACGCTTCAACTATTTGACTGTAAATGTTCGATGGGGACACATTCTTGGCCCATAGAAATCGTATCACGGCTCTGTGCGAGACCACTTCTCTTGACATCTTGCCATTACTGTCGTTGTTTCAAGTCTCAGTACAAACACTACAGATATCCTGTATGAAAGCCCAGATAAGTCGATTTTTAACTGCACTGGTTTGACTACAAACTTACAACAGTTCGAAATCAACCCAATAATCTATTCATAAGGCCATGCATCCTTCGATTTCGCCGAGCTTTGCTCTTACTTGTTCCCTGTTATTTTCGCATTATAACCTTAAAAAAATAATATTTGTCAACAATCTATGCAAATAATGAGAAAAATACAATTTTTTTTGTTTGCCTATTAAATCCAATTTATTAAATAGATATTCTTAAAATATTTGTTTCCCAAATTTTTTATTCTTTATTAAATCCAATTTACTAAACAGATGTTTTAAAAAAAAATTCTTACCAAAATTTCTTGTTGCCCATTAAATCAAAATTACTTAATAGATTTTATTTTACATTTTTCTTACCAAAATAAAATTTCTTGCTAATAAATATCCAAATTACTAAACTGATTTTTTAAAGATGTTTCCAGTAAATAAGTGCAATGAAAATTAAGGATTGTTTTAGGGAATGTTTCAAAAATTAATTAGAGAGTTATTTTTTAGTTAAAACGTCAAAGTTAGTATGAAACAAATATAACAGATAAATATTTGAAATTCGAGTAAAATGACAGTTTTTCTGAGAGTGCAGCTTAAACCGCCAGCACAAATGCTAGCAAACTGATACAGAAGTTAATGAAAGAAGTCTCCATGAATCTTTCAAATTAATTTTTTAACAAAAGTATGACTTTATGTGTTTAATGATAATACCAAAGGTTGTTTAAAACAAATAAATAAATTATGACAATAAA
This sequence comes from Argiope bruennichi, assembly GCF_947563725.1. Classification (NCBI taxonomy): domain Eukaryota; kingdom Metazoa; phylum Arthropoda; class Arachnida; order Araneae; family Araneidae; genus Argiope; species Argiope bruennichi. Next base: position 12,945,936 of record NC_079153.1, read on the forward strand.
TTAAATCCTCGAGTTTTTTATATTCTCGTTTAATAGCCTAAATATACTTTAACTATCAGAATAATCATCAATATTATAATGTAAATTTTAATGCATACTATGAAAATGGTAATGTTAAAACAGAATTCAAAGTTATAAAGATTGGAAGTATAATAAACTTTGCTTTTGCATTTTCGTCAAAATCTTTCTGCGAGTCGTGTATAAAATTCAGAAAATGATCGTAATTACAAAAAAAATAATGGATTATGAAATAGTATCACATTTTCAAAACTTCTCTTCAGAAATAGACAACTGTATTTTACTGGTTTTTAAAGAATTAAGAATTTTTAATTATTTAATAATTTTTCTTCATTCGAGATTCAATCTTCTGATGAAAATTACAAAAAAATGCTATGATTTGAAAATTTAGAAATTGAAATGCAACTGCTAACTATCGTATAATTACTGCAATTAAATTCTTGCATTACAACGCAACTTTGTATTCAATCATGGGTGATAATAAAAACTAATGAGCATTATTTTAATATTAGAGTGTGAAATTTTTATTATTAATTATTTGGATGCAGAAAAAGATAATTTAAAATTAAAACATATAATCTTTTTATTCGTTGGCATTTTTTTCTATAAAACTTGAATATTAAAAATGCGTTTCATTTTCTAAATTAGAAACTTGAGAAAACCATTCTTTTACTTAAAAATAAATAGAATCACTGGAGTTTTAAAGTAACCTCGGAATGCAAGAATTTTAATTAACTACTGTAAGTCATGATGAATAAGATGAAAAACATTTGCTGCTCTATTCTTTTTTCTAATCTTTTGAGTATCTAATGTAGTAGAAAATGAATTTTAGTTGAGAAGATGTTTCATTTTATAAGAAGTAATAATATTTTGAGAAATTAGGAACGACGTAAATTTTTAATCAAGGAGCTTTTCTAAAAGTGGATATAGTTATGCATCTTGGAGTCAACCATCATTTTATGAATTTGATGTTCATTATTCTAATTTTCTATTAACACATTTTAATGCTTTAATTTAATGAATGCTAGAAAATTTTACCCCTAAAAGTTCAGACATAACATTTTGAAAAACAATTTCATTTGGAAATGTGCATTTTGAAAAGGTACCTTACTGTTTAAGTGTTCTCGATTATTGCATGAAAGGAGAAAGAGATTTACATTTTATCTGCACCGAAAAATTTAATTATTTAAAGGTCTTTCTCCTTTAGAGACAAAATGAGAACTATTTTGGTTCAGAGCTCATAATTTTGAGCCCCAGTCAGATGTCAAAGATAACAGCTGATCTCTGCACCTGCCTCTTTAATTTTCAATATAATACCAATGAGAGGACGCTTGACTTGCGCAGTCAGATTCGGCATGCACAGGGTATCAATAGATGGATATTTGTGGAGTCAGGTTCGACCAGGAAGACCTGACCTTGAAGCCGATTTTACCACTACGCCGCCTCAGCCCTTCCACATCGTCATAGACACTGTTTATAAAAAGGAATTAGTTCCACTTTACTTCATAATAAATGAATTTTAAGTGTGGTAGAACCTTGCTTAACGAGCGTAATTCATTCCCGAAATCTTAGTCTGGAGAAGCATACTTTCTCCAGAGAAATAAATATTAAATAGGACAATGTTCAAGGTGATCATAATTAAAGTTCCACTTTGAAAATGGTCATAAAAGGAAAACTACATGACCAAATGATATCACACTTGGTCATAGTTTAAAGGAGGTCTTGGAAATTTCTTTTATACCAAACAAAAAACAAAAAAACTCAACACCAGGGGAGAAAAGGCACTGTACGCAATATTGTTAAGCAAAATAGCGCATGAAGAGATCGGTTTAAAATGTGTTTAATCGTTTTTGAAATGTGATACAAAGCATGTTCAATGTGGTGTCCACCATTTTATGAAAGCAAGTTAAATCGCATTACGGCATTCTCTACAGTAACTCTTAGCATACCACTAAGAAAGTTACGCACATGTCGGTGTACCGCTTCTTTCAGTTCTCCCAAATTGTTTAGATTATCCCCATAAACAGTGCTTTTGAAATAACACACACTGAACATGCTTTGCAACGCATTTCAGAAACGATTAAATACATTTTAAACCGATCTCTTCAAGTCTTATTTTCTTTAACAATATTGTATACAGTGCAATTTCCCTTTCTGGTGGTGAGTTTTTTTTTGGCAGAAAAGAAATTCCCATGAAAGAAATTCCCATCTTTAAACTATGACCAAGTTTGATAACATTTGGTCCAGTAGTTTTCCTTTTATGACCATTTCAAAGTGAAAATTTAATTATAACCACCCTGTATTTCACTCTGAAAAAAATGAATAGACAAATTTATTGTAATGCAATTTATTATTTGCAGTGCATGTTGCTTGTAGTGCTTTTTTTACAAGAAATTTTCAAAGACATCTGAAAAAAAATTGGTGAATATGAAATACAGCGTTATCATTAAATAAATTTGCAGCTGCTGCTTTATCAGGAAAATTATTCTCAACATATGTTGCGATAATTCACCAGGCTTTCAATATCTCTTTTATTTCACTGGAATGTTATAGCTCTGTTGTATCCATTGTTTCTTCCTCGTCTGACCGAAACTTCTCCACAAAACTCTTTTTACTGTGACACAGAATGCAGTTCCATCAGCTCTTTGGTAGTTCTGGCCACGTTTTTCTACCAGCTCATTTTTGTTATTGCTATTCATTTTTAGTTTCATAATATTGGCTAGAAACGTCGATTAAAACTTTGCAGATGCTTGTTCAATCCACCCCCCCCCTCATCCCCCATGAAGTCGAGTTCTTGTAGTTCGATAATGCTCTCAGTCCGAAATTTCTTCCATGGAGATAAAAATGTTCTCATCAAACAAGTATTCAAATAGATTGAGACAGGTCAATTCAGCATGTGACATCACGTTGCCTTCTCGCCACTCATTTTGCGAAACATCGCTTATTAAACGAATCACTCTTTTACAATTTTTTTCATCATTATGTGAATCACTTGTTATACCAGGTGCTCGTTAAAAGAGGTTTGACTGTATTTGTTATTGCCCAAATTAATACACCAGGTTGTATGAAGAAACAGAGAAAATGTCTTCGGTCTTCTCTATTTTGGATACTCAAACAACCTGAAATCTTCTTTTCTGCTCACTCCGTTTCTTCTCTTCCTTACTTGAAAGCATAGAAGAGATTAAATATTGTATTGAGGGGTTCAGTATATACTGACAAATCACAGAAGTTCGCTAGCATCAGTGCCTCTGTCCGTGCATTCAAGCATGAACAGATTAATCAACGGAAAATAAACCCGTTGTTACGTTTTGCTCAAACTTTAATACTTATTTTCAACAACAATGCAGAGAAAAGACAGATTAAATTAGTTGCATGTTTGATATATTTTTTAACATATCAATTCAAATGTGGAGAACATAAAAATGTTGAGATTTAATATTTTTTTCAATTACTGTACTTTCTTACAGTGAACTTAAAATACAATGAAGTAAGAATATCCACCAAACTGTCTTTTATTGTAATACCCGAATCATATCACATCTACACTGAAAAACACAATCTTTAATAAAATGTCTTCCTGCACTTTAGCGCACACAGACAAAAGAATTCAGCTGTTGAAAGACTGTTCTTCATTTTTTTTTTACTTTTGTTCTCGTCGCCCGTCTATACATTCATACACACATCCCTGCCATTTAAGAAGTAAAGCAAGACACTCAGGCAATAAAAGATATGCCTCTCTGTAAGAGACCCCCTCCAGAAAATAAATTCGAAGACATCGACTGTGTATCACTCTCTTGGCGGGGAAAACAAGAAAGAGAGGGAGAAATCAATGAAATAAAAGAGAGACTAGTGAAATCCGCATGTGGATTTGTGCGCTGTTCTGCTGATATCGAGTTTATTTGAATTTCAAGACGATGCAAACTGCGAAGCGGGTGGACGAATGGACCCAGAAAGAGATTTGATTCAAATGGTCGAATGCACTCTGTCCTCCCCCCTGAAAGAGGGAGCTGTTGAGAGAGGGTTGGAGATGGGAAATTTAAGGGAGAGTAGGGGATTTTGGGTATCTAGGAAACTATAGAGCTTTCTCATGTGTAAAGGTGGGATCGTGTACCAGATGCAAGTGCTTTTCGGCGAAATAGGGGTTGTCGTCAGCCTGGCTTCTTTTCTTTTGATCCAGATCCAGAGTGCGCTGTTCTTTCTGAAATTCTCTTCAGCACTGCTTTAGATTGAAGCTCCAAATTCGAATCCTTCAATCTTAATTGTATTAACAATACATTTTGAAACTACACGGTGCCTACGTTGGAGTGGGTCATGCCAATATGAAAACATATTTATTTTTCATTTTGTAGGGATATTAGTTTTTAGGTTCAGATGAAAAGAACGACACCTGAGGTGGCACTCCTCTCTATAAATTTCTACACCACACAGGCAGAAGTTCGTTTTATCCATGATGTCCTATTTTGCGTGTACCATATCTTCCCGCACGGTGATTTTTGGTGCAATTTGGTCTCAAACCTGGGTTTTTCCGATCCCTTAACCGAAACCTTATCACAAGACCATTGCGACCTTGATTGTGGGTCTAAGCCGATACCCTTTCACTAATATTTTTACGTTGCACTAACTGGCGACTGTTTTAGGTTAACTCATATAATGAGCAACTTGGAATTGTTTCGAATCCACGATCATTTAGTAACAAAGCCACGATTTTAATATTGAATCAATGTAGCCCCGAAGAACTTAAGTAAATTTCAAATTTGTATATAGAGCTTCAATGTATACAAGATAAATATTTTCACTTTCTCTGTGTAGGTAATTTTTATTCACAAGTTAAAAATAATAAAAGTAACAGTAATTATTTGGATTTGAAATGCAAAATCGATGCAATTTATAACATTCATCTATGAATAAATAATATATAAAAACTAAAAATAAATTTAAAAAAATAAAACTAAATAAATATCGACGGAATGAGGTCTTTATTATATTCTAGCACAAACTTTAAAGGTCACTTGAATTTATTTGATGAGTATGTTTTATTCATCTGTCCGATAAGTTTGAATATTCATCAATGGGTGATTTTCCAGAGTTATATTTAGGATGCATACATGAAGGCTGGAATTCTTCGACTTTCAAAAATAACTTTCACATTCCGATTCCACTTCCTCGTATGCGAAACATACAAGTGAAAAAAATATTATGTCTCTCAAGTCCGAATAAGAGAATTAAAAAAATGTGATAATCAATAAGCATGAAATTTAGTTCGTGGTTCCTATATCAAAATTTAAGATTTCTATTAAATTTTGAGGAAAATCCATCATTAGAAAGTAATATAATATCCACAACATATTTATATAAGTAAAATTATTTATAACATACAATTTCATTAAAAAATTGTCTAGCAATTTCTATCTTATTTGAACAAGAGAAGAAAAATGTGTTATCCAATTTTAAAATTGCTTTCAAATAAACATCATAGGCAATATTATTATATTATTTAAATATTTAAGTAATACAATAACATTTTAAGAATAAGCTTTTAAATAATACGCGAACATATTTAAATAACCACAATGCAAAATGAAATTTCTACATTGCTGAAAGTCCACAAATTATAAAGTTCAAATATGTTTAAAGTTGTTTAAAAAATGGTTAAAGGAGCTCTTGAAATTAACATATTAGATATTTTAAATTCACCTAGCAACTTCATTATATGATAACAATTACTTATGACATGACATCAATTAACTATCGGGAAATTACAATTATCACAGATAAAAACAAAGAACAAATTCAGCATGCTATCCCACATAATAAACACAGCTTTGGATGTATCAGGTTAGAGCGCATTAACCATTAAGTGACAAGTCCAATCAAGAGACAGTGTCACTGAAAATGCCAGAGGTTTCTACTGCACTTGACAACTGGACAAAGAATCTTGCTTCTGATGGTGACATATAAAGTTTCTTTGACATGTATCTGGCGGCAAGTAACAAAAAGTACCAAAAATTAAGTTTCTTCGAAACTCATACCCTTAGGTCACATTAACTCTGGATTGCGAACCGATGTCATTTTGATGGTTGGCGGTTCGGGAGTTTATTTTGAAGCCAAGCGAAAAAGCGCCAAACAAGTTGACTTGGATATTTTGATTAAAGTACGAATTTGATGAATACGTAAATGATATAAATGTTAAGGATTATAATTATGCTTCTTCAATGTTATTTTTTTAAATAATGTTCACTTTAAAGGATATTATGATTAAAGTTACAATTATTTAGAATTTTTTATAGATAATTGTCTTACATTTTAAACTTTCAATGTATCGATATGTGAAATATATAATTCAGAATATATAAATTTGTTGAACAAGTAATGCCTGAAATTCATCACAAAGAAAATTCGGAATATTTTTTTTGTTTTAAATACTTTATTATTTACATTAAATTATACATACTAAAAAATTTATATTCTTAGTACTGACAAATTACTTAATTTGATTATGAATTTCTACCTTAAAAACTGTAGTTCCTGATTCTTAAATAAAATAAATTGAATTGCTAACTTAAACACGTTTTTAAACACTTGACTCAATTCAATATAGAATTGTAAATTTACTGTGTTTTTATAAGCAGAGTACATACATAACTACTGACTTTAAAACATTCATTTAAATAATTAATTCATTGCAAATAGGCGTCTTTGCTCTCTTGTTGAATTATTTAAAATTCAATTTACAATTTTGTTTATTTTGAGCTTATATTTACGTAAACCACTTTAAGTAAACGTTGAGATTATATTTTATGCAAGGTAATTCTAAAACAGTGTGATAAACTTTCTACGTAAGGCAAGCATATATATATATATATATATATATATAATTTTTAATTATTTTTTTTTTTACAGAAATTGGGATGAAACTTAAAGACAATTTTTCTAGTAAATTAAAGAAACGGATACATGATTGTTCGTTTCAGGATCGTGAGACTGGCTCTTTTCGACAATTGCACTTCGCTAAGGGGTGATGTTTAGAAAAATGAGCTGCTATCACGCGTCCTAGTTCTACAGATAATCCGAATTCACCCTATTGCTAAATGTAAACTTCTCCTCCTTTCATCGCTCCTCTGGCCCTTTTTATGATGACATAAACGTCTCCTGACGCAAGCGCAAAAGCGCCTGAAGTTTCTGAATTCTGGAATGAGCAAAAGATAAGGAGTACAACTCGGTATTAATTACACATATGCAAATTTACAACAGTGACACAGTACCATGAATAACACCACGCGAATCTTGTTTGATTTTAAACGTACTTAGATTTGTTGCTGATTCTGCGTCTTATTTGATATTGTATCCATCATGCTGCATATAACATATAATATTTTTTTTCTGTATCTATATTGTTGATTATTAAGAATTTGTATTTAACTAAACCTACATTGCATATTGTATTTTCTGATATTATACAAAAAAAAAATAACCTCGAACTTGAGAATTTGTCAAATCTTCGCATTTAAAATCTGCTTGAGTTCGAAAAACCACATTTTAGAAATTATATCTATTTAGTACTTTTTGAGCCAAGCGGAAGAAATTTAGTATATGGTCTTTATGTTCAATTCGTAGTTTTTTTTTATCAAATTTCGAAAGATATCTATTCAGAGGAAGTCTGTATTGTCTGACTGTCACAATATATGTTAACACAGTGACTACAAAATGAAAAAATGCAAGATTAATTAAATTAAGTTCACAGATTACGCATCTAAAGTGTAAACACGTCTCAAATTTGGAACCAAATCTGCCTTAAGATTGATATTCATATTAGTCTGTATTTTTCCAAGCATGTAAATGTGATTGCTTTAGAACTCAATGATTTAAATAAATGAAATATGGCATATGGTCTTGTGACTGTAATTGTAGTTCCTTGTCGAATTTCTATTTCAATCGATCGGAGGAAACAAGCATTCAAAATTCATATTCAGTCTGCTGGTATTTGTCTAATTACCACATTCCAGCGAATCCAGCGAATCACAGCCAAAGATCACACGATGATGGTTTTATTTAGTACTTATTGTTCGCTAATGACATATGCTTGATAACACAAAACTATATTTGTTTAAAATTACGCGAGAAATTTTCGGGAGCACCCCCTCCCTCTGGTTATCTGTTGTATTTTTTTATTTGATTTGATTTAAGGCCAACTACATCTGTCAATCTTTCCGCTTGAGGATGGCAGATACAGTTGACCATACATTAACCTACATCCTTACTACTATATTCTTTCTACTGAGAGTATTCCTAGGTAAAAACATCTAGTTCCTGTACACCCCTTAAAATGTGTCCAATAAGCTAAGAATAATCTTTTTTTTTAATTATAGGATTTGAAACAGTTAATTTAATTACTTTCTGTTGTAGGTGGAAAGATATATTAATTGGTCAATTAGCCTCAATTGTCTTTTTATAAATAACTTTTCATTTTCAAATCAGAAGTTTTATGGGCTCAGAACTTTACGAAGCAGTCAAAGGGTGGCGATGGCTTGGTAGTTAGATTTTATTTTTGTAATTCGAAGTTTCTTGTTTCAAAATACGACTCCATTGCTCCGTAGGTTTGGAGTGCATTAAATCCATCGAGGTCAAATGTGCTCTTTTTGAGGAAACTTTGCGAAAAGGGCCTGCCTGATTTTCCATACTATTAATCTGGCCATGGCTAAGAAATTACAAGATTATTTCTGAAATGTCCCCGTAATACTTCGAAACTGGTAGCATATATGTATTCTGTACAGATTTCGATTTCTTCACAGCAGAATTCTATGGTCCTTGTGTTCCATAGATTCAAGATTCATTGTGGAAGCAACGAGTTCCATCAAATTGAGATTCAAACTAGCGACCTTCAAACTCTAAATTTAAATACTAGTGGTGATTCTGATGTACGCCTAGATGTTTGTATTTGTTCCTAAATCAATTTTCTTAAATTATGAATCATATTGAACTGAAATATTTTTTTAGAAACTTATATTATAATTTGGATTTAACCTGGAAAAATATTATTAGCATAAATGGGAAACTGTTTTCTTTTGTTAAAATTTTACTTTATTTAGATGCTATTTAAGACAATTTTTTAAAAGAAATGATTTCCGCTTTAACATTTTACATTAGTTGATTTCATTTTTGTTGAATTAGCCTATACTAATTTTATTTCACTAGCTCTTCATTAGAATTTTTCAATATTTTAAATGATTCCTTCAAATATGCCCTGTTTTCTGAAGGTGGGAACATTAAAAAAATATTTTATTGCAGATCTGTTTACTAGAAAAGTCTTTCAGTGACTTGAACTTAAAAATGTATTTGAACAATAATGTTTGACAAAAACTAATTAAAACCGTTTTATTAAAAATAATTATTTATCTTTATTTCTGTGACAGAATTATAAAAAAAAAAGATTTTTTTCAAGAATAGATAACAATAATTTCCAATTAAAATAGAGAGAAATTACTAAAACAAAATTATGAAGCTTCAGATAAAAAATTGCATCGTAAAGCTTCAAGATTGTAATTCTAAAATATGAAAAAAACCTAAAACATATTTTAACAACATTTTTAATTGGCTCGTCTGTTCTCTAAGACAAGTGTTCTAATTATTCATCGAAACATAGTTAGAAAGCTCTATATTAAGGGCAAAAAATAAACATTGCTTTACAGAGACAGTTTTATGCGATGAATGTAAGATAAAGAAAGAAAATTGCCCTTTAAAATCTAATTTGGTTACTGATCCATAAATTCATATTCTTCACATCTCAATTTTATTCTTTATTTTGCAAAAAAAAAAATATAAATTTTGTAAAGAAGACAGATTAAAACATAAATTGCGGTTAATTAAAATTTTTTATTTTATTATTATAGTATAAATATGTAATTAATAATATTTTGAAATAATGAGATCATGTTTAAAAAAACAGTCTTTGGATAGCTTATTAATTAGAAATAATATTCAGTTTGAAAAGTAAATTTTGTATTTTTAAGCAGACATACTTTTTTTCAGAGGATTTTTATTGCATTAAAAAAATTCAGAATTTTAGGAGAAAAAAAGAATCATAATAAATATTGAATATTGATTGATTTAGATAGTAGTACCAAAGATTAATTTTTATATTAAATGCATAGGAATCTTTATAATTCATTCACATAAATGCGTCGAAATTTTGTTCGAAACCAGTAAAAAAAAGTGACTAGTTTAGGAAATAGCAAGATAATTCACTATTTAAATTTATTTTATAAAGATTTAATTTTCGCAAAGTTATACAAAGATCCTGCTTCTTAACTTCATATTATTTTTACATATAATTAAATATTGTAAATAGTAATGAAATGTAAAAATCAATTATAATCACTTAAAACTTTTATAGATCATAATCTCTGAATTTTCTTTACGTAGAGATAAAGAAGTTTTTACCTGTACCCAGAGGTATTTTTTTTTGTTGATATTGAGTTCCAACAAATATTTTGTTTAAGAAAATTATTGTTGAACTACAATTTATTCAACTATGTAGTCTAAATTATCATCCATTTACCGTTTAGGTAATTCATTCACTATTTTAATTACATTAATTAATAATATCAAAGAAATTATTGAACTTTAACTTATTCACCAAATGAAACTGATAAACTAATTTATTAATTAGACAATAAGTTACTGTGAAAATAAGCGAAATCGATCCACTTCATGAGATTAGAGAATTTGTCAAAATCTATTTGGCTACATATATATATATATTTTTTTTATTTCTAAATCAGTTTTGTGGTTGGAGTAGTCAGATTCTATAGTGTGCGAAATTGTTTTATTAAAACTTTACTTAAAAATCGGTGGTATTAAAGGACTTTTATAAGAAATAAAAATTGAAATTGAACCAGTGATTTTAAGGAACATTTCTTTGATTCACTTACTCTGTTCGCCTTTTTGGTCTTTCTTCGTCGAATGTATTATTAAATTACCTAATGATAATGTTAAAACCATTTTATTAACTCAGTTAGAAGAACGTGGATAAATCTGATTCAACGTTCTGATCAATCTGGTCGAATGATATTCATTCAGTTTTTTTTTCTTTGATTATTTTCATTCATTTTTTTTTCTTTGATTATTTTAAATCAAACTTACTTGTAATTACTGGGCAGTTCCAGTTTGCAATAAAAAAGGTGCCTATAAAAGTGCTTCCAAATGAAACTGATATGAATTAAAAATAAAGTTGCATAGTTGTATTAAATTTTAGAATTTAAAAACTAAATAGCATTTTTATGTTGCAAATAGTACAAAATACAAATACCTAGAACAAAAATATATCCAATACCCTATATATAAAAATATACCCTAGTACCCAAATACCTAGTGCAAAAATATATCATTAGTTATCAGAAAACTACTGTAAAAGTCATACAATTATGTTATTTAAGTGAATGTCTCATGGTTTCAAATGACATTCATCTGAAAAATTATTACAAAATGAGGAAATTTATTATAAGTCCAAAAAAGGTAGAAATATTCAGATACAAATATATTACACAAGGTTTATAAGAATTATAAGATTATAATATATCGGTTTAACCCCCCCAAAAAATCCGAATTTTTCCCAATAAAAAGTTGGTTTATGTGCTTCGATTCGTATTTTTATGTAATGTTTTAAAAAGTCGAATATGAAGTTATTATATTACAATTATTATCTTAATTCTTAATTAAATAGAAATTATCTTAATACTAATTAACTATCTTAATATTTCATTAAATAGAAATTAAATTAGAATGATACCAGGATTCATGGTGCTAATTTAAAAGAAAATAGTAATATAATGGTCAAAAAATTCTTGAATTTGTTGAAATTCCAGGTTGGAAATTCAACTTCTAAAACTCATCCAATAATAATAATAATTCATCCTACAATAATAATAATAATAATTCATCCAATAATAATAATAATAACAATAATAATTCATCCAATAATAATAATAATAATAACAATAATAATTCATCCAATAATAATAATAATAACAATTATAATTTATCCAATAATAATAATAATAATAACAATAATAATTCATCCAATAATAATAATAATAACAATAATAATTCATCCAATAATAATAATAATAATAACAATAATAATAATAATAATAATAATTCATCCAATAATAATAATAATAACAATAATAATTCATCCAATAATAATAATAATAACAATAATAATTCATCCAATACTAATAATAATATGGATAATAATAACATAGTAATAATGAAAAAGGCAATAAAAATATTAAATTATATTACAAATTATATAAATTATATTAAAAATATTACAAAATATTAAAAACAAGTATCGATGCTAAAGCGAACCACAAGACAAATCGTAACTAATAACATAAAAAAACATTAGCAATCAAACTAAATAAACACTGATTAAAATCTAAAAACGTTCATCAACAAGTATTTTTTTCTTCGTTGCTGCTATAATTAATCTTTAACAACTCAATTTTACTCTGCAACTTTAATCAGCACTTTTTTTCTAAAAAAAGTTGGTTTAAATTGCATTGTTTGAATTTTCAGTACTCAACAACCTTTTACAAATTGCAACATTTTTAATCTTCCGTTTTCATTGTCTGCATTAAGAGAGAACTAATAATACGAGTTAAATCAACTACTCAAAGACTTTGAAGATCAAACAGAATTTATCCTATTCTTGAGAATATCTGTTATTCGTAAAATCCCTGAATCCGATGTCAAATCCATGGCGAATAAGTCGAGACTTCGGAACCTCGCATATCATGACATGGACTCTCCCCTCCATCTTCTTACCCCTCCCCCTCCCCCGATTCCATTTCCAGAGAAATCCTACAAACACGGCAGAAACTCTCGTCTTTTGCAAACTTCGACAACAAGCCCCAAGTAGTTTGCTAAGAATAATTTCAAAACGTAGGTTACGAATGAAAGGTTAATGGGTCTTTTGGTTGATTAAAGTTTCCTTGCACTGCTGGGATTAATTCTAGTTCAAAGGAAGATATCTCAGTTATCGGGTCTTTGGGACCTCGCATTATGAGGACTGAATTTTCATTGAATAAGGGATTTGACCTGGTATTCGTAAATTATTGGAGTTGTTTGGGGGATTCCGTATTAAAGTTGGAAGATGAAGCGCTCTGAGCTTTAGTTATGGATTTGACATGGGAGAGTCAGTCAATCGGTGGCTTTTGGAAACGTATCGATGAAATTTCGAGGTCGGTTTTCCGGAGTTCTACAGTAACTTTATTGAATAATTATCGTGAGAAATTTTGTTGAGACATTTGCATCGGAAACTTATACTCGTTTCTTAATTTTTGAAATTTGCCTTCATTTACGTTGAAGGGGAGCTATTTCATTGAAAGGAGTCTTAAAAGTTTCATTTGTTTATCACTTACCATGTGTACAAATATTTAAAAAGAAAATTTGCTGTAAACGTTTATTTAACTTAAGGAATTTCGCTAAACAGGAATCTTCAACGATTAAATATTTCCATCTATAAATGATTTTTGAACAGTATGAAAAGTTTGAGCACTATGCTTTTTTATAGGAATTTAAAAGCAAATATTTCTAAGAATTATGAATATTGAGAGTTTACTGGCCTTTTTATTTGCCAAAGTCAATGAAGCCATAGTAGAAGTTGTAAATTTAGACAACAAGGTATTAGTAAAATCAATTATAAACAAAATAGAAAATCAAAAAGTTTGTTTATTTCTTATGGCACTTGCCACTGACAAGCCAGCTGTTACGAAGACAGCGATTTCAGCCTGAGGGGGACGTCTCTTATTTTTTATAGCAGCGCCAACTAGGGCCAAGAGTACGACTTTGCTACTCACGCATCACTCATTCGCTTGCACAACCCCTTTTTACAGGAGGGCACATTCACACATCTCACAGATAGAACAACAGAAGAACAACCATGCCCAAACCGGGACTCGAACCCGGGATGCCCAGATCACGGGGAAGACGCGCTACCCCTATGCCAGGACGCCGGCATCAAAAAGTTTTTTATATGATTCCAAATTAAAACTCGTGAATGTCAAATTTTGATATATGTGCCAACAGATGTGGTGTTCCCAAATTTGTTCGCATATTATCCAATTATTATACCAAATTTGATAAATTTTAGTCAATGCGTTTTTGAACTATTATGTTGATATGTTTTCTAAGGAATAGGCCGACAAACTTTCATCCCTTTTTGTATTTAGCTCAATAATTAAAAGGTATTTAAATTATATATATTAAATTTGATAGCCGAATCGAATCGATATAACTCTCTTCATTTTATAATTATCGTGTAATCTTCCATTCGGGCAGCCGGAAAGACAGATTTCCCTTGAATAGAGTTTTTTCTAAATTTGATGGAATTTTACAAATTTGAAGTAAAGACCCTATGCCAAATTTTATCAGTCTGTCTCAAAATGTTTTTTCAATTATCTTTATCTTAAACATACAGCTCAGGGAACTATAAAAGCGGAGATTCGTCAAAATCTGGAGTGCGAATTTTTTGACGATTACAATACTTTATATTTCGTAAACGAGAAAATAAAGAGTTAAGGTGCAAAGTAACACTATTTTCCATAAATTCAAGACAATAAATTGTTTTAGTTATATAATTACTTTGTGAGAGTAAACATTAGTTTCATTTTTAAAAAAGAAATCTTTTTATTAATTATTGATCAAATTATGTTATATATTACTAAATTATATGTCGCTATTATTTTATATATAACTGGCATACTTTTGAATTCCAGCCGATCTCATTGTAAGGTGCTATATGTGTTTATTCTGATTTCGATACATAGGCCCATATATTAAGTCTGGCTATAGAGCTTGCATTAAAATTTATTTGTCTAGCTTATTGTGCTATTGTGTAATCATGTTAACATATACACAGATAGATAGCGGGAAGACTTCTCTTATATGAAAACTCTCTAAAATTAAAAAAAAAAAATTCTTTGATTGATAACATATATTAGATTATATCTTTCTATTTTTGACTCATTGCTTTCATAGATAAAAAGATAATTATTTATCAGAATCTTGATGTCCCATTAACTATACTAAACTAAAATATATGAACTATTATAAACTATAAACTATATAAACAACACTAAAATTATATGAGAGTAATACGAAAAAACAAAAACAGTTATGATTCTAGACATAAATCCTGTGCAACTTCTGAATGCCGTGTAAAACTAATCTAGATACATTAACCCTTTGAGCTTGGATGACACCATTCAAGGTAGTGCATAATTTGACATTTTATTTATTTGCTTGAAGGAATGGATAGCTTTGTTGGTAGGGCGTTGGATTCGCATCCTTTGGCTCGTAAGTTCGAACCCCGCTGGTTGAAGACTCTCCGTGTTTGTGGTGGCTGGCACACGTAAAAATTTCTTGTGGTCTCAAAGTCTTCCATGTCAAGAGTAATACTCCTGGGGTTACTGGTTCAGAGGTGATCGTTCTGTAATTCAGGTCTAAATTTCGATCTGTGGATGAGTGAATGAAATCAGCCCCGTAAAAAGGGTTGTGATGTGTGAGTAGCTAATACGTACTCTTGGCCCTAGATGGCGCTACTGAAAAACAAGAAATGTTCTCTTGGCTGAAAATCGCTGACTTGGTCAGAGCGCTTGCATTTAACAAGTGCTATTAGAAACAACAACATTTATTTATTTTCTGATTTCGATCATTCGAGAAGTTGTAGGATGAACCTTCTAGAGAAAATTCAAGTTAAAACAGTTTTTTATATATATTTTTGGAACAATAAACTTCTTGAATTTGATGAATAATAAGGAATCTAATTACTTTTCTGAGTGCAAAGGTTCATTAATTTTGTATACAGGGATGTAAGATTAGTTAATTACTACAAGAATAAAGTTTATTTTGTTTCAATATTTCTTCTACATCTGAACTATATTGTTTTTCTAAATTATCATCTTGCTTCTATAAATAACATAATATTTAATATTTACTTGTGACTATATTTTTACAAGAACTTTGCCACAATTGCGAAATGTTAATAAGTTCAATGATTTAATAGATTTTTTTGTTTTGTTATTCCCCACAGGTATTTCAGTAATTTGTTCTGAAATAAATATTAAAACATTTTCTGCTCGCTGTCTTCGTAAAAAAACATTTTTAAATGCATGTATAAAACTGACTTTACATTGTAGAGAAATTAGTGTATTTTATATTAATATATAATAACTCAGAAAACCCATTAGGGATATTTTCAACTAACGGAAGGAGAAAAGAAGTTTCGGAAACAACAATTTTTCTATGAGAAAAGAAATGTAGAACTTCTAGCATTAATTTGTATCGTTTCAAAAAAGTATTCTTCTTCATCAATGCTTGAAACATTTTGTAACTTTAAATTAATATGAAATGAATCTCCAGGCCTTTTTTTTATTTTGTTGTACAGATATATCTTATATAAATATATATAACTTATGATTGAAAATAAATATTGCAATATTTACAGTTACAGAACTTATATAACTTTTTTCTTCACCTTTTCCGACTTAGTTACATTTAAACGTAATTTTTTTTTCTTAATTATAAAACGCAATTGTTTTGTTCGAAAGTAAAATGCATTAAACATTCAGAATTCAAATTATATAAATTATTCATTTTATACCCGAAATAACTGCTTGATATAAAGGCGTAGATTTTCAGCTAATAAAAGTATAGTTCTTTCCGAACCTTATTTATAAACGCCACTGGGACCTCTGATGCTTATGGCTTATCCTCAAAATACTGGAGATAATACGAAATGTGTTAAATCATGCATGAATTACAAGCAGGCCTCTTATCCTCTTACCTCCATTCAAAATGGCGACGATAACTTTCCGTGGATTAATGCCGAGAAGTTGTAGTGAATAATGTATGGTTAAAAGTGACTCGACAAATAATTTACAGCAGACGGCTTTATTTTAAAGTTGGTGCGAAGCGTAAATTGGATGTGGAACTTAAAACGAAGCAATAATTATTTGGTAGCATTATAGACAACAAACATTTGGAGAACACCTTATTTTTCTTGCTTTCACAATAAAAAAAAGAACATATATCTTTTCAACAAATTAATGATAGCGGATATTCGTTTAATATTTATGTTTTTAGATAGAACCAAAATCTTCTTTCATTTCAGAGCAGCAGGGAAATCTTTTGAAAATCGTTTTCTTTTCTTTTCCTTTTTTTTCAGCTTGTTTTGAATAGATTCGGTTCTAAGAATTAATTTTTAATGTTTTTGAAAAAGGATTACGTTCTAGAAAAATGATATCAAATAACACCTATGCCCTTTCAGCGGTTTCATAAAATGCGATTAGCTGAGTTTTTGTTTTAAATTTAACCTCAAATAAATAGGATTTCAGAATAAAATTAAATAAACTTTCAGCTCTTAATAAAAGGTTTTAAAATTTATCTAACTTTATTATTTTTCAGTGTAATTTGATTTACCATTAGTAGGAAAATTATTAAAAAATAATGATATAAATTTATATCACTTTAAATGTATTCTGATTCAGAAAGAAAAAGGATTCGAAGGAAAATGTTTAGAATTAGAAGGAAAGGATTTAGAATTTTAAAAAATATATATCCATTTAATTTCTTTGTATTTATGAAAAATGATATTCAAATTAAATTGCAATTTACGAATATTTTCATTTTATTTTTTCTTTAGTTGTGGCTTTCCTTTCATGCTTGTTATTATTAAATGCGTAGTTCTACTTTCATTCTGATATTCATTGGGCATATTTCAGAAAAGAAAATAAGGCATACTTCATGACACACTATAAAAAAAGCGATATCTTCTACGACATTCGACTTTGAATTCTTATATTATGGAATATTTGTAGCATGCTATGAATTGACTGCATATTTGAACATTTTTGTATTAAAAGATCTTTTTTCAATGACAATTTTTTTTAAAAATTCGCCTGATATGATTTTCTAATATATATACTTCCTAATTTTAGAAAGTCAGTGAAATTCAGATTAGTTGTTTGAAAAGGGGTAAAAATTGTAGATAATATTTTGATAAACAGGATTCAATAAAATACTCTGTTTATACTAATTTCATTATTTCTCCATAACCAATATTCCGTTTCATATTTTTTCCCTTTCAGCATATATATTTATGTCTCAGATCGTTAAAGGTCAATCGGGAATTCGTCTAATCCTGTAGCGGTTTTAGAGAAGGTGATTCGAGTCTTAATGTCACTGAAGATTTTGCCATTCTAGTTTATAATTTTCTTTTGCGAATTTCTTCAGGGTCTAGCGACGGGTATTTTTAGAGAAGATTAAAGAGGAACTCTTTCTGGCAGCTCTCGTATTCTCTGAATTTTGGTCTCTATACAAATAATCTTATCTCCGGTAACAGTGGCTTGCAGAATTTTCTGCAGCCGATTTATAAGTGTGTGTATTGTAATCTGTATGACTTCCCTGTTCTGAAGGCCCTAGAAGCCATCATAAATTAGACGTTTTAATAATTAAATTTTGAATAACTGTATTTGTTTAAATATAAATATTTTAATTGTTATCCATCATCCGTCTTCTGATTATATGGAAGTCGGATCACACATATACTTCCATTTACAAGCTGGAAAAGTGTGGACTTTGTATAGAAGAAATTTAAGGGAAGGGGGAAAAAATCTGAAATTTATATTTTGTAATTATCATGGTAAGAAAGATATTCATATTAATTGATAAATTTGCTTTTTAACTTCCAGAATGCTCACATGACATAATTTCAAACTTCCTCAATATATCCAAAAAAAATATTTGCAATTCTTCGATGCTTTGTTATGGTTGTTGCCCATACCCACGTTAATGATTGAAACCTATGTCTCCTTAATCCCTTGAGTAAAACCGATATGGAATCTGCAACATCTTAATCAAATTACTGCGTTCGATAGAAAAATAAGTGATGTTGTAATCATTTTTGATAAGATATAAAGATATAGTCAAATCTCATATAACGAGTGATTAACATAACGAGCAAAACAAAATGTAAAAATAAAAGTGACTCCTTAACGAGCGATGGTTGGCAGAAGGAGCGGTGAGGGAACATCATGGCATTCTGTTGAGCACTTGATTGAAGAGATCCCTAATATCCACTAGGTAGAAGTTTTGAAAGGCTAACGCAGCTCCGTGGGGTTTCAGCAAGTGAGTATAAAGCCCAAATCAACGAGATGTTGTCTCTTATCAAGATTATGGGGTTTAAGAACATAGCCAGAATTATCGAAAATCTTATGGAGCTACATTCTGTGTGATAACAAAAAGTTACGGAGAAGGCTTGGTCAGAAGAAAATGATAGATTCAACAGAGCAATGACCTTTAGAAGAAAATGGTATAATTTATGATAACAGCATCTTAGAAATGATATTCATAGAATATGATTTCGTTGGTTGAATTTAGATGTTTTCGTTCCTAGATGTTATTTACATTAATTAATGAAATACATGGTTGAAATTTGCTTGGTAACAATCCTCTTAGTATCATGTAAAGGAACTTAAATATTTCAAAAATCCTAATCCTTTGTGTATTCAGTATACCTCGAAACATACCAGGACCACGATGGCGATGCTGGTGACGGGAACAAGTTTATCACCCAACAATTTCTAAGTTGTATATGTCTATTCCTGTTATATATATATATATATATATATATATATATATATATGTTTATACCTATTTCAATGATCCTCAAGATTCTCCTACAATTTACATTCATCATTCCTCTCAGATATTGCAAAGTTAGCATAATGAATAACACTATACATAAATTAGGGCTGATGAATTATTTAATTTTATAGCTTATAGCTAAGTTAAAATGCACTCCGTACAAACTTCTTAAAAACATATTATTGACTCACAACATCTAAATGCAGATAACCTTATAATTCTTGTATTCATGTATTTTTGAAAGTTCAAGTCTTATATATACATATAGGTATCTTTCATCAGTGAAAAGCAATCATTATATTATTCATCATTATATATTTCATCATACAATCATTATATATTTCATCTTCTTGAATAAACAAGTATATTTGCACATAGATTGTTTTGAAAGTAAATGAGAATATCACATTTTATTTTGGATTCATTTCATATTGTTTAATTAGTTTTCAAAAACACAAAAATATAAATAATACTTTCTCTTTATGACAAAAATGATAATTCTGTATATTTTTGTTTTCATGTTAAGAAATTTCATTGATTACTTAAAAACGTTATTTTTTTAGAAAAAATCAATTAAAGGGCAATTTTTATCAAGCATTAAACGAATCTATAAAAATTTTAAATCTGTATCTCGCATTATAAATTTAGATTTAAATTCAGAACTAAGCACTGAAAGCTACAAGAGATTAAAAAAAAAATGATTATTTAGCTTCTTCTGGTCCTACCGAGATATCGAATGGTTCTCTAAAGAGCTTGCCGGTTTCAGTAACTTGCGAAATTTTAAACCATTCATGAAAAAAGCTGTTCGAATCGTCAAAAAATTTGAATTCGAAATTTTGACAAATAACAATTGACAATGACAAATAAATAATTTTGACAAAAATAATAATTTCGAAATACTCATTTTTGAAAATAACTCTGTATGTTCTTTTACTTAAGAAACTCCAAAATTTAGAGACCATTGGCTTGCGCAATGTCGATAGTTCTATGTCGGAGTGGAAAAATAGGATAATTCCTTTACTAGGGATTATCTGGTACAATTTCGGAGATACCAGTTCCTCTTGTTTTCTGTGTTTTTCAGTGACAGATGCTTATTATTTATAATATTACTTATTACTTATTATTATTTATTGATTCTAATAGCAAGCAGTCATATAAGCTCAAAAAAGTGAGAAGACTACTGAAGTTTTTGTTGGATTGGAGCACAAGATGCAATTAGGTAAGTAAGTTATATTGAAGCAGATATTATTTTATATTTACACTTACTATGATCCTGAAATCATCATGGGGAGAAATTAATGCATTACTTATTTTTCTTTGGGCAAATAAACAAAAAAAGAATATGTAAATTTATCATCAAAATTTCAAAAACATTTCACTTTTGCTTCAGTCGAATATTTTTAAAGCAAAGATCCCTTAAGTTCTTTTTCACAAATTAAGAACAAAAACTCTTCATTAAAGCTTCAAAATAAATTTTTCAGCACATTATAATTTACTCTACCTCATTTATAATGCATGATTACCGAATAAAATCCTCCAGTTCTATTTTGACGCGGAAGGTATCCGGAGACGAGATCTGCGTTCTCACAGCTTTTCATAATAAGCTTTGTGTCTGATTTTGATTTTTTTTCCTGGTTTGTTCCCTGGAAAGTTTGCGCTTTGAAGTCATAGCTGTTCTTCGTATGGAAATGCTAATAAGCTTTACGTTGGGGAAAAATCAGAATAGTTGTCGGAAAGTTTTGAATCCGTTTGTTTCTTTATAATATGCTTTTTTGTGTTTGTTTGTTTATCTTGTCCTTTGCATGAAAACCTTTTTCTTTTTTTCCCTCTTTGCACGTAGGCTTTCACTTTTCCTCTGAGTATTGATAAAAGACTTTTAGTTCTCCACTTTAATCCTTTCGATTCTTGTGCAAAGGAAAGAGATCTTTAGTAATTACTTTACAAAACTCTATAGGATTCAACAATATTTTTAAGTTTATGTAATTATGCCGTAAATAAATATGTTTTCTTATGTAATTAAGGGCTTAGGACTTTTTTTGCATAAGACGATTATTATTCAATATTTTCACTCTCAAAGCATTTGCAATTTGTCATTTGTTGAATTTTTTGATAAGAATAATTAATAATTTATTTGCTTTAAAAGAAGTAAGCAAGAAAAAAAAAACTCCGCTAATTTATATCGAAAATCATTATGAAATTCTTCAACATGGGACTAAAATGATGTAGATAAAATAGGACAATTCTAATTTTACTTGGTCTACATATCTAGTTATGTGTAGGATTCAAAGACTCTTGATAAAGATGAAGTGATAAAGATGAAGATCTTTTTTTAATAAAACCATTCAGAGCATGTTGGAAAGAGCTGATTTAGAAGCTTGATTTAGCCCATGGTTAGTGGGATCCGTACTAGATAACAATGGTGATTATAATTTTACTTGACATATATATTAAATTTATGAAACAAGGAATTTGGACAATTTTGCTAATGTATATGGAGGAATTGGTTCTGGATGTTTATTTGAATCCCTGAAACAGGAAATTTGGACAATTTTGCTCATGCATATGCAAATCTAAAAATCTAAAAATTGTATGAATAACCAGTTTTAAAGCTAAGAATTGTATGAAGACACGCAACCCCTATGCCAGGACGCCGGCTGACCAGATTTGTAAAAGTGTTGATCGACTGCGGTTCTCTTCAGGTGCATATAGACGTAGTAACTTAAATAGATGAAATATGGTATGCGACTATGTGGCTAGAATTGTAGTTCTATGTGAAATTTCGGTTTCTCAGAAAGAAAAAGATTCCAAAATACATATTCGGTTTTTTTAGTATTTATTTATTATTCTAATGCCAGAGATTTTTCACCAAAAAATGCTCAAAGATCGCTTGTAGGATTCATGCCAAGTTTGCAACTGTTATTTGTCGATGCCATGTAATTAACAATTTAAAAATAATCAAATTAAGAATCGGATCATTCAATTCCTTCTAATGAATTCTACCTTTCCAATTAGTGGGATATCAGTAAAGCAATATGCCTGTTTTAATAATATCTTCTCAAAGCATTCCACCAATAAATCATGAAGAAAAATTCCAATCAATCTGCTTTGGTAGTGTCAGTTATTATCCAAACTTCATGATAAATCCGAAAGCGGGATGCGTTGATTTCTTCTTATTCACTACAATATCAATAATTTTGTCTTGTTTAATAGTATGAATATATGCCAGACTATGTCTGTGAATAAGTTAAAGTTAATTGTTTACAACCAATCCAAAATTAAGAGCCACAACTTCAGTTAATTGACAAAACAGTGTTTCTATACTTCTTAGATAAAGACTAAGTGAAATTGAAAATATTTTCAATTGTTTGTATATGATTGTTCGAATTGTTTTGAAAATATATTCAATCGCTTGTATAAAACTGCTTGAACGGTTCTGAAAATACATTAAATTGTTTGTTGCAAATATCAATTGTTTGTATTTATATTTAATGTGTTCAAACATACCTATTATTTTTACTAATATACCTATTTGCTTTTAAGATAATATATTTCCCATGCAGTCCTTTTGAACCGCCATAGGCTACAGTGCTACTCTCTTAACTAAAGAGAAATAAATAGTTGTAAATAAGATAAGGTAAATGATTCTTGGCTAATTATTTAAAAAGTTATATCGATATCAAGACATTTTTTATAAATCAATTGTTATTTTAATCCATATAAGAACGTAATATATATATACATACATATATATATATATATATATATATATATATATATATATATATATATATATATATATATATATATATATATATATAATGCTTAAGTATGACTAATTTGATTTTTTTCTTTGAATTATTTACTATTTTGACTTAATCACAGATTTAAACGTCAAAGATTCCAAAATTTTTTGCAGGTCACATGTATCATTGTTAAAATATTGAAAAATATATTTCCTTAAAATAGAAACTCCTAATACTACTTAAACGATATCACCCCGATAATGTTTTTGATATGTAAATATCCCTTTGACCAGTGAAAAACGGTGCAGATAATGATGCTGGTTCTTTATATTCAAATAATTTAATTTACAATGAAAACTTAAATATAAATGATTAAAGAAGTTTTCTTATCTAACTCGAATTTCACTTGCATCACAGCATGAGCAATAACTTACAACAGACGAATGACATATATCATACAGTTCCTTAGGCTTTAAATGACTCGGTCAACTCTGAAACCGAAATTACTCAGAATGAATCTGGATCTTGTAGTCTACTGAGATGAGGAAAATGAACTGGAAAATATTCGCCAAGCGATAAGATTTCTTATTTTACTCATAAGTCTTCGCCACATTTGGCCATCATCTCGCCAAAAATTGCGCCAATTAAAAATATTAATAATAGCATCAATATTAATAGAATGCTGTTTAAAAATTTAAATAATTTAAACATTTTTTGTTAAAATTAAATGAATTAAAATATCAAAATCGCCATTAAAGAAAATAAGAAAACTCTTATGAAACGGAACATAAAATTTAATATATTTTTCTAAATTTAAAAATATTTAATCATAACTCGCTCATAGTTTTCCTGATCGATTAAAAGTATTTTAAAAAAAAATCAAAACTGTTAATTTTTTACTACTTAAGGAAATAAAATTTTTCATCTTTTTGAAAATATCAGAAATCTCTATAAAATATCCGACTGGTAAAAGAGAATTCTTTTCGAAAATATGCATTGCATTCAAAGAATAATTTTTTCTCTTCTACTTGTACAATTAGATTAAATAAAAATGGATTAATTTTACTTTAAAAGAATTTTTTTAAGAATTTTTTTTGACATTCTCTGATGCAGCATTGTGCAATTTTTTTACACTTAAGCATTTTTAATGAAAGTAAATTATTTTAATGTTTTCAAAATTTAATTATAAATGAATATCTTTTTATTTTATACGATTTAACTCATTTGGTGAAACATTTAAAATGAAAAAATCTGGAAGAGAAAGATTTAAAAAGAATTTTTCTTTTCAAAATCATACATTACGTTTAATAAATTATTTCATAACATTTATAATAACGAATTATAAATTAGAAGCCAAACAAACAAACAAAAAATCCTTCCAGCAGCAAAAAAACTCTTATTTATAGAACCACTATAAGAGCAATGTTTTAAAAGCTATTTTAGTTACAGAATATTAAAAAACTTGTTCTAAAATTTTTTTATGATTCATTTTTGAGACAATGCGAAATTTTAATCATATTGTATGTAATAATGACTTTAAGCATTATTTTTAAATGGATGTAATCATTAAAAATTTATTAAGTTTTTATAAGGCAAATGTTAATTTTAAAAACTATAGTCGGAAATGAAGAAATCATTGTTTCTTTTTGATGATTAGATGTTAATTAATCAAAAAGTTTTAATTTTAAAAAATGATAACTTCCCTGGCTAACATTTTTTTTTTTTTAAATTTCCTTGCTTTCAACCATACTTGAATCGTTATGCACTTTATCTTAATTTATTATCAGCATAGAATTTGAAAGCAGCAAAGCGGAATTTCTTGTTTTTTTCATTCGTTTCTCCATCTATACATGGAAGCTCATTAACCTTTTAAAACCTTCTGATTAAACTTTTAAAAAAGATCGTCGAAATAGATAGTGCAGAGTTGTAATTGGAATTCTATAAATTGGAGATAAATTAGAAACGCACTCAGAAGGGATGAAAGTCAATAAAATAAAGTACTGATAGAATTTATTGAATTACAATCTTATAAGAAGTGATAAAATTAAATATAGATTCTATCAATGCAAATTTCATTGATTCTTTAAATTAGTCTCATTAACTGAGCAATTAAGTCATAATACATTTTTAATTTCCATTAATTAAATCTTATTTACTATCGCTGTTATTTGCTTTGATTATTTGTAGTATGGAGAATTAAATCAATATCATGAAGATCACCTTTTTAGTGTTGGAACATTTTACCTCTTTTTGATTAATTATTCTTTACGGAACATGCTTTTCTTGGCTCTTTTTTTTGTTGTAATAGGAGAAATGCTCATGTTTTAGAAGGTATTATATTTAAGTTGTTATATAAAAAGCTACTTCCATAATACGAAAAAAAAAAAAAAAATGGAGGCGTCCTGGAACATACGACCTAGAACACTATATTTGTTGCATAATTTTAAAATTTCAACTTTCTTTAAATTCGACGTCAGCAGTAATTTAATAGGTTTCTTAGGTAAATTCATCTTCTTACCGATGTAACATTAAAATATTGCAGATAAATTGATTGCTTGTGTTTAATTCAGGCAAAATTAATTCCGTATTCTGACACTTATGTATTGTTTGGATTGAAGAATCACGTACTAAAAATCGTGTATCATCATTTAAACTTGGGTTTATTACATTCAAATAGGAATAGTCACTTAACTAGTTAAAGTATTTGGTCAAAAATTTGAATGGAAGAAATACATATTAAAAATCATGGATCATAATTTAGCCTTGTGTTTGTGACATTTGTACACGAAAAGTCAGATTACTATTATAATATTTAGTCAAAAATTTGGATAGAGGAAGTACATACTAAAAATCATGGATCGTAATTTAGCCTTATGTTTATGACATTCGTATACCAACAGCTGAAGTATTTGTTAAAAAAAATGTATACAAAATTATAATCATGTTGATAACATTCGCCACTGGATTTCATCTTTCTAACTCATTCGATTTTTCAGCCCTGGTATTCAGTTATTATTTTAGTTAAATCAGTTTGGAGCTTTGAATTCGATGATATAATTTGTAATATCCATTTTAATAAAGAACAAATGTTCGTAATTCATTTCTATGTACACGAATATCATAGAAAACGATTCACTCTCTAATGAATCGTCTTTATGATTACGTAATTTATGATTTCGTAATTTAGCCTTTAATTAATTTGATAATTATATGATTATATACATTTTTTAGTTTGAATTTCTTCAAATTAATTTAGTCTGAGCCCCCCCCCCTTTTTTTTTGGAAGATTCTAAAACCTTTTCTGAAAATTTTCTCTCTATCTCCATAACCGTATTCATCCATTCTCTAGCAACCACTTTCTTAAATCCAAATTTATTCAACAAACTTCGAAAGCAAACAAAGACAACTTTTGTTGGAGAGCACGTTTTTCTCTTTAAAAAAAGTGGAGTGAAAATACTTGATCCACCACCTGTAGGATGAGTATAAATCACTACACTCGAGAGTCCCCTTCCGCCGACAAAAGAGATGACAGCCAAACACCACAATTTATCCCAAAATGGGCCGCTGTTGTTAGTACCCTTCGCCGAGGGTAATAAATGGGTGTATTAACGTCGCATAAAATTTACGCGAATTGTGCGCGCGGATAATTATTCAAGATTCTTTGTCAGTTTGGCTATAAATATTGCCGGGTAAATACTTGATTGTTTGATCGCTTCTGCCAATTCCATAAATTAAGTAACATGCTTGGGTTACGTTTTTAGAGATATTTCATTTTTAGCATTAAGGGCGAGAGGTAATTGGGATTTAATAGCTTGGGTGGAAAATCTCCTCGTTAATTATTATGGATGCAGTTAATTAGGTGAAGATGCTGGCAGTTATTTGTCTTAGATTTATTGAAACATAATTTGAATGTGTTTGGCACTAACAAACGAATCCAGATGTATTTGGTATATTTCAAGTCTTTTATACTTTATACAAATATACATATTAATATATATAAATTTCACTTTTTATCAGATTTTTTTGTTAATTCAATGATCAGGGATTTCTGGCTCCACGCGGACACTTTCTACAACATTTCTAATAACATTTTGTAGTTCCAGAAATCAGCAAAGACAAGCATTCAATTCAAACAGCTGTGCCTGAAAATTGTTTTGTTATTGGTTTACTTTCTTTTATTTTCCCGTTTGTTCTAGATTGTTCTTATAATTTCTGTATCTTTCTAAATCTGGAAGTTTCGTGTCATTTCTTCTTGTGGATAAAAGCCGATGTAAGACTTAGTTCCTTGAATAAAGTCTCAAATTGAGATTGGCGAGTGTTATCTTTGGCTTTAACACACGGTTATCTATGCGATAATATATATGTAATGATATTTTAAACTCTGATTTCAATTCTAATTAATTTAACTGAATCTTTGTAAATATGATTGTATCAACGGTTCCCACGTGCCGAGTGAAGGGATAGAGAACCGCTAATGTAAACAGATTCTTCTAAAGGATACCTCTGTTTCCATTGTCAAGGTCGACAGGGGTGAGAAATTCCTGTCAGAAATCCATATCGAAATATCATGTTATATAAGACAGGGGTAATTTATTTTTCTATTTTTTACCTCTCTTCTTGCCTAATCTGTTGCTGCGAGCGGACGTGCCTTGTACGGGCCTTGTAAATAATTATGCCTTCCCGGGATGGATTAAAGAGAATAAAACGAACTTAAAAATGCAAAGTCTTTATATATATATATATATATATATATATATATATATGTATGTATGTATGTAGATAGATTATATTCTAAAAAGTCATTATGTTAAAGCATTAATTATTGCATTTATTGCGAAAGATAATAAGTTTTCAGTGTTATATATATAAAAAAAACCCCCACAAACATAAGAATTATTGAAAGCTGTATAATAATAACTCATGAAATTAAAATAAAATTTACCATTTACCTACAAAAATATCTAAACTATATGCAATATAATACTTTAAATGGAGATATTTCATCTTTGACATTTACTTGGAAGCATTGTACTCTTAAATTCTATCCGTGAAAATGTGACAATATCTTTAAATATGCAAACCACATGAATTCCTGCTTAAGGCATTTAGTTAAGACAGAGACGAAAACGACCTTACAAATTCTTGAATTCTCTTAAACACAGTCCAAATTCTCTTATTCTAACTTGTTTCCGTTGAAACTATGAATAACTCATTTGCCCTTAAGATAAATACATCAAGATGTGTGTTATCTAGGGAACCAAATTCGCTTCCACTAGATATATTTCTGACAAACTGCGAAGATAGAATTGAAAGAATCATAAATACTGAACTATTTAAGCTTCAGGAAATCAACTATCCAACGTTAGTTACTATGTAATGTATTTTGCTTCGATTGTTCTATCAAACTCAAGATCATAATATTTAGTTAAAAATTCGCAGCAAAGCTATAAAGATGTATGATTTTCCTGTAAAAGAATATTTCCATAAAAATCGTTTGAAATATGAACCAAAATGAAACTTAGATTATTAATTAGGAAGTAAATGCGATTTTCAACTGGATTTTTCGTTAAGTAAGAAATAACTCAGATCAAACGGTTTTTTTTATCTACGATGTTTAATTTATATTATTAAAAACTTAAATTACATTCCTTTTTGTATGTATTTTTTTATGTTCATAATATTGAAAATATATTATCTATATTTCTTTCAATTCATTCGCATCTCAAAAACTATACATCTTAGAGGGCTATAGTGGAACGAAAAAGTAGTAGCATTCATCTAATATCTTTCTTTGAAATTCTATGGAATTATATAAAGAAATGTAAAAAACTGCGAACTGATTTCAATACATAAAGGAAAACATATCCAAGCAATCAGAGAAATCTTTGAATGAATAAAGAGTTTTTAAATGATTTTGATGATTCTGATGTAGTTGTATTTTAATAAGCATTAGTTTGAATGTTTGAAAAGGACGCCTTCTGCTCTCAGATCATATATCAATCTATTTTAGATGCCATTCAATTCTTTTGTCTCATAACATAAGTAATCAAAAAATAGTCCCATATATTCCCTTTTTTAAATGAAATAAATAAATTATATTAATCACTATATTGCAGAATTATTTAATTAAAAATGACATTTTATAAAGTTATCATTTCAAATATAATTAAATTCCTCACATAAACTTCTGTTTGGACAATTTCGTCATTTTTATCATGTATCAATACGTATTTAGAATTATATATTACATATTTACATTGATACTTCTTAAATAATAATTTATTTTTATTGTTAAATTAAAAAAAAAAAGGAAAACTTCAAAGAATTAAATTAAGCAGTAAAAACTAGTTGAAAAAAATAAAGTTTCTTTAAGCAAAATAACCAGATGTCCTTAAATAATCAAAACAACCTAAATTTGAATATTTAGTTTGGATTAAAAATATCTCTGATTTGTCATGCATTTCAAGTGGGAATTCTCGATGTATTCATAATTTTCGTTTTGAGTAAAATGTTCGAAAAAAAATATCAATTGGATTAATTTTTAAAAATTATACTTATCTTAAATAAAAGCAAATTGAACATTAAACGCAAAAATGACAAAAGAGAAAAATAAAAATATATGTGGAGAAATTTTTTTTTTAAATTCCATTTAAGAATCAAAAGATTTGCTAGATTTAACTATTTCAAAAATTTGTTTCGAATAACATCAAAATATTAGAAAACAATATTTAAAACTATTAGAATATGATTAGATGCATCGGGGGGTTAATGCAACCCTGATTTTGACTTTATTCTTAATTAAAAAATAATCCTGATTCTGAATTAAATGTCCTGAATTTTTTTGTTTCGTACTACTTTAATTTTTAATTTTTTGTATTTAATAGTATTTTAATTTTTTTAGTTATATTAAAAATTGATTGAATTGAAAAAAAAAAAGAAACTTAATTTTAGCAACTTTTATTATAATATATAAAATCGTTTCATCTAAATATTCCGATGATAGTATATCAACCTAACAAAAAATAAATATTAATAATATTAAATATTTTTATTTGTTTATTTAGGATTTTTAAGAAATATATCTAATGAAAATGCTTTCTTTGTTTTCAGTTTCTCATATATGATTGATTTCTTCAGGCTTTTTCTATTTTTTCTAATCCCTGTTACAGCTCTTTTAGCCACAGAAGTTGTAAAAAATCTGACATCTTTACCTTTAGCAACTTGCTGCAAATCTCAGGGAAAACAAATATTATTTTATCTTTAAAGATTTATCAAAACTTAAAAAAAAATATTAAAAGATGTTTTTTTAGTTGAAAATTTCTATTAAATGTAAATATAAAAATGTAATCTGAAAAACCATTACGAATCGTACTTGAACAACTAAACATAATAAACATTGTGATAAGTCTTTATTTATGACGTAAAATACTTTTGAATTTATTTGAATCATTTTCGTTTTCCTTCATTTAAATTTTCTTTGATCTTTGAATCATATAGATAGCTAATGAAAATATTTAATTCCTTTTCTGGGAGCATTTAGTTACTTGCTTTTTTAAAAAAAATCATATTATATAGTCATGAATGAATATTTGAAACAAAACAGCCGAGATAAATGAACCTTTTCAACAAAATAATTAAGTCACACCCTTTCCTGAATCAAATTTTATCTTCTCACAATCATTTCCTTCAAGTAAATATACTAACGTTTTACACTTTTTTTTCAGGAAGTAAAACCGATCTATTTATGCACCCAAATACATGTTTTGATACACAAGCAATATATCAGCAAAATTTTGACATCTAACTTCCTATATTGTCATATGATTTCTTCGTCGTTCAAAATTACATTTTGCTCCAAATAAAAGCATATATTGTGCAGAGAAAACTAATTAGATAACACATTTCTTTTTCTCTAGGACATCCGATCCAACTTTATTTTATCAAGACACGCGATGATAGATTTGCTAACGGATTGGATCAGAAAGGATCGCATTCAGCGAGGGAATATGAAGTCGGCGGAACTGATTCAAGTAGCTGTGAAAGGCCTCAAGAGCTGTTTAGATAAGGACTGGCAGAAAAAAATGGACACTGGCAGCTTCATCCTTCCTCTACAAATAAACAGTGAAAGATATCGGTCTGATCTCCAGATCCATCTGGCCCGTATTATTTGAGGTGTTGATAAGCGGACTTCCTTCATGTGTCTGTTCGGTATCAGCTTTATTTTTTCTCTCTCTCTGAGGTTCACAAATGAAGAGCTAACTGCTCGTTATTACGGTGAAGATTTTTTCTAAATTCTCTTATTCTTAAATTCTCTTAATTCTTATTCTCTCTTACTAGAGCTACTTTATTCAAATCTATTATAAATATATTTCAATGAAACACAATTTGAAAGGAAAATATATAAACCAAGTGACTAAAAGTTCAGAATTTGTTGGCACAATTCAGATTTTCGATTGTTTGAACCGAATTGAAAAAAAAAAGGTATTTTGAAATAAATACTTCTAGTTGAATTATGCTATATATATATATATATATATATATATATATATATATGTGTGTGTGTGTGTGTGTGTGTGTGTGTGTGTTTGTGTGTGTAAGCATTATTTTATGTGAAGACAGTGAAGACTTTTGATTTCGTGACGTCGTTTTAATTCATCATGAAGAAGCAGGCATATGTGCAAGCGATGAGCACATATGCCTGCTTCTTCCTTACAGAAAAGGAATGAGGAAAAGCTCTTGGACATTTTTTCCCTGGTCTTATATAACCTGAGATTTTTATAGGGAATATATATATATATTCCTAGTGCTAATATATATATTCATAGTGCTAATATATATATTCATAGTGCTAATATATAATGAGATTTCGATAGGGATTTTCGTTACATGCGTCGAAGAGGTAGGGGAAACACAGGGAGATTTAAAAAAAGAATCTGTCTCGTCAGCTCTATTTTGTCTCTTCACGAGGAGTGTGGGAAAGTTAGGCTTTTTGTCGATTCAGCAATTTTACAAATCTCTCTTGTATTAATTATGTAGAGAAAGTGGAACTGGATCATGAAATAAGAGAATATTTTAGAATAAAGTTACTATGATCTAAATTAATATAAAATCTTGGAAATTAATTAAATTGAAATTAAATTAAAATATCATTATATATATATATATATATATATATATATATATATATATATATATATATATATATATATATATATATATATATATATATATATAATTAGTTTTCTACTTCTAGTTTTTTATAAAACACAGAATAAGATGAAGTGTTAGATTCTCTGTGTCTGTGTCTGTCTATACGTTTTATTATCAGAGTAGCAAGGAAGAATCGGGCATTTATCAATTCCCGGTGAACAGTCACTCAACAAATGTATTAAGACACTTGATATGGATAACATGTAAAGCGTTTGTAAAAATATTTGTCACATTAAAACTAAAACACAATTAATCAAGAAATCTATTTAGAACTATAATTTGATCTAGCAATTTGAACAATAATAAATATAGACTTAAAATAACTTATTTTTCAAGAAGCACGCTTTAACCCAACACTACAAAATAAAATTTGGTATTTTCTATAGTACAAGAAAAATAAAAAGGGCCATGAATTAGTAACAAGTAAAAATTATAATTTATTTATTCATTTTTTAACAGCATTCAGGCAGCCATGTAACAATGTAAGATGATTTAATAACATATTTGGTGTATATCCTATTGGTAATAACAAGTATCAAAACTTCAACCTTGTTTTCAGAATATTTTAGAAGACAAAATTAGGTATCTTGCTTCAATGCAACATTCGACATTTAAAGATTAATGTTTTTTCGTACACATTGATGCATCGACTTTAATCACAAATGTGTAATCACATTTTAAGTTAAATTAAAGTTGTGATTGCAAATTTCTTTCGAATTGGATGAATTAAAATGGTTAATTGTCTAATAAGTTTTAAATCATTTAATTTTTCTTGAATTAATATTTACAATCGAGAAGAAATTTTAAGTAAATTTAAAACATTTAATAAACATTCGGGACATTTTCAAGATGCAATTAAGCACAATGGATCAAATTTGGGATTATCCCGACTGATATAGGGTATCTAGGCATTTTAAATAAAGAGATACTTTAGTGAATCATGACAGAATGCCAATAACTTTGAGTGCTAATTTTCATCTAGAGTAGGTCACTGTTATAGTATTGAGACAAAGTAAGTTATATGGCTAAACCTCTTTATTAACAGGAAATAATTCTATGTATTTTGGACTCCTTTCGGTTGATATTTTGAATCCAAATTTAATCCTTTGTATTATTGACCGTCTGCTATGAGTACACTAAAAAAATGAGAATGAAAATGTGTACAAAAATTTTCATTCCTTAATAGTACGCATTAATTGGATGAAAAGGAATGCAGTCATTTGTTTAAAAATTGTTCTCTAAGGCTCGTTTATAAAGAGGCCATTTTCTTCTTCAACCTATTTCCATTATAATTCATTAGATTTGCCATAAAATAACTGTAAGAATAATACGTGATATATTAATAGATATTGGAAAATTTCCTTGTGATTAATTTCACTTCATATACTTACAAAGAAATATTTAGTTTTACATGATAAATGTTTAACATACACCAAAAGTATTTTTATGCTTTCCAAAATATACCATATGATCTAATAAAAATCTATGCATTTTTTTATATGTTGGAAAATATTTTGAATTTGGAAAACGGTATAATTATCAGATAATTAATTAAAACGCTACTGATTCTGCTTCATTTCAAGAGATTAGAATTAAAGGACAGTATTTTTTTTTTCTTTTGAAATAATTTCCTTTTTTTCTCAAAACAATCATTAGTACCTAATTTTGTATATTCAAGCAATTGAATGCATTGAACGCATTCCAGAGTTTTATATGATCGAATTAAACCAGCTCGAATTTTCAACTAAGATTTTTTTTTTAATTTTTATTGAAAACAAATGAATGCAATTATCGTTTATAAAGAAATGATTAAAATCTGATCATAACTATTGATACATAATTTAAAATATAAGTCATGTTTTTCTATTACGAGTGATATAAGATTCAATTCATTATTAATCTTTCTGCAAATTTTATTTCTCTTTAAAAAATAAGCTATTCAAAATGATTTGAACTTCATTTTATCAATATTTTTATGTTGTAAATGATTCATTTCTAGAAAATCTTCAAATGTAATTTAAAAAAATTAAACTGATCACGGAAAATGTAAGTTGCACAATGAATCAAGTGATAATATTCTTACTCTTTCATATATGGCATTGCTTATAATAAGGAAAAGAAGTCAAATTGAGATAATAAATAAAAAAAAGAAAGAAAGAAATGTTTCTGATCGTGCAAGAACCTATTCTCTTTACTACTATTACAAATGAAAGTACGATCTACAAATATTATACAATCAGATACCTAATATTCTTTAAAACGATATAGTAACATGTTCAAAGTTGAGGAAAAAATTCTTCAAATATTAAATTTTGACAATCTTTATTTTTTTTTCTCATTAACCACTTACTTTTCAGAAAAATTCCAGACAACTATAGGCATTTTGTATTAAACTTCGGACATTACAATTCGATTTTATTTTTTCAAATACAAAACGTCTGCTCTGTTCACAATGCAAGGGAACTACTGATATATAATATAAAATCACTGGAATCAAATCCACTACGCCGCAATATGGAGACAACCCCCTTTAGCGTCGTTATTGTTAGATCATAAACAAAGTAGGGCTTGCTGAGCCATCTGCTTCCTCACTCCACTATAAATATGCAGTCTGCGGCGCCTGTGTCCAGTTTATAACTCTTTGAGGTGCACAAAAAGAAGCGAGGAATCGGCGTCCTCTCACGGGTAACGTCTTTACATTCCGACATAATTACAGCGGGCCTGAAGGCTGTAACCGCGAAGCCGAGATATAAACATCCGCCCAGTTGTGCGGGCAGCTGTCGCTTTCGATGTAACAGAAACCCTTTACGGGATTTCTCTCTTGTTTAATCAATACATAAATTAATCCATGTTTACTTGTTTCCCGTTCAAACAATCGGGTAATTGCTTACATATGGTCTGGTGGTTGAAAAGAATAGATCGCCGTGTGTCTCTTAAATGCAATGAATATATCATTACATTGAATTAGAGTAAAGGGTATTTCATAGGGATCTGATATTCATAATTGAAATGCAATGTTTTGAAAAATAAATTGTATTATACAGAAATGAACTAGTTTTTCTGCATCTTAATCTGGAACTTTGACTAGAGACCCGTCTCGCAAAATTAAAATACTACTACTACTACTAATAATTATTTTTTTAAATGTAGATTTATTTTTAATGTTAATAATAAATTACTTGATAAAACTAGAAAAACAGAAAAGAAATATAATATTTTGGTAATACTTTATTTTTCCTGGTTGATGTACATGCTTAAATCATATTACGACCCCTACTTTATGTATATTGACATTTAGAAAAGAAATTTCCCCAAGCTAACTTTCATTTGTATTAGGCTATCATAAAAATGTATACACAGTTTTTAAAAAAATTGACACGAACAACAAATAGCAGAAAAATTCCATAAATGGAATCTACCTTTCGTTCAAGACTCAAAATTCGCCTTGAATCTTCCCTTCTTCCCTCAAATTTCGCCTTAAATTCACTTTATGATATCTGAAAAAAAAAAAAAAAAAAAAAAAAAACATTCATTAATTTTAATTTTGTATTTTCAGCAAGTGTTATTTTCAAGTGTACGATCTTAATAAGAGAATCTTCCATTTTTATTATCAATTATTTGTAATAAAATTGATAATTTAAATTTTAAATTATCAATTTATTGGGGAGATTGAAGTGTAAAAAAACGTTTATACATGTGTGCTATTAGGGGCATTAAAATCTACATCTGTCATGTTCCTTCCTTTGAGATCGTTATAGTTGTAAATATAAAAAAATAAAAGTTCGGCTTTTTTTTTTTTTTTTTTTGCGTATTGCACAGTCTTATTTATTTGAATGAAATGCCTCAAAAAATTATTGCATTAAAAATGGCTAGGTAACTTAGGCTCTAACTTAGATATCGGCTAGTTTAATGTACTTTTGTAATGTTTAACAAAAGAAGTAGGTTTCAAAAATGGTAATTTTAGGTAATTACAAAATATTCAATTACAAGCAACATTTTTTTTTTGTACTGATAAACTAATTTTCTATTATGCATCATGGAAAACGTACTTCTGAAATGCTTTGCACAAGAGTTAGGTATCCAAAATGGGCTTTTAGGTGTGTTTGTCAGAATCATGAGGCATCCAATATAGCATATAAGAAATAAAGAAAAATTAAAACTGTTCAATTTAAAGCAACATTTTTTTTGTATTTATAAATTAATTTTCTATTATGTATCATGAAAAACGTACTTCTGAAATGTTTTGCGGAAGAGCTAGATATATAAAATGGGTATTTTAGATGTGTGTTCCCAGATACATGATTTAGCATGCTAAGAAATTAAGAAACATTAAAACTATTCCATTATACACAAACTTTTTTTGTATTGAAAAATTAACTTTGGAATATGCATTATGAAAAATGCCCCTCTGTAATGTTTTACGAAAGAACTACACAACCAAAATGGGTTTCTGAGATGTGCTTTCCAGATGCAAGATGCATACAATATAGAATGCTAAGAAATAAAGCAACATTAAGTATTGACATTCTCCTAATGATAAATCTCAAGAAAATGTAAAAAGTACTCTTCTATGATTTGTAAAACAAGTTACCAATCTGGATTGCAGATGGCACGAGCCGCGAAAGCAATGCATTACAGCAGACTGATATTTATAGTCGAGATCAGCCTCGAAAATCCACAGCGGCGAGCACCAGTATAAATATCAGCACGAAAACACCTCAAAAGATGAGAGCGAACTATAAATTTCGGCTTGGACTCCCGTCAGTGCTTCTTGTGTATAGCCTGCCCATAAACAATGAAATATTTACTCCATTCTAGAATAACAATAAAAATGGAACAGAATAAAGGAAGGAAAGTCGTCCAAGTTTCGTTTCGGGGGGTGAGGAAAAAGAAGAAAGCGCAACAAAATAAAAACCCATCGCTGTCTTCGGGAAACGTTGAAGGATGTTCTTAGCGAAGTATTGTGGACAAGCTATGATAGGAATATCATGGATCCATATATCTTCGGACGCTATGGTCGATGCAGGTTTATGCGTTGGGACTGGATACTTGTAGGTTTTGTTTATAGAAACCCTTTATTTCTATCATAAGTGTGAATAGAGGGTAGTGGGTTTTGAGGCATTTTATATCAGAATGCTCTCGCCAAAGATTATTCCTCTGGAATTCTTTCCCTATTGTGGATAGCGTTCTTCGTCCGCCATTTTGTTTTACAGAGATTCTAGGCACCGTTCCTTGTTGGCTACCAGAATATAATTTTATTTTTAATGAATCCTTGTTATATTGAAATGTTGCTGCTATGAAAAATAAGATGTTTGCTATAAAAAATATAATTTTTTCATCAAATTTTTAATAAAATACTCTAGGCGAAGATATGGCTTGTTTTTACATTATTAAGAAAATGATTCAGTTTTTCTGTTCTTTAAGCTAATTTAGTTTTGAGTGATTAACAAGAATTATAGGCCATGCCAGAATGAGCTATGTCATATTATTTTTTAAATAATTCAGATATTTATATGTGCATTTACTCTAAAATCATTTCCCTGTTATGGAGAATTTGTCATTTTGTAATCCTTTGTCTGCCATTGTGATTTACAGAAATTCGGGACACTGTTCCATGTTGGTTTCCAAACAAATATGTATATTTTCTATTAACATAATCATAATTTTGAACATAAATTATGTAGTGTATGATCACACATATCCGAATGCTTTTGAATTTACAAATATATTCGAATTTCTTCACAAAGTTTAGGGAATTGCCTTTCCGGAATATAAAAAATATGCATGAACTCATTCATTTCATTAAAGATTCCGTCATTATGCCCTTTAGAGAACCAATCAGAAATTGATGACGTAGAAAAGAAGTCGAATTCACCTGCTTTACAAAAATTTGATAAAACTTGGAAATTTTATTAATGATTTTGTTTGTTAACCGCAGTACTTTAAGTGTGTTTTTAAATGCACATAAGTTTGGAAAAATACGGAAATAAATAATTTAAAAACATCCTAATTTTTATATAATTTTTGTTTATACCATGCCGAGTTTTTGACCAAATAATATGAAACTTACAAAATGTGTGACAGCATATTGGCGTTACATTATATTGAAATTTTAAGTAAGCACTTTTAATATTCCTATATGCAGTAAATAATTTTTGACAGAGCATGTGCTATTCATAGAATATTTCTTCTGCCATAATTTTGGAGCCAAAAGTATAGGACAAAGCATGTAAAACTTTAATTTTGATTATATTAAGATTTAAAACGATCTAGATCATAGATATAGATTCAATGAAATGATTTTAAGTTCTTCTTTAAGAAAAGCGTAACTTTTCTTTTGGGTGGGGAGAAATCTCTGAACCGATATTTCTGAGCCTTCGAATAATATGAATAGAAATATTTAAAGTGTTAAATGTTAATAATATGCTACATATATCTGCATATTTATAAATTATTTATATAATTTAATTCACAGTAAATTAGGTATGAAATATAACAATAAAATTCACTACAGAAGATCATTTATTAAAATTTTGCCACCATAAACATCAGAATTATAAATGTATAACTTCATATGCAGTGATAGTTAAAAATGTCTAAATTTCTTTAAAGTATTTCAATTTTCTACCTTTTTTTCACAATTATATTTTACTTATTTGTAAATTGTTTTTTATATTTCAACTTTAGGAAACGTTACAAACTAACTGTTTTTTAAGAACTTAGAGGAAATATTGTTTTATTTGTTAATGAATTTTCTGGGGAATTTATAAATACCACTTTTTGTGGTACAGCATGGACATATTTGAATCTTACGCTATAAAACGTCCGAATTCCAATGAATCCAATATCTGAATTTCTTTATGCTTTTCTAGGTATATCCTGCCAATAAGTCAATTATTAATAATAAAAAAAACGAGTCACTTGATATGGCAGTGTTTTCTTCTTCCTCTAAAACGTCTTAATTTGGGCAGCAACGACCTCTACTCTATAAGGAAGATAAATTACTGGTTTTCGGATATATTTGCATGAATTACATTTTGTAAATGAAAACTCACATACTTGATCAGTTATGTAAAGCATTCCAGTCTAGCTTGAATTCCGCATTTCGGATCTCACCACTAGATGCTTTATGGGTTTAAGATCCGGACGCTGAACAGACCAGTCAATTCTTCCATTTCCACACCTTCCAATCACGTTGAAAATTTAAAAAAAAGATCTCATCTTTAAATTTCTCCATCAACAACATGCTTTCTAATTTTCTATTGTCAGTTTCCTTGCTTCTTCCATAGTTGTTGAATGATCATTTCAAATCATTAGTAACAATTAACTGTCATACATATGTTTCATGTGTGTTACATGGTAGATGCTTCTAATTTTTATAGACGCTTCTAATTAACTGGTATTCAAAAAATCGGTATAGGTGCTATGGAATGCTCCTGAATTCCTAGTTTGATTTTATTTACTTTTTAAAAATAAATAATTGCCGACACCTGAAAATTTCAAGTTTTTATTTCTTCAACAGCTTGTTGTTAGTCATCCTCAAATGAAAATTAACAGAGGCAATTAAGAATATTAATCTACTTCTCAAGAAAAAAAATCCCAAAAAAGAAAATGGAGTTTTCATGTTACAGTGATATTTAACAGATCCAAGAAATGCATAATGTGACCTACTTTTCATATAAATAGAATAAATATTAAATAACAAAACATTTGAACGTTTCGGTCTCATTTTTTTTTTCAGAGCAAATTTTGCAACTATTGTAAATAAGCATTAGGAAACAACATTACAAAATGCGGAAAAATGTTTTTATTCTTCCTCTAGAATTTCTGAAAGAGTACATAATTCTCTAACTTCTCAATAATTAATATTAATACTTTTTATAGTGCAAGCCTATTTTAAAGTTCACGATTGTGTTGTAGAATCAGCAGGTAGCATCTTTTCTTTTTTTCGATTTCCATTTTTAAAATGTCCTAGTTTTAATCTTTTTTTCTTCCTATTTTTAGACCTTAGTTTTATTTTTGTAGCCTGTACTCCCTACTTGGAAATTTATTTATTAATATATATATATATATATATGTAGTGACGAGCACCTGTTGGCGAGCGCCATCTGCTGGTTGTTAGACGGAGTTGACGCTGGTTAGACGGAGAGCAGATCAGACGGATCTGGACGAGAGAAAAGACGTGTCAGATCAGACGGATCTGGACGAGAGAAAAGACGTGTCAGATCAGACGGATCTGGACGAGAGTAAAGTGTCAGATCAGACGGATCTGGACGAAGTAAAGACGAGACGAGACGCGACGTATTCGACGAAATCTACTGAATGTTCAATTCTTTTATGTTAATGTATATATATCCTAAATGTCCTAATCGTCCTAAATGTAATTAAATGTGCGTTCTAAAATAGTAGTGATTTCTGAGTCCTACAAATATGGGGGTTCGGCCGGGATATTAATGAAGAGCCAAACAGGAGTGAAATTTGACGTAGAGCAATTTGACGTGCTACAATAAACCTTTTGGATACCAACTCCTTGTGGACTGACGCAGTGTGGATCGACATTGAAGAAATTGTGAGTACAATTTTGATTTATTCTCAAGTATGGCATTTCTTACACGAGCACGAAAGAGCGACTTACTAACTTTAGTAGACGAATTAGAACTAACGGCACCACAGGATGCCAAAGTGCGACAGTTAGTTACAATGATAACAAAGTCGAAAGACTATGACGAAAAGTTCGTAAAAGATTTACTTTTAACTATCACTCAGGAGCGCGAAAGGTTAGATGCTGAAAAGGCCAAAGCCGAAAAGGCTAAGGCAGAAGCCGAAAAGAATGAGCGTGAATATACTTTGAAAAAGTTAGAACTTGAGTTAAAAAGTAGAGAAAATACTTTAACTGTATCAGATATGCCTAAGACTGATATATTAAAATTGCTAAAGAATTACGATAATAGCGGAGACATAAGTGTTTACCTTTCGTTATTTGAGAAACAAATAAGTAGGGCTAACATTGCAAAAGAAAACTGGATTTCTTATTTACTCGGGTTATTACCATTGGATATAGTCAATTTAATTGCTCGCGAACCTGATCCATCAGCTAATGACTATGATTACATAAAAAAACTCTTGCTTAAAAGATTTAAATTAACTTCCGAACAACTCAGACAGAAGTTCTTTACTCACAAACGAGATTCTTCTTCATCATGGCGGGATTTCGGTTTTGAACTGAATAACTTTTTTGAGGAATGGATAAATTGTTTAGAAATAACCGATTTTGAAGATTTAAAGCAGCTAATGGTCGTTGACCAGTTAAAGAGTAAAATACCAAATGACGTACGCGATCATTTCCTCGACGATTTACCCAAAATAAAGAAAGTAGAAGATTTGGTTAATAAACTGGACGAATATGAAGCTGCACGAAGTCACCTTAAAAAGGAAACAAACAGAAATTGGCGTGTTTCCGAAAACAGAAGTAAATTTGATATCGCGAAAGAAGCTAAAAATTCACCATTGCCGTTCGTTCGTGCTCAAAAGAATTATGCTGATGATAATTACTATAACAAGAGTAATAATAAATGTTTTAATTGTAATGAGACTGGCCATAAATCAACTAATTGCAAGTTTAAAAACAAAGGATTGAAATGTTTCCAATGTGGTAACTTTGGCCACAAAGCCAGTAACTGCCCGCAAAGAGATTTTAAAGTGTCTCTCTCTAATAAAGTATATACTCGTAACTCTCCAAAAACTGTAAATAAGCTTAGTAAAAATGTTGAAATAAATGGTGTAAATTGTGATGCATTAATTGATACTGGAAGTGATATTACTATGATTAATTATGATTTTTATTTGAAAATTGGTAAACCTAATTTAACGACTGATAATGTTAAATTAGCTGGTATAAGTGGAGATAGCATTACTCCTCTAGGTTTTTTTTATTGTGATATATTAATTGATGAATATGTAATATCAACTAATGTGTATGTGTTAGAAATAATGCCGAACGAAATAATCATTGGCATGGACGTATTAAATAATCTAAGCTTTTCATTTCAAGAAAATAAAATTATCATTCATGAAAAAAGAGCCCAAATAAATTACACCCGGCTGGTGAGAAACGAGGTCAAGGTCGTATCACTACGTTCCTCGGAGCTAAAAAGAGACAGTCAGGCACCTATTTTTGCTGAGACTGGCAATAAAATAAATACACATCCTCTCCCATACTTCATTCATTTAACGGATTCGATAAACTATGATGAAATCGACATGAGTCATGTAAAAAAACCGTTGAGACAGGAAATAAATCGTCTTTTAAATAAGTATTCGCCAAACAAAACAAAAAGTACGGATTTGCAAATGAAAATAATATTGAGCGATGATATTCCGATTAGTCATAACCCTCGAAGGCTGCCTTTTAAAGAACAAAAATTCGTTGAAACTCAGATTGATAAATGGTTACAGGAAGGGATAATAAAACCCAGTAGTTCAAATTTTTCTTCACCCGTGGTTTTGTGCAAGAAGAAGGATGACAGTTATAGGTTATGCATTGATTATCGTAAGCTAAATAAAAAGATGATTAAAGATCGGTACCCTTTACCCCTCATAGAAGATTTGCTCGACAAACTTGAGCAATCAAAAATATTTACTACTTTGGACTTGAAAAACGGATTTTTTCATGTAGACGTAGAGAAAGATAGCACAAAATTTACGTCTTTTGTAACACATCATGGGCAGTGGGAATTTCTTAAAGTACCATTTGGACTTTCCAATAGTCCGAGTGTATTTCAGCGTTACATTAATGTGATATTCAGGAATTTGATGCTTGATGGAACTGTACTGATTTATATGGATGACATTATTATTCCATCCAAAACCGAGGAAGAAGGGCTAGAAAAATTACAACGTGTTCTAAAGGTTGCATCAGAGTACGGTTTGGAGTTTAATTTTAAGAAGTGTCAGTTTTTAAAACCACAAATAGAATTTTTAGGCTATAGAATCCAAAACGGAACTATACAACCCTCTGTATCTAAAACGGTAGCTGTACAAAAATTTCCACAACCACAAACTGTTAAACAAGTACAAAGCTTTTTAGGCCTTACTAGTTATTTTCGGAAATTCATACCCCACTATTCAAAAATCGCAAAACCGCTTAGTGATCTACTAAGAAAAGACGTTGCATTTAAGTTTGAATCTGAACAAAAGGAAGCTTTTCAAAAACTCAAAGATATTTTAACTCAGGAGCCAATTTTGCATCTCTATCAACAGGGATCAGTTTTAGAACTTCATACAGATGCTAGCAGTCAGGGGTTCGGAGCAGTGCTGCTGCAACAGGGAACCGACAATAAGTTTTATCCTATTCATTATTTTAGTTGAAAAACATCTCCACAACAAGAAAAATATAGTAGCTATGAATTAGAAGTTTTGGCTGTGATCGAAGCGTTAAAAAAATTTAGACATTATTTACTGGGTTCTAAATTTAAAATTGTGACTGATTGTTCCGCTTTTCAACAAACTATGAGTAAAAGAGATCTTACACCAAAAGTTGCAAGATGGGCTTTACAATTAGAGGAATTTGATTACCAAATTGTTCACAGATCAGGAAAACAAATGGCACACGTAGATTCTCTTAGTCGAAACGCAGTACTTGTTGTTACTCGTTCATATAGTGAAGTGACCACTAAAATAGCCAATGCTCGAAATCAGGACGAATTCCTTAAGAAATTGAAAGCTTTGATAGATAAACAAGAAGACGGTGAACACATTGTGAGAAATGGAGTTTTATACAAATACGATAATGGTAGAGAATTGCTCATAGTCCCAGAAGCATTACAAAGAGAAATTATTCGAGAAATTCACAATAAAGGACATTACGCTGTGGCTAAGACGGAAGAAATTTTAAAGCAAGAATTTTACATACCAAAGTTGAGGTCAAAAATAGAAAGTGTGATTGCCAATTGCGTGGAGTGTATTCTTTGTAATAAGAAACGTGGGAAAGGTGAAGGTTTCCTTAAC
Source organism: Argiope bruennichi (assembly GCF_947563725.1). Classification (NCBI taxonomy): domain Eukaryota; kingdom Metazoa; phylum Arthropoda; class Arachnida; order Araneae; family Araneidae; genus Argiope; species Argiope bruennichi. The sequence continues at coordinate 12,990,620 of NC_079153.1, forward strand.
CCCATCCCAAAAGAAAATTTGCCTTTAAGTACATATCACATAGATTTCATTGGCCCTATGCCTTCTACAAATAAGAACTATCAGCATATTTTTTCAATAGTCGACGCTTTTACAAAATTTGTCTGGTTGTACCCGGTTAAATCAACATCTACTCAGGATGCAATAACTAAACTTAAGCTTCAACAATCTACTTTTAGAAATCCGACGAGAATAATAACAGACAGAGGTTAAGCTTTTACCTCAAAAGAATTTGAAACATACTGTCAGGATGAAAATATTGAACATTTCAAAATTAGCACTGGAATTCCTCGCGGAAATGGGCAAATTGAAATAATGCATAAAATTTTAATACCCATTCTATCAAAACTCTCAATAACAGACCCTACCAAATGGTATAAACATGTTGCATCAGTGCAAAAAATAATCAATAGTACTGTTTCGAGGAGTACAAAGTTTACCCCGTTTGAGCTTTTAACTGGTGTAAAATTAAAAGATACAACTGATTTACATTTAAAGGAAATATTGGAAGAAGAATATACAAAAGCAATGATGGAAGATCGAAATAATATGAGAGAAGAAGCAAGGGAAAACATTTTGAAGATGCAAGAAGAGAATCGGAAAAGTTTCAACAAAAAAAGTGGCGCGCATCTACAAACTTGGTGAATTAGTGGCCATACAACGGACGCAGTTTGGAACTGGACTCAAACTAAGACCAAAGTTTCATGGACCATATCGGATTGTTAAGGTTAAACCTAAGGATCGGTATGACGTTGAAAAAGTTGGATGTCATGACGGACCAAATACAACTTCCACAGCAGCCGATTTCATGAAAGCATGGTCTTCAGACTAAAAGAAAAAAAAATGTTTATTGTTTTATCCAGATACTGTTTTCTTTTTTTTATTCTTTCAGATTTTTCTACTTTAACTTTCGAGGACGAAAGAGACGTCAGGATCGCCGAATGTAGTGACGAGCGCCTGTTGGCGAGCGCCATCTGCTGGTTGTTAGACGGAGTTGACGCTGGTTAGACGGAGAGCAGATCAGACGGATCTGGACGAGAGAAAAGACGTGTCAGATCAGACGGATCTGGACGAGAGAAAAGACGTGTCAGATCAGACGGATCTGGACGAGAGTAAAGTGTCAGATCAGACGGATCTGGACGAAGTAAAGACGAGACGAGACGCGACGTATTCGACGAAATCTACTGAATGTTCAATTCTTTTATGTTAATGTATATATATCCTAAATGTCCTAATCGTCCTAAATGTAATTAAATGTGCGTTCTAAAATAGTAGTGATTTCTGAGTCCTACATATATATATATATATATATATATATATATATATATATATATATATATATATATATATATATATATATATATATATTGTCTGACAACGGCTATGTATGCCTCCCTAGTGACCTTCAAGGCATTAAGCCCTTTTTGGGTTGGGGGGGGGGTTGCTGTAGGGCAAACCAGAACCAACGACTATTTATGAAATGCATGATATCTCTTTACACATTTCTTCATACAACATTCTAACTGACCGTCTATGAAATGCATGTTCTTTTCTTACAGATTCTTGCATATAACATGATTCATCTTATTTCATTGGCGGATAATACAAAAGGAAAGTAAACACTCAAAAAATAGAGCTCATATATCTATACTCATCCGAAGCATTATCTATCATCGCGGACAGCAGAAGAGACAGAGCTTTCCTCCGCCAAAATCGCCCGACAGAAGATGAAGGGGACAATTTTGAATTGGCGACAAGATGAACAACGTTCGCCAAGAAGTGGTCCACCCGAGTCTCCATCAATTCCCAGGTACTTTAAGAACACTTTATTCTCCTCCTCTTTTTCCTGCGGCGAAAATGGATGTTTTTGTCCCACTCATCAAAAAGCGATCTCTCTAGGTGAAGGAAGGAGGCATAACATATAGAGAAAGATTACAGAACCAACTGTTTTGAGGTCTACATACTATCTTCAGATAGATCCGTATAGAATTCGGGCTATTTTTAGAAGATTCTGATTGCTATGCAAAAAGATCTACTATAGGAAATGACAGGATAAAAGATTATTTTCTTATCTATCGATAAGAAATAAAATAATCGTAGCTATCTTTACTTTGTTACCTTAATTATAATAATTGCATATATTTAGATTAATCAGAAATAACTTTTTGTTTAATGTTTATTAAGAAAATAATATAAATATAATTTTAAAAGCAAAAGTGATCTTAAGGAGGCCAATTCTATGAGTTATTACTTACCAAAATACATTTCTATATTAACCCATTCACTGCCAGTGAAATTTATAAATGTTTAATTTTACCACAGCTTCCAATGTGATATCTCGTTAATGGCAGTGAATAGGTAAATTATCATCTAAACTGATAAGTACATTTTAATGGAGTCAGGATAAATATGAAGGTAATAACTGATATTTTGAGAAAGTGAAATTTAACGTATGAAATTTGGAGAATAAAATAATGTTTTTAAATGCATCTGTATTTCATGCCTCTATAATGTTAAAATATTTCGTTTAAAGATTATATGATAAAAACTTTGTAAGCCTTTTCTGTCTGATTTTTTTTTGAGAAATTATATGCTCAGAATGAAAACAAATTCAGAAAATGAAAACAAATGTGATTTAAAGATATTTTTGAAGCCAAGAGAATGTCAAAAATTTCTTTTCATTTGTTTCAAAATTCTTCAGTTGAGCATCTTATCACAGATACAATTCCGTCCCCTTCCAGATATTTAAGAATATTTCATCTTAGATTTATTTGGATATTTTAAGATAAAAATAATTGTTCTACTTCTGTGTCTTTATCATATAAATTTACATAAACGCAACTTTAACGTAACAAACATAACAATCCTTATCGAACATATATTTAAGAGTTTTTTTTCCAAAAGATAACTATAATTTCAGAATAAAAATGTTAATTTTTATCTATCTTTGTTTTTTCTGCTATAAATGTTTTTTTCTATAATATTATTACTATTAATAATCAATTTAGTTTAATCTGAAAGACTACGTCTTAGATTTTCATGGATTCCATATAATTATAATTTAAAATTACAGAGAATGCAAAAATAGAAAACATACATAATATTGGGAAATCAATCTTAAATAAATGTTATTCATAATGACACTGAAAAAGCTTACTGACTTACAAAAGACTTTTTTTAATATTAAAATGGTTTACTAAGCATATTTGATAAACGTTTGCATAAGTTGTATCAAAATCTATTCAAATTTTATGACTTCTGCTTAATAAGCAAGAATTTCAAAAAAAATTATTATTATTGTAGAATTTAAACATTATAATATTCGAAGAAACCCAAATTCGATCTAACCCGTTTTAAATCGTGGCGATACTTTACACACAGGATTAATAATATTCTTGAGCATTTTAAATTCGATATAGGTAATTTAGGCACCTGCTATGCATCCTAAAACGGGTAAGCACTAAATATTAAATCCAAAGTGTTTTCGCGAAGCCTTTCATTTTATTATTCCACCCCACATGCGGCGGAAAAAAAATCCTAACTACATTTTAAAGACACTTTTTATGCACAAAACCGTTCTAGCATATAATAACCGCTTCCCGTGTTTTGATTTATAGCTCCTCTAAAGCTGCTTACCGCGCTCTACTTTTTATGCACATCGCATATCGATACGGAATCCTTATCGATACTGAAGATAATATTAATAAGAAAGTTAGTGAGGAAGCCTCTGAGAGGAAAATAGATCGCCAAATTTTAAGAATTTTTTTTATCGTCAACGATGCCCGGATGAAGATGGAGAGTTTTTATGGCGCTTTCGATGGGATTTAATCCAGATTAATTCACGTTATTTTGTCTCCTTTTTATTATAATCCTAAGTGAGTTTCCGTTCATGGGATCATCAAACAAGCAGTTATTGTTGTGACGTCAGGATCAGAAACTCGTAAAATTTGCGGGCACTTTGCGGCAAAGCTTGCCTCGTGAATCATTTTTAAAGCATTTTCATTTGGTTCGACAATACAGAGATGCAGGATCATTTTCCACTATAACTTATAGATCTTCAGTTAATGCAACCACTTTGAAATACGTGCTCTTTTAACTTTAGCTTACTACTAGATATAATTAACTATTCGGACAACCTACTCTAATCTAGTTGTTCAACTGAATAATTGGCATAACACAATATTATTCTCCTAGTTAATTCAAATGGTTGTTTAAAATATTCTTCCATTTTGGATTCATTTAAACCTAATTAATTAACATTAATTAAATAGTAATTTCAAAATTTCAATGTCAAATTACTATTATTGTATATATATATACCTTCTAATACTTAATAGGTTACTTTAAAGCTCTCATAACTTACTATCTTTAGATTTCAGAAATGCCTGAATTTCTCTTTCAAAGATTAAAAAAAGTATCTACATTCCTATGATAGCCTATTCTTAAGAGGTTGATTTACATTAAAACCTTATATAAGGAGCACCTCATAAGGATTTGCATAAGGAGCAAAACATGTTCAAAAAGGAGGACTCTTTTAACGAGCGATGCTAAGCAATAAAACTGATATGGAGATGTCAAAACTTCACATGTAGGATTGGCCGTAAATAGGGTATCAATCAGTGTTGAGTGCTTGTTTAAAAAAAAAAAAAAAAAAAAAACTTATTTCTGGTAAGAAAATCTGATAGCGTTGTCGAACGCGACTCTGAGATTTTTATCAAGTATCTGTGAAACACTAATCCATAGGATTATATTTCTGGCCAATATCATGTATTACATGTGGATAACAACGTCACTAGTGAGCTGATGGAAGAGCATAGCCCGAACTACTGAAGAGCTTATGTTTTACCTCAAAAAGGTTACTGATGAGGTTTCATCAAAGGAGTAGGAAATGGCAGAACAGAATAACAGAATAGCAGTATTCCAGTGAAATAAGGAAGATGCTGGAAACATGGTAAAACTGCAATATCGGGCGTTGAGTAGCACCACTTCAATCAGGCAGCAGCAATGCACGCTACAGATCCATATAATGATAATGCTGTGTCTCATTTTCCCAAAATTTTGAAGCGTAGCCAAAATCAAATGTTATTATACGATTTCCTTGTAAGAACACCATGCAATGTACATAATAAATTATATTGTTATAAATTTATTTGAGTACTTTTCTGGAATGGTAAAATTATTCTATTTTACATGAATTTCTACAGAAATAAATTATTTCACTTAAAGGATGTTTCACATTAAGAGTAAGATAAGGAAAAAAATTATGTTCTTTAAGCTAGGTACTATTGTAGAAAAGAGAGCTATGTTTAATTGATGGCTATGAAGCAAATGTATCTTGAGGCATCAACTGATAGTTCTCAGGAAACTACGTTGTACCCAAAACTTTCTGGAAGGGCTTATGTAATGAAGAAAGAAAGCGCCATGGATATTCAATCAGTCAAGAAAGGACAAAGAAATTTTGCAGTGATGTACAAATATCCAGTTGTCTCGGGTGTCCGCCGTAACTCTTTTTGGTTTTGTTTTATATATATAAAGTTTATTGCAAATTTCCTCTTATTTATTATTTATTAATATCCTTATTAAATATGTATTCATATTTAACGATTTAGATGAACTACCAGTTTTTACTTATTATTTTTTTTGTGGCTTAATCTAGTGTCTGGTAAATCTTATCTATGAGTTGTATTTGAATTAAATTAACCACTTAAAAAAATAACTCAAACATCATGTTATATGTAAAAAAGAGAATTTTCTTTTTATAACACAATAGTGTTTAATAAATGACATTGAGAATTGCTTTTAGAATATGAATTTTGAAAATAAAATCCATATAAATTTAATCCATTACAAGTAAATTTTTCAATAAATACATGCAAATTTATTTCTTTAAATCTTATGTGCTCTCAGGATTTGTATTAGGTATTTTCAATCTAAAACTAATTTATTTATTTCGTTCCTAAATTATCATAATTTTTTTATTACTCTTGAAAAATCAATGCAGTGAATTTACCAGTCACTAGCCCATACGTCATTTAAGCCCCACTGTATAGCTTTGTTTCATAAATGGCAATGATTAAAAAAAAGCAGTAATTCTAGCATTTATCATCTACCATAGTTCAATTCTGTTTCAAACTATTTCTATTATATCCAACTCTGCTCTCTAGGTGTCTTTCTAATTTTATCAAAGTTTAGATAATATAAAGCACTATAAGACGTGAATATTTTAACAACAAAAATCGCGTAACAAAAAAAAAAATCATTAATTTATTTGAATATATAAGAAATTGTTAATCTGAGAAAATTCATATATCTCTCCTTAACTGACTGTTTACTTTCAAGCAACAAATTTGCTCATATTCTAGTTAGAGGAAAATATATTGCAAGATATCAAATAAATGATTATTACAAAATAATTTTATATACTTAATTTTAAAGAAACTTTTGGGGGACTTATTTTAAAATAAACGAGTTAGACAATACTAAATGAAAAATATTCTTTGTACTTAATAGTTACATACTACGCTCTCTTCAAATATACAAACAAGGCACAGCTGATAGTCTTTATTCTTTCAGAATATTGTTTCGTCATGTACATTTATCTTCATTTTATCACTTGCCTGCCTCCATTAATTGGCGTTTCAAGTTAGATTTTCTTTGTTTGAACCATGTTACGTTGTGAGTGGGGTTCATATTGACTATCTACAAAAGATAAACAAAAGCCGATCTATTTCACTATTCCCTGAGTTTCCAAATTAGTCTTCCAAAACTAAACAACTTTTCAGAATCCTTTCTATAACAACTCAAAAAAGGAAGCTATTATAGTTCAAAATATTTTATTATTTTTCAGAATAAGAGATTTAACCCAACATAACACTCTCGGAGACAAAACTGTATGAACACTTTTTTTATTTTTCTCTTTCAAGAATTTTGTCAATGGAGTTAAAATATATTTTGATTAATTATGCCTAGCCTTAACTATCTACCAACCTGTTAATTAACAGACTCTCGTTATTTTCTGATGGTGAAAGACAATGTTGACGAAGAAACGAAGTGGCATACATACTAATGAAGAGAAAATACTGGAAAAATTCATGTGGGCCATTGCTTCCTCCATTTTCTTCAAGAGATAATGAGAATGGATATTTATTGCGCGGACAGCTAAATGTAAGCAAAAACATTTCGCTGAGTACATTCAGGATTTTACATTTCTTTCTTTCTCAAGAAGGATTAGTCGATTGTTTTTCATTAAACTTATTGCAACTGCATTATTGGGAGAGAAACTGATTCCCAAAATGGTTTTCATTTGAAAATAAGAAATTCAATAGTTCATGCATTGTCTTAAGAAAACCATATTATAATTTAATTCATCTGAAATAATCTATTAGAAATATTTAAGCCTAAATAACTTCAATGGAAAGTAATTAATTTACAATAGCTTTCTACGTTATTGAATATATACATATATATATATTCATTCCTATTTACGCAATATTCTCTTTTAAATTGATATCTTTATGTGTGTTCGTAAAAGAAAATAAACAAAAACTAAAAATGTCAGACTTCTAAGATTTTAAACCTACATTACAAAATTCTTTAAAATTATACCATTATTCTTAAATTAAAAAAGAAATTTTACGTTTTTATTTAATAACAATAATTGTGATTCTCCATTCGTGAACATCGCTTTTGTCTTCAGAATTAAGATTGTTGGTCTGAGGAGTATCTGGTTCATGGAAAATCGATTAATATGTTTTAAAGAATCGTTTTAAAGAATTCTCTGATTCAGGTCTAAATTAGGATCTGTGGTTGAGTGAATGAAATGCGTGAATGAAGTCCACCCCGTAAAAAGGGTTGTGACGTGTGTGTAGCTAAGTCGTACTCTTGGCCCTAGATGGCGCTACTATTGAAACAAGAGGCGTTCCCCTTGAGGCTTAAATCGGCTGTCTTCGACAGCGGGCTTGTCCATGGCAAGTGCCATTAGAAACAACAACAACAACAAAGAATCGTAAAATGCAGAAATCGTTACTGATAAATATTAGTATTGATATGATCTAAGAGTTTTTAATGTGTTTGTGATGTATACACTGATTGATTTAAGAATAATTGCCATTAGATCGTTTTTCTATATAAGAATGCTTATACATGATGAGTTTTACCTTCGATACCTTATATACGATGAGTCTCTCCTTCGTCAATTCTGACGAAGGAGAGAGGGAGAGAGAAGAGCCCATAGGGATCATAAATCACTACAGTAACTCTGTCCCATTTCCAACCTTTTGAAATTTACGGTGGGTAAAATGATTTTGTTCAAAATCGTGAAAAAAATCCAAGCTGAAAAAATTTGGAAGCAGTTTTACGGAAAGTGAACACATATTTTAAAAGAACAATTAAAATCATTTAAAATGATTTCAATTTCATGAAAATACATGGATTTAAAGCTGCGAAATAAGTGCCGAAACGTTAGCAAAATTCAAAATCAAAATGTCGCCCAAATTTTTAATTCAGAATTCCAACAACAACGTGCAAGCTACATTTTGTCAAATTTACCAAAAACTTGCTATAACTTGCAAATATGCTCTTCTTTTCCCCTCTTTCTCTTGTCAGAATTGATTAAATTCATTCTGTGTGTGAGCAGCAGATTTTTTACTTCTCTTGAACCATATACATAAAGCATTATACAACCGGCGTCCTTATATAGGGGTCCGAGTTCCGAGTTCGAGTCCCGGTTGTTCTTCTGTGTTCTATCTGTGAGGTGTGTGAATGTGCTCCCCTGTAAAAAGGGGCTGTGCAAACGGAATGTGAGGCATGTAGTAGCTAAGTCGTACCTTTGGCCCTAGTTGGCGCTACATAAAAAACAAGAGAAGCTCATTCGACATAAATCGCTGACAAATAACTTGTAAAGTACCATAAGTCACAACACAGTTTTATGCGAATGTATCATTGCCCGAAAAGCAATCATTCATTTTTCTCCAGAGGACATGGTTCTCTTTTTGCTCTGGTATATCCCCCCCCCCCAAAAAAAAAATTATTAATAATTTCAAAGGATTTGACAAATATACAATAACTCTCGTTGCTTTTCAACAGCACTTTAATTCTTATTGCTTTCGTTATTTTTCTTTTGTTCAGATTTTCACCAATGATTCGGAACTGGATGGTCGTATTGATCGTGGTGTTTATTATTTCATCTGTATTACTGAATTATTGTTTGTACAATTCTTCTTCAATTTTTAATGCTGAATTGGTGGCAATTTTCTGTGCCATCCAGAAAATTTTACTTTCAAATTATCATAAATTTATCATTTACACCGATAGCCTGAGTGCACTGGAAGCAATCTATCACTATCACAGTCAGATGCCTCCAATTGCGATCAGAATTTTGTTTACTTTGGGCCTCCTGAAAAATGATGGTTTCCGTATGATTTTTTGATGAATTCCCGGTCATGTATGTATTTCCGGCAATGAATTGTAGGATTCTGCAATAAAATATGCATTGTGGGTCCTGAACCAAGAACTTCCATATAATGATGTTAGAAGGTTAATAGCATTTTTCATAAGTATCAAAAAGCATGGAATCTGGAGATGCACCGAAAGGAATATTCTGTGAAGCCAACCATTGGTCTGTGGTATACTCTTCTTACGTGTGAAGTTCATGTCAAGTTGATTCGCCTCCCGCGTAGAACATACTCGCTATACACATAAACATTTAATATTTGGTGAATGCATTCCTATATGAAATAAATGCCAAACTGAAGTCACTGTTCGTCATATTTTAATTGAATGTCTTTCTTTTACCCCTCACCATCTCTGTTTTTTTCATTCATCATCATTAAATTTGCAAGACTTGGTGGGTGAGAAATATATATCCCCAGAATATTTTTAAAAAAAAACCTTTTTTAACTTTTTTATTCTTGTTTTTTAAAACCTTTTAATTCTTGTTTACGTTTAAACATCTCGATAGTTTCCTTAAATTACTTTTTCACCTTTTCAAAATATGTATGATTTTAATATACTTTAAACCTTATATGTCTTTTTCTTTGCAATATTCTTTACAATTTTAAGCTCTTTTATCTCGGTTCTCTTATTTTTATATCTCAATGGGTAAATTTGTTTCCAGCTTTTGATGGGTGCACTATAGCTAATTATGACTCTTGCGTCAAAATAATAATAATAATAAAAAGAAGAAGAAACAAACCGAGGATAGTAGTATCCAAGAAATCAAGCGTTCCTCGTCAGTTCGTCCTGGCGGAGAGTATGCCATTTTTATTTGCTATGTTTTTATGACCCTGAAATATGTATCATTATGATGTTTAACTACTATTTACAAATATTTTCTGTGATAGTTATGTATATTTGAAATTTTTATAGAACAAAAATAACTAGAAGATTATGTATTTAAAAAATGTATTTCCTGTAAAATTATTAACATTTTTATCATTTCAAGAAAATGGTAGTCACTGTCTAAAGAAATTAATCACATTTTTATAAGTTTCCTAATTTAAGCTAATGATAAAACTGTTGTCTCCATTAATTATTTTAATTTATTCCTTCAAAATTTATACAAATGTCAAATGTGTGATGATATGCAGGAATATAATCTTCATCATCTGATTTTGAATATTTGGAATTTATCTGTCTTCATTATTTTATTATTATTTTCAAAATATTTATCTGAACCTTTATCATCTGAATTTGCCTCTTTGGATTTTATCTGTCTTCATCATTTAATCTTTATTTTCAAAACATTTACCTGAATCTTTATCGTCTGAATTGGAATCTTTGGACTTAACCATTATTGGCCTCCATTATTTTATTATTATTTTCTAAACATTTATCAGTAGCAATTTAATTTCATGATTTGAATGAAATTTTTTCTCGTTTAGAAGCACAAATTATTTCACGAAAAACCATTTTATCATATAAATTACATCGATAGAAATGCAAAGATATTTAAATTCAAATATTGAAAGCTAAACTGGTATATCATAGATTTACGCACCATTGCTAAGTTATGTTGTTGATATTATTCCAATTTCTTTTAACAGAGGCCAAAATAATGATTTCTTTTTTATGCCTAATTTACTCTATTTCTTTAATACCAAAAACCGAACAAAGATATATCAATAACAGGAAGATGGAAAGCATTAAGTTCCTTTATCGAAAGGTTTAATTTGTTCACTGACGACTTCCTGGTTCTTCTCCAATATAAAATCTGACAGCTGTCAAGAATATTCTTCTGACATTTTCTGCTATATCTTCCTCGTTGTTCCGGATGTAAAAAAAGTGGCCGAGTTACGCATATTTTGAGAAAGGCTTCTGTAGTTAATTAATTAAAAGGAAGACGAGAACGTGAATTTAAAATGACATCATTATTAAAGAAATTAAAATAAAACAACAGCAATGGAAGTTTCCATGCTACTTAATCTGGTTGGAAAGAATGCAAGTCAATCATTTTGATGGATTTTTACGAAAATTCTTTTGTTTTAGAAGTAAAATTTCAAAGCTGCAGGTAATCCGCAATCAAAATGTCAGATTTCTTTAAATAAAGACTGCACTTTTCTTTTATTTCTCATATCATTTTCTCATTAAATAGGTTCATAAAATAGTGGCTCTAAAGTTTTTGTTCGTGAATCATATTTTTTTTTTAAATTTTAAATATTGTTCTTTTGAAGGAAAAAAAATAAATTAATTTTTAGCCTTTTAGCTGTTGAAATATATATCTGAATATATTAAACATATAATAATCTATATTTATTTTAAAGTAATATCCCTAAAAATTCGGAAGAAAAGTTTGGATATCTTTGTGAGATATTGTGCAGCGGATGTGTCGACGTGTCGATTAATTCAGTTTTATGTATAATGTATTGTAATAGTGTATTTAAAATTCTACCCTTAACAAAAAAAAAAAGAATATTTTCGAGATACTTTAAATGATTAATGATTGTTTGCATTATTGATTATTGATTGATTGCCTTAAATGATTGTTTTGCGTCTTTCTTGCGTTTTTGTCTGAATGCCAGGCCCAATGTAATTATTAACAAAATTAGGTATTCAATATTAAATATGGTACATGTCATAAGCTTTATCAGATCATATCGAATCTGAGAAATAAAATTGAATTCACTAAGGTTTATTCGTCCATGGTTCAATTTCGAAACAGACATGCGAACGGATACTAATGTAAACTTTCGGAAATCGAAAATGTTTTCGTGAGTGTTATCCAGTTCATCAGAAATATAATTCTTATTGATAAAACAATAAGAAAATTTACAAAGACCATTGTACCACGAGGACGACCTTCTAGCTCACAGATATTACGCTGTTCACCTGAAAATTCCCATAATCCAGAAAACAGTATGTGAACAGCATCAAATTCACTGATCAGACCAGTTTCTTATATACATTTCTCCAATTACCACGAGGACGACCTCTAGCTTACAGAAATTATGTTGTCCATCTATCTGAAAATCTTTATTGAGACAGATTACAGCAGTGTGAACAGTATCAAGTCATCTGATCAATCTGTCTCTTATCTTATTTCTACAACTTTACAAATATCTGTCTGTATAAAAAATGAGGCATCACTTACGAGGTTGGCAGTTTGTAGAATTGTCCACTGGCATAACTGTATGATGATTTATGACAATGGTCAACCATGCCTATTCTGTCTATACTGCATAGTTCAATGATGGCAGGGTGGTCCGTTGAATTTAAATGCTTAGAAAATTAACTAAATGATAATTTTTTGATAGGACGTTAAGGCAGTGTTCTCATGACTCGGTTACTATGCACATGGTCACTCACTTCGCTGCAAGTTCCGAACGACTGCAAATCGATTTCTTCTTCACATATGATAAATACGTGTAGAATGTTTTTTTAAACAATTTTAGTCTTTTTATATCATGCGTTATAAAAATTTCATACGCAATTCTGTTATGTATAGAAAGATTATTAAAAAAAATATTGGCCGTAAGATACAGAAAAATACATCGTATTTTAAACCTTATTATACAGGATGGATAGATGAAGGATCTCAGTCATAACTCCTTAAACAAGAATTATGACTACTAAGAGGTCGAAGAAATAGAAAGACGCGTGAGATTAAATTTAACACCCACAATTTAAATATTTGCAAAGGGCAAAGATTTAATATAATTCCCTACTCGGAAGAGTTAGTTACCTCTACTTGTTCTTTGAATGTTTCTTATTTTTTTTTTTTTTTTTTTGTATAAAATAAATCTATCCTTGTTAAAATACCATAACATTTCTTGAAACTCTGAACATTTAACAGGAGGAGTCAATCCATACCCGCAAAGATACTTTTCACCTTTTCAAGTTGTTGAAAATTAATATATATCTTCTGTTCTACTGATCATTAAAGAAATTATAATTTCTAATTAAAGATATTTACAGAAAAAACCGTTTGTATTAGTCCCCCATACGAGCATTGTATTTTTGCCCAAGCCAAAGCAATCACTACATGCGAATGATGAGTAAAGACAAGATGCTAACCTAATATTGCATATGGATTTGTAGGAATACAGGGACGCAAGAAAAAAATACCACGCCACATCATCAGTATTATTCATTCATTTTTATTTGAAGAATCGTTGCAAGTTACAGAATTGAAAAAAAAACATACACACAACAACATTCATATTTATTTTCCTAAGATTTCTTTAAAAAGTTTATAGAAATTAACATATTTTTTGTCTTATTAACCATTCATTGGATAAATTGTTCGTATGGATAATGTGCATCAAAATATTCAAAACGCTATTGGAACAAATAATCTTAAAATCTTCGATCTCCTGGCGAAGTAAATAGTACAATTACAAATAAGTCCTTTTCTCTCCCTTTTGAGAAATTACTTCTTCAAAGTGTATTCTATGTCCTCCTCTTTCTCAAATACATGTCCCTTACGCCTCAAATAGCCATGACTCCGGACAACAGATCCAGTATCACCTCCTACATTATAGCAATTAAGTAAGAAACAGTTAAGATATTTTCAGCATACTCAAAGCTTCTTTCTGATTTAGTCTGGGAAGGTGATCTGACACTTTTAGAGGATGTCATTTTTCTTTTTAACTCAACGCGCAAGATTTGTCTATCGGTAAATTGACATTGTTCTTCGGTTACGGATGTTAGCTCACTGAATGGAAGGAGGATAATCAGGGCAGAGTATAGAGGAAAAGAGAGATAGTTCAATGGAGATAATGATCTACAGAAAAACGATCTACTACAGGAGAGTTTGTAAATTTTTACTTTTGCCCTCACAGCCGGTTTTAGATTTTCCCTCTAACTATCGAAATTGATCACTACAAGAAAACTGTTGATAACAAACAATTGTTAATAACAGTGTACTTTGTATGTATTTAGATACAAAAGATCCATCTCACGGTATTTTAATCACTAAAACTGATAGCTTGTGACATCCATGATCATCGTAGGCGGCTGTTACTATATTGATGCCCAAAGAAAGGTCCATGATTTCTTATTTTTTCTTTAGAAACTAATCTAACTTAATGGAGTGATACACAAGGTTAGATGAAAACCACCAACAGGGTATTTAAATTTTCTACTGATTAATTTCGTATGTAGGCGACATTCCCTGAACTATTTATACACAGGTTTTTCTAGTATAACACCGTGTATTCACATAATAAATAAATCTGCTGGTGGAATATTTATTTACTTAATGCGAAAATTTTTTATAGCATTTTAATATCGAACAAAGAAAGACATCCAGTAGATAATGTAGTATATAATGACATCCGGTAGATCCTTAATGAAGATAATATAAAATTTTAAATTCATTAGAATAAATCCTGAATGCACATTTGATATTTTTGAAATTAATTTTGAAATTTTTAAATTCATGCTGACAGTTATTTGAAATTCTAAATAAATACAGTTATTTAAAAAGCTTATTTATTTTTTATACTTTGATCATTTAAATACATATAAACATAAAAACTATTTTGAAATTAATAATATATAGGAAAACACATGACATTTTTTTTTTGCTTAAATCCTGTAATCACACCGAATCAACAACTAAATGAATTTGATTTCTTCTTTTTCTATGACTTCCATTTGAACAATGTTCTAAAATCTTGACTCTGGATTTTTCAAGATTTAAAAAAAAAAATTCTTTCTATCAATAATTTCGCAATCCTTTTGTTATCTGACATTTCTGAATTGCTTTTTTACTTTGGTTTGTTTTCGGACAAATGGAAAAATGTGACTCTTATCCTTTTTGATAAATTCTACTTAGTCGAATGTTAAACATATTTAAAGATCCTTGTTTTAGATCAGTTTGATTAGACCATCATGATAAGAAGATAAAAGAAAATTTACCACTATGTTTTAATGTTGGAAACCATACTTAGAAGAAGAAATATATAGGTTATACTACAACCCAGAAAACAACAATGTTTCGGAGTAGAGAATGGGCGAAACTCAATTAGTGCTTCTTGTGACTGAGAAGACTTTGCGAATCAAAAATGAAAGAGTAAATAAATTATCGATGACAGCGCTCTGTTTTGGATAGTAAGAAAAGGACAAAGCTAAAGGAAAATCAAAACTCTTTTTTCCCCTATTTCTCGGATCATATACATTTTCGAAAAAAATGTAATGCCATCAATTGCCAACAAAATTATGTTCCAGGCAAAAGCAAATTCGAAATTGATGAAAATATTCTTCAATTTCTCTTTAATAGAAAGTATTTTTGAAACACTGGAACAGTAAAATTGCACATATAGATGCATATGTACAATTAACGTGAGTGTGTCCGGTAAATTATTTCATAATTGCCTTTGTAGAACATTTATTTTAGAATTATGTCGTAACAAGTATTTAACACTGTTATAGGATGAGAACGTATTAGTAGTTTATCTAGAACAACCGATGACATTATATTACATTTTTACCCTTCTCGAATGCTTACTATTATAAAATGAAATAAATGTATGATTATCTTCTTTCAGAAGTATTCCCTACAATCGGGACTTCTTAGAACCATTTGCTGATCATCATCTTCGGAAAATTGATGTCTAGGACATCTTTCTCCTAGTGGCTCCTAACTTCTGTTCCCCAGAACACTTTTGCTTCTCCAGAGCATTTTAGAAAATATAAACTAACGAATTTTCTAGAAAAACGAATTTTCTAGACATTTAGTAATTGGAGTACTGTATAATAGGAAGGTTAAGTGTTCTAAAGAAGAGATATTAAAAAAACGACAAGACGACCACTGGTATGTTACAGAATAGTTTATTATGTAAAACTAAAGTTTGAAAGCGATCTCAAAATGGTGGGAAAATGCCTAGTAATGCCAAAGCAATACAGGAAACTTTTTGAACTTCCATTTCTCCATCTTAGGTTCATTGGCTTATAGTCGTCCTCGAAAGACTGATGTCCGCGACATCGTCTTCTTTTCCTTGTTGCTTCCAAAATCTGTTACCCAGATTATTCTCTACACACCGCCATTGGTATGCTATAGCAAATTTTATAATGAAAGATTAATTTTAAAATTTAAAACAATAGCGATCTTAAAATGGTGGAAAAATGCCTAGTGATGCCAAAGCAATACAGGAAACTTTTTGAACTTCCATTTCTCCATCTTAGGTTCATTAGCTTATAGTCGTCCTCGAAAGACTGATGTCCGCGACATCGTCTTCTTTTCCTTGTTGCTTCCAAAATCTGTTACCCAGATTATTCTCTACACACCGCCATTGGTATGCTATAGCAAATTTTATAATGAAAGATTAATTTTAAAATTTAAAACAATAGCGATTTCGAAATGGTGGAAAGATGTCGGACAGTGATAACAAAGCCCAACGTGACATAACATTTTTGAAGCTTCCGTTATTGTGAAATCATCTATCCTTGCTTACAATTAAAAAAAAATAACTATATCCTCAAGCATGCCTATAAATGGTATCTAGAAATAAAATAACGGATTTTCTCAGAAACACTTGATGTTTAGAGATTGAAGTATTATATAATAGGAAAGTTATGACCCCCCCCCACACTTTTTTGCAATTCTATACCAATTATCTGCAGTAAGTGTCAGGTAGACTTTTAGAAATTGTAAGTGATACTACAGTTTTCTTTATATATATATATATATATATATATATATATATATATATATATATATATATATATATATATATATATATATATATATATATATATATATATATATATATATATATATATATATATTATTTTAAATGCCATTAAACATTGCGAAAAGCCTTATTACCACCATATTAAATTCTATAAATTATGTAAGAATGCAAATTCTGTATGTTAAAATGATTAAACAGACATTAAAACACTTTTTGATTGTACAAATATAGCTTTATCTATAGTCTTAATTTAAACATTTAAAAAAATCAGTTTTTGCTTAATAATTTATATGTTTATGATGATGATAGCTATAAGAGGTAAGAATATTGAATATTTAATGATAAGTAAAGAGTAATTTGTCCCTAGGCGGAACAATTTCAGCAATATAATTACTTTTCTTGCTTTTCTTAATATGGAAACGGATTTTCTTACATAACAAACATGACAAAAAATTACAAAGTGGATATGTGACAACAGTTTCAAACTTAATAATTCATTCGTTATACGTGTACAATATCTAAAAATAATTGCATTGTGTGACCGAATAAATAAATATTCATTAAAAATATTTCTTTTGAACTTTCAATTATCATATGCTTTTCATGTAAATCTTCATAAAGATGCCGAAAATTATAAAGAAATCGAAGAAGTAAGAGAAAATAAATTAATTATTTTAAATTTCAAAAAAAAATCATCACTTCCGGACACATTAGGAGGAGAAGCTACTGTTTTGTGTTTTCCTTCAATAATTCAAGAATATTCCCCAAGTTTTGCTTTTTTGGAAAACTTAAATAATCGGCAATTTCGTCCGTTTATCGCTAATCTTTGAGTGCTCTTCTGGAGGGCAATACATTCAACTCCAAAAGTAGTTTCTTGGCGAATCAATGTGGCATGCATCGACTTTCCTCAAGAGATCTTTGACTGCATCTCGTTTTGATGACAAGATTTTTGAGTGCCAAAGAATGAGATAAATTAATTTCGTCGATAGTTAATATAATTCAAAACAACTTATTAATAATCTATATAACCAATAATGATGCCTTGGGTTTTCCTCTAGAAATCTTCAGTCAGAGAAAAGCTGCAATTCTCACTCTTGCGGAAAGCCATTAAAATATCCGTAGTATCTGATTATATTAATAAAGTATTTTATGTGTATAGGATTTCAGAGTCATATTTAAATCAAAGCATTCACAAAACATTTCAGATTTCCAGTCATATAGTTAAAGATATCTTGATTTTATATTAATTACTGTTCGGAAATACGGCTAATATAAAAGTTTTTCACGTTTTAATCACACAGTGTTTTATTTCAAATATTAGCCTTGGAGTTTTATTAAAATTTTTATTTTAATGAAAATTTATTAAAATATGTAGTTTTAAAATATAATTATGGCCCTCAACACAGAGAAAAATATTGTTACGAATCTGCAATGCTGCTTCCCAGCATAGTTGGTTCCACCATCGGAAAGAATGTTTTACAGTCATCTGTAGAGGACGGAGCCCGTGTGTCGCGTCGGAGGTCCCGCAGCTTGGCGACAAACTTGGCGACCATTTGGCGACTTGGCGACGAATTTAGCGACTTTGGTGTCAAAATAGATTATATCCGAAACATCGAGAATTTTCATGATCCGTCCAGTAGGAACCGAGATACGCATCGAGCGTTCCTGATTGGTTGAGAGGCTTCTAGCCACGCCCCCTGAGACTTATAAAAGGAAGCGGCTGCGGCTGCCAGGGTCGTCGTATTCGAAACGACGTTAAAGAACTGGTCTTCCAGAGATTAGCAGAGAAGCGACGGAGTCAAGCTAGTGCTGAACTAAGCTGTGCGCTACTGTCTGCAGTAGAGTCTTGTTATATGCTGCACGTCTCGGCTGAAGATAATCGTCTTCTATGCAGTATATAGTTGTCGTTTTTGTGCTGTCCTGTGTGTCTTCGTGTAAATAAACGTCGTTGTTTCTTTTTCTACTGTCGCCTGCTGATTGAGCGTTCTCCACACCATATCACTTCCACTATCCAAACGAACCCCGGAAATTTCGTAACAATATAATATTACTGCATATTTTGAGATTTAAGTTAATGTAGCAAATTTTCCCAGATTCAACAAAATAAATTTTCTCACTCACTGACTAAAAAAGGCTCATTGGATTCCAAACTTAAAAATATAAAAATATCTCAATTTTTTCGCATTTGATTTTTTCTATTTATTACTCATTTCAGGAAATATATTGAAATATTTAAATTCATAGCTGTGTTTTGAGAGAATATTTATAGTTACCACCTATTTTTGATATTTGACGAAATGCTGGATTTGCGTATTCAATTTTGCATTTTATATGAACCAAGTTTAGAAAAGAATGATACATTTTTCTGTTTTAGCAGTTGCATATGCCCTTTAGATATTTACTTTTGAAAACGTAAGTGTTTGAGGACACATTTTTGAGAGTTTCAAAATGTAGTAAAATGCATTTCAGAACTTGGAGAAATGGAGAAAAAGAAAGCAAAAAATTAAAATAAAAGATAATGTTTGCAAAATTAAAAAAAAAAAAAAAAAAAAAAAAAAAATTAGCAACTTTTACTTTAACTTTAACCTTTATGTTAATCTTTAGCATCAATTCTTACAATTCGTAATTAAAATAAAATCTGGCTATGACTGAATTACTGAATAAAGAAATTTGTTTATTTTAGATATTATTTACAGATCATTCTGTTACTATTCATTTTTAGAATATTGTTACGAATCTGTAATGCTGCTTCCCAGCATAGTTGGTTCCACCATGGGAAAGAATGTTTTACAGTCATCGTTATTTGACGGAATCCGGTGTCGCGTCGGAGGGTCCCGGAGTTTGGCAACAAACTTGGCGACCATTTGGCGACTTGGCGACGAATTTGGCGACTTTGGCGCCAAAATGGATTATACCCGAAACATCGAGAATTTTTCCGATCCGTCTAGTAGGAACGGAGATACGCCTCGAAAGTTCCTGATTGGTTGAGAGGCGTCTAGCCCCGCCTCCTGAGACCTATAAAAGCAAGCGGCCGCAGCTTCTAGGGCAGAGTAGTCAAAATCGGCAGTAAAAAAACTGGCCCTCCAGTGATAAGCGGAGCAGCGACGGAGTCAAGCTAGTGCTGAACTAAGCTGTGCGATACTGTCTGTCTGTCTTGTTATATGCTGCTGTGTATGCTGATGTTGCTGCACGTCTCGGCTGAAGATAATCGTCTTCTGTGCTGTATATAGTTGTCGTCCTTGTGCTGTCCTGTGTGTCTTCGTGTAAATAAACGTCGTTGTTTCATTTTCTACTGCCGCCTGGTGATTGAGCGTTCTCCACACCATATAACTCCCACTATCCAAACGAACCCCCCGGAAATTACGTAACAATATATTTAATTCATTATTTCGCCTCATTATATGAATGTATACACACAGAACCTTAAGATTGTAACGGATCTGAGTCGAAAAAATACATTTCTGAATTTATGTCTGAGAGTTGCTCTATGAATACAACAACTTTGCTCTGTATGGTCTATACAGCAAAATCTGTAGATATCTATTAGATTTTAAACGAAATTCAAATAAACGAGGAAGTCTTTTTATGCAATCCCCCGAATATGAGTTAACATGGTAGCTACAAAATTAAATGAACTAAATGCGTAAATTTGGACTGATTTTATATTTAAAATGCAAATATGTATTGAATCTGAAGTCAACACTATTCAGGAACTGACCTTTTATCGAATGGTACTTTCACAAGCATGTGAACTCAGAAACGCAAACACTTATTATAACAGTTTATATATTCAGTTTTCTAATACTTGTGAAATAACTAAAACTGTGCGATTAATCGCTAAAACTGTCAGCAACGATCACGTGCTAATATTTCATTTGTAACCATTGTTTGCTAATGACATTTGGTTAATAATACATACGCAAATTTATTACTCAGTATGCTAAAAAACTTTCCCTTTGATTATCATTGTATTGAAATTCTAATAAATCACATTATTTTATTAAATCACGTACATAGGAGTAAAATAATGATATAAATATATACACATACATCCACATTTACACATATATATACATCGTATACATCCGTGTTTTGCTATGTTGAAGCCATTACATGAAAATTGTGTTCTTTGGGCCTTGATTTCAAAATCAAATTTCTTTTTTTGTTTTTGTAATATAATATTTAGGCGCACTTTTTTGTCGTAATGTTCGTGACATAAAAATCGTTACTTACTCTCAATGCATTTACTGATTGATACTGAAGAGGATAAAACAGACAAATCAGTCCTCAAATATTATAATGGTATGTTATTTTAGATTACAAACTCGAATCTGTTTTACTTTTAATAGACCTATTTCAGTCAAAGCGTGAATGATCGACATCAAAATTTTGTATTTCTAATGAATTTTCTAAAACTAAGAGCCTAATAATAGTTACAATTTATCAAATAGAATTTCAAAAATGCACAGTTTTCTATTAAGCAAATACTTATTGTAATGCCTGCGCCATTTTAAGCGGAAGGTTCTAAGTATAAATATGTAAAATAAAAAATGGTAAGTCTTCATTCAACGTTAAGAAAACTATTTTTCAACTATACATAATTTATCAATACTATATTTGAAATGACAAAGATTTTATATGTAAGCAAGTTAATGTAATTTGGAATTCTTATTCGAAGCTGAGTGATGCCTTTTGAAAAAAAATGAGAATGTGAAAATTTTATTCTTAAAATGACCTCTAATATAAGCAACAATAATATAAACTATGACAGATCATCTTTCAAAAATGAAGCATCCAAACGTTTAATGTATTTTAAAGATTCAGAATAACAAGTAGTGTCCCTGATAGTTTTTGACGGCGATTTTTACAGAATTTCGTTAAAATAAGCCGAGTAAAGATAATCAATCAAAAAGTAAATTCTCATTATTTTGAACTTAAATAATGCTGTGTCAGAAGTATAATAAATATAATAAATTTGAATGTCTCATAATTGATAATCCAGTTGAATAATTGATAATCGATTGGAATTAATGGCCTCTCATGTAATGCAGAGTGCTGTCATCCTTTTTTTTATAACGTATTAATATGTTTTAAAGTAGCTTAATCTTAACTTTAAAAAATTAATTATGAATAATTTAATTATTAGTCAATGACAGCTGAAATAGGATTTTTGATTTGATGTAGATAATTTTTGATAAACAAATAACTAGCTTTTAGATAATTTAATTAAAATAAAATTCTAAAGTGAATGTTTCAGGTTATTCTTTAATCATGTTTATAAAGGTTAATTCGTGTCCCCTAGGTTACGAGTTTTAACACCGCTGGCCGAGGACTCCCCGCATTTGTGGTGGCTAGTGCACGTATAAATCTATCGTGGTCACAAAGTCCTCCATATCGAGAGTAATACCACTGGGGGTACTGGATCAGGGGTGATCGTTCTCTGATTCAGGTCGAAATTACGATCTGTGGATGAGTGAATGAAATGCATGGATGAAGTCCACCCCGTAAAAAGGGTTGTGACGTGTGTGTAGCTAAGTCGTACTCTTGGCCCTAGATGATGCTACTGAAAAACAAGAGACTCACCCTTGCCTTAAAATCCCCACTTCGAAAGTCAGTGGGCTTGTCTATGACAAGTGCTATTAGAAACTACAAAAACAATAAAGGTTAATTCGGTTGTAAATGAAAAAGCACAAAACCCATGAAAATGAAGTTTTAACAAATGCACATAACAAAATGTAAGTTTCGCATTTATTTAGGGAAAAATTTATATGGTATTATGTTTATACTTCAGGTTCGCGAAAACAATTTTTTTGTGGAAAACAACGAGATTAAAATTTAGCTTTCTCGGTCTCTAGAAGATGAGGAGATGCTGGATATAAGACAGTATCTCTTTCTTCTGCTCTAGCATTGTTAATGAACTTAACATACTCATCCGACAGTACATTACCTTCCAAACTATGACACGGAAAAAATGCGTTATTTTACTGAAAGGGCACAACTATAAAAAATGGTACTTTTCTCTCTGTAAATTTTCTCTCTGTAAAAAGAGAATTTTATTACTCTTTTTGCATTTCTCCTGAATGATGAAAACCCTGAAATGAACTCTATTATTTTGTTGAAAGGTTTAGATATCATTTGCAAACTTCTATAAGTTAGTATACATAGTTATATACTAAAGAAAGTTGTGGGTGCTTCAGTGAATATGTACAGACATTCCACGATTAAAAAAAACATCATTAAAAACACACATACGCATTATTTTTCGTCATATATAACGCGCTCAACAACTTTTAATTTGATATTGCCTCAACCATCGTTGTTGTTCTTTCTAGTGGCACTTGTCGTAGACAAGCCCACTGACTTTAGAAGTCAGGGCCCCTCAGGGGCTCACCTACTATAGGTGAGTACTGGTGTCCCAATCCCAGGTACCCAGGGATCTATACTCCCTTTCAGTTCGCTCTCCCCTACGCCTTCTGCTTTCTGCTGTGTCTTTCTTTCCCTCGACGGCAAGCGAGGGAGCTCTCCATAAGAAGCTGTCGCCGCTCTGTTTGCTTCTTGCTTCTCATGGACAGCCAAAACCCCACGTGTTGGCCGTGCGTGGCAACCTACTAGAAAGATGGGTGGTGCACTGTGGTCCCCTATGCATCAATCGGCTGGTAGCTGGTCACCTGAGTGGCTAGTCTGCTAGGGATCAAGCGAAGGGGTTACTCCTTGGGCTTGGCGTTAAGGGTGGTGACTGTCCCCGGGGGTAACTCCGAGCGTATAGATTCCGGCTAGCACCAAGGTAAGCGCCGAGGCTGGGAATGGCCAGAGCCGGTGGCTGCCTTCCCTTGTTGGGCTCCGTGGTGGGCGGTGCAGTCGAACCTGGAACTTCTATCAATGTCATATGGGCAAATCCAAGCGTCCTCCCTTCAGTGGGCAACACAATGCTTCAACTTCTATACAAAATTTTCCAACGTTCTTTCTAATTCAAAGAAAATCGGAAAACAAAGAATCGTTTCATGGTGTGTCACCTTTTTTGGTGGAAAAAGCAATATCTGGAAGTATTCTCGAGGTAAAATCTATAAAGAAACTTCGATCTGGTGACCTGCTGGTCGAAGTTAATTCTCCCAAACAAGCGAAACAAATTGTAAATCTGAAAACTTTTTCAACGATTCCCGTCTTAGTTAGTCCCACTCCATCATTAAATTCACCAAAAGGTGTTATATCTTGTGGTGAATTATTCAATGTACCAATAAAGGAAATTACTCAAAAGCTAAAAAGTCAGGGAGTGACGCATGTGCGACGTATAACAATACGAAGAGATGGCCAGCTCCTGAATACTAAGCATCTGGTATTAACTTTCAATTCCTCTACTATACCAGAGTATATTAAGGCTGGATATTTGCGCTTATCTGTTAGAGCATATGTGCCAAATCCTTTAAGGTGCTTCCAATGCCAGCGCTTCGGGCATTCAAAATCATCTTGCCGCGGAACAATGACATGGGCCCGCTGTGCAGAAGTCAATCACGACAGATCTAACTGCACTGGTAAGGAGAAATGTGTCAACTGCAAGGGTGACCACACATCTTTCTCCCGAAATTGTCCTGCCTGGAAACAGGAAAAAGAAATAATATCAACAAAAATAAAAAACAATATTTCTTATCAGGAAGCCCGCAAGCTCATTAAGTCAAAAATGCCTAATCCTGGAAATACCTATGCTTCTGTTGTAAAAAAGATATCTGCTACTATATCTACTCAATGGGATTTAGCCGACATCACAGCCTGTAACAGCTCAAAATCTTCTGAATCCGTTGCAATAGTATCTAATCAAGGTAACTTGCCAAATCTACCGTCACCACCTGTTTTATCTGTTTCTGAAGATACTTCTGTTTTACAGGACCTAAATGATTTTCAACTTGTGACTAACGTTAAAAAGTTTGAAAAGACCTCTCCGACTAAAACAAAACCTGTTGCAAATATTGAAAAAGTCTCAAAATTTTATACTATTTCACCTCGTCAAATTCACACCACAGTGGTATCACAAAATACTGTCACAAATGGCAAACCGACATTGAATACTAAGCCAATCACTTCGGCTCAAACTCAGTTGCTTCCTTCTGCCAACACTAAACTAAGTGCTCAATCTTCAGGAGGAACTAGAGTACAGCAGTCTCGAGAATCGGATGCAGATGCAGAGATGAGTTCTTCCACTGCTTCGGAAGGGGATATATTAGAATATGATATGTCTGATGACTTGGAAGAGCCACCACAAGTTTTTAGTCCTCCACCCTTTACCAAACTTAAAGATAAATGTAAATATATTATCCCTACGAAATATAAGAATTTGTAGCTTTGTGACATGCTTTTATTTTCTTTTGATCTTTAATTTAAACGAGTTGTTGCTAATTTTTTTTAAAAACCCAAACTCGTTTTCTAGCACAGTATTTTACCATTATATCTATATTGTTTTTACTTCTGTTATATTTTTCCTATGCCCAAAATTTGATCTTTTAGACATGTATTTAATTTACCTTTTTTACACTCTGAAGGCTGACAAAATGTATTTTATCCATTTATAAATTTCACCTTAAAAAATTTCAATGTTTTTAAAATTTTAACTCCTTTTATCTTGTATTACCATATGTTATATACCATGAACCTGTTTATCTACCATAAGCTTGGCGCAGCATAGCCAAACGTGGCTCTTGTGCCAGAAAAATCAAATCAACCAACCAACCATTTAGAAGTCAGTGGTTTTAAACCCAGGGTGAGTCTTGTTTTTTCTGTCACACCATTTAGTGCCAAGAGTTCGACTCAGCTACACACACGACACAACCCTTTTTACTGGGCGAACTTCATTCATGCATTTCATTCATTCATCCACATATCGTAATTTAGACCTGAATCAGAGAACGATCACCTCTGATCCACTACCCCCAGTGGTATTACTCTCGACATGGAGTACTTTATGACCACTACAGTCGTAGCTAACGTGCGTTAGCTAACATACTCATGGAGAGTATTCGGCCACTGGGGTTCGAAATCACAAACCAAGGGACCCGAATTCAAAGCCCTGCTAACCAGGCTATCTCAGCCTACATAAGTTAGTGTACATAGAAAGTCAAGGATGTTTAGGACTGACTTTCAATGATTAAAAACATAATTGAAAACCCCCACCTATATATTACTTTTCCTCGTATATAGCGTGTTCAGCAGTTTTATCAGTGGAATTTGATATTGCATCAACCATCTTAATTGACACAATTGATGAAGCTTGTGACACTCTAAATGCTTTAACACAATAGCACTATTTTCATTCATAATGATTATAAAAAGTAGTCATAAAACACAGAGGGTATTCACGCATAGTTACAGCATCATTTGAGATCTACATATTATGCACTCTGCTGTGTATACTGTAAACAAAAATGCAAATTGTAATTATGCTTCATTTTGAAATTTATGAAGTTAATCCTAAGTTCAGAAGAAGTGCACATATCAAACATATGCCATTCTTACTTCTGTTGTTGTCTCCGGTAATTAAGAATTAAAATTAATCAATTAACGAATTAGTAACTACTAACTAGAGTTTTCAAAAATGAAACGGAACGGAGTTATAAAAACGCCATTTCTCTAATTGATCATTGCTTTCAAGTTTTAGAATACTCTTAAGATTTTATTTTTTCTCATTATTTGAAGTGAACTACTTTTATTTACTTAAAATGTGATTATAATGCTAGACACAAAATGAAACTAATAACTTTTCATTTTTTGTTTTCAAAAATAAAAATATATAAAGACATAAATTGAAAAGAATAGAATTATATTGCTCCCTTTTGTGAAAGTATGTATCAAAATTCTTGGTGAAGTTAAATAGAATATATATACAACTAAGACACTCAGAATAATAAAAGGCATTTCTCAACAAAATTCAAAAATTTATGTTCAAGTGTTGATATCTACTTTTATGGATAAGTATTGAAATCTATATTTTATATTCTGAAGTTTTAGTAGATTTGATATGTGTCAAAAAAATCATTTCCACTTTTAAATTTCATCCGCAGTAAAATGAACATTTTCTCATTGAATCTGTGAAATTACATATCACATAATCTGTGAAACTCTTTATCACATCAAATCAAGTTTCTTCAGATAAATATTACAAACTTTGCGTAAAAGATTTTTAATTCCTAATCTTACAAATCTTTTCTAATGAAACTAATACTTAATTTTCAAATGAACTTTGGTTTGGATCTATCGTTATTATTTAAAGTGTCTAAATTTTTATAATCATATCAATATGGGATATTTATTGTTAATTACCAGTTGAAAAAAAAAACATTTTTATTTAATTGCATCATATGTGAATTCTTATTCTTCTTCTATTTTATTTCAATCCTTAATCAGCAGACGAAATAAAGATTACATTTAACCATAAGATCAAACAATACCAATCTTTTATGTTTATGTAATGCCATAATAGATACCTATATTTTATGGTTTCCTATCAAGATATATGAACAGTTCAAAAATTTATTTTTCAAACTTCCATATTTCCCATAATATTCCATTCAATTGACAATTATTCTTTCTTATAATTTGTTTAAATATTTCTTTTATAATTTGTTGCCATGTGCTGCTTAAGTTATATCTGGAAATTCGTACATACTTATTAACTAAACGAATATTTGCATATAATCAAAAGAAAGAATAATTAATAAATCAACATGCAATGAGCAAACGATATTACAAAATGTAATATAATGTATAAATATATACTTACATTTAACAACAAAAAATAATTGACTCACAAAAAAGTATATCCTATGATATTTAAACCTACAATTATAAGTTAAAATTATGCATATGTTTTCTAAATACAACATTAACAATATTTTAAAAATTCATTTTGTACAACATACAGAAAACCCTGAATAATTTTAGGAAATATCAAATCCAAGTTCTTATAAATAAAATGTTTTCTTATATGATTTCTTTTCCTATTTTTCATCGTTTCGCTGTCATCATTTATTGTCTTTTCAAATTTTGCTTGCATGTTCGGACTTTATGCTAAGAGATATTTCCAAACTGACTCTCTCCGATCATTTGCAATATTTAATAAGGATTCCAATGTCTATTTAAAAACAACACAATTATTCAAAAATCAGCTTCATTTACAAGAATGAAACGGCTGAAAATTTATAGCTCAGAACAGATTGTTGTGCTTCAAAATTTAAGATCTTTCCCAATAGAATATTTTCGGAGACAAAACACTCCAATAACTTTTTTCTCCTTTAATTTCATCTTGGACCTAAGGTGCTTAGAACTTCTTTTCATCCTTTTCAAGAATTTTGTCAAAAGACTTAAAATCCATTTTGATTAATTACACCGAGCCTTAACTATCTACTAACCTGTTAATTATCGGGACTTCGCTATCTTTCTGATGATGTGGGGGAGTCTTGACGATGAAACGAGGCATGCTAATGAGGAGAGAATTCTAGAAGAATACAAGTGGTTCATTGTTTCCGCCGGAGAATGCCTTTTTCTTCAGGGAATAAAGAGGACGGATATTTATTGGGTGGACATCTTCGCATAAACAAAGCCTTTTCAGGGTAATCTTTCTGAAATTTTTATTTTCTTTTTCTTATGAAAGAAAAAGGGAGTACTGGAGTGGCCTTCATTAAACTTATGGAAATTGCACATTCGCGATGGAAATTGAGTTCCAAAATGACTTTTGTTTAAGAACAGGAAATTTAATAATGATACATTAGGATGCTCACTCTGTTATTTAATTAAGAATGCATTTCTTAGTGAATACTAGCCACCTTTGTTGACAAATTGGTTAGTCATGATTCAGGCTAAATTTTTAATTAAATGTTTTAAATAATCTGATTTCTTAATAATTTCTGCAGGAAATTATTTTTTTTTTCAAATTTTGATTATCATGAAGATCATACTATTATAGAAGCATTACCTCATTCTGTTCTTTGTTCTTTGTATCTTTCTGATTTTCTGTCAGATCCAATAAAATTTGAACTGTAAATTAAAGCAGAAGAGATTAAATTGTAATTAATACAAAAATATTTTTGCTAAAACCATATTGATTTTTTATATGAGTACATAAAGCAGTTCTTCGGCATTGATGTCTTATGATTATTGTAGAACCTTTTTTTAAAAATAGTTTATACAATATTTAAAATATTATTCAATAATAAGTTCTCTGATCCATCATAAAATTCAATTATGATGAATCAAAGAAATTCATTCAGTTTTTCATTTACGGTTGATATAATAATTTCATATTAACTGTGCAACATTAGTAATATAAATTATACTTATACAGTGTGGATAGAGATACAATACATAGTTGTTTCCTATCTACAAAAAATTTGAATATTCGATGCAGCAATTTTTTTTTAACCCGCGAGCACTCGCACCGGGTATGACATACCCGATCCATTTTCATTCAGCGTTTTTGTTACTTCCTGTTTTTCGGATTAGGCCAGAATTTCATGTAGCTGCATCCAAGGCCACATTCTTTCATTAATGGAAAAACCAGTTCTGTTCTAAAAATAGATTTTGAGAAAGAGGGGTTGGGGGCATGTCATACCCATGCGAGTCCTCGTGTTCGTCAAACGTTTCCATTTCTGTCTCTTAGTTTAGTGCAGTATGACGCGCTATATGAATTACGAGGATGAAAGTGAATAGTTACGACATCTTATAGAAACTTTCTAGTGACGATAGTGTTGCCTCTGAGGATGAAAAATACTGCAGCGATCACGATTCTTCCACTGAAATTGAGACAGAAATAGAAGATGAATGTTCACTGTCAACAACAGATTGTTATATAGGTAAAGATAAAGTAACAAAATGGGAAAAGACAAAATATCGGCAAAATGTTAGGAAGCCTTCCAGGAATATAATTAGCAAGCTTCCAGGTAATACACCTTATTCAAGAAATGTCGCTTCTGAAAACACTGGGACTCGCTCTTTCAGAACAACACAGAAACCGTAAGCCTCAAGGAATAATAACAAATCCAAGCACCTCTAAGGAATTGGGATTTACTAATAGTGAACCGCCTGCAAAAAAGCTCAAAGGAAACTATAAACGATGTGCATTTTGTCCATGTAATAAAGACAGAAAATCAAGGTTTATGTGCCAAAAATGTGAAAGGAGTCTCTGTGTAGAGCATCAGTATGTAATTTGTAAACATTGTCTCTAAACATGCAAGTAATTATTATTAAATTCACTTAAATTCTTAAATGCATTGTTTTGTAATGTTTAACTACCTAAGGTTTGCTTATAAACAGTATTAATTAATATTTAAATAGCAGAAATGAATTAGGGTATGAGATACCCGGCGCGAGTTCTCGTGTTCGAAAAGGGGTGCGAGTGCTCCCGGGTTAAATTAGTGAAAATGTTAAAACTGGATTTTTAAAACATGTAAGAAATGCAAAATTGATCAGATTTAGGATCAACATTCGTTTTATAATTGTGAACTTATACAGCGAAACCAATAAAAAAATTAAGTCTTATATTACCGAAATCAACATAATATCATCAAATATTAAATAAATTATGCCTCCAAAAGAAGTTAAATTTAAGAAGAATGAAAGAACCCCTTAACTTTTTTAAGTCTCCAATGAATGAGATGTAATTAACAGAAAATGTTCATACTGTGCAACAATTGAATTACTGATAGACATTAAATAGTACAATTCTGCATATGCAAACTAAAACACATTGTGTATGATTTTACAAAAAAAAAAAAAAAAAAAAAAAAAAAAAAAAAAATTCCGAGCAAAATGAGTCAATTTGATTAGATTCAGACCACCAAAGTTTCTTTAATTTTTGCTGAATGGTAATAAAGTCATGATGGTGTCGATTATATTAAATAAATAATGATAATAAAGTCAAAATGGAGGTAATAAAGTCATGAAAATTTTATTTTGTACTTCCGGCCATATATTTTAGCCAAAACGCCACACTAATGAATTCATCGCAAACGAAGTTGGAATGACACATAAAAATACATTCAATCATTAGCGTGAACCGTTACATATTATTGTGATTTAAAAGTTATTAACTCCGTAGCAGGCATAATATTTATTTCCTTTAAAATTACTAAAGAAAATATAAAGATAATTCGTGAAACACAGTGACTTAATTTCATATAAGATTCTTCAGATTACATAATAACTTTCAGTATAATTCCTTTCTGTTGACTTATGATAATGGAATAATTTTCTGCATAACACAAGATTTTTATCAAAATAATAAAAGCTGCAAAATATAGAAATACTGATATTCAGAAAACGTAAAAGTATTGCCTTTCTTAGGAGTAATATTTTTATAATGAAATTTAATTAACTTATATTATGAAAGTGTAATTTGCCTCGAGACAATGCATATAAGGGAAACTGTAGGGAGACCTAGAATTTAGTAATCGTTCATAAAGAAAGAACAATTTTAAGAAAATGTTGCCTTACTTGACCATTAAGCATCGGCGCGTTCTTTTAAAAGAATTATTATTTTAATATGGCATTTTAATTAATTTTTGCATTCCGTGTAAAACGTGATTAAAATAATCGAAAAATGCATTAAAGAGTTCGAAATAAAACAAAATTAAAATTAAATTAAATTTCAAAAGATGCAAAGTTTCTGTCAGTTCCAATAACATCAAGAAAAGAAACTTCCCCTCTCTGCATTTTTTCCCTCCAATTCTTCAAGAATATGTTTCCAAAAGCCTTCCTTTTCCGGAAAACTTAAATAATCGGCAATTTCGTCAGTTTATCGTTAATCGTTGAGTGTTCTTGCAGAGAGCAATACTTTCAACTCCTCCAGAAGTAGTTTCTTAACAAATCAATGTGGCTGCATCGACTTCCCCGAAGAGACCTTTGACTGCATTCCGAAATGATGACAAGATTTCAGAGGGCCAGGGAGTTTGATAAATTAATTTCGTCACCAGATAATTAAAAACAAGTAATTAATGATCGCTAACTATGTAACCAATAACCAGCTTTGGGCTTTTCCTAAAGAAATCTTCAATAAAGATGAAGACACGGAACTTCTAATCACTTTTTTGTTTCTTTTGAAGACCATGCTCGATATTATGTGATGATATCTGAATATATTAAAGAAACAGTCCATTGATTGTCTGAATCTTTGAAATTTCGAAGTTGACTCAAATAAAAATAATTGTCGTCCGTATTAATTCTAAGTTAAAAGTATCGCTATAATTATATTTCGAAATTACTTATGGATACCTGTAGTTTAAAATAAATTTGAAATTTGATTGATATTTTTGTCTCATTCTAATGTTTATATTTCAAATAATTTAATGTTTTAGAAACGTAACGGTATTTGTTTGTAGTTTCAAAGATAAATTTTGGTATTCTTGGTTGTGCGGATGTTGCATGTTTTGCATAAAATAATATAAAAGAAGAAAAATAAAATGCTTGATAAATCTTCTAGACAAATTCTATTTTAACAAATCAGCAGTTTTTAGTGCCAACAGCATTACGTCGAAGACATTTAAATGAATCTAAAGAATACAATTTTATATCATGTATGCATTTTAAAAATTAGTTTTTTTTTATTCAACAATCACACAAACGTTAGAAATTTTCTTTGCGAAATTCAAATTGAATCTAAATAAAAATTTTAAAAAAAGTTTAAAAATATTTTTTCTGTAAAAAAAAAATGAAGTCTACTGTTTAAAATAATAATAATAAAAATGCTGACCTATTTTTTTTTTCAAAATACATACTTATGACCCATTCACTGTTTTTGGTTTTAAAGATGCTATTTAGAAACATATATTTTTGTTGCAAGATAATGCATATTACAGTACGCCCACTTTATGATTTTATTCGTTGACGCAAAATGTCCAGTTTTTAGCGTAAAAATTCCTTTAATAATTTTCCTGGTTTACGAAGCCGTAAACCGAGGAGATGTTTGAAAGTTATAAAATAGCATAAACAGTGCTTGCTGTTTTGCAGTTGGTTTCTGTTTTTATATTTTGACGTAGTATAATATAAAAAACTGAAGTAGATGGTAAGATGGTAGATCGTAGACTGTAAGTAGATGTATTCAACTTCCCTAATTGTAGTTAAGTGTAATTCATTTGTGAAAAATTATCGCTAAAAATGTGCATCACATATTTCCTTAATTGTATCCCTTATTCTAATTTGTAATTATTCCATATACATATTAAATAAATTTTAGCTTTCTTTTGAAATTAAATCAAGAAACTTATACCTGGTCTGAACCAACCGAAAAAAAAGGGATGACCGTCTCAGTACATATTTCTCCATAAAAGAACATATATATCTCCGCATGATGCATACAGAGAGATTATGTAATAGAATGAACATAGACAAATAAGAAATGACGTGCATAAATATCAAAAGAGTAAGAAATAAATATCAAAAATAAGTAACGATCAATAACAAGATTAAGAAATAAATAAAGTAAAAATTAAATAAAAATAAAATGTAAATTTCATAAATAGTAATAAATATAATATAATATATAAGAATATAATATATATAATAATAAATGTAATAAGAATAGTTCAAAATTTTTTTTGAAAAATCATACCGAGCACACGGAATAATGTCAAGACTATCTATCAAATTTTCTTTTTAGAGCAACACCTTTTACACCATCATCAGCTTCTACTCTTTACATTAATAGAATATTCTTTCTACAGTTTTGAAAGCTTATTTGTTAACATTTGTTGTTTTCCCGAGTTTTGTATTTATTGATCTGATTATGTTATGTTCTGAGCGTTTTCCAAAATGACCCTCCGAGGAAAATGGACCAAATCCGATCATTGGCAGTATTCTCTGTGTATTCTAATTACGCCTTCAACACTGAACAATTATTCAAAAATTATCTTTAAGATACTATAAAGGGAGTTATTATAGGGAGTATCTTTTGTTCTGCTTCAAAATTTGACATCTTTGCAACACAACATGCAACACAAAAGTTTTCACCAATTTTTTCTCCTTTAATTTCATCTTGGACTCAAGGAAGGTAAACTTCTTTTCATCCTTTTCAAGAATTTTGTCAAAAGACTTAAAATTCATCTTGATTAATTACATCCAGCTTTAACTATCTATTAACCTGTTAATTATCGGGACCTCGCTATCTTTCTGATGCTGTGGGGGAGTCTTGACGATGAAACGAGGCGTTCTAATGAAGAGAGAATTCTTGAAGAATACAAGTGGTTCATTGTTTCCGCCAGAGAATTTTTCTTTTTCTTCGGGGAATAAAGAGGATGGATATTTATCGGGTGGACATCTTCGCATAAACAAAGCCTTTTCAGGGTAATCTTTCTCCTTTTTTATTTTCATTTTCTTATGAAAGAAAAAGAGATTACTGGAGTAGCCTTCATTAAGCTTATGAAAATTACATATTGGCAATGGAAATTGATTTGCACAATGACTTTTGTTTGAGAATAAGAAATTTAATAATGATACATTGTCTTAAGATGCTCACTCCGTTATTTAATTAAGAAGACTTTTCTTAATGAATACTAGCCGCCTTTGTTAACCAGCTGGTTATTCAGGATCAATGCTCTCTAAAATTTTCAATTAAATATTTTAAGTTAGCTGATACCTTAACTTTTTCTCCAGCAAATTATATTTGTTTCAAATTTTGATAGCTATATTACTTATACTATTTTTGAAGCTATGGCTATTCTGTTCATTGTTGTATGCATCGTTCTAATTTTCTGTTTAATTCTTTCTAATTTTTGGTTTTAATTCAGATCCAATAAAATGCCAATTTTAAATTAAAAAGGGAGCGATTAAACTACAATTAATAGAAAAAGTTTTTTGTTGAAACCAAATTGTTCTTTTATTTAAAAATAAATATGAGTAGGTACTGGAAACAGAGTTGTTTGGCATGAAGTATTATGTGCAGTAAAGAATATTTTTTTAAAAAATATAATTTATGCTATATTTTAAAATATTATCCTGTCAAACTTTCTCTGATTCATCATAAAATTCAGTTTTTAATTTTATTTTCAAAAAGATTTAAATTACAAAATGAGAATACTTTATTTTGTTTCGGTAAATAAATATACTTTTATAAACATTAGGATTGCAACATTTTATTTAGGATTTTTATCCTAAGAAATAAAATTTTAAATCAAAACACCTTTGTCAGACGGTTCCATGACATAGAATTTGATATCAGTAGGTCAGTTTTCGGTGAAGATATTGTGTTAGATTATAAGAAGCAGGACGAGCAGTTCTCGCATATTTTATGCTCGTTTTGGACATTTCCTAATCTTGGGATGTTTTATTAAATTTCTTTCAAGGTAGAGAATTATAACAATGAAACTGAACCATTGATTTATAAAATTCTAGCAGGAATTTATTACATGTGAACAATTTTCTCTTAATATTCCCAGATTATTATGTAAAAAATATCAACATCCGGATGCTAATTTTATGTTGTTGTTGTTTGTTTCTTATGGCACTTGCCACTGACAAGCCCGCTGTTACGAAGACAGCGATTTAAGCCTGAGGGGGAACGTCTCTTATTTTTTAATAGCAGCGCCAACTAGGGCCAAGAGTACGACTTTGCCACTCACGCATCATTCATTCGCTTGCACAACCCCTTTTAACAGGAGGGCACATTCACACATCTCACAGATAGAACAACAGAAGAACAACCATGCCCAAACCAGGACTCGAACCCGGGACGCCCAGATCACGGGGAAGACGCTCTACCCCTATGCCAGGACGCCGGCGCTAATTTTATGTATATAATGGAATGTGTTACCATGTTATTCGAAAAAAATATTCTCTTTATGATTATGTATAGTGTCCTAGTACCATACATTTATAATATTACGAATACTTGTATTGATTATTCCCTATAAAATATTAAACATATTTTAACTCATAAGGGAAAATGATGAATTCGCTAGGTTACTCTTAAAATGCTAATTTAGTACAAGAATCAGAAAGCTTCAAATATATATTCATTAAAAGCCAAGATTTATCTCTTTCTGAAAAAAATTATTATTGCATTTTCTTTAGCAATCAATCCATAATGAAAAGGCATACATATTTTAAATCTATATACATAAAAAATTTAAGAATTTTTTATTGTTATTGTATTTTTCTAAAGAAACAATAATATAATAGTTTTTATATAAAATTATCAATAAAATGCACCACTATTGATTTAAGTTACTAAACAGGAAATAGTAAACAATTTCCAATTTCGCAATTCATTCGGTAAAAATAGAAGAAATATTTTTCTTTTCTTCATAATTTTGCAACAGAATTTTTTCCATCTCTTGACTCTGTCCTAATTTTACTTTTTTCTTTACTTTTACCTAGTTGTTGTTTGTTACCGATATTGTTTTGTTCTCTGACCAATAGATGAATGTAGGATTTCTTCCTTTTCGACTTCATTTTTGGCGTAATAAGTTTATGGTTTCATAATGAAAACCATGACTTAAAGAAAAGATCGTATTAAGTTACAGCTTAGAAAATATTATGATTATGATTAGAAACTGTCCCAAATACATTTATGTAGATATATCGTTAAAGTATAAATTATATCGATATAGTCCCATTTTTTAGATAGGACAATGGATATCGATACAGCTCCCTAATGATATCATAATTATATCGCTGCAAAAGGAAGACCTCCGCGTAGTCAACTTGGCTCAGAGGTAAAGTACGCGCTTGCAGCGCACAAAGGCAAGGGTTTCAATCCCAGACAAATCGCATCAATTTAAAGGTTGGGCTTTACTTTGAATTTTTTACTATTCATTTGTTAATGCTCTAGAAGCTTCTAGAACTTTCTATAATCTTTTTTATAATTATAGATTATGCTGTAAAGGTATAAATTATGAGTTCCACAAATAGTGAAATCGGTTCTTAGCATGAAATTTACGCGTTGCTTAAAGCAAATAATATAGTTTTACTTTGTGGCCTGTTATTCTTTGCATCTTCGGACAATATCGATGTAGCCTAGTTCAGATATTGCAGATTATATCGATATATCTCCATTTGGGAATGAAAAAAATGTTCTTTCTTCAATCTATCCCAGAGCTTTATAGAGGGGAGTATTGCTCCTTCTACAAATTGTGTCTTTGACCATTTGCTTCTTGTGCTTGCAATTAGGGACAAAATATGATAGTTTTTATGTTTACTACAAATATTGACCGCTATTTACTTACTTGTTATTTTAAGTAAGTGCATATTTTTATTTTTTTATGAAAAAAACATTATTTGGTTTTACTTCCTAAAAGTAAATATTAAAAATAGTATATTTTGCCTCATAACATAACATAGTATAATGTATGCATACTCTAGATAGATTAATCGTTTTATTTTAGACACACTCTAATTGAACTATTTGCATTCAATGATGGGTTATATATACTTAAACATGGAAAAATTATTCTGCTGTACTTTTTATGACCATGATGTATTGTTCCTTTGAATAGGACATAGGTATACCGTTTCTTGTTTAGAGAAAACTAGGATTGTTTAATCTAAGATTACTTTCTCAGATGGTGAGATGGATGACAATTTGAGCATGATATTGGCTTACTACATTTGATTTTCATTCCAATCCTAATAACCATTGAAATGATGACTGTGTAAATATGTCTCGGGAACCTGAAGTAAATTATCTTCTTTCATGCCACTGTGGATTGGACATTTTTTCTTAAAAGAACGATACTTTCTGATATTTATGGATTTCAAGCATATTAAAATCTATAATCTAATAGACGATAATTTGTAATACCTTAATTCTAAGTAGTTCAACCTCTAGATTACATTTCCTACACGATTACTTTTCATCTTTAGATTGCTTAATAAAATTTTTTTTCCAATCATTTCAACACATCCGGCTAACTATAGAAAATCCTGAGCTGTTATTCTTGGACAACTGTATAACTCTCGTAACTATAGAGGTATTCTATGACTATCTTAGACGAGGAATTCTAACAACTATTTTTAATCCAAACTTATTACAAACAGGAATGACCATCTGGATATTTAGTAGTTTTAGACCTATACCATATTATATGCTACATTGGTTTACTAAATTTGTTACTCCTAACTTCATCAGTAACTGAATCAGTAATCTCATGCATGATTCAACCATTGAAGCATCTTCAAAATAGATACTGGTTCAAAATCTTGTCAGTCTAAATATAACCTCGGAAAAAATCAAGCATTTTCCTATAACTCAGTGAGCAATAAGAAGAAGAAAAGAACAACTATTAATTTTTCTAACAAAGTATAATTAATTTATATTAAGGAAAGTACACTTACTTGGACATAATGCAAATAAGGGAGATATATCATAAAAAGAGAAGTGATTAAAGACTTGGAATCTAGTAATCATTTCATAAAAAAGAAAGCATTTTTTTAGAAATCTTTGCCTTACGTGACTATTAGGCAGCTAAATATTCATTTAAAATAATAAATATTTTCGTACGACATTTTAATTAAGTTTTACATTCCGTGTAAAACGTAATTAAAATAATCGTAAAATACATTATATAGTTTGAAATAAAACAAAACAAAATTAAAATAAATTTCAAAAATTGCAATGTTTCAATCATTTCCAATAACATCAAGAAATGAAACTTCCTTTTTCTGTATTTTTTTTTTCAATTCTTCAAGAATATGTTTCCAAAAGCCTTCCTTTTCCGGAAAACTTAAATAATCGGCAATTTCGTCAGTTTATCGTTAATCGTTGAGTGTTCTTGCAGGGAGCAATACTTTCAACTCCTCCAGAAGTAGTTTCTTAACAAATCAATGTGCCTGCATCGTCTTTCACGAAGAGACCTTTGACTGCATTCCGAAATGATGGCAAAATTTCTGAGGGCCAGAGAGTTTGATAAATTAATTTCGTCTTAAGATAATCAAAAACAAGTAATTAATGATTGCTAACCATGTAACTAGGGATTACAATACCGGTATCCCGGGATACCGAATACCGGTATTTTGAGCCATTTGTACAATTTTGTAATACCGGTATTCACAAGTTTTAATACCGGTTTTTCGGTATTTACTAGAAATTTTTTAAATTGTCTCCACTATATGTTCAGATATCGCGAACATAGCAAAACAGTATACGTTTTTTTATGTCTCCATAACTGGCGAAATTAATCAGCTAATTAATTGCTTATATCTCAATTAGCGAAACATGAATTATCCCTGAAAGAAAATATTGTATCCATAACGACTGATGGAGCAACAATTATGAAAAAAGTTGGAAAGTTGATTGGTGCAAATCAGCAGTTGTGCTATGCACATGGAATTCAATTAGGAGTAATAGATGTATTATACCAAAAAAATAAAGACCAGACGAATCCAAAAACTGTGGATATAGAAATTTCGGATTCCAACTTTGAAAAGAGTGAGAGTGATATTGACAATGAAGATAATGATAATGTAATTGGTGATGGAGATATTGCTAATGAGGATGAAATATTAATTTATCAAGAATTGCTTCCTATAATTTATAAAGTTCGGAAAATTGTTAAGATATTTAAACGTTCCCCTATAAAAAGGATATATTACTAAAATATATACTTACTGAAAATAAAACAGAATATATGTTAATATTAGATTCTAAAACACGTTGGAACATTTACTCCTAATGATGGAACGATTTTTGAAACTGAGAAATACAATCCAAAAAGCAATAATCGACTTAAACCTGTAAATTAATTTTTCAGATAGTGAATTCGACTTAATATCCAGAACTATATCAGCCGTACTTCCAATAAAACTGACTATTGAGGCATTATGTCGGAGAGATTCTAATTTATTAACAGCTAATGCAACAATAAATTTCATGTTGCAGTCACTGAAAGAACAGCACACATCACTATCTGAAGAATGATATATTAGATTGAAAAATCGCACAGAAGAAAGACATACCGAAATAGAAAATGCCTTTTGGTATTTACATAATTATAATGATTTTAAAAATTAAAATGAAAAAGAAGAAAAGAAAATAACCAATTCAAATCTGATTAAATTTAGAGTTAATTTTCTTAAAATTTTTTACCCACAAACCTATCCACATTGAGAAGAATTCGGTTCAATTATCGAAGATTCTGATGTCACTACTGTCGACAGTGAAAAGGAATTGTATCTTAAACAAAAATTAAAATTAGCGATAAATAAAAAAAATTCAAGGAACCAAAATACAATACAGAAATCAGCTATAATTAAAACCATCCGACGAGAAATCGATTTATTTGAAGATGAGGGATTTAGAGGAAAATACTTGGAAAAAGTATATCACGCATTGCTAGCAGTATCACCTACTAGCGTAGATGCCGAAAGACCGTTTTCGACAGCTGTTAATTTTTACACAAAATTACTTTTCAGGCTTAATGACAGTACAATGGATGCATTATGTTTTTTAAGATCACATTTCAAAAATTTGTAATAGTACCACGGACTGAATAGTGACATTTACATTTTTTTTGTGATTTAAATAAATAAGATGCTTCATTATTTTTTTGTGATTATATACTGTTATAGTTTATAAGTTACAAATTATTTTTTGTGATATTTACACTCTTTAACAAAACTGGCAAATAAAACAAAAAAACACCTGTGTTTTCTTTCTTTTTCTAAAATTTCTAATACCGGTATTAAAACCGGTATCCCGGTATTAAGATTTAAAAAATACCGAATACCGGTATTGAAATTTTGGTCCTGTATTGCAATCCCTATATGTAACTAATAATTCGCTTTGGGCTTTTTTTTTCTTTAAGAAATCTTCAATAAAGATGAAGACACGGCACTTCAAATCACTTTTTTGTTTCTTTTGAAGACCATGCTCGATATTATGTGATGATATCTGAAGATATTATATAAAGAGTCCATTCATTATCTGGATTTTGGAAATTTCAAGGCCGACTCTAATAAATATAATTATCGTC
Organism: Argiope bruennichi; assembly: GCF_947563725.1. Classification (NCBI taxonomy): domain Eukaryota; kingdom Metazoa; phylum Arthropoda; class Arachnida; order Araneae; family Araneidae; genus Argiope; species Argiope bruennichi. Next base: position 13,031,709 of record NC_079153.1, read on the forward strand.
CGTATTAATTCTAAGTGAAAAGTATCGCTATAATTATATTTCGAAATTATTTATGAATGTATGTATTTAAAATAAAATTTAAGTTTGATTTATTTTTTATCTCATTCTAATGCTTAGATTCGGAACAGTTTTATAAAATATTCCTGGTTAGATTCTAATAGGATTGATTTATAGGTTTGTATTTCAATGATACATTTTAGTAATCTTGGACTAGAAAATGGACAAACGTTGCATGTTTTGTATAAAATAATATAAATGAAAAAAATGAAGTGCCTGCTAGATCTTCTATATAAATACTATTGAAACAAATCGTCGTTCTTTGAGTCATAAGGAATGCGTCGAAAACAATTAAATGAGTCTAAAGAATACATTTTCATTTTTTTTCAACAATCTCTCAAACGTTAAAAGTTTTCGTTTCAAAATCCAAATTCCATCTAAATAAAATAAAAAAAACAAAACAAAAAAAACCCCACTTGTTTGAAGTAAAGTAAAAAAAAAAAGTATTTTCCTTGACCATTTTTTTTAAATAGTAAACATACCTATCTTATTCATTTCTTTTGGCTTTAAAGTTGCTATTTAGAAGCACATATTTTGGTTGGTATATAATGCATCTTAGAATACACCCATTTTATGATTCTATTCATTGACGTAAAATGTCCAGTTTCTAGCGTAAAAATTCCTTTCATAGTTTTCTTGGCTTACGAAGCCGTAAACCGAGGACATGTTTGAAAGTTATAAAGTAACACAAAAAAAGGTCTACTGTTTTGTGGGTTGTTTCAGTTTTCATGTTTTAACGATTGTTGTTTGACATAGTGCAGATGAAAAACTGAAAACTCCTATTAATTATTTTCTTGTTTATCCAAGATCAGTCTCTTTCTTCTTTATGCACATTTTAAATATATTTATATATATAAGTTAATAGGAAAATCAGTTTTAGTTTGAATAGAAAATAATTTTTAGTTGCAATTTCGAAACTGTTTTGTTTCGTTTTCAAACTATTTCTTTCTTTAGATTGTTTACTTATATAATGATATTTTAAACTCTTAATTTAATCCAAATTAATTTCCAAATCTTTATCTTAATTTAGCTCATAGCAATTTCATTCTCTTATTTTCTGATTCAATTCCACTTTCTCTATTTAATTTATTCAAGAGAACCTTTGTGAAAATGCTTACATTTGCACTTTCACAAGCTCCACGTGACGGGATAGAAAAATGTCCAATAAGCACATTCTTTTTAAAAGATCCCTCTGTTTCCCTTACGCGTGATTAACATGCATCAGAAATCCCTATTAAAATCTAAATAGTATTTTAGCACTTTGAAAAAATATTTTCCCTATCAATATCTAATGCTATATACGACGAGGGATAATTTATTGCTTGTTTCTTCCCCACTTTTGCTTTTGTGCGCCGCGCAGAGAGCGTGTTCTAACTGTAGCTTGTGCCTTCTTATAAATATATTTTGCCTTCCCGAGATGGATTAAAACGGATATAAAAATTCAATGTCTCTTCTCTATCTTCGAAACTGCCTTCTGATTCAAGATTTAAATGTTTATATATATATATATACATATATATATTCAACAAAATCAAAAACCTTCTTTGGTACATTGTTTACGTATTATAGGATTAAATATATTATTACATATCGTTTGTGGAAGAAAAGAACATGTATTGCTTTTATATATGTTTGTCTCTAATTCCTATTTTTAGTTCATAAATGAAGATGTTCTCTCTGAATTAAAACATTCTTCACCATGTTAGTTTTTTTTGTATTTGTCAATGATCCAATGCTTCACCAGATGTAGTTCTGGAAATTCAGTACGTAGTGGTAGTGATAGCGACTTTTTAAATTGATGTAGATCTCTGCAGAACTCTTTCCTCATATGATGCGCTTCGATAAGAACCCTTGCCCAACAGGTGGTCATGTGGACCAAGAGTTTTAGAACTGCGACGGTAAATTTGCGAAAAAAGCTTAGTTTGAGGTAAAAATATTATTTTTATTAGTATTATCGAAGTAAAAAGACGTCTGACGATCTAAAGCTCCAATGTGAAATTTTTTTTTCTTTGGGAGGCACCTTTTCTGTCTAGGAATCAAAGAAAATCCTTATACAATTGTCGCTAGTAATCATATAGAGGCGGAACATTATTTTCAAAAACAATCCTAAATCCCTTGTCAGTATCGAATCTATTGTGTTACTGCTTCACCTTGAAATGAGGCTAAGTTCATATTTTAGTTCTATATTTGCATGAATATTTATCCACGAGTTCGACAAGTGTTAAATTCTCCATTTAGACACTCAAATCGTGGATATATGAAATGAGAGGACGCTTAATGGTTGATATTAACAAGCTTATAAAGAAGTGAGTTGTTTCTGTGTGGAATGGGATTACACTTTTTAATTTGAGTTAAAGGAATATATATTTGTGTAAAGTCGATAGAAAGTGCCTGAAATATCTTGAATTTCTAAAGCTCTAGTTCTGCAGTTTATGAATTGATTTTTTTTTTGTATATATATCAAGTATTTTTGTTCCGAGTAATCTCAGCCAACACTTGGCTTTGAGCATAGCACAATATTTTTTGCGTTTTATAAAATATAATCCAAGCATTAGTATTTTTTGATTTTCATTTTTATATGCATTCAAGGATTTCAAGATATTTGCTGTTATTTGCATAACAGCATTATTTAAAGTTCTGAAACGTTCAAATGCCTAAACATTAGTCTTATGATTTATTTTATGGCAAGTTATAGCACCTTTAAGAATGACTAGGTCAACTAATGGGTTATTACTTATACAATGCTGAAAAATTATTATTTACATTGATAATTGGTTAACTTCTGTTTTCATTACATTTTTTGGAGAAATGTGGATTTTTAAATTTATGGAAACTAAATTGCTTGATTAACAATATCACAATAAATACTCATATTTTTTTTTATCTTTTACAGTTGTCAATATTTATAAAAATATTATTGTTATTTCAAGAATTATTTTTTAAATATTTTACTGTACAAAGAACATATTTTAACTCATATTTTACTATAAAGATTCTATCTTGAGAATATTTCAGAGATTAAATAGAAATTGATGTAGAAGTAAAGGACCTGGGATCACTCTGTTTCACAAAAAGCCAATATTGATTCATAATTTTCATTCTTAGTTTAGTTTGCTGTGCGCAATGTTAATAAATATTTTTGTAAAAATAGCATTATATTTTGAAAGATATAAATATTTTGAAGGTTTACAATTTTTTTCCTTCTTACTTCTTTGCTCTCAGTATTTAAGAGTCACAAACAAACTACATAAACTAGCAGAAAATATTATAATATGCTAATGGCACATTATGTTAAAGTTTTCAGCAAATACTTTAAATATTTAAGGAAAAAATCATTATCTGTCTAAATAGATTTTGAATATATATATGTGAAAAATGGCGTATTTCTTTTTCAATTATTTCAAAGCCAAATGTCTAGCCCAATTTAAAATTTATACTGAATACCATTAAAATTTAGAAATATATCGACTTTACAGTGAGCTGAATTTTAGTTTCTTTTTGAGAGAATGTAAATATCGGGGCATTTTTTACTAATTAGCACTTTCAAAACTATATCTTCGAATAATTACATTAAACTGTTTAAACGCCTAAAATATTTTAAATGTCCTTATAAATTTTACTTAAAAATAATAATAATAATAATAATAATAATTTGCTAGCCATTCAAAATAGGTTATACTAATAATATTCCATTCCACATCAGTATGCCGTGGAATTAGCAATGGATTATATGATACTCAAATCCCTTAAATATTTACGCTCGAAAAATTAAAGATTCAAAATATTCTAAATGCTCCTTCAGACATAAGCTAAGTACCATGAAATACAAGTATTTCCCATAAGGTTATTTTAATATTAAAATTACGTCATGCATCAGATTATTAAAACCAGAAAATAATAATAATAAAATATTATTATTATATCGAATGGACATCCGTTTGGAGTATCTTTAACTTGACTTTTGTGGACAATATTTTCACAATGATAATGCAGAAATTATGGAATATTAAAAGAAAAACCAGAATCTTTTCAAGCAACTCTTCAAGCTTTTTCACCTTACAAAAGAAATGACCTTTATCGGTAATTTATTTACATTTCTGCACCAATGTGTCCGCTCGGACCAAACAGGCATTAATTCAATAAATAACATCTCTTCTGAAGAAGCATGATGGTTTCTTGAGATGCAATCCTACATTTAGGTACCTTCCTATGATTGTATCCTACATGTATGTATTATTTAAGGTAGAAACTGAAGTCGACCGCATTAAAAATAAAAAAATCCCACGTGGATCTATTGGTCAGAGAAATAAACAAGAAGAAATATAAAAATGTCATAGGAAAAAGGATAGAATGGATACAAAAAAGGATAGTTGTAAATTTATAGATGAGAAGTTTTCTTCCTGAAATATCCGGAAAGTTACTTTTCTGAGACGTTGTTTAAGTCAATTCAAGTCACTTGAAGAAATGTAGTTTAGTTTATTCGTGATTCATGACTACTTTGTGTTTAAAGTTTTGTTTTAAGGTACCAACTGTTTATTATCATGTCAGTCATGAAGTGATATTTTAATGAAATTTCTTTATTTGCTGAGGTAATAATGATAATACAAAATGAATTATGTTTCAAGACTTTTTATGCGTTAAAAATCATTCACAGCATGATTTGGATAAAACTTATTTGATATCAAACCAAATACTTCCATCTGGATTGATTACAATTTATTCAAAATTCTACACTATCTTTGTTAAAGAAACTCTATTGAGCGCTTGACTTTGTCCATAATTTAATTGCTAAAATCTATTGAATAATAAACGATGTAACAATAAATTATTTTCTCTGATCACCCCGATTAATACAATTACCGTACATTTGATCTATTTTTTTTCTGTCGAAAAAAATTGATTGATACCTAAATTATCATATAGATTATTCCAAACTCCTTATCTTTTGTATTTTTCTATAATGACTTAATTAAATAACTGATTCTTAATAATAAAAAGTAAGAATAAAGGATCCAACAAAAAGTAAAAAAGAAAATACATTTTTTTTTCATTTTACAGAATAAAGATTAAAATATGTTTGATATATCCACCATTTTAGTGGCAACAATTTTTTCATCTCAACTTGCAATGTAGGTTTTAATAATCACTCAGTGAATACATTTTTTCACATCAGATTCAAATGCATTTGATAATGCACTGAATTAACTATATTTCCTAAAGATATTATAGAGATTTCAAGATAATAGGCCTCTTTTTGATCGTTAATTTAAATTTTAATTGAGAAGAGCTATCCTAATATGAACTTAAAGATTAAAGGAAGTTATACTAGCAAGTCGATCCTAATATGTCTAATAAACATGTAAATGTAAATGCAAAATGTAATGTAATGTAAAAATCTGCGGAAGCTTGCCTTCCAGTTCGGTCGATTTTATTTTAATCTCTATGATCAATAACATTTCAATAATTATTGAATAGTAGATAAATAATAGATTAGTGAAATTGATAAGAGGTTTAATGCTCTTTCATTTTATATAATAAATTTTCTCAAAGCATTTGTATTTTTGTATAAATAAGAATTGATTTCCTACACCAATTAGGCTATTATGTTCTTCCAATATCAAGCCATTCTTTTGCATTTATCCTGATACTGCTGTATCAGATTGCTTTCTGATAGTGGCTTTTCTCAATTTGAAGCGTACATGAGCATTAAAAAATTGAGAATTTTTGCAATAGAATAATGTTTTTAATTGAGAATTTTTGCAATACAATAATGTTTTTATCATTTTTACAGTTTATTTCATTGAAATAAAACTATTATTTGTTTGTGAAAGAAGAATATTTTTTATTTAGCCCCAGAAATTTTAAAAGTGATATTTATCATTTTCCTTATTTTTTGTATCTCCTTCTTTCGCATTTTTATTATTTATTTTTTATTTTATTTTTGAGCTAAATCTGTCGGTTTCATTTAATCCTTTGATGCAATGAATTTTTTAAACTTCACCGATTTTTTTATTTAGAAAATATGAATAATTAAAGAAAATGGAATTTTTAAACTTAATATTTCAGTAGAATCCAAAGTCATTATTTTTTATAATTTTTTAAAAAAAATATAATAAAATGTGACGTTAAATCATTTAGAAAAAATTTGCCAAATATATTAGCGAAATTTTCCATCAAATTATTAAAATTTCAATTCAATTTTAAAAGAAGTAATTAGATCCACAGGGCAAAGATAAAAATTTCTTCTCAAGATACCATTTCGTTTTATGAAATCAAATTATTAATATGAAAACGATGTATTTGATGATATTTAACTCAAAAAAACTCAAAAAAAGATGCGCCAAAAATAGAAAACAATGGATGTTATTCTTTAATGTTCTTTTGAACATACAAATTAAAGACAGCAAATATTCTTTAATGTTCATTTGAATTGAACATTAAAGAATATTTCAAAATTCTGTTTGATTAAAAATACCGAGCATAAGGATTTATCTCAACAAGTTCAAAATGTAAGTCACTGGTTGTAATGAATACGCTTTATAAAATATTTTCTTCTTAGGGCAACACCTTTTACACCAGCAACAGCTGTTACTCCTTACATTAATAGAATATTGTTTCTACATTTTTCATCGCTTATGTGTTATCCTTTATTATCTTTCCAAGTTTTGTTTTCATTGATCTGACCATGTTTTCGGAGAGTTTTCCAAAATGACCCTCCAAGTGAAAACGGACAAAAGCCGATCATCGGCAGTGTTCCCTGAGTGATCTAATTACTCCTTCCAAACTGAACAATTATTCAAAAATTATCTTTATAAACGAAACAGTAAAGAGAGTTATTATAGTTCAGAATCTTTTGTTCTGCTTCAAAACTGGGCATCTTTGCAACACAACATGCGATACAAAAGTTTTCACTAATTTTTTCTCCTTTAATTTCATCTTCGACCGAAGGTGCGTATAATTTCTTTTCATCCTTTTCAAGAATTTTGTCAAAAGACTTAAAATCCATTTTGATTAATTACACCGAGCCTTAACTATCTACTAACCTGTTAATTATCGGGACCTTGCTATCTTTCTGATGCTGTGGGGGAGTCTTGACGATGAAACGAGGCATTCTAATGAAGAGAGAATTCTTGAAGAATACAAGTGGTTCATTGTTTCCGCCGGAGAATGCCTTTTTCTTCGGGGAATAAAGAAGACGGATATTTATTGGGTGGACATCTTCGCATAAACAAAGCCTTTTCAGGGTATGCTTTCAGCTTTTTATTTTTTATTTTTAAGCGGAAAGAGTGTACTGAAGTAGACTTCATTAAGCTTATGGAAATTGCATATTGGTTATGGAAATTAATTTCGAAAATGCTTCGTCTTTTAAAATAAGAAGTTTTTGTATTGGTGTATTGTTTTAAAATGCTCAATCCGTTATTTAATTCGTTTGAAGTCATTTCATATTATATTCAATATATGATTCTGTTAAAATTGCTCATAAAGCAGATCATCATGAACATTTTGGTCAGTTTTGTGAATGTCTAGTCATATTTTTCTTTTTTTTTTATTTCAAAACGGCGATTGAATGTTTTTTTAAAATTATTTTTTGAATTGTAGAACAATTTATTGAAACGTTTGGAATAAGTTTTTTTATCTTTATATTAATACTAGCCTCCTTTGGCGACCAGCCGGTTCGCCAATCTTAATGTTCGTTAAAATTTTAATAATTAAATATTTTATGCAATTTCTACTTTAATAACTTCATCATCAAAATATTTTAAAACTTCAAATTTTGATTATCATATAATTCATTCATAATATTATAAAGGCCTTCAGTCATAACGTAATATGTATCTCTCTCATTTTCTGTTAGCACCCGTAGAATTTATGCTTTAAATTAAAGTGGAAAGAATTTATCTTCAATTAATATAATAATATTTTTTACTGAAACAAAGCATTTTTTTTATAATCTGATTACTGAAAATAGAGTCACTCAGCGTTTAAACTTTATGGGCACTAAGGAATATCTTTTTAAATTTATGTAATATCTCAAGAGTTGGTCAACAAAATTTTCTTAGATTCATGCAGATCGATTCATTAACAATGTTTAAATTTAAATGCATCAAACACTAAGAAAATAAAACGAATCGTTTAAAATAAACGGTTGAAAACAGGTTTTAAAAAAACTACTTAAAAAACGATGTACTTAAAACTATAAGCATATACAAAAAATATATAACTAACATAAATACAATTTACTTACAAAAGCATGCAACTAACCCAAAAATAATTTAAATCATCCATTGATAACGGTTGTCATGGCAACAATCAGAACAGAATGCGCATGCGTGAATTTTCTTCGCCGGTTACGTAACGCAAATACGTGATTTTTTCTACGCCAGTTGGGGTAACGCTATGCGGATTAGAAATTTTTAATTTCTTTTATTCTGTTTTATTTTAATTCAAAAGTACTTCAGAATGAATCTGAAAGATCGATTCCTTAACAATGTTTAATTTTAAATGCATCAAACATTAAGAAAATAAACAGAATCGATTGAAATAATCCGCCGAAAAATTTTAACCCTAGCCTCATTACTGTTGGGAGAAAAAAAAAAACTGAAGCCTTTCTCATTTGGCGGTGGGGAAAATGGAAGATTTTTTTGGCGGAAAAGTTGGCGGTGTGGAAAATGGAATATTTTTTTGGCGGGAAAGTTAGTTTTTAATTAATAATTAAAATTCTAATTAAAAATTTGAAAAAAAGGGACCCCAGGTGCACATTCCCAACCTCCAAGGTATACATGTACCAAATTTGGTAGCTGTATGTCAAACGGTCTGGCCTGTAGAGCGCCAACACACACACACACATTGAGCTTTATTATAAGTATATAGATAAACTGCTCAACCTATAGATGTATATTGCCAAGAGAGTATTGGGTTAAAATCATAGAAATCGTCGCAGGATTTATATGTCTTAAGTAATGAAAATTATTAACTTATACGCACTAAAATATCACTTGAACAATATTATTTACTCGTATAATTTTTTAGACTTGATTATTTAAAGTTTTGTACTATAATTTATATCTACAGAAACGAAAATTGGGAATCTTTGCATGACGATAATTTTTAAGAAATCTTATCAAGAAATGACAGAACATAAGAGTATACTTAAATAAATTATTAAATGTACACGCTTTTATTTTACAGCAATGTTTTTTTCTATTCCGACATTAATGTTGCATTAAACAAAAGTTATTCTCTATTATCTATTTTCCACAAATTTGAAATGTCAAAAAAAAAAAAAAAAATCAGGTTTTTGAATTTGCGACATTTTTGTTAAATTATCTTGAAACAGAAATTCGCAAATACTATGTAAATACACAAAATAAATAATACAATAATCATTCAGTAATAAAATACAATGCATGGCAGTGGAAATAGATAATTTAATACGACAATTTTTTTTAAAAAAAATATTATTATCTTTCTAAGATTATGTATAATCTATAAATCGTGCGATGTATAGGTCATCAGTAGGGATTGCAATACCGGACCAAAATTTCAATACCGGTATTCGGTATTTTTTAAATCTTAATACCGGGATACCGGTTTTAATACCGGTATTAGAAATTTTGGAAAAAGAAAGAAAATACAGGTGTTTCTTTGTTTTATTTGCCAGCTTTGTTAGAGAGTGTAAATATCACAAAAAATAATTTGTAACTTATAAATTATAACAGTATATAATCACAAAAAAGTAAAGAAACATCTTATTTATTTAAATTCAAAAAAGTGTAAATATCACTATTCAGTCTGGGGTTCTATTACAACTTATTAAATGTGATCTTAAAAAACATAATGCATGAATTGTACTGTCATTAAGCCTGAAAAGTAATTTTGTGTAAAAATGACCAGCTGTCGAAAACACTCTTTCGGCATCTACGCTAGTTGGTGGTACTGTTAGCAATGCGCAATATACTTTTTCGAAGTATTTACCTCTAAATCCCTCATCTTCAAATAAATCGATTTCTCGTCGGATGGTTTTGGATATAGCTGATTTCTGTATTGTATTTTGGTTCGTAGAAATTTTTTTAATCGCTAATTCTAATACTTGTTCAAGAGACAATTCCTTTTCACTATCGACAGTAGTGACATCATAATCTTCGATAATTGAACCGAACTCTTCTGAATGTGGATAGGGTTGTGGGTAAAAAATTGTAAGAAAATTTACTCTAAACTTAATCAGATTTGAATTGGTTATTTTCTTTTCTTCTTTTTCATTTTCATTTTTAAAATCATTATAATTATGTAAATACCGTAAGACATTTTCTATTTCGGTATGCCTTTCTTCTGTGCGATTTTTCAATGTAATATATAATTCTTCAGATAGTGATGTGTGCTGTTCTTTTAGTGACTGCAGCATGAAATTTATTGTTGAATTAGCTGTTAATAAATTATAATCTCTCAGACACAGTGCCTCAATAGTCAGTTTTATTGGAAGTAGATCTGATATAGTTCTGGATATTAAGTCGAATTCACTATCTGAAAAATTAATTTACAGGTTTAAGTCGATTATTGCTTTTTGGATTGGGCTTCTCAGTTTCAAAAATCGTTCCATCATTATGAGTAAACTGTTCCAACGTGTTTTAGAATCTAATATTAACATGTATTCTGTTTTATTTTCAGTTAGTATATATTTTAGTAAAATATCCTTTTTATAGGGGAACTTTTAAATATCTTAACATTTTTTCGAACTTTATAAATTATAGAAAGCAATTCTTGATAGGTTAATATTTCATTCTCATTATCAATATCTTCTTCAACAATTACATTGTCATTATCTTCATTGTCAATATCACTCTCACTCTTACTCTTACTCTTTTCAAAGTTTTAATCCGAAATTTCTATATCCACAGTATTTGGATTATTCTGTTCTTTATTTTTGTGGTATAATGCATCTATTACTCCGAATTGAATTCCATGTGCATAGCACAACTGCTGATTTGCACCAAACAACTTTCCAACTGTTTTCATAATTGTTGCTCCATCAGTCGTTAAGGATACAACATTTTTTTTCAGGGATAATCCATGTTTCACTAATTTAGATCTAAGCAATTAATTAAGCCGTTAATTAGCTAATTAATTTCGCCCGTTATGGTGACATAAAAACAAAAAACGCATACTATTTTGCTATGTTCGCGATACCTGAACATATAGTGGAGGAATTTTAAAAATGCCTAGTAAATACCGAAAAACCGGTAATTAAACTTGTGAATACCGGTATTACAAAATTGTACAAATGGCTCAAAATACCGGTATTCGGTATCCCGGTATACCGGTATTGCAATCCCTAGTCATCAGTCATCACGTATTAAAAGAGGATAGAAACTAAAATAATGTAAGAATTTATTAATGTAATTATATCATCAAAATAGAAAATATATAGATACATCGCCATATAGATATGAAAAGGAACATCGTTACAATACCAAATCGTCAAATATCTTAATTATATCGATAAAGCTCCATATAGAAATTCTGAATTATAGCGATACAGTACCATTTGAGAATGGAAGGGGGACGGTTGAGGCAATGCATAAATGTTTTTCGTTTTATATATCTCACAGCCATGTAGGGGATGAGTTTTTCCTTTGACCATTTGCTGTCTATGCTAACAACTGACGATAAAATTTGATTTTTTTTTTTTTTTTTTTTTTTTTTTTTTTTTTTTGCGTTTAGTAGAAAGATTAATCATTTTTTACTTAATTTAGCTTATTATTATTTTAAACCAGTGGTTCTTAACCTTTTTAAGCCACGACCCAAATTTGAGAAATATTTGAGAAAAAGTCAAAATTTTTTCATTGCTTTATTTTTAATTTTCGTCTCGTATCGTATTTTTAAAAAATCTTCAATCCTACGATGATAATTTTTTTTAACTTACAAATTTTTTATTTATTTTTTTAATAATAAAGTTAAACAAAAGTACTTTTCGATCCAAGGAAAATTTAATTAATAATCAAGTGTTTTTAATAATTTTTATTGACCAAATTAAAATATATTTATAACTTTTTGAAAATAATTGACATTTTACCTTATTCCTAAAAAAAAGAAATATCAATACATATGTTAAGTCTTTTAAATTTTAAATGCAAGTCATACACTTTTAATGAGAACCTTGTGCTTCAATACATTTTGAAAGATCTTCAAACCTCGGTTGAATGCTTGTGAAGGAGCACCTTATATCTATTTCAGGATTTAACTTGTTCCGGTAATTGTTTTTGATTACACACAGAGCCGAAAAACCAGCCTCACACCTATATGTTGTTGCAAAGGGCAATAATACTTTTAGGGCTTCTTTAACAATTATTGGCTTTTCGGTTTTTAATTTTAACCAGAAAGCACATAAAGATTCAGTGTTTTTGTAGAAATTGTATCGAAGTGCTTGGTCACTTTGTATTTCTATTAATTGTTCTTGAAATTGATTAATATTAAGAAATTCCTCGTGCAAATCACTTACATCAAAATTAAATGGCATTCGAACCCAATTATATTTGAAAACATCGTCTGCAGGGAAATATCGATCAAAGTCTGCTATTAGTTTTTCTAAATGATTAATAATAATTTTCTGTATTTCAAAATCTGTGATATCAATATTATTGTCTTCAACAGTAAATTAAGAGTCGGGAATGAAGCAAGTTTCTTTACTTCAACCTTATTTCTCCATAATTTGAGTTTCTTTTTAAAACATGTAATTTTTTCAGTCAAGTCGTCATTTCTAAAATGTCTGAAATTTGGTGTATTACTAACTTTTTTGGTTCGACTCAGCGCGACCCAAGAACTATGGGTCGCGACCCAATTTTGGGTCGCGACCCATAGGTTAAGAACCGCTGTTTTAAACAAATATTCGTGTTTGTAAATATAATCATTCATATGATTTTGAGATCGGAAAGTAAATATTTCAATCATTACATTTTGCCTTATTTTTTTTTATACAATGAAGAAAATAAATTAGTGTATTCATATTATAGATAGATTAATCATCTTATTTTAAACAAACTGACTTATCTATTTATAATCAAAATGAGTTACAGTGGTTTAAATAGGAAAATACATCACGTTGCTGCTTTGATTACTCCTTTTATTATTACCACTATTGCACCTTTTATTAGGATATTGGTATAGTATTTCTTGATTAGGGATTACTTCATCCAAGATCACTTTCTTCGATTCTGAAGATGATGACAATTGGGGAAATGATCTCTATTCGACTGTTGTTATTATGGTCTATTATAAGACATTTTCTTTTCAATCTTAATAACCATTGGAATGGTAGTTGGGTAAATAGGTTATGGAAGCCCGAATTAAATGTTCTTTGTTTATTTCTCTGCAGCTTGGAAGTTTATTCTTGAAAGAAAGATTAATTCAAATATATATGAGTTCCCGACATAATTCCAACTGTTATCTGATCGAAGATATTTTGCAACATCTTAATTTGAAGTATTAATTTTTAAATTACTTATAAAGATTCTTTTTTACGAAATTATTTTTTGACTTTTGGACTATTCTACATTTTTTCTAATTATATTACACTCCCGAGTATCCAGTTCCGGACTATCTGGCTTCTGTACTATCCGGTCTAGTTTTGTTTTATCGTAATTAAATGCGGAAAGAAAGGCGTCTATTAAGTCATCTATTAAAGACTTTTTCAAAACCTAAAATCTGTAAGTTTTGAATCTTATCTTAGAGTTACCCTTTTCATATCTGTGTAATCATTTATCTTTGAAAAATAAAATCAGCTTGAGCCCATTTTCTTAAGAATTAGGCCTACGATTTATGTTATGTTTTATTTATATTTTATTTATATTTCCTACATTTAAGTTTGGAATGACAGAATTTGTGTTAAAATGTGAGCAGTTTATATACTTTAACTTACTTTTTTTCTTATTCTTTAAACAGTGCAGTATATAAACCTATATAAACTACCAGTACAGAGCCTTTTGTTTTAATTCGACATGTTACCGGCAACGGCTTCTATAATTCACTAGGCCACGTTCTCATTCTACGTGGCTTAAGATAAATTTAAGGCATAGAACTCAGAAGAATTGAGAAAATATGCATTAAGGCAGGGAGTATTACTATAAAATCTGGTATTGGTGAGCAAGAAAATGAATTCATTCAAGAACGGCCTATTTGGCATTTTTGTTATCCGGCTAATCCTCCCTCCACATTAGGCCGGATACTCGGGAGTGCACTATAATTAGAACCTTTATATATTTTCCAAAAAAAAAAAAAAATGTATACTGTTACTATAGGTCCACAAAAGTCTACAACTGCTACTCTTTGACAACACGAAATAGTAATTACTACTATTACGGTAACACAATAACAGTAATTATTACCGTTATTGAGACAACGAAAAAAAAAACAAAAAGCAGCATGATTATCATGACCTTTCAATTACATAAAAATCATTGAATGTTTCCAATTGATTTACAAAGCTAATAAAAAATTAATCCCTAACATCATAGAATTGAAGATAATTTCAACATATTTTAAATAAATTATGCCACTGATAGAAATCAATTTGAAATTAATGAACGCATTCCTTAATTTTATTACGCTGCCGATGAATGAGAAGTTATTAATAGAAAGTGTAAATATTAAAACAAATAAACTACAGATATACCTATAATGGTAAATTTCTGTATATATCTTCAAAAATATTTTGAATATGTTTCTTCAATAATTTTATTCAAGCAAGAACAATAAATTTATTTTGATTCAAATCACAATATTCATTGAATCTTTGTGTACTAATAAAGTCAACAAAATTGTTTGCTGTACTTGTGACAGTATATTATAGGCAAAACACTGCTATAAGGAATTCGTCACCAGAGAATTTGAAATGAGTGCTTGCCATATTACTTTTGAAATGGAGAAATATTTTCAAAAAAATATACATAAAATCATTATTTTGAGCTTAAAAATAAATCGGAAATACCTAAATAATCTTCATTTATCGATTTAAAACTGTTGAAGAAAATATGACATTAATGTATGAAATACAATAATGCATTTAGTATGAATTTAGAAATTTCACATAAGATCTTGATATTACACAACAGATCTCAATATAATCTTTCTCATTTGGCATAAGATAATTGTGGAATTTGCAGTATTACCTAAGATATTTTTCATTACTGCCTAACCCAAATATTTCAAAAGTGAAATATAAAAATTTTATGTTTAACATTCGAAAAAAATAATTGTTTTTACTAGGATTTAAACTTTTTCTAATGAAATTTATTTTGTTGGTACTAAGAGAATGTAATTTTGACTAAAGTCAATGCAAATAAAGGAAGTATATCATCAAAAGGGAAACCGTTGAGAGCCTTGGAATTGAATAATCAATTCATAAAGAAATAAAGATTTTTATACAAGTAACACATTGCATTACGTGACCATTAACGAACAATAATTTATTTTAAAAAAATCACGAATTTAATTAATATTTACACTCAGTGTAAAACTTCATAAAAATAATCAAAAAATGCTTTAAATAGCTGAAGATATAAAGCAAAAATAAATAAATTAAATTTCTATTTCGGAGACTCAGAAGAAGAAACTTCCTCCCTCTCTTTTTTCCTCCGATTCTTCAAGAATATATTTCCAAAAGTTTTCCTTTTCCGGAAAACTTAAATAATCGGCAATTTCGTCTGTTTATCGTTAATCGTTGAGCGTTCTTGCAGATGGCAATACTTTCAACTCCTCCAGAAGTAGTTTCTTAACAAATCAATGTGGCTGCATCGACTTCCCTGAAGAGATCTTTGACTGCATACTGAGATGATGACAAGATTTCTGAGGACCAAGGAGTCTGATAAATTAATTTCGTCCTGGATAATTCAAAAACACGTAATTAATGATCGCTAACTATGTAACCAATAATGACGCTTTGGGCTTTTCCTTAAGAAATCTTAGATTAATAAAGCGAAAACCTGGTGCTTATACTGTTTTTGTTGTTTCTTTTCTAGATCTTGCACGATGTTATCCAATGATAACCGAAGATATTAGAGAACGAGTCTGTCTAAATGAGACCTGGCCTTTGGAAACAGCGAAGTTGACTCAAATCAATGAAATCTCTACAGTTGCCTCGTTCACACAAATTTAATTTAAAACTTCGTTTACTTTAATATTCAGTTATGGATATTTGTGTTCGAAATTTAAAATTGTTCTGCTTTTATATTCGCTTTTTTTTTCCTTATTCGAATGGTTAGATTCGAAGATTGCTTCTGTTGCTTCTGTTCTACGCATTGCTTCTGTTTAGATACCTTATTTGACTGACTTACCAAATGATTGATTTCTAATATGAATTACGTCAGTATATGACATAATTTAGGAAATTGATGACAATTCAGTTTTTCAAGCAAAGATGGAGTTTGGACACATATTCATAAATAATAGTAAAAAAAAAATTAAAAAGAATAAACGGAATAGGAAAAATGTATTTTCAGAAATTCGAGAGTAAATTAAGCATTAAAATTCATTGATTAATTATAATAATTTTTTTTCTTTTGTGTTTACCTTAAAATATGTTTTCGAATACATTTAGGAACTTTTACACGCGAAATGAATATTAATTAAAAGTGAGAGTTCTGAGAGAAAATAAATAATGAAGGATTGTTTTTACTAATTGATATGTTTTTTTCTATCTTCGGATATTTATATTTAACAGTATAAACTGTAAAAATATGACAAATATCCCTGTATGCACATATATGTTAATAATAATTATACATGTGAAAGCTATTAAAATTATTTTTTATTAATATTTCATTCCACATCAGTATACTGAAAATTATCAATAGATACAAACTAATATACATCTGTATATATTTAACTTGAGATCGATGCCCATATTTTTGTTCTGATTATGCATCTACAAAGGAATATTAAAAGGAAACAATAAAACCTTTTGAAGTAACTTTTCAATCCTTTTCTTTTCTGTATAGTTTCTGTAGAAAAATTGTTTGTCCTTGAATTTTTTGCACCGTTATGTCCACTCGTATCAAACAAACATTAATTCTATAAGTGAGATCCCTTATTAAGAATCATGTTGCTTTCTACGTTATAATTCTGAATCTATGTATCTCTTCCAAACATGTTTCCGCAGACCAATGATAAATTGATTTAAGATAAAAAAAAAAGGAAGTCAACTGTATCAAAAATTGAAACTCCCAAAACGATTTGTTGGTTATAAAACAAAACAAGAAGAAAGATAAAAGTGTCTGTGCAAGGAAAAGGAGAGCAAATATGAAGAAAAAACAGCAGAAGAAGACATAAAAAAAGAGATACACTTGTAAAATTATAGCCGAGAAGTTTTCTTTTGAGAATATCTGGTCAGTTACATTGTTTGGAGTCAGTTCATGTCGCTTGAAAAAATGCAATTTATTTAGTTCAAAATTCATTTGATTTTAGGTTCAGTGATGTAATTTAAACAAAATATGAACTATTTATTAGAATTTGCTTTTCTTCAATTATTATCTTAATGCAGTTTCTTCATTTATTCACATAAAAATGATTATACCTTATAAATAAATTTTACAAGTTTTCTGTTATTTAAAATTTGCTAAACTTTCACGGATTGAATTAATCAAATCTCTTTGTTGTGAAGGCAAATATTTCCTCATGAATTTATTTAATTTTTCCTAAGATACTACATTATTATTATTAAAGAAAGTCAACTGATTTCGTGTTATTTTACCTGACATTCAAATGCAAATAACTTTCCCGATTAAAAAAAAAGTAATAGCGGCATCAAGCCGATTGATACAGTTATGGTAATATTTGTTCTATAACATTTCCTGTAAAAGAAATTATTTCGTGGGAAAATTCTGCGAGATGTTGCGTCCCAAAGTGGTCGATCTTTGGTCTTGTAAGTTTAAACTTTATTATTGAACTGTAGCAAAGTAGAAAACTTTGATAAGATTTTTAATACTTTTTAAATATTTACGATGAATTTTCTCAAAACATTTATGATTCTTTCAGGAAATAAACCACTTAATAAACAATTGTAAAGTGATAAAGTCTTTAGTGGTTGTAATATCCACATGTTGTTCTTCTTACAAAATTCAAGATGTTCTTTTCTTTAAATCCTGGTGCTGTTTCATTACATGAGTTTTTTGAAGTTACGTAAATATTATACGCTAGTAAGATTAAACTTTTATGATTATGTGCTTTCTTTTATTTCATACGAATTATTCCAGATAATTGATTCTTCAACCGTTTATAATTGTCTTAATGTTTCATTCGATCCAAAGGTATATCAATTATTAAATATTTTAAATATAATAAAAATGTAACTTCAATTATCTTTATAAACAATATATTATCTAGATGTAATTTGAAATGAAATTTTAGAAGGACAATTACACGACATACAAAATTACAAATATATTTGGAATATATGTAGTATTTTTTATAAAACATTCCTTTACATTAAATCAGATCAGTTGAATGACTACAAATCCGATGATACATAAACCAGAAGTTAAAATTTACAAATATTACACTCAAAGTAGTAAACAATTAATTTGTTCACAAATCGAATGTTAAAAAATAATTCCAAAATCAATTTGATAAAGCACAAATCGGAACACATGGAAGAGTATCAAATGATAGTCAATGTTTGTAATGAACATCCTATCTGAGATGTTCTATTCGTAGGGATTACACCAGCAGCTGCTGCGGCTTTTTACGCTAATAGAAAACTGTTTCTTCATTTTTCAAAGCTTATCTGTTAAAGTTTACTGTCTTCCCAAGTTTTGTTTTCATTGTTTGATGAGCTCTGAAAGTTTTTCAAAATTACCCTCTAAGAGAAATGGACAAAAACCGATCATCGACAGTATTCCCCGAGTGTTCTAATTACTCCTTCGAAAAAGAACAATTATTCAAGAATTATATTTATTTACGAAAGAGTAAAGGGAGTTATTAAAGTTCTCTAGTTCAGAGTCTTTTGTTTTGCTTCAAAATTTGATATCTCTGCAACAAAACATGCGGCACAAAGGTTTCCACTAATTTTTTCTCCTTTAATTTCATCTTGGACCCCAGGTGCGTAGACTTCTTTTCATCCTTTTCAAGAATTTTGTCAAAATATTTAAAATTCATTTTGATTAATTACACCAAGCCTTAACCATCTACTAACATGTTAATTATCGAGACCTCGCTATCTCTCTGATGCTGTGGGGGAGTGTTGACGATGAAACGAGGCATGCTAATGAGGAGAGAATTCTAGAAGAATACAAGTGGTTCATTGTTTCTGCGAGAGAATACCTTTTTCTTCAGGGAAAAAAGAGGAAGGATATTTTTGGGTGGTCTTCTTCGCATAAACAAAGCCTTTTCAAGGTATACTTTTCGCTTTATTTATGTAATTTTATTTTTTAAGAGAAAATATATTATTGAAGTTACTTCAATAAAATTATGGAAATTGAGTATTTCCAATTTAAATCAATTTCCAAAATGATATTGAAAATAGGAAATTTTGTAATGATGCATAATCTTAAAATGCTCAATCCGGTATTTAATTTATTTGAAATCATTTCTTGTTTTATATTCTGTTTAGGATTGTGTTAGATTTTTTTTTATAAAGCCGATCGTCGTAAAGATCTTGGTAAATTTTATAAATATCAAATTTTATTTTTCCATTTTATTCGAACACAGTGAATAATTTTTTTCTTTTTTATTATTTTTAAAACATAAAACAATTTCATGAAACGTTATATATAATTTTTCTTATTTTTATTTAAAAAAACTCTTTAGGGTATAGATTTAATATACTACCAAGGGAACATTAATTTAAAATCATAAAAAATCTTCTAACAAAGTAATGAAAGTCATTATATTCTAATCATTAAACTATTGCTTGACGAAGTTTATATGCTCATATAATTCTCTTGACTTTGGTATTTTAAGGTTTTTTTTAAGATTCTTCATGGTAAGTTATATCCTCAGATAAGAAAAGATAGGATCCTTGAATGACGACTATTTTCAAGATCGAAACCTCAAGAAATGAAAACACACAACGTATACTTAAATAAATTATTAAATGTACACGCTTTTATTTTACATCAATATATTTTTTATATTCTGACATTAATGATGCATTAAACAGAAGACACTGTCCTTCATTTATTTTTCTCAATTCTGGAATACCAAAAAAATCCCGGTTTCGAAATTTGTCCCATTTCTGTTAAATAATCTTGAAACAGATTCAAGATTATACAATGGCAATAGATAAAATACAATAGTAATTCAATAATAAAATATAATACGTAACAGTGGAACAAAGAGAAATTATTATGTGATTTTTCAAAAATATTATATTGTTTCTAAAATGGTATATAGCTTTAGGGCATTAAATTGGGTTTACAGGCATTGAAAAGCAAATAATGCCCTTAAAACATAGCAAAAAATAAATAAAGAGGTCATTAGAAATTCTGTTGTTGTAACAAAAAAAAAGAAATATTTTTTTTAAGTACAAGTATCTTTTTTTCAAATTATAAAGTTTAGATGAAATTTTTCTTATTTATTAACATAATGAATATATTGTGAAAGGAGCGGAACTTACATACGAAACCCATAAAAAATAATTCCCTACATCTTTGAAATGAATGATAATATCATCAAGTCTTGAATAAATTATGCTTATCATAGAAATGAATTTGAGATTAATAAAAGTATTCCTTAATTTTTTGTTAATAAGGTTAGGTCTTAATGAGGTTGAGGTGAATGAGATGCTATTAACTGAAAGTGTTTATAGTGAGAAACAATTTAATTACTGATAAAACTGTAAATGGCATAATTCCTCATATACAAACTAAACTATATCATATATAGTTTTGAAAAAAATTTAATTTAGAGCAAAAGAATTATATACAGAGCATCAATGCGCTTTGAAAAAAGAATTGTAATAGAAATACATAGTAAGAGGATAGTTTATAAAGTCATAACATTTTTATGTTGTACTGGAGCAGAAAGACTATAATTCACAAGTGAATTCATCACAAGAGAAGCTCGAGTGACTCTTTACTAAAATGAATTTGAAATCGATAAATATTTTCAAAAGTTAATATAAAACATATCTTACCTTTGTTTTTATACAAATCAGGAATTCTTAAGTAATGTTTATCTGTCGATTTAAAACTTCTGAAAAAATATGATAGCAATATATGAAACAAAGGGATTTAATAAAATAATATATTTAAATAATATATCTTACATAATATATCTAAATAAATTCTTTCTCATTCGACAAAGGAGAATTCTGTAATATTCAGCATAACTCAAGATATTTTTCATTGCAACATAACCGAGATATTTCAGATGTAAAATGTAGGAATATAGGAAATGTAGTATCGGAAAAAGAATTGCTTTTCTGAGGATTTATTTTTTTTTCTAATAAAATTTATTTCGTTGGCCTTAAATGAATGAAATATTGCCTCTCATATGGAAATAAGGGTAGAAAATATTTAAAAGGCAAACTGTTGAAAGCCTTGGAATTGAATAATCGATTCATTAAGAAATAACCATTTTTATACAAGTAACTCCTTCCATTAGGTCACCATTAAGCAAAAAATCATTTATTTTTTTAAAAAAATATGAATTTTAATTAATATTTACACGCAGCGTAAAACTTCATCATTGAAGAATGCATTAAATAGCTGAAAAAATAAAGCAAAAATAAATTATTAAATTAAATTTTAAAGACTGCATGCTTTCCAACAATTCCGGAGATCCAGGACAAGAAACGTCCCCTCTATTTTTTTTCTTCAATCCTTCAAGAATATGTTTCCATAAGTTTTCCTTTTCCGGAAAACTTAAATAATCGGCAATTTCGTCTGTTTATCGTTAATCGTTGAACGTTCTTGCAAAGGGCAATACTTTCAACTCCTCCAGAAGTAGTTTCTTAACAAATCAATGTGGCTGTATCGACTTCTCCGAAGAGATCTTTGACTACACACTGAGATGATGACAAGATTTCTGAAGACGAAGAAGTCTGATAAATTAATTTCGTCCTGGATAATTCAAAAACACGTAATTAATGGTCGCTAACTATGTAACCAATAATGACGCTTTGGGCTTTTCCTTAAGAAATCTTAGATCAATAAAGCGAAGACCTGGTGCTTATAATGTTTTTGTTGTTTCTTTTCTAGATCTTGCTCGATGTTATGAACTGATAACCGAAGATATTAGAGAAAGAGCCTGTCTGAATGAGACCTGGCCTTTGTAAACAGCGAAGTTGACTCAAATCAATGAAATCATTGATGTTACCTCGTCCACATAAATTATTATACACTTATTTTAATATGCGAATCTGTGCTCTAAATTGAAAATTATTTCCTTTTTAGATTCATGTTATTGACTTATTCGTTACGCATGCCTTATATTAGAAGCTTTCAATGCTCCTGTTTTAGATACCTAAAGCGATTGTTTGGCCAAAACATTGATTTCTAAGATAAATTATGTCAATGTATGACATAATTTAGCAAATCGATGACAATATCAATTTTTCAAACAAATATGGAATTTCGAAACACATTAATCAATTTTTGTAAAAAAAATAATAGAAAAGATGGAATAGGAAACCTGTATTTTTAGAAATTTGAGAGTATAAATTAAGCATTAAAATTAACTGATTAATTATAATTATTTTTCTTTTGTTTTTGCCTCTAAATTTGTTTTCTTATATATTTAGGAACTTTTGCACGCAAAATGAATATTAATTAAAAGTGAGGAACAGTTTTTTTCAAAAAATGAAACTCTGTGGTCATGGAAATCAATTGTATATTTTCACATTTTATAGGTTGACTATTCATTTCGAATTCTTTTATAATGTTGAATTTTTTATTTTTATATTCTATTTGTTGTTTTGCCCAAAATAAAAATGCAGACTTTGGGAGAAAAAGCAAATATTTTTCATAGAACAAATACACAAAATTATCATTATTTTACTACTGCTGTTTCTTCGAAAATTTTATCAGGTTCGTTGTTGTCACTCACATTCTTATATCAGATATTTTAAAAAGTTTGATAAAAATGTAAGTACTCTTAGTTTCTAATAAAAATATTAATTTTATAAATGTTTTAAAATTTTAATTTTATCACTTTTACCTTTAGGTTGATACTAAGGGAGCAAAGTAAGCTTTTGGAGCCAAGCTATCTCTGTTTTAGACACACTATATCTACATCTGGGGTGTTATGATAGTGAAAATAATTTTCTGTTACAGCTGGAGTAACGTCTTCGTTACCCCAACGACTTTATAGCAAATGTGTATGTACATCAGGCTGGTGATTCAATCGGCTGTGATCCCATATTTTATCACAGTTCCAGAGTATCCAATCCAATATGAGCAATATCCAACAGAATAATGCTCATTCTTATACTGATACTCTCTTCCAATGCGCTCTACAGAAAGGCTGCATATTATCTTGACTTGCAAGATCACCAGATCCTTTTTTCATCGAGCGTGTATGGTGCAATAGTGTACTAAAAATCCAGTCTTATCCACTACCAGCATGATGAATTGAATGTTTAAATGTAACGTAATGAATACCATATTTAAAAAAATGTGATTTGACATCTATGTGGAAAAAAGGCATGCGTTTGAATACTTACATTAAAAATCGTCGAGATTATAATGTTTAGTAACGTGCTACGACCTCGTATTTGAAATTTTTCACTCGTATTTCTTAATTTGAGATCGTGAAACTTTAATCCAAAAAATATTTGTACCTATATAATTGTTTGATCTCAATTCTGTTCTTCTATATATTGTACATATATATTTTCAGTTGCTTTCTGAGAGAAGGTAAATAATGAAGGTATTTTAAATAGCTGATATTTTTAAGTTACATCTTGAAAATTTATATTTAACAGTACAAAAATATGATTAATATCTCTATACGCATATTAATTAAGAATAGTCAATAATGGTAAAAAAAATCAAAATTATTTTCTTTTAATAATATTTCACTCCTTATCAATATACTAAAAATTATCAAAATAAAGCACGTAAAATTAAATTGAGCATCTGTCTGGATCATTTTTAACTTGACAGTGAGGCTAATCTTTTTTTCTGATTATGCATCTACAAAGGAATATTAAAAGGAAAAAAATAAAACCTTTTGAAGCAATTTTTCAATCCTTTTCTTCTCAAAAGATATAGCTTCTATAGACAAGCTATTTACGCTTTCAATTGTGACTTTATAGCCGATCATTCCAAACAAACATTAATTCAACAGGTGGCATCTCTTACTAAGAATCATGTTGTTTTCTAAGATGTAGTTGGCAGCTGTGGCCTGGTGGTAAGGTCTCGGCTTGTGAGTCGTAGGGTTTCAGGTTTGAGACCCGATTCCACTGAAGAACCATTGTGTAAGGGGGTCTGTTGCACGCTAAATCCGTTATGCCAAACGTCCTCCCGCTGGTGTGATGTGGTGTAGAGAGGGGGGTGCCAGCTCAGGTGTCATCCTCGTCATCTGACCGCGGTTCAAAATGACGAGGTCCATCCAAAAATAGCTGTAGTGTAGCTTTACAACGGGACGTTAATATAACTAAACTAAACTAAAACAAACTAAGTTGTAGTTCTGGATCTATGTACTTCTTACTAACATGTTTCCTCAGACCAATGATAAATTGATTTAGGATAAAAAAATGAATGAATTCATCAAAAATAGGAAATCTCAAAACGAATTGTTGGTAAGAAAACGAAGCGAAAAGAAAGATGAAAGTGTCTGAGTTAGGAAAAGGAAAGCAAATTTGAAGAAAATGCAGAAAAAGAAATAAAAAAAGAGACAGTTTTAAATTATAGCCTAGAAGTTTTCTTCCTGAAATATCTGATAAGTTACATTGTTTAGATTTGTCAGCTCAAGTTAAGTCAGTTAAGTCAGCTCAAGCCCCTTGAAAAAATGCAATGGAGTTTGTGATTCTGTATGATTTTAGGTTCAGTGATTTAATTCAAACAAAATATGTGCTATTTATCAGAATCTGCTTTTCCCCAATTTCTATTTTAATATAATTTTTTAATTATTTATTTAAAAATAATTATACGTTATAAATCAACTTTTTAAAGTTTTCTGTAAAAATAAACTTTTTACAGCATGATTTAAATAAAATCATTTTGCTGTGAAACAAAAAAAATGATCATGAGTTTTATTACTTTTTCCTAAAATTCTGCAATATTTTCACTAAAGAAAATTCAATGATAGCGTGGCTTTGACTAATATTCAAATGTAAATAACATTCCTGATAAAATCTCAATAATAATAAATTATTTTGTTACATCCATTCAGTTGATGCAGTTATCGTAACATTTTCTCTATATATTTTTCTTGTAGAGATTATTTAATGCCTAAATGATCCTACGGATGGTTTAAAACACCTAACTTGTTCCATCATTCTCTGAAGACTAGAATAAATAAATGAATCTTAATGATGAAAAGTAAGAAAAAATTACCCAATAGGAAATCGAAAAGATAACAGATATATATTATCATATGCATTATAAAATTAAAATGTGTTTTATTAACCGCGTTATTTATAACAATTTACTCATCTCATCATGTTATATAGATTCTAAAAACTAATCAGAGAATGATTTTCATATTGAATTACAATATATTTTGATGTAAATACAGTTTCTTCAGATATTGTAAGCTATTTGAGAATAATGCCACCCTTGGGTGATCATTAGTTTAAATTTTATCCGAGAAGGGCTATACTACCTAGAACTCAAAGATTAAAGGAGGAAATAAAGCAGCGATTTAACACAAATTTATCGAAATACGCCTGTTCGTGAGAAAAATCTGTGTGATGTTACCCTCCAGAACGGTCAATGTTATTATGATAGTGTAAATATAAAATTATTTCGATTAATTATTGAATTGCAGCAAAGTAGCAAGCTTGATAAAATTTTCAATGTTTTTAATCATATTTTCTCAAAACATTTATGATTCCCGTAAGAAAATCAATTCATTCCATAAACAATTGCAAATAAATGAGATCATTAAAAACTGTAGTATCTTCATGTTATTCTTTTTATAAAATGCAATACATTATTTTCTTTAAAACCTGGTGCCACAGCATCAAAGGAATTTTTTGATTAAAAAAACATAATACGTGAGTAGCACTAATCTTTTATGATTCTGTGATACTCTTTATTCTATGAGAATTATTCCGAAAAATCTATTCTTCAACCTTCCATAATTGTTTTAATATTTCATTCTATTCATAGGTATAAATACTTACATTTTTTTAAAAAATATAATTAAAAATGTCATTTTAATTATTTAGGAAAATTCTGAGCAATTATTAGCTGGGTGTAATTTTCAATATAATTCTAGAAAGACAGAACACCACACACAAAATTATAAAAACATTTGAATGATGTATAATGATTTTTTTTCTTAACGTATCATCACATTTGACAAAATCAATCGACTGCCTACAAAATCATGAATTTGATGACACATAAACCAACATTTATAATTTACAAATCTTACACATAAAGTAGAAACAATTTAAATGACTTCTTAAAGTCAGTTGGCTTGTCTAGAGAAGAACCATTAGAAACAACAGCAACATAAAAAATTTATTATTTTACAAATCAAATAATAAAAAATAATTCCAAAATCAATTTGATAAAGCATTTGGACCACATGGGAGAGTATCAAATGCAAGTCAAAACTTGTAATGAACATCCTATATGAGGTGATCGATTCTTAGGGATTGCACCAACAACAGCTGCTCCTATTTTCAGTTCCTCATTATTGTTTCTTCCTTTTTCATCGCTTATCTGTTAAACCTTAATGTCTTCTGAAGTTTTGTTTTCATTGATCTGACCATGCTCAGCTTTGAAACTTTTCCAAAATGACCCTCCGAGTGAAAATGGACAAAAGCCGATCATCGGCAGTATTTCCCAAGTGTTCTAATTACCCCTTCAAAACAGAACAATTATTCAAAAATTATCTTTATTTACAAAAGAGTAAAGGGAGTTATTAAAGTTTAGAATCTTTTGTTCTACTTCAAAATTTGACATCTTTGCAACACTACATGTAACACAAAACTCTCCACTAATTTTTTCTCCTTTAATTTCATCTTGGACCCAAGGTGCGTAGACTACTTTCTTTCCTTTTCAAGAATTTTGTCAAAAGACTTAAAATCCATTTTGATTAATTACATCCAGCCCTAACTATCTACTAACCTGTTAATTATCGTGACCTCCCTATATTCCTGATGTTGTGGGGGAGTCTCGACGATGAAACGTGGTATTCTAATGAAGAGAGAACTCTGAAAGAATACAAGTGGTTCATTGTTTCTGCCGGAGAATGTCTTTTTCTTCGGGGAATAAAGAGGACGGATATTTATTGGACATCTTCACATAAACAAAGCCTTTTCAGAGTATGCTTTCTGCTTGCTTTTATATTAATTTTTTTATGAAAGAAAAAGAGATTACTGGAGTGGCTTTCATTAAACTTAAGGAAATTACATATTCGCGATGGAAATTGATTTCCAAAATGGCTTTTGTTTGAGAATAGGAAATTGATAAAATACATTGTCTTAAGTTATTTGATGCGTTATTTAATTCACCTGAAATTATTTCGTATTCTGTAATCAGTTGTCGAATTCTTAGAATTTCTTTGAAATCAACGTTTTGTAAACCATTTCTTACTTATTATATATTCTGCTTTCAATTTCTTTTTCAATTCGAAATCAGTAAATTTTTCTGTTTAATTTTTTCATTTTATATTTCTGAAAAATTTAATAATTTGAGAAAAGCTTTTGAATAATTCTTTTCTTTTCACACATTTAAAATTAGATATCTCAGATATTTTAATTGAATTATATAAAAACAAAATTTGTTTGTTACAAAAAGTGCTAAAATACAATTGTATCTGTATTTTTTCATGATAACATACAAAAAAAATATTAAATTTATTTTTTATGTTTTCTTGATGTAAAGAGCAGAAATTCAAGAATACAGAAAACACTAAAATCTTTTTTGGGAGTTTAAACTGTTCTCTATTAAGTTCAAGTTTCAGATTCTTTTACAAGATTAAATCTGACAGCTGTCAGAAATATCTTCCTAGCATTTTAAGTTCTATCTTCCTCGTACTTCCGAAAACAAAAAAAAAAGTATGGAATTACGCAGATGTTGCACAAAATTGATGTGGTAAATTAAAACAAGACGATTAATTAAATTTTAAATGACATGATTGCTGAAGAAATTAAATAAAAGAACTAGCATCACTATTATCTGATTTAGAATGATGTAAATCGAACACTTGGATAGAGATTTACGAAAAATATTTTATACTTGTATTGAAATTTAATAAATACTGGCAATGCGTGAACAAAAGGTAATATTTCTTCCAACGCTTTGCTTCATTTCATTTTTAAGATTGCTTTCTCATTTTTTAAAAAAAATCAGAAAACTGTATGTAAATAAATAATTTATCCATCTTATTGTAAGTATTATAATTTTTAGGAGAGAAAAAAGATCTTAAAAATATTGTTGGCATTGCAGGCTTGGAGAAATTAACACAGCACACTCAATGGCATTACATTATTTTTTATACTTTTAAATAATATCCTTGATGGTGAAAATAAATACATATGTGGAATACTAAAGATGTGATTTGAAAGCGCATTGTTACTATTTTAATGAACAAAAAGGATCACTATTATTTAGATATTTGTCTGAGGGAAATGATTGTTTTGGGTTTTTTATGATTTCTATTCAAATAGGTTAGAAGAACTATTTCAAACGTTCAATATAAAAAAAAAAATCTGTCTTACCTTTTGCAAAGGCCAATGAATCCATCACCGCCTTCCAATAGAATACATTTTTCAATTTTACATGAACCCTTTTACAGATAAATCTATGAAATATTTTTCAGTGCTTTTTTTGTGCTGTTGCATATGTTTTTAGTTGAACTTTTTGGCCGATGTCCTTTACTTCTTGAGTTTTCTTTTGGACTTCTTTATCTCGCAAATAGGGGTATTGTAGCCTGTCCCATTAAGTTTATCGTAGTCACATTGCTATAGGTACACGTTACTTCTCTGTTTCTATGAGACGCCGCTTTGAATTTAAAGTACTTCAAAGACTTTACCGATCATCCTGCATTCTTCAATTTAAACTTTTTTATCTGCTGTAAGAGTGTATATGTAGATGCTGTATAACACAAGATATTTTTAAAAAAAGTAGCTGCAAATAAAGGAATCGGATATCTAGCATGTGAAGAAGAAACTTTTACAGAGGAGCTATATTTTTATTAATGAAATCTCCTTTTCACGTTCTAAAACAACTTAAATTTCTTTTCAAAACAATGGATATAATGGAAGAATATCATGAAAGTGGAAATTGTTAAAATATTTGGATTTGGATATCGCTTTATAATAAAAGAGCAATTATTATAAATATTTTCATTACGTGAGTATTAAGCAAGTAAACATTTATTTTTTCCAAAATTGTTTTCCAACAAAATTTTAATATTGAAAAAAGAATTAAATAGCTGATATCGAAAAAGAAGTAATTAAATTAAATTAAATTTCAAGAGAAGCAGTGTTTTTGCTATCACCAGAAAGATTAGGTGTAGAAATTTCTGTCCCGTTTTCTCCTCCAGTTATTCAAGAATATGTTTTCAAAAGTCGACCTTTACCGGAACACTTAATTAATCGACAATTTCATCTGTTTATCGTTAATAGTTGAGCGTTCTTGTGGAGAGCAATACTTTCAACTTCAGGAGCAGTTTCTTAGCGAATAAATGTAGCTACATAGAATTCCCTAAAAGACATTTGAGTCTATTGCGAGTTGATGACAAGAATTTTGAGTACCAAGAAGTCTGATAAATTTATTTCGTCACTAGATAATGATAAAAAAAGTAATTAAGGATCGGTAATTATGCAACCAATAATCCGATTTCTGCTTTTGTTTAAGAAATCTCCAATTAATAAGACAAAGGCCGGATAGTAATATCACTTTTTCTGTTTCATTTTCAGATCTTGTAATAAATATATGAAGATATTAAATAAGTATCTGTAGTCTGTATAAAAAGTGATTTTTGAAAATTATTATCGATAATATTCATATAAGTTGAAAATTCCTTCAGGATCACGCTTTGGCATTGAATTATGTGTATTAAATTAATTATGGATATTTAATTTCATCACTCACAATTTCACAATTTCATTAATTTCATCACTACATAATTCAAAAACAAGTAATTAATGATCTCGAACTATGTAACCAATAATCCATTTTGATCTTTTCTTTAAGAAATATCAATAATAGGGAGGCAGGATATTAATATCACTTTCTCTGTTTCTTTGCAGATCTTGCATGATAATATCTGACGATATTAAATTTAGTGAATGCATACAAAGTGATTTTTGAAAAACTTCTCAGCCATTCCTCCAATTATCTAAATTGTTCTAGTTCATACTAATTTAAGTTAAAAATTCATTCAGAATTATGATTCGGCATTGAATTATGGATATTCGTATTTTAAAATAAAAAAAAATATTCAGTTTTTTTTTATTTGACATATTTAACTCAATTAAGAAAAAGAATACTTGGATTCGAAGTAGTATTATAAAATGTTCCGTTTATATGCGTAAAGAGACTGATTTTCCATGGTTTTCGCTTCCATGGAAATGAAATAAAAAATTATGGCAAACATGGATTAGAAAGTGCACAGATTTTAGACGTGTTTTTTTAAAAAAAATTTTAAATAGTACAAAAGGAAAAAAGTGAAATTTCTGACTGAACATGTAGGCAAAATTCTTTATAAACATGTGAGGTTTTTTTAAGGTTGAAGAATCGTGTCTAAGACATTTGAGCTAGTCTAATGAATATATACTAGTGTGTTATACATATGTTTTAAAAATTTGTTTTGATTTTTCACTAATCTCTCAAATGTCTAGTTGAAACTTTTTCTGCAAGTTCTAAATTCCATCTGAATAAAAAAACAAAAATCCACAAGTAGAAATATTTTGTAGAAAAAAAATCAAGCCATCTTATTTAAGACAAAAAAAAAAAAAAAATGTAGACATAGCCTTTTTTTTTAAATTTCAAAATAGCAACCATATCATTCGCAGCGTTTAGTTTCAAAAAGGCTATTTAGCATATTTTAGTTAGATGATAATGTGCACCCATTTTATGATTTTATTTGGCCACAAAAAGTGCACAGTTTTAACTTAAATATTCCTTTCATATTTTTTCTGTTTTAAGGAGCCTTGAAAGAGGAGATGTTTTAAAATTATAAAGTAACATGAACAAGCCTTGTTGTTTAATAGTTGGCTTTAGTTTTCACATTTTAATGGTTACAGTTTGGTGTAAAAAGAAAAACTGAAACCTCTTTTTAAATATTTTCTATTTATCTTGGAAATATCATTTAAAAATATTTGTATTTCTGATTTCAATATTGGCGAGGGATAGGAGCTCATTTTAAGAAATAAGATGTAATGTAGTGACTTAATAAATTGAAATCGAATTTGTTCTATTTCTCTAAACATGGAATTTAATGTTTTTTAAAAAAATAATATGAGTTTATTTGAGTATTATGAGTAATTTTTTCTAATGGGCTAAGAAAGAAATGTAACCATCTCAAATTTCTCCTGAAATATTGTTTTAAGCATCAGCAATTTTTTTTTCAATATGCAACTATTTTAATTTAACTTCCACAAATATAACGTCTGATTCATTTATAATAAAAGCATTCTTAAAATTGTATGTCATTCATTTCTCTTCTTGAATACATCATTCAAAGTAGTTTCTAATACATTATGATTATTTTTAGTTTATTTTGACATACAATTATTTCCTACTAAGTAAAAAAAAATCTTAAATTTAATAAATAAATAATATATATATATTTAAACTAAAGATTTCTGCACAATGCAAAGTTTCCTATGGAGAATGAAATCGCAATAGATAAAAAAAAATATTTAATCAACTTTTCTACCATTTTCTCAACATTATACTTTATTCAAACGCTATATTTAAAACGAAAGATATCGTTTGCAAGTATTGTAAACTGCATATTGGTATTAAAACTTAATATTTTTGTAAATTTTTAGCAACAACCAACCACAAGCGAGGATTAAAATATATTGCAATCAGCACTAACATTATTCCATTCTGCGTCTCTTTATACTTGCCTATTACATTTTATTTCAACCATTATTCTTTAAAATCAATTGAAAAATTTAATTAGAATTTGAACAATCAACATAAATATTTAATAGTTCTATTATGAATTAAAGAGGTATTTGGGTTGCCAATGAATTATTTGTTTTGTTTTGCATTCTTTTAATGACTAGTGGACAATTTTCCATATATATATATATATATATATATATATATATATATATATATATATATATATATATATATATATTGTTTTTCTTATTTATCATGAATGATGCATGTTAAAAGAAAAGCGAAAAAAAATTGCTTTCGAGACATTTGAAGTTTTTTTTTTGTAAAACTAAATGGGAGACGCAAGACAATAATAAAAAGAAATAGTGTATTTCCATATTTATTGAAAATATTAATCAATCTGAATAGATTAATCTATTAAGTAGTGAAAATTCAGACAAAAATTGCATTGATATAGTTTAGTTATGTTAACATCCCGATTTAAAGCACCAATTGGAATAGGCTTTATAATTTTGAATCCCAACAGATGATGAGGAAGGCGCTTGAGCTGGCAATTTTTTCGTAAATTCCGTATTACTTCAAAGCTTCATTTGGCTTATAAATTTAGGAAATTTACAAACACAAGCGATGCAAATTTATCCAAATTAAAGTCAGTTTTCCGAGTCTTTTGAAGTAAGATTTGATTATCCTAAAACAGTACATTTCCATTTATTTCCATCCATTTTCGCTTCATTTTTTTTTTCTTTTTGATTTAATTTATTGTATATATTCATGCACTTGGAATGATATGCTACTTTATTTGATTGCGATATATCATAAGTTTGTAAATCAAATCAGATTTCAATCTGTTAAGCGAAATTTCGAAATTTACTTAAATAAGCAGTTTTAAATATTTAAAATGAAAATAAAAACTGTGGAATTTGAAAGACGTCATTTGAATAGTGTTATTCGGATATTCAATAGAATAAGCTAATCCAAAATTTAAATTGTATGTACTTGTGTAAATATTAACTATTTAAAACGTCATCATTTAAAAAAATGAAATAAATTTTGTTCTAAACCTTCACCAACTTATTCAGAATAAATGTTGATTTATTTAACACAATGAATGGACTAATAAAAATGTCGTCATTTTAATAAATGAAATAAATTCTGTTTTAAACCATAACCAACTTACACAGGATAAATATTGATTTATCTAATGCAATGGATTCGGTAATTTTTAATTGAAATGAAAAGGAGATTGAATAATTTAGTACATTTTACGGATTGAAATGTCTTTATAACTACTAAACTTTTTCAGAAAGATAAGTTTTAATATATTTAGAAACTTATTTCTAATTATTATAATGAGCTAGTGACTCTCTCATGTAAATGCCCAGAGCACCATTATTGTTTACTTAGTTAAATATTATTAACTATTTATTACTTTTTCGTATACCAATTAAACAAAAAGAATTTACTGTAATGTCAAAATATTTGAACAAATTTCAACGTTTTCACGTCTTTCCCACATTTTTCAGAAAGGCGAAAAAAAAAATGACCTTAATATTTGATTACTTAAAGAATAGTCTTAAGCCCACATATTGAATAGAGATTCTCTCAAGAGAGTATTTATGGAAACAAATAGATTAATATAACAGAAAATAATATGGTTAATTTCTGGAAATATAATAACAATTCGTTAAGTTTATCAGTGGTTTAATTTTCTCTTCGAAAAGTTAATATGAATATTTGATCTCGAATGCATTCAGAATTGTGCAAATATTTGAAAACATTAAAAATTAAAAAAAAAAAAGAAAAAGAAAAGAAATCTCTCTGGGATTAACTCAGATATGAGAATGAGAAGCTTCCGCCATAATGATAGGTTCTCGCCGACCGGGTGGGTACAGAAATGGTGTAGGGTCGACTAACTCTTACCTATGATAGATGTGCCTCCCGTAGGAGAGAGTGTACCGTAGTCGGTGATGATCCTTAGGATTCAACCTTAACTAATACTGTCGCGGCGTTTCAGTCATTCTGATTTAATCTGTGTGCCTGAGGGCGGGTCGGAGAAGTTCAATGTGTGATTTTCTTCTTTGCTTCTAGCAAACAAATTACAGAAGAAAATTCAAAGAAATTACAGAATATATATGATAATTTAAAATTATTGAATTAAGCTACATTATTTTATTTCTAGTGAAATAATTTATTAAAATTTAGAGCAAATGCTTTGAATATTAGAGAAAAAAATTATTATTAATAATAAATAATGTTTGAATATATATGTGCTAAAAATAACATTTTTCTTCTTTTAAAGTTTTGAAGCCAGATATGAAGGACAACATTAATGAAAATCCGGCTGAAAATGGTATTCAGAAAGATATCGGCAAAAGACATTACATCGAATTGGTTTTCAGTCCCCCTTTTATAAAAAGTTTGATAATGAAGAATTTTCAACAAATTTACATTTTGTAAACTTGTATGTTCGAATAGCTATATTAAATTGTACAACGTTCCAAAACACGCTAAATACTTTTGAAAATTTATAAATTAAATAATGAGAGTAATGTGTGTACTTCCCTTTAAAAATATTTTTTATTAAAATGCCACATTCTGCTTTAGAATATTAAAAATTATTATTAAATAATATAGAACTCAAATTAGCATCTGTTTAGAACATGTTTAACAAGACATTTGAAGACAATATCTTCGCTTCTGTGCTTCATAAGCTAAGAAGTAAAGAGAAAAAAATTTAAGAAGCAATTTTTAAATCTTTTTACCACCAAAAAACATAGCTTATATCCCTAATTTATTTGTACTTTTATTTTTGCATCCATGTGTTAGCTCGGACCAAACAAGCATTGATCCAATAAGTGACATGTCTTAATAAGAATCATGTTGTTTTCTAAGCTGTAATCGTACATGTTTGTACCTTTTTTCCTCTTTCAATTATGCTTCCGCAAACCAGTGATAAACTGATTTACGATAAAAATGAATTCGGCTGCATCAAAAATAGGAAACCCTACATCGATCAATTGGTCAGAAAACAAAAGAAGAAGAAAGATGAAAGTTTCTGCACTAAGAAAAACAAAATAAAAAGGAAAAGATGGGAAAAAGATGACATAAGGGTACAGTTGTAAAATTATAAATTAGACAATATCCGGATAGTTGTTTGTAAATTGTTTAAGTTAGATCAAGTCATTTGAAGAAATTAAATTAAGTTAGTTCTTGATTCACTGTGATTTTAAGTAAAATGATTTAAAATAAAAAGGCATGGGCTTTTTATTAGGATTTACTTTTTATAAAGTAATGTTTTAACGTAATTATTTTGTTTGCTGTTTTAATATGGATTCTACGACATAAAGTGTATTTTTAAATTGCTCAACATGTTAAAAATTGCTAACCATTCATAAACAAAAATATTTATTTTTTGTCTTGGCATAAAGACAAATATTTGCTTAAGATATATTTCCTTGTGTAAAAGGCTCGTTTTTGGCTTTTTCAAATGAAAAATATAAAATTTCTACTTGAATGAAATGGAGAGTTTAGGTTATATAATTGCAAATTTAGTCAAGAAATTACAAATTAGAAATATTTCTGCTTTTGTTAAAGTAATTTAAATGGAAAGAACAATTATTTCTTTAAAGCCATTTGTGCGATTTATTGTACGAAACGAATGACATCAAACTAGTTTCTTTTGCGTCAATTTGATCAAAATAAATTAAAAACTTTAGATGCAAATGAGAGTAATAAAACTGTTGCATAAAATGTAATCCGCTTGAAATTTTTAAAAATATATTATAAATATAAGTTAGAAAACTGTACATAGACGATTTGTCTCTGACTTCAGTTTTTTAAATGCAGTCGAGAAAGACAAATTA
The DNA here is from genome assembly GCF_947563725.1 of Argiope bruennichi. Taxonomy (NCBI): domain Eukaryota; kingdom Metazoa; phylum Arthropoda; class Arachnida; order Araneae; family Araneidae; genus Argiope; species Argiope bruennichi. The sequence continues at coordinate 13,067,821 of NC_079153.1, forward strand.
AAATACAATGCTTTCGCTTGTGTGTGTTTTTAACTATAACACATGTGAATAATAGTATGGGTTTAATATAAAAGAATATTCACAGGTCTTTTTGTTATTTATTGTCATTTTACAAACCTCCTCCCTTTTTCTTTTCAGATAACACACATTTATCGCTCTCAGCGTTATTAGAAAAATAATAATAATAAAAAAAGATATATCGACAAACATTGTATTTCAAACATCAGATTAATATTTAAGATCGAATTAATCGGTATTCTGTAGTCAATTGATTTTTCATAAATTTCAATTTGAAATAAATTCACTCTGATTTACCAATATCAATAGAGTGTGTAGAATTTTTTACTGAAAAATGAGTTGATATTATCAAAAAGAAATTGTATTTCTTAACTAAATAACAATTTATTGATGATAAGGTGAAGTTAGAATTTTCCCCATACATTTAAGTATATCTGATCACTTATTTTATATTTTACCGTCATTTTTGTATTTCAGCCCTCTTTAGAATTAAAATCCTAGAGCAAATTTAGATCAGTATATTTTTAATTCACTTCGTTTCCTTTTCTTTAAAAAAAGCCTTTAGATAGAATTTGATTTGACAGATGCAAATGACTACGCTGATAAACAATTTAAGGATATTGTTGGTCTCTACAAAGTAATTGGTTTAAAATATCAACTGAGATAATGCTAAGACGATAAAAATCAGTATTGAATAAGAAACAACCTCAGATGAATTACGGTGGTACAATTTTGCAAGCTGAATTAAAATTCTGAATAATCAGCATGAAATTGCACTTCCTTGTATAATTTATATTAAAAAAAACAAAGAAGATACTAATTTCTCTTTCAAATGAGCAATTTCCATAAGTTTCTTTAGGTACTGCTAAGCAATATCTTCTTGATAACAACAACAACAACAAAAAAAAAAAACCCGCAATCCAGAAAATGTATGCTGAAAATCCTTTATTTATTTACGGTTGTTCACTTGGTAAATATCCAGCCTCTTTATCTCTAGAATAAAAAAGAAACAATGAACCACTTGTATTCTTCCGGAATTCCTTCTTCATTAGCATGCATACAACCTTGCTTCATCTTCAACGTTCGCTTTCAGCATCTGAAAGACAGTTAGAACCTAATAATTATTTGGTTAGTGGATGGTTAGGGCTGGAAGTAATTAATCAAAATGGATTTTAAGTCCTTTGACAAAGCTCTAAAACAAGAGAAGAAGAAGAAAAAACGTTTATGCCTTCAGTTAAGAATGAATTAAAAGAGAAAAATTTCGTTACCAACTTCATTGTTTGGCGAAAATCTCATATTGTAAGGTTCCAATAAAAGATTTTGATCTATAATAACTCCCTTTTCTGAGATATTAAAGAAGAGAACTTTTGAATAATTATTCAATTTTGAAACACGAATTAGAAAACTAGAGGAATGTCAATTGATCGGCTTTTGTTCATTTTCTGCCTGGAGTCAGCTTGAAAACCACTCGCAACTGAATATGGTCCGAACATAAGGACAAGATTTGAGGAGAAAATAAATAATGTCAAATAAGAGGTAAAAAATGAAGAACAATGTTTTAATGAACAAGCAGTAACAGCTGTTTCCAAAGTAACGAATTCAGAGAATTATATAATGAATAATTTGCGTTTAGCTTTTGCATGCACCAGTCAATAGCTTATATATATGTTTAAAAGCAATAGGGTTTTCCTGACATATTCACAAATAGAATAATTTTTCTTTTTTTTTCTACATGTGTAATGGGCTCTACAGGTTTTATTTTTAAATTAATTAATTTTATGTTAAATATCAACAAAAATAGGATAGTAGAATCGGATGATATACTTTTAAATTGATTATTGAATTAAAGTGGAATATAATATTTTAAACAACCTTTGAACTTTCTAGTATATTTTGAGTTGGTGTCTGTTTTCAAATACCCATTGTTTTGCACTTTTCTGTCAGAGTAAATATTTCTTATAAAACTAATTTGAAGAAATTTATAAAAAAATGTAAATATTCTAACTTTTTTAGGAACCAAAATTTGTACCAAATGAAATTATTATTTTTCAATTTTATTAGAGAAAAATATGTGTTTGGATATGTTTGTATTTTGGCAATATTTGTATCTAATAATGTTTTCTATTTTATATTTTTTTTATTGTCCCAGTGCCGTTTGTTTTTATTGATGTCATTATATTTGGGTGGATGGTTGGTTGGTTGCTTTGGATTTTTTTTTTCGCGCAAGAACCATTTTTGGCCATACTACAACATATATGCTATAAAAATGTTTAAATTATATTTACAGAACAAGTTATTAAATAGCAGCACGTAAAATCAGTTGAAATATAAAAAAACATATACAAAGCTGTTGAAATGTAAAAAAATTAAATGACAAAATTCTAGACATCGGTTAAAAAGTTAAATGTTCGTTAAAAAGCTGATAGCTTTTAGAAAGTTAAAAAGTATTTGGATGGTGTTTCTCTCCCAGCAAAGCTGAAAGAGTTACATGAGATGAAAGAAAGTAGCGAGGTGCGATAAAGATTATAGTTCAGACATTCTATTAAAATATGATAAACATTTAATTCAATGTGGCAGTAAACCGAGTGTGCCCTATACAGAGGCGAGTCAGTTTGACATCCGCCTTTCGTATGAGTAAAACTGGCCACAAGCCAATAAACAGTTTAATAAGATGCAATTTGTTTTGGATCAGTTGGTCCCATGTCACCTGCCACAGAGAGAAAATATATTTTGTAGCAGATGTCTGAATATCTGTGAGTGAGTTCACAATGCAAGAAGGAAGAAGCAGTTTCAGCTGTGTCATCAGCTTCCTCATTCCCTGAAATTCAAACATGACTTGGGATCCGGCAGAGTAAAATGCTAAAACCCCGAAGATGGGGAATCTGCAAGAGTTCTAAAATTTTAACAGCGATGGGATGCGTATGAAAGCTAAAATGATGGAGTGCCTCTAAAGAACTCATGCTGTCAGTATATATACACCATTAGTAGTGAGATGAGAGCGAAATCCTCTGTAAAGCAAAGAAAATCCCCATCAGTTCAGTAGATATAATTAAGAATGATGTAAACAGACGGAAGCTGTGTATCTAGCCACCAAAAATGACATCACAACCAACATGTTCGCCTGACTTTGAAACAGCAGTAAATATTGGAAAATACGAGAGATAATGGGAGCGATGAGAACTGAAAAGTTGTTGGAAGATCATTGGAACAGTCGTGGTTTTATTAAAATCTAAGAAAGTATTCAGAAAAGAACACTCGGCAGTCTCCCAAGGAGAAAATTTTATTTAAAATCAATTGACAGGATACCAGGAACTTCGAGTCTGGAATTTTGGATTACGCTTTCGATTCTCTTACAAAAAGGAACAACGTGAGAAGATCGAGCATTATATACTCTTTCAAGAGTATCAGGTGTAGCCATATGAGTAATAGGATGATTGAGAAGAGACTTTGCTCTGAAACAATACTGCAATGAAAGTTTTACCCGACGCAAATGCAAAGGCATTTAGTGGCATACCATATGCAGGGTCTCAATTGGTGGCGTCCGAAAAACCCCCAGAACAAATTCGAAGGGCAGAATGATGCACTGTATCTAGCAAGCATAGAGTAGCAGAATTGGTACAGCCATATACTAAACATCCATAATCAATCCTAGACAATATTATGGATTGGTATATACGTAGTAAGGAGGTACGAGCGGCACCCCGAGATCTACGAGAGAGTTCCTTGAGTATATCATTGTGTTTGGATATATTTTGTCATTGTATTTGTAAACGTTCGAATATTTTTATTTTAATAGTATTTTTTGTTATGTATTGCACCAGTGTACTTTGTCATAATTTCTATATTTTATTATTGTTTCTGGCAATCAATTTTATTTCTGATGCCATCAAATTTGCCTCGTTGTGAATGACGACATCGTTGTAAAAAGAATTCGATATCCATGGCTACACTGTGCTGCAAACATTTTTTTCTGCATTTTTATTTATGTGCCCTCCTCGTCTTGAGTGTGAAAATGAGCTGTTATGTGTGCAAGAAGTGTCGTCTTTAGTCCTAAGCCACTAATATGGCCTATATTATATAATAGGAATCAGATAGATGTAATTTGATCTTCGTCTTCTTCTTTTGAATTAACTATATTGTACTCTTTTGTGCAAATAATTTTTTTACATAGCTGTAGGACCCACATATTTTCACATGCGCTTTGCAAATTGTCCTTTTTAAATTTCTGTATGGATCTTTACAAATATCCAACATTAATAATCGACAGTAAATTTATTTAAGACATATAGGAAATCCACAGAATCAATTCACCAGCTCCAACCATAGGTATGATTTCATCATTTTTTATTTCCTACTAAAATTCATATCCCTTTGACATGTTATCTATGTTCACCTATCCCCTACTTTTTAGGTTAATTTAATAAACTCAGTCTGATTGTCAATTTTTAAAAAAAAAATAAAATTAAAACAGGATATAATATGCATGCATAATAACTTCAAATTTATATCGGAAATGTCTCGTAAATTCAAGCAAAATGATGTTTCATAATTGGGCTGCTACATACGTAAAAGAAAACCATCTATTAATGGTAAACAAACAAAAGTGTAAATAATGAGGCTAGGCATTTTCTAGGGTTTTCCCTTTTATTTATAAATATTTTTAACCGAAGCTCATATTAATCTTTGATTGTATGATTCTATGTATCTTTAAAAAGTTCAGTAATTTTTTCGGCAGTTTTGTGTTTTGAGAATGTAATTTGCAAACAATATAAAATATACAACTGTTAATTTATGCTTCTTTCTACTTTAATTGTTAAAATTCTACTAACACGTTTGTTTTTAAAATCCTCTATTCTTTTTTTTAAGAGGAACATAAAATTAGAATCATATTGTCTCTCTCCTAATTTTTATATATCGTAATCACTTTAATGTAAAGTGATTTTTCGTAAATCACTTTAATGTAAATAAAGTGATTTACAAATTTAAAAATAAAATGAAAGTAAATATATTATTAAAGAATCGAATATTTTGATTGAAATTTATTTGCATTTTCAAATTATAGTTTCACTTATAACATCACTCATTTTTTCCTAAACTCAGCCAAAGTTATTCAATTAAATTATTTAGAAATAAATTAAAATAGAACAGCATATGCCATAGCCATGATTTTGTTAATTCTTTATTAAAGAAATCATTTAAAATATGATTACTCGTCATCCGTTTAATTAATTAATTAAGAAAATATGGTTCAAAATATGCATTGTTGTCCTTTTTGTAAAAATACCAAGCATTGAGGAAGAAACGACAGAAAACTTCAGAAAAATGCATCTGACAGCAATCAAATATTATATTTGAGATGAATCCGAAAGTTATTAAAGAAAAATTAATATCGCCTGAAAAGTCCCTTAATCATTTATATTTTCAATTTTTTTTTCTGTACATGCTATGAAAGAACCGCATTACAAAATAGATTAAAACCTAATTTATTTTTGTTATTTGGAATGAAGAAAATAAAATTAGCCACCGATTTACGTATAATTTATAAGCATAATAATTTGTTTCATAAATATTTGAAATTAAAATGATTCAATTTTTGTGAAAGATATCCAGATGGGAAAAATAATCACATGAAATTATTTGTATGTTTTCAAACAAATCTTTTGTATGACAATTATTATTTATTTATAGACGCAATTAAACAAATTTATTATAAAACTTAGTGTTCGATGAAAATTATTAAGTTCCGAATTAAATTTCTTCAACTAAATATTTGCATGAATATTATATATAAAATTGAGAATAATTATTCACTGAAATGAAAAATTCATAAAGAGAAAGCTATTTTAAAAAATAAAATATATTCTTTTAGAAATAAGAAACTTTGATATCATCTTATAGTGAAATTATTGAGATACTAACAACAATCATAGCAATTAAGAATTTCGAAATTATAGTACATGCTTTGGAAGCAATGGTCTTGGATTAATTATTTTATTGCCAGTTTGAAATTTGTGATTTAGCTTAAAAATTCTCTGACTAACCTACATTATTACAGAAAAAAGGAAGCAAATTACAGAAATTATTAACAAAACTTTCATGAAATTTCGCTACAGATTATACAAAAAAAAAAATGATAAAAGGAATTGAATGATAGAAATAATCTGTGGACATTTCAATGCCTCTTAAGTACATACTGTGAATTTTTAATTTTATTTATTAATTTCTTTTTTTTACATATTTACACTTAATAGGATTTCTCAGCTATTAGAAAGAAAATAGAATTAGGCATTTTCTTGAATTTTATGATAAAAATCAATATAATGGAAGATATTGCTTAGATTTTTAGTGAAATAAAGATAAAAACAATGAGACATTCTACAAAATTGTTGTCGGAACTCTCATCCGAATTCATCTAATAAAGGTAAAATGAAATTCTTGAACTGAATATTGAATAAGGAATGACTTCAAAAGAAATAAGGGAATTGACAGCTTAGCACAATGTATCAGTCTTAAAACGTTCTAATAAGAGTCATTTCGAAAATAGATTTCAATCTCTAAGAGTGTGTTGTGGAAGGATCAGTAATTCATTTTTACTTAAGAAAGAAATAAGACTTAACAAAGAAACAAATAAACAAAATCCAGAGAATGTATATCGAAAAGCCTTTGTTTATACGCGATTGTCCATCCAATAAATATCCAACCTCTTTATCTCTGGAAGAAAAAGCCATTCTCTGGTGGAAACAATGAAACCACTTGTATTCTTCCGGACTTCTCCCTTCATTAGGATGTATACCACCTCGTTCCATCTTTCAGCATCAGAAAGATAACAAGAACCAATAATTAACAGGTGGGTAAATAGTTAGGGCTAGGCATAATTAATCAAAATGGATTTTAATTCCTTTGACAAAATTCTTGAAAAGGAAAAAATGTTTACGAAATTAAAGGAGAAAAAAAATGAGAGAACAGCTCCTTTACTAAGTGCATTGTGTTGGCGAAGATTTCATATTCTGAGGCTTAACAAAAGATTCCGAACTCCTTTTTCAGAGTTCTTGAGTGAAAGATGTTTTGAATAATAGTTCAGCTTTGAAAGACTAATTAGAACGGTCTGAGAATATTGCAATTGATCGGCTTTTGCTCTTTATTAGCCGATAGTCACTTTGAAAATCATTCACAAATTAACACAGCTCGAATAATAAGGTAAAAAAAAAACTTGTGAAAAGGCGATAAATGATGACAGATAAGCGATGAAAAATGGAGAAACAGTATTATGGAAGAGTAAGAATTAGTAACTGGCACTTCTGCAGTTTGAGAAATGAAAACAGAGAAAACAGCATGTTAATTACAATGAAATTTTACTTTTTAAATTTTGTGCTTTTGCATATCTGATGTTTTTGTTATATCTTGAAGCACAACTTAAGAATTTTTTTAAATGTGAATATTTATGAGAGGAATATCTTATTTACCTACTTCTTTCACTAGGGGCACCTCAGAATGAGTATGAGAAGCTTCCTCATTGAGATAGCACATAAATGAGGATGAGAAGCTTTAGGTAAGTGATTGGTTCTTACCATCTTAGTGGGTACAGAAAAGGTGGAGGTCAGCTACCCCCTATCGATGACGGGATGTACTTCCTACGGGAAGAGTTGTACCGCGACCGGCGATGACCCTTAGGACTCAACCATAGTTCCTGCCAGTGTTGCAGTTGCTGCAGTCCGGTCATGGAGTTTTTCCCTTGTGCCTTAGAGCGGGTCGTAGCCGGATATGGTTATGGCTATTTACCATTTTAAATCTAAGACTTGTGTGCTGTACACTATGTTTAAATGCAAGCAAAAGAAGGTTTCAGTATGGTTCATTTGATTATATGTAAACTCAGATATTATGGTAAAACTTAGATTTTAACCTTTTAAAGGAAGATCTTAGCATGCTTATAATAAGTTGTTCTGTTTGTCTCTAATTGAATGTCATGTACTTAGAGGATCTAATAATCTATTTCCAATGTGTTTCTTATTTTCAAATTCCTTTTGATACTTTTGTGTTGACATGTGGAACTAAGTGTTCCATAGAATAACTTTTTATAAATTAGCAATATTCAAAAATAAATTAAATAGAAATGAAATAACATATGAAAAAAAAATTATGTTTTATAAGCATATTTCATACAAAATAATTATAAAACATTTGTCGTAATTATGAAACATTTAGAAAAATTTTACCATGTATACACATGGTATATTAAATTTTTAATGAACTGTGATGGAAGAATACCCTGTTTTGAATAACGAATAGTCTATATATTTGTATTCGGAATAAGCCGAGTGGAGTAAGGATTACTTCATTATGAATAATTTCCCATTTAAAATATATTCATATAGTAAAACTTTCTTTTGCTGGTTACTGGAAATGAAAAATTTGAAATATTTGAAATTAAAAATATTTTCCAAGAGCATGACAACTTAACTGGCATCCAATTATCTTTCTTTATCATGTATACACCTAAATGGCATTTATGTTAAATGCATTTACATGATCCTGAAGATGCTCATAAATTTGAATTTGCCGAGAGTGCTAAAGGGATTATCCTCATAAAAGTAATTAGTGTTTTATAGCAAATACTGAATGTTGCTTTTGTTTTTTTAAATCCACTTAATTTCTTGAATATTAACTGGAAGGAAAGGTCACTTTGGCTTGATGGTGAAATCACGACTATGGAACCGAAAAGCTTCAAATTCGAGACCAGATTCCACCGAAGAACAACCATGTAAGCGAGTCTATACACTTTAAAACCGTTGGGACCAAACGTCCTCCCGCTGTTATGGTGCAGAAGTCACAAGAGGGGGCTCCCACTCAAGTGCCGTCCTCGTCATCTGACCGCGGTTTCAAATTACGAAGTCAGTCCCAAAATAGTCCTAGTGCTACAAGACGTTAATATAACTGAATTCTGATCTCTGTGTCAATTCTAGGGGATTGAAATGCTCACAGACATGAACTATGCCAACAGTGTGAGGATTTTTAATATGATACAGATTTTTGCACTTTGGTAGACATAGAACATTTCATTTTATCTCTTGTGTAAATTAAGTATTTTACTTCCATCTTTTCTTGGGAAAATTAGGCGCAGGGATATTAACTGAACTATTAGTACCCAAATACTTTCAGGACAAAAGATTAAATTATTTTCGCTTCCTGTAGTTAAGATGTAGTCAGATTCCTAATACATAATTCCTAATCTTGACTTGTTAGCCAAGTGATTAACTTATTTTTTAACTCATTTTAAATTGAAATATTTCGCCTTGCCTGGTTAACAAGTTAATAACTAAGAAACCCTACTGCAAAATTATCTAATGCAACTGGAAACAAAATGATTTCTTAACAGAACAAATTGACACTGAGTTCATTGAATTCACCTATGTACTGAAGGTAGTTCATTGAACTTGTCGAATGTTGAGTTAGCCGTCAATCATTTAAGTGCTTGCTTTTGAATATTAGTATTATACAAATACCTTCTGATACATTATATTTCATCATATTTATTCTGTAAAGAATTAGTCTCTCCAATACATATTAGAATACGTTATTAAATCGAATTAAGTAATAAGGGAACAAAGAATAATTTAGCAGCACTCCCAGCTAAAAACTCTTCATTTAATCCAGATTAAAATCATCATATGATAGAATTAAAAATTATTCATTTTTTAAAAATAATGTTGCCATGCATTATATGTTCAAATTATCTACTGATAATTAAAAGCAGAATTCTACGTATCGGAAATTCTGAGAAAGTAATTTAACTTTTCCAAGATGACATCTGAGCTAACCTTTTAATCAAAATATAAAAAAAAATAATAATAAATTGGACTTTGTAAAATGGAAAACGATTTATTTTATTCTACTCATTTTACTATTTCTTTTCCTCTTTACCTGTATTTTTTTTTTAAAAAAGAACGAATAATTTTAGTTCTTCCTTCCATCTCATATTACTAAGTTTTCTGTTTTTAATGTTAAATTGATTACTTCTTTGTTTTTCCATCAAAGATAAAAAGTTATGTTAAAGAGTATTAAAATTAAGACTTAAAAGCAATGCTTATTTATGCAAAAACCATTTTGTGAGTGGTGACAGCATTAAACTTTATTTTTGAAATAGCAAGTTAATAATTAATGGATGATTCAAAACAATCAACAAAATTGATAAAGTGAGATTCAATTCTGTGGGTAAGGTGCTAAAGATCATATATATCTATTACGTTGCCTCTTTCGCCTTTCTAATGATATCAATATTTCATAAATTATATATTAAATTATGACTAATTAAATAAAATTATAACTATCAGATTGATATAAAGATATTTAATTTCGATAGCTAATTAATATATGGATTTTGTCACCTGTGAGACTATAACAATTATCATTACAAAGATTATCGTCATTATAATAAATCTTCTGAAGTTGAACAAAACTGTTTTACAATTTTAAATTTACTATTAATCAGTTTAGTGTTGTTTTAATTTATGTAATTTATTTAAAATTCGACATTTTTCATTATTTTATCTTGATTGTTTTTGATAAATTTTCTTAATCTGCAAAATAAATGTTCGTTTTCCTAATAGTAAAGTATCGGTTTTAGGATGGAAGAAAAGTAAAATACAAATATTTATTTTTTTACAAAAACATAACGTTGTTTGGTTTAGAATACATTAAAAACTATAATATTTGAAAATATATTGTTATTTTGAGCTTCAAATTTCCCCAGATTTCTGTCTATGACGATATAATTAATTAGTTTCTTCATAAAAGCATGAAGCACGGTTATCGCAATTATGACGTATTCTAGAAGCATGACACATGCTTGACGCAATCAAACTTGACACATGCTAGAATATTATGTTAGGAATAAAATTAATACAAAAGAAAACTTGAAACTGATTTAATAGTTGAATCGCATAATTAGAGATGACAGAAAGATTCAAGGAACTTGAAAATGTTATTTATTCACAGCATTTATATAAATAAAATCTATAGAATTTCTAGTTCTCATAGATTTTACCGACTTTATTTTGAATAAAAAGGTTTCTCAATGAATTATTTCATTTTGAATTATATTTATCTATACAATGTGATCACTGAAATAATTATAAATACATTTTTTGGTATATAGCTTAGTTTAACAAAATAGCCAAGTTTGTCAAAAATCAAGGAAACAGAAAGAAAATATTGCAAGGAACTTTCTACAGAAAACGGATTTAAACAAATGATATAAGAATGTATAAAGACAATATGAAATTCAGAAAGATAGTAATTTGATCTACCGAGTTTTTTATTTCAAATATTTAACTATTCAAATTTTCAAACATAACTATAAAAATATATATATAGCTTGATTGATTTATTTGCAATTGAGGGCGCGAAATGTTTCGGTTATTTACAAATTATTACGCTAAAAAATATCACACGACAAACAGTATCGTTATATTTAAATAAATGCCGTAAGAATTTACATTTGAACTGTTTTATATGTTTAAAACTGTTGAAATTTGAGGGCAGAATTCATTTCTTATACAACAAAGAAATGTCTTGTTAGCTAAGAATGCATTTAATGAGTTTTAAGTTTCTTTTTTAAGTCTTTTTGGAAAACAGCATAATTTCTGAACATGCATCATTTCGACGAAGAACAATGTTAAGTCCCATGTTTACAAACCGGGACAGCCCCTACTTAAATTTATTAAGTCACTTTATTAAAATTTAATTTTTAGAATAAAATGAGTTTCTTTCTGACTTGAGAAAAAAAAAACTCGGAACATTTTTAAAGTAAAAAGATTTTAAAAAATCAGAAAAGAAAAATAATTTTTATTCTTTCTTTTTCATCATGTCAGATAATAACCGCTAAAAATGCGAAAACAAATTCCAACCGTAAGACAACACCGTGTGTTTATGCTTCTTTTTTATATCTTTAAAACAACTTTCCTCTTTCGCAGCTTTCTGGGTCAGAAGGGAAAAAAATAAAAGGGATTTTAACGCTAAAAACTCAGCATTTTATGCGGACAGATAAAATCATAAAACTGATGCTCTGTGAGCTGCTTTGTTTCTGAACCAAAATATGCGTCGCTAAATGGCGACTTTAAAAGTCAACTGCAGGGAGTTGGAACATGTCTATTGCTGCTATTTCTGTAACAGGACTACTACTGCTGTTTTTCTTTTTCTGGAACACAGCAGTCGTTTAGCCGGAAATATATTTTTTTTCCTCTACTGAGTCATTTAATTTAAATTAAATGAGAATGCGTTGAGAGGGATTTTAAGTGAACAATATTTCTGACAATTTTTAGAACACATTCCTGAGATAAAAATCTATACTTAGTACATTTTCATTTTCTTGTATATGAAGTATAAGAGTATGTATGTCCTCAAAAATGTTCTCCGCTGTGTGGTGCGTAAGTTAGGAGAAGGGATGCCAGCTCTTGCGTCATCTTCGTCATCTGACCGAGGTTTATAATTACGAGGGTCGTCCCAAAAACTGCCCTCGTTTCTCTTTAAAATAAGACGGTAATATAAATTAACTGAACTGAGTCTCAAAAATTTGAGCTCGAGATTTTTACGTATCTCCACGTTCCGAACCGTACGGAATCCGACGTATCTCCACGTTCCGATGAAATTTGACATATGAAATTTATTCCAAATTAATAGAATCCTATCATATTTCGAACTAAATTCATTCTTAAGAATTCTGCCTATTCGGCTATCTGATGCAAGTGAACATGAAAGAACTAAAAATTTGTTACACATATACTGATAAAATTTGTTACACAGTTCAGTACCTAAAGAGCATCTAATATTTCAAATTTTGAACTCATCTGTCAGTGCCTGGACCGTATTCTGTCTATATTTTCTCATAATGAAATGCAATGACTTGGCATCTTAGTTTCACATCACAATTCTGTTTCTAGGGCTCTCCTGAAATAAATGAAATTTAGGAAAGTGATCTTTCGACTTCAGTGATGGCGCCATGTCAAATTTTAATTTCAGTCTTTCGGAAAAATGGCCTGCAAAATGCATATTTTGCATTGATACATGTGAATGGATTTTATTCCAGCGATTAATCGCCAAAAGTGTCATGCAATTAATACAAAGATAATGCCTCCTTTCATATGTGGGATTCTGAAATAAAAATATAAGCACATTAATGCATTCAGGCTCTGTCGATTATCCCCAAATTGATGTGAAGGCTCAGAGAAATAACACCTTTTATAGCGATATTTTTAATATTAAATTAAAAGAAATTTATCTTTATGCAATAGCCGCATATTTATCGCCAACTTCGCCAGAGAAGATATTACTTGGCGTTATGCATACTTCTATTCCTCAGACAATAATTACTCTTCTAGAAGGATATTGATCATTTCAAGTAGGCAGACATATTACTTACAAAGAAAATCAGCCCCCTCAGCAACAGAAACATCTGACAACATTTAGGCCGTAAACAAATGTTTTAGACAGTAAACAAGGCCCAGACTATATTGAGTTTCCTTAAAATAAAAATTATTTCACGATGAGCTGATAATTTTATTTTCTTTTTCTTTAGAATCATCTTCGATTTCCAAGTATTTATCAAATTACTGAATCAATCAGAATATTCAAAATTAATGCACAGAAAAAAAATGCATGATTGAAACAAACGGAACAGAATTTTGAAAGAACTATACAGATTTAAAGTTTATTTTAATATTCAATCAGAAGTTTTGTTTTTACTTTTGGAAGATCATCTTATCATTTTGAAGAGAAATTTTCTATGCAATGAAAAGGAAAATTTCTTTTTAAAAGGTAAATCTTAGCAAATCAATTTCATTGCTTATCTCAAAAATTTGTTTAAGTTCTTAAATATTCAGACAAAATAATGCTATATCTTGAAATATAGAATGGTCTTAATTTTAAAAACAAATATTTCCTAATATTGAAAGCAAATCATGAATGACCCTTAAAATTAACGAATGTTAATCTAATATTTGAATAATTTTTATCTCTTGATTTCACTTTGATGTTTTAGTAATGTTGTAACGTACCTAAACAACTTTCTAAAAATATATGTCCTTTCATATTTTCGAATTTTTCGAATATTATCGTGCAAAATGTACAATAGAAAAAAAAAAGTTATACTAAAGTTCGTTCATCATTTTATTGATTGAAGACTTCTTGAAAATAAGTCAAAAGCAACATTATCGCATTGCATAGTTAACGTCATTAATTAGTTGTTTTTGAATTATCAAGCGACGAAATTAATTTATTGCTTTCTTTGGTCTTTAAATCAAGATTCATTGAATGGTTTCTTGGAAAAGGTGTTGGAACTAAGTTGATTCTTCACGAAACTATTTCTGGAAAGGAAATTACTGATTTTAATTAAAAAGATTTAACGATTAACGATAAACAGATGAAATTGTGGATAATTTCTGTTTTACCAAAAAAAGAGATGATTTTTCAATAATTTTCCTGAATTATTAAAGGAAAAATCAGAGCAGATTCATCTCTTGAATAGGTGAACGACATGCATCTTCAGAAATTTAGACTGAATCGATATATTTTGCCTCATATGTCTTTCGTCTTGGCCTTTAATAGTTTTTTTTTTGAGAAATTTTTGGAAATTTTGCCCGAAAAATGAATGCTAATTAAAACTTATTATGAAATTAATTGATTTAAAGAACTGTTTATTTTTTCTGAAAGGTATAAAATGCAATGATTTATAAGATTAATGGTTATTCTTAAACTGATTGCAATTTTTGCTCTAAAGTTAAATTTAATATTATTTTATTTATATACTTAAGTAATATTATTTTATTTATATAAAACAAACTAACTCTTAAACCTACATAGAACAATATTTATGAGCAAAATTGAATCTTGCGAAAAAATTTAAAAAATACTCGTAATTTAACTATGGAAATTGAAATAACGCATTTCGTGTGAAAAATATACATTTTGAAGTTGCATTGCATGAAGTTTTGAGTAAAATTAGTCAAATTTGTAAAAAAAATCTATTTTGTAAATTTGTTAAAATTATTTATAAAAAATATATATTTGTATTATGAAAAAGAATAATTCAAAATTATAAGAATCTTGTTAACTTGCAATTATTATAATACTGACTTTATTTCACTATCTTGCTGTATAATTGTAACATTATCATTACATGAATTTTTAATAAATTTATGATGATGACGTTATAATAATTTCTGTAAATATGCACAATTCATTATTGAATATTGTTTTCCAATTTAAAATAAAACTGAGGGAAAAAAAAGATACCACTCTTATTATTTTTTGCATTTTCAAACATTTGTCCATCGTCGCTAGAGCGCTATTATGTTATGAGGTGTCGTACTGTGTTAGGCTAACATCATTATCAGACATGAATGAATTTATTTAAGCATAATTCTGGCTACAGAATATTGCGGATTGTATGACACAGAGTACTGAAAGGTTTAGTGTGTTCCCATCCTATATAATTATAATTTTAAGCTAGAATCTCAAGATGTTGTCGAAGATGTGTCAATTCGAGTCGTAATGATATTCGTAATTAGCCCCATTTACGAAAATATTGATTCAAAATTCTTATCACTAGGAGAGTTTTATCAACATTGTATGATGTGAAAGTTTTGAAAGTTCTCTTCAGGATTTCATATCATGATCGGAATCTTTTCACCTTTGTGCGGACTGGTCTTAAAATCTTTGACACATTTTCAGACGTTGATATTAGTCTAATACAACAAGACACATCTTAATACAATAATGACGTAGCGTCAGTCAGAAAAGGTTTAAATATGTCCAGTAATATCTTGAAGACGAAATATTACCAAAAGTATTTCAGTAGTTTATTTTATTAAAATTAATATTGACATTATTTTGAGAAAAACATTACCAAAAGAAGTTTCAATCAGTAAAGGTTTTAATATGTCTGAAAATATCTTGGAAACGAAATATAATCAAAAGTATTTCAATATTTTATATTATTAAAACAAATAATGACATAATTCTGACAAAATATTACCAAAATTAGTGTCAATCAGTAAAGGTTTAAATCTGTCTAAAAATACCTTGAAGATTAAATATTAGCAAAACTATTTGAATATTTTATATTATTCAAATACATATTGGCATAATTCTGAAGAAATGTTACCAAAAGTAGTGTCAAACAGTAAAGGTTTAAATATGTCTAAAAATACCTTGAAGACGAAATATTACCAGTAGTATTTCAATAGTTTATATTATTAAAATAACTATTGATATACGTCTGATGAAATATTACCAAAAATAGTGTCAGTCAGTAAAGAGTTAAATATGTCCAAAAATGCTTTGAAGACTAAATGTTACCAAAAGTATTTCGATAGTTTAGTTATTAAAACAAATATTGACATAATTCTTATGAAATATTACCAAAAGTAGAGTCAATAAGTAAAAGATTAAATGTGTGTAAAAATACCTTAGAAACGAAATATTACCAAAAGTATTTCAAAATGTTATATTTTTAAAATAAATATTGACACAATTCGGACGAAATATTAGCAAAAGTAATTTCAATCACTAAAGGATTAAATATTTCCAGAAATACGTTAAACACCAAACATTACCAAAAGTAGTGTCAATCACTAAAGGTTTAAATATGTACCAAAGTACTAGAAATACTTTGAAGACGAAATATTACCAAAAGTATTCCAATAAATTATATTATAAAAACAATTATTGACATAATTCTAACGGAAAATTTCCAAAAGTAGTGTCAATAAAGTAAAGTTTTAAATATGGCCAATAATACCTTGAAGACGTAGTTTATATTATTAAAATAAATAATGGCATAATTCTAACGAAATATTATCAAAAGAAGTGCCAATCAGTAAATGCTTAAATATGTCCAAAAATACTTTTGAGACAAAATATTATTAAAAGTATTTCATTTTATTACATTTAATAAAATGAGCAAAGTGAACTATCATTTTCCCTGTGCGTCAATTCCCTTGCTAGTGCCTTAAATTCTGACTTCAGATTAATATCTATCAATGGTAGAGTTTTATTCTCTATAAAAATATAAAAACTAGATAAAACACATTATGGTTTTATAATCTCTCCCACACTGTAATGTTCATATTTTTTTTAATGCTAAATGAATTTTCTATCATAAGTAATTTCTTTAAAATTTCACTCCTGGTCACCTGAAATTATTTAAAACATTGTAATAAGATTAAGATAAACTTCCTTCAGTTCATATTTTAACTTAACATCTGATGACATTACCATCACTTCGATAATGCATATGCTGTGGAATATGAAAAAAGAATGCTCTGTTTTTTTTTTCTTCTCTAAGATACAAAACTACTACCGATAATTTATTTACGATATGATTTTTGTGTCCAAAATTCCGCTCGGAGGCTGAAAGCATTAATTGAATTTGTGACATTTTCTACTCGAAATGCCGTTGTTTTCTATATTGCAATCCAATATGTGTGTTTCTTCCTCTTCCTTTTCCAATCATGGTTTCTGTGGGTCAAACATAAATTGATTTACTATGGAAATGAAGTCGAGTTCATCGAAAGAAAGAATAGAAATTTTTACATTAATTCATTGATCGAAAATCTAAACAACAGCAAATGCGATCTGTAAAGGAAAGAATATAAGGATATGCATGATTAGAGTAAAGTAAAGAAATGAAAAAAAGAAGAAATTCAGAAAGTTAAACTGTTGGAAATGTATTCAGACGATACTGAAGATATGAAAAAAATCAATTTCATTCATTTTTGATTCAACGCGTTTATCAATTTAAATGATTTTACTCAATAAAAGAATTGTGTATCTACAAATATGTGTTTTACATAAACTATTATTTCTTTCGTTAAATATCATTTTTTGGCGTAATATGAATTCCAAAACATAAATAGAATTTTTAAATAAATATATATCGTCCAGATTACAAATCATTCACAAATATATACATAATTCACTGGCAAGAAAAAAAATGTTAAGTCAAATTTTTAATATAATAAACAGAAAATTATATATAATCATCATTAAAGAAAGTTAATTGAAGATTTGCAATTTGTTTTTCCATTGAAACTAAGCATAGTATTTCTCTGTATTTTAAGAAATGTCCAAAGCATGCTAAACTAGGATAAAATCATGAAAGAAATCGAGGCATTCCAACTATAAATACGTTTTGCATGGCCTTCTTCTAAGATATTTTCTCAGTGATGGCATGATTCATTAAGATAAAATATACTTTGAATGTATCCCTGGATGTGATGTTGCAGAAGTATATATCACCATATCTGCATCGCATCGTGCTTCCGCTTCTGCGTGGAACTCCTAACAAGCAATTCAGTTTCACAGTGATAGATGTATTTAATGACCTCGTTTTTAGTTGGTACTTAATGTCTTTTATACCAATACAAACCAGTGAATCACATTTCAGGGAAAATCTGAATTTGTTAGAAACAACGCATAAAAATCCATAGTTAATTTATCCTTTATACCAAGTTAATCAGATAATAACCTGATATAAATTATTTAAAAGTCTAGAAGCAAGCAGTTCACCCCACTCTAAGCTATTGGTACACGGTTTATTGGGTACAGAAACGTAAATATAATCATAGCTATTAAGACGTGTCGACTGAAGAATTTAGGTATTTCTTTTGGTAATTGATGTCAAATACTAGTCATTTCATGGCTTTTAGACCCCTGTATTGCACTAAAGCATCTTCTTCTGTTTGTATTTTCTCGAAATCACTGCGATTCATTGGATATGACACTCAGAGCGATCCACAGTTCCTAGAATTCTTCCACTCTCGCCTGAATATTCTTCCACTGTCACTTGATTCTTCTCAGTCAAGACTAATTATCAATGAAGCTTACATGCTAATTTTGAATTACACTAGATCATAGCAGTCATTTATTTGAAACATTCCACTTACTCTTCTATTATCTACGAGACACTATCCACTCTACTTATCTTACTCAACTTGTAGAAAAAGTATGTTATTCAGAACATAATTTAACGGTTATTTCATTATGAAATTCTAATTTAGTGTGCATATTTAAAATTCTTAGTCATCTTTAATTTGATACTTTTAACCCCAGAATATACCTTTCTAACTATAAATTCTAAAGAACTAAGAAAGCCCAGATGGAAGCGGCTATAAAGTAAATACTATATAGCCGCTTGTATGAAAATAAAGTTGTTCGTAGATTCTGATAGAAAGACGTATTGTGCATCTACTATGGCGATATAATGAAAAATACTAGGGCAAATGAGTATGTACATTGTACATGTACCTTTAGAAAATACATTTAGTTAGATATAAATATTTGACAATAAAAACTATATTCATGACCACTATGAGGGCGCTGATGATGATGAGAATCAGAAAACGAACTGAAGGGATGATAGTAGAAAAGTTGAATGGCGGGAGAGACGGTGCACGGTGAGAGGATTAATGTTTGGAACTCGATGATGTTCTTGTATTAAATTTTGTTATATTGTTCTTGTATGATATGTGTCGTCCTAATTGAATGTCAATTAAATGTTGTTAAAAATTAAATTTGGTTTCATATTGATTATTCTAGTTTACATTTGCTAATGAAAAGGGCAGTCTCTGCCTTACTTATCTTTCCAGATGAGAAATCGAAATTGAGAACGCTCGGCAGCGCCGACAACCACTCTTAACTACCTATCGTTACCTTACAAACTTTTTACTTTTTTTGAGGATAAATGTACTTTTATCACCCAAAACTTTATTGTTAAATGGAAATATTAAGGATTATTTAAGTAACGAAATTACTAAAAATAAATAATTACCACACTTTTGTAAATTTAAGTTCCCCAATCTTTTATTTTTAGCAATAATTATTTTTTATTGTCTTAATTATATTTCCATAAGATGTATTATCTCGAATTTCAAGATAACATTTAAACAATCAATGGAATTAAAACTAAACTAGGACTATGCCATATTCTACCAAGTTCAAAGTAACTCTTGCACGCTTACAGTTAAAGTTTTAATTGCATTCAGTAATTTGGAATTTAATATAGGTAAAGAAAACATGAAATAAATTACTATTACATTAGAAATATACAATATTGCCAAAACTTTCTATACACAAATAAAAGTAATATCAAAAATGAAAACCCTTTCGAAATGTGCGATTTATATAAATTTAATAACATTTCCAAATTAATTTATTTTAAATAAAAGTTCGGCTAATCCAACAGTGCATTTTTCATTTAACTCGGAATACTCATCGAAACGCTTTTGTTTATGGGCGAATGGTAAACTCATAAATAATTTGCCTCATTATTTTTGAAATATAAAGGCTTTTTTTATAAAATAATAGAAAATGGAATAATATATTTATTAAAAAAATCAAGAACAGGAAAAATTATTTTAATATTTAAGAATTTCAATAATTAATTATAAAATAATTATCATAATTTAACTAAACTTGTAATGCACTTTCAAAATTTTAGGAAAGTAGTCAACTTTTGACTTAGCTTTCTTTCCCTTTTTCTGCCACACAGAAAAGAATTAATATATAAAAAAAACCGTGCTAGGATAATATTAAAAGAAATACTGAATTAGAAATGAGTCATTCTCAAAAGTCATGATAAATCTCAAATCCATGATATATCAACTTTCATTAACAGCAAAGCTAATAAATCCCAAATATTATCAATACATGACAAAAGAATAATTAAAAAAAATGGAATTGTCACCTTAAAACAACAAATCATTGATAAAATTTTTGACTTACAAATAAGAGATATAAGAGGTAAAATTAATTGCTTATCAATTGTATGATTCTAAATTTATATTAAAAGAAACAGTAAATTTGATGAAGGACAATCCAGGAATCTTTTTCGAGAAAAGAAAACAAAATGTAAAATCCAGAAAATGTCCCCTAAAAAGTATTATTTTTTATGTACTTACAAGGCATTCGTAGACATTCCTCTAACAAATTTCCATCCTCATTATCCTCTGAATAAAACAGCATTCTCTGGCGGAAACAACGAACCACTTACTTTCTTCAAGAATTCTTTCTTCATTATCATGTATACCATCAAGTTTCATCTTTAATTCTCCTTTTCAAGATCAGAAAAATAGTAAAAGGCTGTTAATTAGCAGGTTAGTAGTTAAGACTTGGAGTAATTAATCAAAGTGGATTTTATTTCCTTTGCCAAAATTCTTAAAGAGGTGCAGAGGAAAAAAAATTCAAATACATATGGTCCAACATGAAACTGAAGGAGAGAAAAAACCCGGCGAAAAGGTTCGTCGCTGAGTGTACTATGTTGGTGTAGATTTAATATTCAGACAAAAGATTTTGTTGTATAATAATTCCTTTATCAGAATTGTTTTAGAAACGCATTTTTGAATAATTTTTCATTTTTGGAAAATTAATTAGAGTGGAATTTTGCATTTGATCGGGTTTTATTCATTTTCTTCCTAGAGTCAACTTAACAAGGTTAGAACAATGGATTCAAAATTTGAGAAGACAAGAAATGTCGACAAATAAGCAATTCAAATTGAAAGAACACTATAATTGGAATCTTAAGAGTATCAACTGTTGTTTGCTTGCACTAGTTGGAATGAAAATAGTGGGCAGTATGGCAAACAGAAAGAAAATTTGAGCATTTAATACATTTTTACATTTATCCCTGATTTTGGTTTGTTACTAAACATTGCAATTAGTTGATTTGTACATGAAGTAAAAATAAGATTTTTGGTTTATTAAAGATTTGGTTATTATTATTAAGTTATTTGCAAAACTCAAAATTTTTTTCGAAATAAAGGACAGAAAGTTGTGTAACGAAAAAAATGCCCTGAATGAAAGTGTAACATATTAAGGACTTGGTGTACACTAAATACTTTGATTCCAATTAAAATTTTATGCACATTGTCGATCTATTTATTTATGAAAAAAGTTGCATATTAGGATTTATATTAAAGATTTGTTAAGCTTTCAAAGGTTAGGAAGGAAATATGAATAGGCACTCTTAATTTCTTGAAAAATGTAACCTTATTTTTCTTCCGGATTCTAAAACTCTTTGCAAACAATATTTTCTAAAAACGAAAATATTCCTTTATCTTCGACTTCTGTTAATTATTTAAACCCATTTTATTTATCTTTTATCTATTTTTTAAAAACATTTTTTTTTATAATTATATTTTATGTTATAAAGTTCCAAGCATTTTAAATACGTAAAAGAATTTTTTTTTCTACCGAGAAAGAAAATGAATTAAGAAGTAGCTGTGCTAAGATATAAAAGAAATGCTTATTTATGCAAAAGAAGTTTAAGTTGGCAAGTAATGGATGGTTTTAATATGTCATTTATCACCTCTTCTCTTGAAATCGTCATTCTGTAAAAGAGATATCGAGTCTATGCATAATAGAAGACGTTTAAGATTATATATACTTATTATTATGCTGCTATCAATTTATAGTTCTTATATTTTATTAAATTAAAATTAAATTAAATTAATCAAATTAAATTTTGATTTAATTTGATGAATATAAAAGTGTATTGCTTAATATATTGAGAAAAAAGTTACTCAGTCACGAAATTTGCAATAATTTGAACAATAATTGTGACTATTTTAATAGCACCACTGCTATTCAACAAAAATAAGTGTTAGAATATTTTTTCTTTAATTCGTTGCCGCTTCCCAAAGTTTGGGTGGCAACTGTTTTTTATACATTTTAGATTTATTTTATTTATCATGATGGTTTCTTTTTAATCGCACTTTGTTATTTCAGTTTTAATAAACAGTTATGGTATTTTAAAGATGCATGGAATATATTTGATATGCAAATCAAAGTGAACTCTTTTTTTTACCCTTGTTGTCATTTAATATTCTGTCGACGGCATTAAGTTGTAGTAAGGGAAATTAGAATTTTAGAATATGGGTGTAGATGTTATCGTCATCATCTGATATTTTTCCAATAAAAAGACAAGGCATAAAACTAAAAAAAAAAACTAAAAAAAAACACTTAAATAAAGCCAATTTAATATCTTCATTTAATGTATGAAACCTATAAATTAAAAAAAAATTGAATAATTATTCTTCGTAAGACACAGAATCATCTAAACATATCGTAAAAATTAGCTAAAATTACAACGATATCTTTTGAAATGAGAATTTTGATCAAGAACCAAAAACATACTCACTCAAGATTAATCTATTTCTATTTATTTCGTAAATAGGCATGTCTTAGTATAAATAGAATCTTAGTTGTATTTTAATACTAGCCGCCTTTGGCGACCAGCCGGTTCGCCAATCTTAATGATCGTTAAAATTTTAATAATTAAATATTTTATGCAATTCCAACTTTAATAGATTCTTCAGCAAAATATTTTAAAACTTCAAATTTTGATAATCATATAATTCACTCATAATATTATAAAGGCCTTCAGTCATAACGTGATATGTATCTCTCTAATTTTCTGTTACCTCTCATAGAACTTATGCTTTAAATTAAAGTGTAAAGGATTAATCTGCAATTAATATAATAATATTTTTTACTGAAACAAAGCATTTTTTTTAATAATATGATTACTGATAATAGAGTCACTGAGCGTTTAAACTTTATGGGCACTAAAGAATATCTTTCTTAATTTATATAATATCTCAAGAATTTGTCAACAAAATTTTCTCAGATTCATCATGAACGGATCGATTCATTAACAATGTTTCATTTTAAATGCATCAAACACTAAGAAAATAAAATGAATCGTTTAAAATAATCGGTCTAAAACAGGTTTAAAAAAACTACTTAAAAAACGATGTACTTAAAACTATAAGCATATATCAAAAAATATATAACTAACATAAATACAATTTAATTACAAAAGCATGCAATTAGCCTAAAAATAATTTAAATCATTTAAAACAGGTTAAAAAAACTACTTAAAAAACGATGTACTTAAAACTATAAGCATATACAAAAAATATATAACTAACATAAATACAATTTACTTACAAAAGCATAAAACTAACCTAAAAGTAATTTAAATCGTCCGTTGATAATGGTTGCCATGCCAACAATCAGAACACAGTGCGCATGCGTGTATTTTCTTCTCGTTTTACGGTAACGCAAATGCGTGAATTTTTCTACGCCAGTTGGGGTAACGCTATGCAGATTATACATTTTTAATTTCCTTTATTCTGTGTTATTTTAATTCAAAAGTACTTCAGAATGAATCTGAAACTTGGATTAATTAACAATGTTTAATTTTAAATGCATAAAACATTAAGAAAATAAAGAGAATCGTTTGAAATAATCAGCCGAAAAATCTTAACCCTAGCCTCATTACTGTTGGAAGAAAAAAAGAACTAAAGTCTAAATCATTTGGCGTTGGGGAAAATGGAAGATTATTTTGGCGGAAAAGTTGGCGGTGGGGAAAATGGAAGATTTTTTTGGCGGGAAAGTTAGTTTTTAATTAATAATTAAAATTCTAATTAAAATTTCAAAAAAAGGGACCCCAGGTGCACATTCCCGACCTCTAAGGTATACATGTACCAAATGTGGTAGCTGTATGTCAAATGACCTGGCCTGTAGAGCGCCAACACACACACACACACACACACACACATTGAGCTTTATTATAAGTATAGATATAGATATATAGGCATATTTCTTCACATTTTTGTTTTCCTACTTTCGCAATTAATTTTTCAATTACAAAGTGATTCAGAAAATGAGATGCAGGAGGCAAGTGCCCTTTAATATTATTTGAATTTTCAGCTTGTAGTTTTGATGTTAAAAATTATCATACTGAATTCTTAATAAGACAACTGTCGTAAGTTTCACATGAAAGAATGAATAAGCTGAAGTCATAATTGCGACGAGTTTATGAAAAAACGTGATGAATGATATATAATGATGGTGATGCAATGATATATAATGATGGTGATGCAATGATATATAATGATGGTGATGCAATGATATATAATGATGGTGATGCAATCATATATAATGATGGTGATGCAATCATATATAATGATGGTGATGCAATTCTATGTCAATGGATACAAGATATACAATTTGTTAATATATAATTCAGGCTGAGTAGGATATGTAATTTTTACCATATGCAGTTCTTGGAAAAAATTTATTTATGTCTCGTGGTCATCATTACCATTTAAATAGACCCTCGGGGGGGGCACCTCGGAATGAGGATGAGATGCTTCCGGCATGGTGGTTGGATCTCGCCACCCTGGAGGGTACACTAATAGGTGGGGGATCTGGCTCCTCCCATCGATGACGGGACGTACTTCCTTCGGGGAGGGTTGTACTGTGGCCGGTGACGGCCCTTAGGACTCAACCACAGTTCCCGCCAATTGCTGTTGCGGCGGTCCGGTCATTCAGTTCTATGGTTTAAATCCGTGTGCCTTAGGGCGGGTCGGAGAGTTTGATGGTTGACTTACCATTTAAATAAAATTTTTGTAACAAAACAGTAAACAATTGTACTTTTTATTGACATGAATCACTAAAATGAAAACCCTTTTGCATCACGTACTGAATGGACAGAGGTTTTTCACGTGCCTTGAACATTCCCTGAACAACTTAACTTACCAGACATTATCGGAAAGAAAACTTTACAACTTTCCTATTTTTATTTTTGTTTTCTTTTTCTGCTGATAATCAATTTTATATTTCTAGTTGTTCCGTTTTCTGACCAATGGATCGATGTGGCATTTTCTATTTTTGATAAACTCGACTTCATTCTTGTTTTAAATCAGTTTACCATTGGCCTGCGGAAACAATGATCGAAAGAGAAAGAAAAGTGCATGTTGGTAGATTACAACTCAGAAAACAACAGGATTTGGAGTAGAAATTGTCGCAAATTCAATTAATGCTTCTGGGTCTGAGCGGAACTTTCGACGCAAAAAGGAGAAGGAGTAAATAAATTATCAATAGTTTCTCTGCCTTTTGGGAAGAAAAGAGAAAAAAATAGATGATTGCTTAAAAGTATTCTTCCCTTTTTATACTCCTCAGCCACATGTGTTATCGAATTGAAAATAATGTCATCTGATGTCAAGTGAAAGAACGTCCTAGAACAGAAAAGTCAATAATTTTACTAGAATATTTGTATTTTTTATTTGGTTGCAGATGCATGAAACAGTATTAATAAAAATTATGTTTAATGAGATATTCAGGATTAATTGAAGCAGTTAACCCGCGAGCACTCGCACCCATTTTCGAACACGAGAACTCGCGCCGGGTATCTCATACCCTAATTCATTTCTGCTATTTAAATATTTATTAATACTGTTTATAAGCAAACCTTAGGTAGTTAAATATTACAAAACAATGCATTTAAGAATTTAAGTGAATTTAATAATAATTACTTACATGTTTAGAGACAATTTTTACAAATTACATACTGATGCTCTACACAGAGACTCCTTTCAGATTTTTGGCACATAAACCTTGATTTTCTGTCTTTATTACATGGACAAAATGCACATCGTTTATAGTTTCCTTTGAGCTTTTTGGCAGACGGTTCACTATTAGTAAATCCCAATTCCTTAGAAATGCTTGGATTTGTTATTATTCCTTGAGGCTTACGGTTTCTGTGTTGTTCTGAAAGAGCGAGTCCCAGTGTTTTCAGAAGCGACATTTCTTGAATAAGGTGTATTACCTTGAAGCTTGCTAATTATATTCCTTGAAGGCTTCCTAACATTTTGCAGATATTTTGTCTTTTCCCATTTTGTTACTTTATCTTTACCTATATAACAATCTGTTGTTGACAGTGAACATTCATCTTCTATTTCTGTCTCAATTTCAGTGGAAGAATCATGATCTCTGCAGTATTTTTCATCCTCAGAGGCAACACTATCGTCAGATAACGGTTCAACGTCACTAGAAAGTTTTTATAAGATGTCGTAACTATTCACTTTCTTCCTCGTAATTCATATAGCGCGTCATACTGCACTAAACTAAGAGACAGAAATGGAAACGTTTGACGAACACGAGGACTCGCATGGGTATGACATGCCCCCAACCCCTCTTTCTCAAAATCTATTTTTAGAACAGAACTGGTTTTTCCCCTAATGAAAGAATGTGGCCTTGGATGCAGCTACATGAAATTCTGGCCTAATCCGAAAAACAGGAAGTAACAAAAACGCTGAATGAAAATGGATCGGGCATGTCATACCCGGTGCGAGTGCTCGCGGGTTAAAGTGAGCAATTTAAAAAGTATATATCACATTTTTTTTAAATACATATGCTTAATACACAAACCAATGTCATCTTTTGGTATCTTGGGTCAATTCCTGAATTTTTGAAGATGTTTGGTATCTATAAAATACTCAACTCGGTCTGAGGAACTAATGAGGTGACCGAAATTCGACCCACCAGAGTCTTCATGTGGGTTTAGAGTGTGATATTCAAAATCGATTAAAAGCAAAAAATATAGTATTTAAAATAGTTTTAATTAAAAGTTAAAGAACATATACAATATTTAGGACAAGAAAATAATTAAAAAGAGGGGAAAGGAATAAAGGAGGCTGGCTACTTTTTACGCAAGTCAAAATCAGTCATCATACTGAAAACGTCAACCCCTTCCATTTCTGATCTTTTCTCCAGGTTGCCTATCCAGCGAGAAGACATAAGCGCCATAGCATCACTCTGTATGTTGCTATCGTATGGAACTTAAATCCTATCCCATATAAATTATCAATAGCTGCTCTGTATTTCGGGAAGAGAATGGGAAAAAATAAATGATTGTTTAAAAGTATTTTTCCCTTTTTATACTTTTCAGCCACATGTGTTATCGAAGTGAAAATAATGGCATCAATGTCAATTGAAAATACGTTCTAGAACAGAAAAGTGAACAACTGATATTAATATTTTTATTGGGCTTCAGAGCCATGAAATATTATTAATAGAAATTATATTAAGGAAATAATCAGGCTTTACTGCAGTAGCTAAAATACACAATTTAAAAGAGTATATCTAACAAAAAAAATAATTTAACCCTTTCTCTACTGACCCTGTCCAACATTGACATGAAAGTTCTTTACTAATAGGTCATTTTGGTGCGGAATCAAACTTGAGGTGCAAGTTGTAAAGCAAGTTATCATTAGTGATTGTCTCGCCTTACATCTTACACTCCGCGTTTAAAAAAGAACCCTGACCCCCAAACTCACCATAGTATAGAACTTAAAATGCCGGGTTGGGTCGGAAAAGTAGTGAGAGAGTTAATGCTGGTAAATATTGCTTTAGAGAATGAAAATATAATTAATCAGTTGAATTAATGCGAATTTATCTAAATTCAAACAGTTACAGCCGAAACACAGAATGACGTTTTACTCACCACGCCATATTTGATACTAAAAGGTGAAATAAATGCATTCTAAATTAGTTATCTAAGACCAAATTCCTAATGCAGTAATTTCTCTAACTAAATGCTTGGTTTTAATAAGTTGACCGATAAAAATTTTTAATTCCCTCCTCTCCTCTTTGCGAAAAACACTCCATCTTTTTAAATTATTAACATACTTTGTTCAAGTTTTTCTTTAGAGGACATAGTAGTTGCAACCACAAAAAATTACTAAAGAATCAAATTACGAACTGATGAATTTTTGATAATGATATAATGACAAAACATACAACAAATATTTTGAAAAATATGTAGAAAGAAATGTACATAAAATTTTACAATCCGAATAGAAATTTAAAGAAATAGTGATATAGAATTTTCAAGTGATAGTTAATGCTTTATTTCAAATTTTATTTTAAAACCGTGGGTGATAATTGTAAATATTAATATGTGTAAGTATTAATATTAATAATTAAATAATAATATTAATATGGTGACCATCCTATATTTCAAAAATTCTGTTCGTTATTAAAAACCATTCGTCTGTGACGACCAGTAAGTTCACCGGGATTAATGGTTACTAAAATTTTATTTAAATATTTTGCGTAATTTGATCATAATATTTAATTCAACAAAATATTTTTATGCATTATTTTTTATAAACATATTAACTATACTAATTTAAAAGCTTTACACCGTTTTCATTACACAATGCATTTCTTTGTTTTCTGTCCTTTATTCTTCACAAGTACATTTATATAACGGGAAAAAATAACTACGTTTAAAAAATTAATGCTCTTTAAACATATTTCATTATTATATAATTCTGAAATCAAACATTGGTTGCTAATACAACAAAATTCGAAACATTTATTAAAACCTTGTCTTAAATTCTACCAATAAAAATCAGGAAATCGAAACTTACTCATGTTGGAAACATTGCTGAAACTTTGTATTCACATCATCAAAATGGCAAAAGGCCAACGTGAAATAGTATTAGAAACAAGAAAACGATTTGCATTTCCCTTTAACAATGAGATATACTGTTGGGAAATGAAATTAAAGTATTATTTTAAAATTCCTTACAAATTTGGTATCAGTGAGTAGTTGATTTATTGAATTGTAAGAAGATATAAAAATAATTTCTGTGCAATAATATTTTCAAAAGTTATTACGGGAATACTAAAAATTTTCATTTAATTTTTAATTTATTAAAATTAAAATTTCAAAAGCTCGTCCATGGTGCACATTCCCACATTCTAAACTACATATGTATCAAGTTAAGTTGTTTTAGGTCAATCGTTTAAGTCTGAAGAAGAGCACCAACACACATACATACATTTATCTTTATTATTAACAGATAAGAAAGATTTGCCATCTTAAGAAAGAGATAAGGAAAACCTAAAATAATATGCACCTTGAGACATATATTGCTATTACTTTGCTCTAATTCAATCATTTGATAAAGGTTAGTAGCAACATAACCAAAAATTTCTAAAGGACCGTTACCTATATAAGACAAATCAAAACAATTTTCCACAGCATATAGATTAGAATTTTTTTTTTTAAATACACATTTTTCCTAACAATATTTTTTCTTAAATGCACATTTTTTAATGCATGTAAAACCCTACGTACCGAAATATGAATTAACACTCTACGATTATTTTCAATTGACTATTCTATTTATAGAAATGTAACAATTTTTGAAATTCATTGTATTGCTTGCACATACAATGCAAAACAATTTTTAATAAAATTAATTATTTGTAAAATTTAATTTAATATTCATTTTTTGCAGGAAGTGTCATAAAATTGTTTAAAAATTCACTAAAAGACAAAATAAAACACCAAAACAAATAAATTGATTATTTTTAAACATCTAAGATGTTATTTTTTCCCTAATTCCAAACCCATCCAGGTATTCTGTATTGTTTTTTCTTCAATAATTCGAGAATTTATTTCCAAAAGATGTATTTTTCTGGGAAAACTTCATTTATTGCCAATTTTGTCTGTTTATCGTTAATCGTTGAGTGTACTTCTTCCAGAGGGCAATACTTTCGTACCCAGAAGAAGTTTCTTGGCGAATCAATTTGGCTATGTCGACTTCCCTGAAGAGATCTTTGGCTGCATCTTGAATTGATGACAAGATTTCTGACTGCCAAGGAATGTGATAAATTAATTTCATCGTTGGATAATTCAAAAACAAGTAATTAATGATCGCTAACTATGTAACCAATAATGGTGTTCTGGGACTCAAGAAATCTTTCAATCGATAAAACTGTTTGCTCAAAACACAATTTCTTGTTCTTTTGCTTGTTTCTTATTCATTAGTTTTGATACTATGACAGCCGAAGATATTAAGGGATATCTTTGGAATGTTATTAGAGTGTTTTCATTCATTTTGAAATTTTGAAACCAATTCATTTACAGGTTGATTCTGAAATAATTGACTAGCGAAACATATTTTGTTTCGGAGATAAAGCGACACACCGCTTCAAATCCATCCAATTTAGGACCCCGTCTATTCGCATTAAAATGCTCGGTTTTTAGTGTATCAATTCGTAACCTTTTCCCCTATGCTAGAAAGTTGTAAAAGCGTGATATGCTTTAAAGTTATAAAGAGTAAGCACAAACATACACGATATTATTTTATGGTTAGAATTTAGTTTTTGTACTTTTAGCAATTGTTATCTGGCATGATAAAAAATGTTTTCCAACTTATTTCAATTCATTATTTTGTCAAACATGTTTTGAATTTACTTTATTTATTTTTCTGTAATAATTAATTAAATGAAGAATATTTGATAAATGAAAATTGAAGTTCTCATTTTTGCAAAGATGGAATTTAATACCATACATTTGACTGAGAAGATGCATATTTAAAAACTGCATTTTCCTCTAAATAAATAAGAAAAAAATAAATATTTTTTATACGAGGAATTTACTTATTTCATTTATACCTACTTGTCGTGTAAATAAATAAAGTATTAATATAATAATCGTAATGTAATAATATAAAAATGTTAGAAATGAAATTTAAAATTTGTTAAAAATATATCTCATTATGATAAATTGTGTATTGAAAGCGTTTTTTCTTATTTTAACAGCTTGGAAATAATTAAATGTTTTTTTTCTCATTTAAAAAAGTCATAATTCCTGAATAAATGATACAATTAAAGGATTTAGAGGAGAAAGTAGAGTAATCAAAATATGTATCTTGTATATTTCTTGCGATTAAAAAATGCGAATATTAAAATTTTAAAACTATTCTTGCTTTCCTTTCCCTTATTTTGATGGATTGATTCCTTTTATTCTTCAGTTTTTTCCTCTCTTTTAACTTATCTCGTTTTAAGCGGAATAAAAACATTTAAATAACGCAGGGTGCAAACAGGTGTTGAGAAAATTTGATATTTAGATAACAATCTACCACATTGTGAAATCAAGGTTAAGTGAAACTAGGGAGTCTAATATTTAGGGTTAAGTCGAATACAAGTGAAATCTAGGTATTCAGTTAAGTATAGTTAATGTATAGTAGTTTGAATTCTATATATTATACACATATAGTGATAACGATTAGAATCCGTAATTGTAAGATTAAAGTGTGCGATTTATATGAATTTATGTATCTGTTTTAATATGTTTCTAAGTGTCTTTCCGGTTGAGTATAAATATAAAAAAAATCAGTAATCTGAAATTCATAAATTTTAAAAATTAATGCCTAGGTTATATTTCTTTAATAGGAAGCTCGCCAGTTGTGTAACATGAATTTAGATTTAATATTCTTTTGTGCAAAACAGAGGAGCTTAGCATCATTCGTAAATTGTGCCAAAGTGTGAAAAAAATAATTGAGTCGCTTTTTTTATATCAAGCTATCAATATTTTAGTTTCATTATATTTCTTATTCATTAAAATTTGTATTATCTTTTAATATACCGATAAATTTAAAATTAAAGAATTATTTTATAACCTTCATTAATTTTTGAAAAACATGTTACCATGTGCAGTTATTTTCATTCCGAGTATTCTTTTATTTTATTTACAATTACTATTAGAATATTATTATTATTAGAATTAGAATTCTTAGAATTATTATTAGAATTAGAATTCTTAGAATTATTATTATTATTAGAAGTAGAATTATTATTATTATTATTAGAATTATTATAATTATAATTATTATTATTAGAATTAGAATTAGAATTATTAGAATTAGAATTAGAATTATTAGAATTATTATTAGTATATAAGCTCTTGATCCCTCTTTAACTTCCCATTATTCATATGTACTGACAATTTTTAAAATTCTTATAAGTTAAATATAAACACACTGTTGCACAAAAAGCACGGTTTATTTATTTTAAATGTAACAAAACTTCTTTAACTGGCTATCAATGAGATTAATGATTTTTTTTTTTTGAGAAATGTAGAATTCGATTCGAAACAGAAGTAAATGCAAAATATATTGGATAAGTTAAAATTAACGCAATCAGTTTTTAAAAAATTAATAGCTGAGGGAAATTCCAATGAAATAAAGCTAGTTTTGTCTAAGGAACAATTAAAACAGCTATTTGCTTATTGAACGATGAATATTGTGCACGTATAGGCAGTCGTGTTTTTTAAATGTGAAAAGATTTTGAAATTTCAACTTAAGAAGCCTATTATCAATTTTTACTGTCTGATTTCTCACTCAAATATACTGAATCTATATTCAATAGCTTAATAGATATATTTTGTTAGCAAGAAAAATTTACCTTTCTACCTGGTAATGAAAAAAAATCATAATAAAAGCTGCAGCTAAACATTTACATGAGACTTGATTGAAAATGTATTTGAATTCATTTTATACTTGTAAAAAGCATGCACAAACCGTCATCCTGAAATCCAGAAACGAATTATTTCATATATGTGTGTGTGTACATTATATCGATATAAACTAATTAAAAGGCATATAAAAATGTATAATTAAAATACTGAAGTATGGCATGGAATCAAATATAAATTTTATAATTAATTAAAAGCCTTTTTAAAGTGAAACAATGTTTGAAATATAATATAAATAAAATTATATTTTTTTTATCATAAAAGGATTATGAAGCAAAAAATTAAAGTGAATTTTAAATTATAAGGATATATTTAAAGTTGCATAGTTTATTGTTCTAGATTTTATTTCAATTAAGCAAAGTTTTTTCTTTATCATAAAAATAATCCTTGCTTATTACGATATTTTATGTTTTTTTCAGGTTATAATTTCATTTTTTTTCTTCGCCTGTACTATTAATATAACATTTTTTATATTTTTTTAATACCTTCTAAAATAATTGACATAGCATTTGAAAAAAAAAATTTTGCTCATAAAAAGTAAATATTTTTGTTAAATTATAATTTAATTCCATTATAGTGTAATGGATTGGATTTTAATTTATTTTTCCATATTTATTCTTTTAATAATAAAAGATATCTAGTATTTAAAAGTGGATAGTTTATTTCTTTAAAGTTCATCTCTAAGCTAAATTTTTATCAATTTAACTTACTGAAAAAAATTTTAACATTTTAAAAGTTAATTGAAGAGTAGTTTGTTATTATAAGTAGCTATTAAGTATCTTTGATTTTATTTCAACGTTAAATTTTGTTGATTCAGTACAGTTTTATCAGATATAAATATTCTATATAACTGTATCCAAGAACAAGCTCAGTATAACAATTTTGAATCATGTGATTAATTATTTTTCAAATAACCCCTTAGAATTTTTTTCTGAAAAGTGAGAATGAGTGTAAGGCTGATATGAGCCTTCTCTTCCTTCATAAAGATGATTTGCTTGATCGTGCAATAAATAATAATAATAATAATAATAATAAAAATAATAGTAATAATAATAAACATCAATTGCTTGATATCATGCATCGGGAGCGTGGTGGCCTGGTGGTAAGATCTCGGTTTGTGGGTCGTAATGTTTCAGGTTCGAGAACAGATTCTTCCGAAGAATCGTCTTGAAAGGAGGGCCGTTGCACGTTAAATATGTCAGGGCCAAACGTCCTCCCGCTAATTTTGTGCGGTGTGGAGAAGGGGGTGCGAGCTCAGGTGACGTCCTCGTCATCTAACCGCGGTTCAGAATTATGAGATCCATCACAAAACATTCCTAGTGTGGTTTAAAACGGACGTTAATATAAGTAAACTAGTAACTAACTGATATAATATATCCGACACAAAAGCAGTTTCGTTTATTAAAGTTGAAGGTTGTTTTTAAGTTCAATAACCACATTTTGAAATCAATGAAAAATATAAAACAGGATGTAACGATAAATTGTTTTTTAAAAACGGATCATTCAATATCGATTAATATAAATATAATAAAAAAGTTTCTACAGAAAAGTTTATTTACAAATATAATTATTCATAAGCATTAATAAAAAAAAGGCTTCTTTTAAGCAATTTTATTTAACAATTGTTAATTTGATACTTGTTTTGAAAATATAAGAGGAATAATTTTGATTAGATCTCGAAATTTTAAATCAGGGACAAATGATGAATACGATGCCAAAACCGGAGATAAAATTTTATACCACACTAATTCGAGGAATTCCGACCCACAACACTGTATCAAACACAGACTAATCCAAAATTATAGACTATCAGAATTTGTGAATGAAGAGTCTTGAATCTCTAATTCTCGCACTTATCTATTAGCATCTCCAATGCAATGTTCTATTTCAATATTAATCTAGTGTAAAACGATTGAGTGTAAATATAGTACGAAAAATCCAAATCCTTCAGAATGTAAACAGAGTGTAACGATTTATGTTAGCCAAAGTAAGAGAATTATATTAATGATGTATTAAAAAGAACCTTATTTATTTAGGTTTAATTGTAAGCGAATTATTAAGTAATCGATATAGATTGCTCCTTTATTTTTACATTTATTATTATTTAATTTACACATTACATTTATTATTTAATTTACATTGATAATTTATGCTATCAATCAAAATATTATAGAACTATTTTATTGTTAGATATTAAATAAATTATACCCATAATGATTTAATATATAATTATATTTATTTTTTATAGGGTAAAAAATGTCTATTGGGTCAAAAAATATAAATATATATTATATTTAACTTTCCGTTCAGAATGGCTTCACTTCTCTCTTATGCTGACTCCGGGATAAGTTAACAATAATAACAATTGATCGTTTGAATCATCCATTAATTACTAAATACACCTCTCAAAAACAAAATGAAACACTATCTCAGCTTGAAAAATTGCTTTTGTATAAAGAAGCACTTATTTTTAAGGCTTAGTACAACTACACTCAACTCCTTCTCTTTTTTCTCATAATGAGAATACACTATTATTCTTTATTTGCTTAAGAAGCAGAAAGTACATCGTATACCAATAGCCAATATTTGGAACAGCTAAAAAAATGATGAAAAGGGCAAATAAGGAAAAGAAAAGCAGTAAATCTTTCCCATTTTAATACATCCTTTTGTTAAGTGCTTTATATTCGGAAGAAAATAAAGGTAAATGCAAGTGTCACAATTTAACGGCTTACATACAATTTCAAAGAATCGTTTATAGTTTCTTTTTCTTTTACGTGTACCCTGAATTTTTGATATAAATCGATTGACAATTAACTTGGAGGGACTTTCAAAGATTCTTAAATGCCATCACTTACTTGTACTTTGTGACAATGATTTTTTTTTTTTTCATTCTGTCTCAATGTTTTCTTCAATTCTGGATTAGGCGTGTAAGCTGGTCCGATGATCGTTAAATCTGTTGGGGCTAAATTTCCACCCCTTGATGTAGAGTGGAAATTTGGAGAGGGAGTGCCAGCTTATGTGTCGTCCTCGTCATCTGACCACGGTTCAAAAGTATGAAGTTCGTCCCATAATATTCTTAGTGCTGCTTTAAAATCGAACCAAACTCAATTCGGGATTAAGAAAACAATTTAGATAATATAAACAAAACTAACTTTATATGTTTTAAAAAATCAAGGAATGTAAGTATATAGTATATAAGTGAATAAATGAAAAGAAAATTCTTAATTTGTATCCAAAGCAATCAATTGAAGACAAACTGTGGAGTTAAAACTTTGTTTACTAATAATTAATAATAATAATAACTATAATGTACGTGGTGGATAGAAATATTTCAAAGAAGATTTATTCAAAGCGAAAACTTAAAAAACAGAGAAGAAATAGAATTATATTTAGAATTGATTCAAATTGATTTTTTTATAATTAAAATTTATCAAAATTGATTTTGTTTGTAGAATTGATCAAAATTCAAACTGCTGATATTGACTGCAAACAGTTTTCTGACTCTTATATTAATGAACTGAAAATACATCATACGCAATAAATTTAGTAGCTGTATTAGTAATATTAAATTATGCACAACAGGAAACCATATTGAATTAACTACATAGGAAGTCTCATTTAATTAACTTAATAGATATTTTTACTTATCTAAGTTAAGAGCAATATAATAATGTAAACTTACTTTTACTAACTGCTAATTCGAAATAATGTAGCACAAAAATAAGCCTTATAAGGTTTTGGAAATAATCCAAAATAATAATAAAAAAGAAAATTAAAAAAAGTTTTTATTCTTGGAAAAACAAAACTTAAAAATTATTCTTTTTTTCATCAAAAATATATACTTGGGAACAAAATCGCATGAGAATCAAATAAAGGTGAGCAAAAAACGTGAACAAAATTTAGTTTTAATCATAGTTTTAATCATTAGTTTTAATCATTTTAATGAATTATTAAACCTTTTTCCTCATAATTAGATTGTAGCTTCATTTCTTTATAATATTGTTTTTAGAAATTTGAGCTTTAACGATTTTGATTTCATCTTCTTGTTTCTGTCTAAAAACGATTATTTTTTACAATAATAAAAGAATTGGTATGTTTTTAGAATTATTTTTACGTTTAGTATTTTTAAAAGATTTCTCTAAGTTCAGTTTTAAATTAGTTCAAGTTTTCAAAAAAAAAAAAACATAGTTAAAAATATTACGAAATCTTAATATATATATATATATATATATATATATATATATATATTAAATTTTACTAGGAGATGACGCAACGAATATGATTAAAATTTAATCGAAATTAATGAATTAAATCATAAGTGAATATCAAAATATTGTATTATCAACTGAACTGCGTTAATGTGTTAATGCCGGAATTCTAATATTTTATTAGGGGAGTGAATAACCAGATGCCAATTAATATTTTAGAATTAACTTATATTTTGATTGAAATAATTATATCGTAAGTATATTAAAGGAATAGAAACCTTAACGGTAGCAACAAAAAATGTACATCCTCTCTCGCATAAATTCAAGATAAAGTTTTTCATAAAAGTAAGATATAAAATGAATTTTATTAATTCTATCGAGTTGAGTTTCGGAGAACTTTTTAGAAACCTGAGACTTTTAGAATTTAGAAATTTTTGAAAATTCGCAATTTTAAACACATTTAAGAAGAAATACTTATAATCCACCTGTAGTGTTTATAGGAGAAAAGTGTTCTTCAGCATCTATCTGAAATTTCGTTTCTCAACAAAATCAAATTCGTGAAGCTATAACACTAGAGTGGGAGATTATTCATTCTATGTAAAATATAAAAACCATAATCAATGAGATAAGATGTATTAGGATATCCCATAAGTTTCTTTCCTATTTCTATAGAAATAGAAAAGAAATACACAATATTTACTATTTAAGATATTGTTGATTTTGTTATATAAGAACCCTTTTGCTGTATTACATTCTTCCATCTCCCAGGAAGCTTCATTATGCCTCCTTTCGAAAATTGTTGTGTTTTGGACAAGAAATAATCCTCGAGGTGCGCTTTGATTTAGCTGATGGATATAAAGCGCAAATCGCCAAGAAAAGCTTTTAAAGACAGAAAAAAGTAATAATCAGACGGAGCGATATCTGGAGAGCATGCAGGATGCGGTAAAACATCCCAATCAAACTGTAAGAGCTTCTCTCTTACGACTGATGCAATATGTGGTCTCGCGTTGTCATGATGAAGAACAACGCCTCGTTAGTTCATTTATTCTGGCTTTTTTTTTTGCAATGGCAGCTTTTAGTTGATCCAATTGATGACAGTATATCATAGAATTTACCTTGAATTACATCATTATTCACTTTGAGGAAGGAGTTCGTAGAAAATTACGCCTTTCCAATCCCACCAAATGGACAAAAGAATTTTTGGGGGCGTATAAAAGAAACGGACTGTGAAAGAACTCTGGTAGGCCTAAAACTGATGACATAGATGGCTAATAAATAAGCCTGCATGTTTGCACAAGAAGAGTCAGATAGTGCCATACATAGAGCGATGTGAAGGAAACTTTTGAAGTAAAGAAAAACCTAATAAACCCCAACCTTAATAAAAAGTATATATACCCTAATAAACCTTTGAAACCATAATAAAGTATATATAAGAATAACGTATAAGCTATAAAAATATGTATAAGAATAAATTATAAGGAATAAAAGCCTCATCCATATAATAAGGTAGATTCTATATTTTGAAGAAACTCCAAGACTCCGGAAAGCTCTAAAAGCATTTGTAATAAATGTTTATTTTAAATGTATATTTTATCAAATTTAATACATTTCAACAAGCCAACTTAATAATGCTAAATATTTTTTTGATTTATGGGGCTCAAAACAGTAAAATATATTTGCAAAAGCTAATTTTTCTTCCCTCAATGTCTTGCCTCATATTCTTTTGATTAGATATATTTTTCCCTTTATTTTTCTTGGAAGATAAAATTCAATTCATTTCGCCATTTATATATTTAGAAAATACTTCCATATTTAAATAATTTCTAAATTTTAGTGCATTTTTGATAAGCTATGCATAAAGACAAAATGATTTCGAAATTTAACTTCGATTTAGAGTACAATAAACGGAAGGAGCAGATTGTTTAAAATTATTACTCTGCTTTGATAAAAGCAGTAATTATTAAAGATTATAAAGATATATTAATATCATGACATATGTGCATTCAATACTTTATTTTAACTTACAAGTCATAGTTCATAAGGAATGAAATAAATTATAAACTTGATATTTAGAAACTTGACAATTACTAGATTTTAAAATCATAGAATAAAGCCAGAAAACCATGTATTATTAATTAACAAATTAGTGTAAAACATTATAAGTAATTAACAGTTTATTTGATATTTATATTCAAAATTGTATTGCAACTTACAAGTCATAGTTCTTAAAGAATTAAAAAAAAATCAAATTGTAATTAGAAACCTGGTAATTGCCAGATTTCAAAATTTTAGTGCACAGTCAAAAAAACAATGAAATATTAATTAACGAATTAGTGGACAATATTATATGTAATTAACAGATTATTTTATCTGTTCTCTTCAAAGGACGTAATACAAGTAACAAATACTATTCGCTATTATCTCGAAATATTGTTTCTTCATTTTTCATCGCTTATCTGTCATTATTTATTGTCTTCTCGAGTTTAGCCTTCATTGTTCGGACAGTGTAAAGCCGTGAGAGGTTTTCAACCTGACTCTCTGCGAAAAATGAACAAAAGCCGATCAATTGCTCTATTCCTCAAGTGTTCTAATTACTCTTTCAAAATGGAACAATTACTCAAAAATTCCCTTCTTAAACAGTTCTGAGGAGGGAGTTATTATAGCTCAGAATCTTTTGTTCTACTTCAGAATATGAGATCTACCAAACACAATACACTCGGCGACGAAATTTTCCGCTCATTTTTTCTTCCTTTAATTTCATCTCGGACCCAAAGTGCACTGGTCTTTTTTTTCATTCTCTTCCTTTTCAAGAATTTTGTCAAAGGACTTAAAATCCATTTTGATTAATTATGCCTAGCCCTAACTATCCACCAACCTGTTAATTATCGGAGCTTCGCTATCTCTCTGATGCTGAAAGAGAGCGTTGAAGATGAAACGAGGTGGTATGCATTCTAATGAAGAGAGAATACTGAAGAACTGAAGTGGCTGATTGTTTCCGCCAGAAAATGCCTTTTTATTCTAAGGATAAAGGGTACGGATATTTATTGAGTAGGGAAACGCACTTGAACAAAACTTTCTCGGTGTATATTTTCTGGATATCGCCATTTTTTTCCTCCTTAGCTAAAAAAGAGACTACTAGCTTTTCTCCATTATGGAAATTTTATATTTCTAAATAAAATGGATATCCGCAATGAATTTTTCACCAAAATATAATTTTTTTCATAATACCTTTTCTTAAAGTAACCATTGAGTTATTTAATCATTTAAAGACATTTCTAGTTCAATATAACTCAATCAATCAGTTTCTAGATTGACTGAGCATTTTCTCAGACTGAGATAATGTCACGCAATATCTGGTATCCTGAAGTATAATGAACTCTTTCTTGAAAATAGAAATTATTTTATAATACCTTTTAAAGTAACCATTGAGTTATTTAATCATTTAAAGTAACTATTGAGTTATTTAATCATTTAAAGTCATTTCTAGTTCAATATAACTCAATAAATAAGTTTCTAGATTGACTGAGCATTATCTCAGACTGAGAAAATGTCAGGCATTATCTGATATCCTGAAGTATAATGAACTCTTCCTTGAAAATAGACATTATTTTATAATACCTTTTAAAGCAATCATTGAATTATTTAATTCATTTCAAGACATTTCTTAGTTCATTATAATTCAGTCAATCAGTTTCTAGATTGACTGAGCATTATCTCAGACTGAGAAAATGTCAGGCATTATCTGATATCCTGAAGTATAATGAACTCTTTCTTGAAAATAGAAATTATTTTATAATACCGTTTAAGGCAATCATTGAGTTATATCATTCTTTTTAAGTCATTTCTTAGTTCATTATAATTCAGTCAATCAGTTTCTAGATTGACTGAGTGTTATCTCAAGAAGTTGAGCTCAAAGGAGATCTATAGCGCACTGTTTGCCTCATATATTATTTTTCAATACGCATACTTTTAATTTCGTTTTTCAAGTTGACTTTTATGAAATCAGAAGAATTGAAATGGAAAAGCCAGGTTTAATATCGTTTTAGTACACTTAATGCTCGTGAAAGGAGGTAAAATATGAATTTGTTCCTAAGAAGATGTAAAATATCATTTGAAAAATTACTGGCACATAAAAGAAATCCAAAAACGTTTTTTATCTTCAAGTGCTTCTTATTAATTTTTTATACCGAAGATTCATAGTAAATTTTAAAGAAATTTCTTGTTATCCTCCAGTTTTATACCACGGACAGTCTAATTGTATATATGGTAGAAAATATATTACAATAAAAAAATTACCAATTCTAATTTATCAATGGTGATAATGATTTTCTTTCAAAGAATTAAATTATTATCTGGATCGTTTTGATCGAATAATGATTCTTCTCGTTTCAATTTTTATGAATTAATTCCGATATTTATAAGTAAATAAG
Source organism: Argiope bruennichi (assembly GCF_947563725.1). Lineage (NCBI taxonomy): Eukaryota > Metazoa > Arthropoda > Arachnida > Araneae > Araneidae > Argiope > Argiope bruennichi. Next base: position 13,109,649 of record NC_079153.1, read on the forward strand.
ACAATGAATGTCCGTGATTTGCATCTTATCGTATCTTAATAAAATAATGTTTTGTATATTGAAAATTTATTTACAACTGTTAATCAAATATCTCAGTTTTGTCCAAGGTAATTCATAAACTAAATAGAAATATATTAAAAATTTACTAAAAAAATATTGCAAAAATATATTAAAAATCTACATTAGACTTATGGCAGTTTATTCATATGATATGTAATAATTATTCGGAAATGAGTTAATTTAGTAAATGAAGACTACACATCAAATGATTTATGAAAAAAATAATTTAATATAATTTAAATAAAGAATTCGTTGTGAAATTTTTTATTGAAAAGATTCTTTACAAATTATTCTGCTTTTGAATGTACTTTCTACAGACACTTTTATTGTATTTAGTATAAATTTTCTTATCATCGTGTAATAAGTTCAATGACCTTATAGGAAATATAAATTTTGTATGTTTTTTTATTAAATATGATTTAACATATAATCATACGCAATAATTGCTTTTGTGAAATTTTAAGAATGTTTTACACTCGAATCATAAATTTAATGTGCTTAGTGCATTTAAATATTAAATCTTTTAAAAAGTCGACATGATTGAAGAGTAAAAATAGGCATGTCTCTGTTGAAAAGCCAAAACTGAAGAGATAATGAATTTATGGAGGAATGAATTTATATACGCTTATAATTTGTTATTGAATTAATAACAAATGCAAGACTTTAAAATTAATTTTTAAATTTTATTTTTAAATGCAGCAATAACGAGCATTACAACTCGAAATTTAGACATATATTTTAAATCCTGTTTATAACTATGAAATAATTTTAAGATTTTTTTGCTGCAAATGAAGAATTAAGCAATTTCATACGAAAATACTTTTTGTTATTAAATTTCTTCCACGATAATCAACTGTTTTTTACATTTTGAATTTGTATTGCATAAAAACCATACACAATTCCGTTAAAAGAATTATATAAGAAATTAGAAAATATTTCTTTTCTATATTTTGAGGTTTCTAATAGCAAGAATTAAAAAAAATGGCATATATAATTTCATAATTCCCTTATGAGAGAGAGTAATTATTCTTCAATAATTTGCGCTCCTCTTCTAAGATAAAGCTTGACACTGTCAAATATTTTCAGTTGTAACTACCTCATTGTTTCTGATACGAAAGCTAATGATATTATGCATGTCTTAAGATACATTTTTGTAGCTAATTAATTAAAGAGGAGACAAGCATGCGAATTTAAAATGACGCCATTGCAAATAATAAATAAATAAATAAAATTGTACAACAATAATCGAAGATGCTTTTTTTATGTTTATCAAGCTGGATTAAATATAAATAATTTTGATGGACTTTTGCAAAAAGTCTTTTTTTTAACAAATAAATAATTAAAATATCCTGTGTTTCCCAGTTAAAATATCAGACTTTAGAAATACTACTTACTTTAATTTTATTTTTGACACAGATTCCGCTTTAAAGATTTCATGAAGTGGTGTTTTAAATATAAAGAGATTGTGCACTTTATTCTAATTTTTTTCTATTAAAAAGTTTAAATGATATTTTAAATATTCTAATGTTATATGGTTTCTGTAAGAAAGCCAGGAATTTTAACTTATTAACTATATAAATTTCCAAAAATTGCATCTAACATTTTAGATACAAAAAAAGGTTAAAGAAATATTTGGGTTTTTTTTTCTAAAATATGAGGTTACTTCCATAATAGCGTTAGTTTCCAAATAATAATTCCGTTGCATGTGGCTTTAAAACAATCGGTAAATATGAAAACATGATGATGTGGCAAATTTGTACATACTTCTTGCATATACAGGGTGGTAAAAAAAAACTTCCCCTATATATGAAACCCTAGCGGCCTATCCGCTCAACCAATCGAACCAAAATTTCAGACATGGTTGTTTGAAGGTATGCGCTGGAGATTGTGATGATTCTAAACAACACAGAGCTCACGATTACGGTTACAGTGAGAGAATTTCGAAATTTTCGAATGGCAACACCCACTTTTTCCTTGCGCAAATTGATCAGCGTATTGAAAAACCACAAATGGTGTTGGAACGATTAGCGTGTGACTAAAATTAGCTGCGTAAATCATTTACAAAGAAGCGCATTATAAAGGACTAATGACAACACAGAGAGGAGGAGCTTTGACGCCTTGCATAATTCACAGGGTTAAACAATAGCAACGAAATGTCATTAGTGACATTGTATGGATGCAACATGGGGCTCCTCCACACGTCACCCAATGTGTTCGATGAGTGCTGTAACAACACTTTGGTGATAGAGTCATCTCTCATAACTTTGCGGTTTCGTGGCTACCGTGATCCCCCGACCACATTTCTATGGATTTCTGCTTCTGGGGTTATCTGAAATCTAAGGTGTACACGCCTGGCCCACGAGATGTATCAGAATTGCAAGATGTCATAACACGTGTGAAGTTATGCAGATTCCTTCTTTCATGTTACGTTCGACATTGTTGTCCACAATCTTCCGAATGCAATGCGTTGTCGCCTGCGAAAGCGAATACGTTGAAAACCTGTAATTATAACTTTCCACTCTAATAAAAGCTTTTTTTTTCTTTCCTCTCTGTATTGTCATTAGTCCTTTATAATGCTCTTTGCAAATGCTTTACGCCGGCAATTTTCGTCACACGTTAATCGTTCCAACGTCATTTGTGGTTTTTCAATACGCTGATCAATTTGCGCAAGGAAAAAGTGGGTGTTGCCATTCGAAAATTTCGAAATTCTCTCACTGTAACCGTAACCGTGAGTTCTGCTTTGTTTAGAATCACAATCTCCAGTGCATATCTTCAAACAACCATGTCTGAAATTGTGGTTCGATTGGTTGAGTGGATAGGCCGCTAGGGTTTCATATATAGGGGAAGTTTTTTTTTGACCACCCTGTATATGAACTGTGACTATTTGGAGACTTTTCATAAAAAAGATGCATTAGTTAAGAAAGAGAGTTGGAATTACTGGAACCAATGAATAAATGTTAAAAATTTGTTATAATATTAATTAGAACCTAAGATTTTTTTTTTATATTCTTTAATTAAAATCTGAACAAACAGTTGTTAGCATCGTATATTAATGCATCTTATAGATACAATGTAATCAAAATGAGGAGAGTGAAGTACCAAACCGCAGGAAAAAAGGGGACAATTAATTACTAGAATACGAAATCCATTAATCTGGGAAAAGTTTCCGTTTGAATATTCCCAGAAGAAAGAAGAGAAGAAAGACATTTAGTAACTTTTGTTAACTTTGATGTATAGATTTGTGCAAATAATAACAAAATTCCTATCTATATTTGCTTTTATAACAATGAACTTTTGGATTACAGAATTCATGTTGTGAGATATTAATAATGTTAAATAAATATAAGAAGAAAATATTTTATGCTAAAAATCACAATATCTTTAGTAAATAAAGGTTTCCCAAGAAATTATTTGTGGCAATAGCTTTTTCTTCTTTCTCTTCTCGAGGCCTTCCTTCTTTTAATCTGAAGAGTTTTTTGTTTGCTCTTTTAGCAGGCAAAATCGAATAAATAGATTTGTAGCAAATTGCAAACACCAAACTTTCCATTGGTTTATGGTTTATACTTCCTGTACGAGAGTTGGATGTTAAATTAAAGAAATTCTACAAAGTACGTATATATTCTACAAATTAAATATCACATATGTGAAGAGAGATTGTCCCTATGTCCAAAATGTCATACCGATATTATTGTTAACCATATTCTTATTGAATGACGAGCTTTTAATTCCCAACGGAGCATTTTTTCCATTCATAATCTCTACCTTACAAGACTTGTTGGGTGAAAAATACAACCCAAATGCTTTGAATTTCTTGAATGGTTTTCGCTTTTTGACTTGTATTTAATACAAGCCTATTAAATAGAAGAAACCTTTTATTCACCTTCTGCGATTCTTTTTATTGCAAATTTTATGCCAGTTTTATTAGTTTATGATATATATCTATATAGATCAAACATATGCTTTTAAATTTTACTTTTTCTTTCTCTTGTTTTAGGGTTTACTTTACTTTTAACCATATGTATATCGCAGTTTAGCTGCGGTTGACTCTTACGGCATAAAATTCATTCCAAACTTCAACACAAATTTCTATAAAACAAACACTGATTAATATACTTTTATAAAATTGAACCATTCAGCTTTTGATCAGGAGTCACAAAATAATGATTTCAGATTTGTTCACATACCTTGAACAGTAAATACTTCAGTAACATTGTAACTCTACTTATATTTTTGGAAAAATCTTTAATTCCTGTCTATAGTTTTACAATAGTTTCTTTTATCATTTTTCTATTTTTATGATTGAAGGAAGTATATAGGACTTTTTGAACTCAAATCACATATATTTTTCTCGTTGCTTTATTCTCTAACCAATGAATCGATGTTCCGTGTTTTCTAACAGACCGAAACTTATACTTGTTTTAAATTAGTTTATCATCGGTCAGCGGGAACCATGATTACTAACGGAAGAAAGGTACATGTGGGATTACAGCTTGGAAAGCAACACGGTATGGAGAACAAAATATCATATATTTGATTAATGCTTTTTGGGTCAGAACAAAGTTTTCGGGGTAAAAATGGAAGAGAAAATGAATTATCGATATCAGCTCTGACTTTTAAAAGAAAATGAAAAAAAAAAAATGATAGGTCATTTTTAAATGTTTGTCCTATTTTCTGTTCTTCAGCCATTTTATATATGCTTCAATCAAGTATTGGAATGAAGATAATACTCTCAAAAGTCAAGTTTGAGAGTGTTCTTTTATTAATACAAGCCATATTTACTCAATTTTAGAACCTAATTTTTCTCTTTGATCACTGAACAATGAAATTCTTTAAGCAGAGAGCATTTACTCACAGAAAAAAAATGTGGTAATGAAACCTGAATTTCTGAAGTATGTGTCTCACAAAATAGTTTTCATTGGTATGGATTCGTTCCATTCAAGAATAAAAGCGTAAAATATAAATAGAATACATAATCATATTAGAAGCAGTTTATCAAAAATAAAGGATTCTGTGCCGTACTAAAATTAATGATGTCTGATAAATATCATTATTTCCTGTCCTTAATTTGTTTAATCATATAAATATATTAATCTTTTTGCCTTGAAGATGCGGCCTCTCTCCGAAATTTGGTTTCCATGGCAACTTTATAATCTTAAAATGTTTCATAGTCATAAGTAGGTTCAAATATATTTTTTATTTATGTTTTTTTTCTATTTTTTTATGATTATGTCCATTAAGAATCTATCAATTTAGACTTTATTTAAAATTTAAGTCTACAAATTTTATTTTAAAAATTATTCATTAATAATTTTTATTTCTCAGACAGAAATGTTAGTTTTTTAGGCATAAAAATTAGTTGGATTGTATTTAGTTATATCAACTTCTTGCTACGCTGCGCAAAAATGATTAAGGATCAGATTTTGCAATCTTAATTTCGGGTTAGATGATGTTGTTGACGGATAAACCGAAATCCGCTTCCTCAGAATTCCATTTAAATGAGGATTGAACTACGATGGATTAGATAAGCATTCAAGTCTATTTACAAATATCCAGGTACATTATTTCCGATACCTTCCGGTTATACAGGTATTAAATCACGATAGTAACCAATTTAGCTGCAAACAGCCTTTAACATTTCTGTACGATTATAACATTTCTTCAGCATGTCCACGCATGAAAAGGTAATTATAAAGTATCAATATATTTTGATTTTTATCTTTGCTAATTACAATAGTTCTTGCAAATATTTTTCAAACATATATTACAGAAAGAAAGCAAAGCAACTATTGCGGATGTTCGATTCAGCGGAATGAACAATAGGCAGATGTTGAATTTTTCAAATTCATAGGAGAAAAGATCCAGGCATTCCATGAAGAATTTGACAAGCAACGTGAATCTATTGTTTGTGATCTTAAATATAGTCTAAATTTCGTCTGCAATAACAAATGCTGTACAGATTGTATTGGTCGGTAATGCGTAGTCCATCCGGTTTTACAGGGAGTGTTGGGTATTATACAGTCGTCAGTTTGGGAAAGAAACTAAAAGTTGATAAAAGAATGCTACCATATATATATATATACAGTGGGCCACAAAATTGAGTATACACCTTAGAAACTTAGAGACTTTTGCAATTACAAATTAAATATTGCTTTAAGATGATTGAAATTTTTACCTTATATACTTTAGTCTATACTTTACCGTAATATACTAATAAAATTGTTACGTTTATTTATTTTTTACGAAAAAAAATAAAAGATCTGAGACGAGAGGAAAAACAACACCACAAAAATAAGTATACACCTTTATTAATTTCCTTTTAACGTACAAATTAATATTTTGTTGCATAACCTTTTGCTTGAATTACAGCTTGTAATCTTCTGGGCATAGATTCTACTAGGGTTTTAGTGGTTTCAACAGAAATTTTAGCCAATTTTTCTCTCAGAACCTTCTTGAGAACTTCTTTGCTTGTGATTTCGTGTTCATATACAGCTTTCTCTAATTGCGACCACAAATTTTCGATGACGTTTAGGTCTGAAAACTGGGCTGGAGTGTGTAATTGCTTCCTGCAATGGTACAGCAAGTATAACTGCACAATCTTCGCTGTATGCTTGGGGTCGTTGTCCTGCTGGAATATGAAGCTTGACCCAAGCCCCAACTTACTGGCACTTTTTTATAGTTATCATTTAAAATCCCCAAATATACATGTTTGTCAATAATACCATCAATAAAAGCAAGCTCTCCAACTCCTCCAGCCGACATACAACCCCAAACGAGGACAGATCCACCTCCGGACTTGACTGTCTTAATGGTGTTTTTAGGTGGCAGTGCTTTCCCAGCTTCTCTCCATATTTTAAATCGTCCATCGCTTCCATAAAGATTAAACTTACTTTCATCAGAAAATATTACAGTTTTCCAGAAAGAAATAGGCTTTAAATGACGTTCTTTGGCGAAAATCACTCTCTTTTGTCTATTCACATACTTGATGAGTGGCTTTCATATTGGTGTACGGCCATGAAACCATATTGGTGAAGGGTACGTCGAATTGTTTCAACTGAGATCTTTTTCCCAATTGTAGAGGACATCGATAAAGCTAGTTTAGAGGCACTCACCCTCGGATCTTTCTTTACTGAGTAAATGATCTTCCTCTTCGCTGTAGTACTCAATATTTCTTTACGTCCTCTTCCAGGAATATTGGCCACAGATCCAGTTTTCTATACTTCTGTAGTATATTTTGGACACAACCATGAGTTACACCAATCAACGAAGCGATTTCTCGAAGAGATTTGCCCTCTTTCGACCATTTTACAACTAATAAACGTTCAGATTCAGTAGTTTCTCTACGAGAGCTCATTTTACGATTTTTAATGAGAAAAAAATACTATTTAAAAGCGTTGAAGTGCAATAGCAAGTGTTATAAGCAGCAGCTACTCCTGAAACTCTTCAAAGAAAATTTGAAAGTAAAAAAAGTGGTGGCAAAATTTACAAATATAAGAAGTGTATACTCAATTTTGTGGCATGGTTTTCTATCTTTTCTTCGAATCGCTTAACTTTTTTCTTAATAAATAAGTTAACTATAGAATTGTGTTATTATAGGATGGTAAAGCAGAGGTTAAAGTATCTAGGATAAAAAAATTATCTATTTTAAATCAATGTTTAATTTGTAATTGGAAGAAGTCTAAAAGTTTTAGAGGTTTATACTCAATTTTGTGGCTCACTGTATATATTGCTTATAAGTTGAGTGTTAGGCACTACACATATGAGTAAGCAACATTTCAACATTTACTAAAAGTTATGGGAAATACTATTTGATGCAGAATATATCACTCAATGATAAAGCTTTATTCCATATCTGCCATGTCAAATCTAAGGTGCATTTTGCGATAATCCATGGCTTTGAACAGTTAAAAAAATAATTACTGTTACAGAGTTTGAAATTCCTCCAAGTAAAATTACGAGGGATTCAATTTCCAGAGTAGAGCTGGAAAATATTCTTAAATATATAGAGTAGAAATATTGAAGTGTGACCATCCCATGTAATGTATGTTTACATTGCTGTAATACTCTATATTGAGAAATAAAATATGCCTGCTTCAGATGCAAATTTATACTACTTATAATTATATACACCCTGTATTTAAAGAACTGTATGTTAGTAGACGTGGAAAATTCTAATCAATCTTGGAATATTTCATAAAAATGTGATAAGATCAGAATATCTATTTAACCTCGTATCAAATTAATTTAATAGAATAAAAAAATATCAAACCTATAGATAAAGTTATTCTCTAATTTGTCCATATAGAAATGTAAAGAAATAATATCTATCAAAAACAAAATTGAAGACTTATTCTTTATGACTTATTCTTATTCGGAAATGTATCTTCAATTTTAACTTGGAAATTCAGAACACACAACGGTAAATAGCACGTTCTTTAACCCGAAATTTCTTGTTCGTATAAAGAAATAGCCACTTGCTAATGTGATCAAAAATATAAACAATGGCTCATACTATAGACATTTATAATTTAATTATAATTTATGATCTAGGGGCATCATTAATGCTATGGATGATCATTTTATAATTATTTGGGATTGAAAATGAAACGATTTCGAAACTGCGTTCCAACAATGAGAATTGTTCTATGACCTTTTTAGATTTTATGAACATATTTACCATCTAGAATATGCATGACTAAATGAGAAAAACATTAGAAACATTTAGGAATGAATAATCATTTAATAATGGAAAAAAATAATATTAAAAATACAGATATTAAGCATACATGTAAACGTATTTTAACAGTTGCATGACCGAATAGAAGAAACTTTTGAAATTCGATTTATTTTATCACAGGAGGCATATTATATACAAAGAAAAAGCTATAAGAGATGCATCAATTTACATCACTAGAGCAAAGACTCGAAATTTTTCCCTTCAGTGATTTTACTATGAGACTTTGATAGGGATTTCTTCTCCACGTGTAGACTTGGAAAGGGAATCTTAGGTATCTTTGAAAGAATGTTGTTAGCATTTGGGTTTTTTATCGCTTCTATTCGGAGCGTGTGAAAATGCTGAAATGATCAGCTTTATAAAGCGAGTGTAGAATTAATTATATGAGTATGGGGAATTGGATAAGAGAACATATTTGAATGAAATTAACATGTGCAATTTAAGATAAGAATTTAGAAATTAATTAGGTTTTATATCAGACTTTGAAACAAGATTACATTTATATAGAGATGTATATTAGTATTAAAAAGAATTAACTTCTTACAAAATTTCAATTGGTTTTTATTTTCTGTGCATAGAATTTATGAAATAATATAAATTTTCGTTACAAATATCATCATAGGTAATAAATATCAATTTAAAAAATAGGAAGAACAAAAACTTATAAATTTATTCCAATTATATTTCCAAAAATTCCGGGTTTTCAAGTTTTATAAATAATATCGGCAGAAAAAAGCATTTTTGTTTCGCTTTATTTTCAATAATTCAAAACATTGTCCCAAAAGATTCTTTTTAAAAGGTGAATAACATGAAATTAAACATGGGAATAGTTTAGATTTAGTCTGAAAAGGTGAAATTATAAGGTCGATTTCAGCAGCGCATTGTTAATCTTTCTATGTTCTTTTTATGAAGGTCAATATTGGCGCTTTAGAAAAAGTTTCTTGGCGAATTAATTTGGCAGCATCGGCTTCCCCAAGAGATGGCTGACTGCATGGTGAGTTGATGACAAGATCTTTGAATGCAAAGGAATTTAATAAAATAATTTCGTCGTTGGATAATTTATAAACAAGTAATTGACGATCGTTAATTATGTAACCAATAATGGCACGCTGTGCTTTTTTTCCTTCAAAACCTTTAATCAATAAAACAAAGATGGTACACTCATAAGATTAATTTTATTTCTTTACAGATTTAAAAAAATATTTTTCTGGAAAAATGTTGAGGTTCTTCTGTATTTTGATCACTTAAGAGCTGATTTATGTCACTGAACGTACTATTCCATATGCAACCTTTTTGGGAGGTTTAATGAAATAATCTATTTCCTTTTGTTTTCAGCGGGTGGTATTTTCATTAAAAAAAGAATTACCAAATCTTTCGAAATAACACTGTTATCTCTTTTAAATATTTTATATTCATATCACAATATAATATTTTTGTTTCAATTAGATTCTTAGTTCAGTTATATAGTCGGCGTTTTAAATTATAAAATCATATTATAATGTTATTTAGAAATAAACTGTATCACTATTGTAGATTTTGTATTAAATATTATAAAGCACACAAAACTAAAATTTCAAATTAAACATGAGAATAATTTAGGTTTAGTATTACTTTATGACAAATATATTCACTTGATTGTAAACATCAAAAATTCTTCCTGCTGCAAAGCATTTAGAATATTCAGATAGATACAAAGGTCAAGATAATATTCAAAATTAAGTATTTTGCAAATGAATGGCAAGACGAATTCTAATACATTTAGAATTCATCTTTTGTCTTCGAAATCGGAATTTCTTTCTTAGCAAATCTCATTGTCTAAACTATCAAATGGATTTGCAATTGATATACCATTTAGTTTTAATGATAAAATGATGAATGTTGTAATGGCTTACCAATGTTGAAAATATCTTTTATTCGGAATGCAGTTATGAAGCGAAAAATATAAAATTGATGAATAAAAGGAGTTTAGAATTTGCATTAAAAATAATCATCTTTAACTGTTACACATGTATGCAAATACTAATAAATGATACTTATGTTTAAAATTTATGGGAAATATGACCTTTTTCCATCCAAGTTATATACATATTTTTTGCTCTGTCATGATAAGTTTTGTTTAACGCGGTACTTACGAAAAAAAAAAAATGCAGATTTTATCATTTGTAAATTATGTAAGGATCTTAGAGAAATCACACTGTTCATAGCAATGAGACATATTTTGTCGCGAATTTATTCAAGATATAACACTTTTTTTAATATTTTTGAGTTGAAAGAATAGAATAAAATTAAATAACAAACATTTTAATTTTAAAACTTTATTCGCATGAATGCTCACACACGCATACATGCTCATATACACGCACACATACGCATACATGCTTATACACACGCACGTCGAACATACATGCTCATATACACGCACACATACGCATACATGCTTATACACACGCACGTCGAACATACATGCTCATACACACGCACGTCGAACATACATGCTCATACACACGCGCACACACATACACGCAAGCACAATTCTTTTGTATTTGTAACTAAATTCAGTTCAGGTATACTATTTACTTTCGAGACAAATATGCTCATGGTTAAAAAAAATTAATGCGCCTGAGGAATGTTTGCATTTTTTTTCTGGTTCAGTTTCCAAAATACACTTAAATATTTAAGAATCGTTCATATACAATCTTTGAAATTTTATCTGGTTCAGAGTTTTCAAAATAGACTTAAATATTTAACAAGCGTTCATATACAATGTTTGGATTTAAATTTTTTTATACTAAATCTAAAGTTTCTTTCAAAGGAATATAAAATTCGAGAATCTGAATATATTTACAAATGAAAGAAAAAATAGTTTTTCTCATTCATAGAACAATTTTTAGTCATAGTCTTATTTCAGGAATAGCAGCAATATCCATGTCTCGGTTCCTTGCATTTGCTTTGAATTTGCCATTTAGCGACGCATATTTTGGTTAGGAGACAATGTAGGCTCAGTGCACCCGTTTTATGATTCTATCTGTTCGCGTAAAATGCTCAGTTTTTAGCGTAAAAATTTTTTTTCGTTCTTTTTTTCTTAACCTAGAGCGCCGTAAAAGGAAGATGTTTTAAAGTTATAAAAACAAGGAGCATAAACACTTGGTGTTGTTTTACGGTTGGACTTTTATTGTCGCATTTTTTGTTTTTTGTATTTTTGGTGGGTATTATTTAATATGTTGAAAAAATGTCTAAAGACTTTTTTTTTCTTAAAAATGTTTATTTTTTTCTCTGTACTTATATTTTTGTCTTTGAAAAAGGAAAAGAATTTAACGAACTTAAGTTGAAGTTATCGTCCTTTGTAAACAAGATATTTACCGTTTTTCTTTCGCTAAAAAGATGCATGTGTTTATAATTATGCATTTTTTCCCAAAAGACTAAGGAAAACAACTTATAATTCATAAACAGCATTCTTAGCAAGAAGAACATATTCCTTTGCTGTGTAAACAAACGTGCGCGAAATTGCTCTCATAATTATAACAAAAAAATACATTTCGAAAAAGTGAAATATTAATTTTTGAAACAACTACGTTTAAAACTCTTTTTAAATCATTGTTTGTGAAATGTTTTTTAAATACAATTGTTTTTAGTTAACTGCACTTGAATACTTCTTTCTTTTCCATAAATTTCTAATAAATATGTTATATTTAATATTTTAGCAAGCAAGAAAACAGATGTTATGAATTCTCATGCTATTAAAGAAATACAAATATTCAGTGTTTAACCATATCATTAATTCTCATTTCAATAATTTAATGAGAGCGATATTTTATTTAAAAAATATTAAAATTTTGTATAAGGTTTTTTTTTTTATTCTTTGATTTTGACTAATCTTAATAAAAGAGCATTTTAGCAGAAACCTTTTTTTAAACACAGTAACGAAAAAAAATCCCCTAGTGCCCAGTATCAGTAAAATCAAAGACTCCATTATAATAATTATATTTAAAATTATCACATGCAAAAATTTAACAGACATTTAAATTATCAAATTGGCAACATAGTATTTCTCATTTAAGTAAGTAAATTATTATATTAAAATTTAAAATTTGTTAAACCTGAAATTATTTTATCATTTCCAATATTTTCTGCTGATGATTTCATTTACCTTATATTTTATTGAGATCTTCATGTTATTTTTATATTTTTTTGCATAATTATTTCTTTAAATAAAATAATTTTACAAAAAATTATTTAAAACTTTTCTGTGCAACAATTTTTGCAAAATCAATGAAAGATGAAAATATTTATTAAAAAAAAATTAGGGAACCTACGAATATTAAAACTTATGTGGGTTTTAAAGTTACAAATGGAATATTCTTAAACCCATTTTTTATTTAATTGGCAGCAAAAATTCTCATTTAATGAATGTGAATTTTTACATAAATTCTCAGAACATGCCCGTGTTATTTTATATCTTTTTGCTTGAACACCGATTGAATCGTTAGTGATTCATTTTTACTATCCAATCACGTATTCTCTTTTCAACTACAAGTAACAGATAGCAAAAAACAGAGTACCGTATTAGAGTGGTCCAAATCAAAGTAATGGATCATGACATATAATATAATATTCTGTCTTAACTTTAAGCAGTATTTTATTACTTATAAAGCCCGAATTTCAGACACTGTCTTTATTCTATTGATAGTAAATTATGCCTAACTATGCGAGGCAATTATAAAAACATATATTTTTTTTCAAGAACCTGCAGAAATTCAGAATTCAAATACATTAAGATGTGGATTAAAATTGATTACAAAATTTTACCTTTATCAAAATTTAACGATGCTCAAAGATCAAGAAATAAATACCTGGCCACATATGTGGTCATAATAAATATCTGGTTAAATAATAATCAAGTCATATTTATTTATGATAAAAATCTGAAAAAAAAACAACCAGTAAATTTTTTAAAAAAAGATGTTGTGAAGTTATTATTGAACAGTTTCCGTAAAAACCAAATAAAACTATAGAGCTTTTATCTTCTGTTTAATGTTACTTCTAATTTAATATATACTTGGTACGAATTGCGTCAAAATATTTATGGTATTCTCTAGCATTTTATCAGAAATGTATTTGAGAAATATATGAGTTTAAAACAATTTTCGATTTATATATGGAAACAATTTCGAGATAACTAAGCACTCGCTATTTTGGAGAAAAAAATATATTATCAAAATAGTTTTCAAATATAATCATTTTGTCACCAAATTAAAGCAAACTGAATGTAACATTTTACAAAAATACTTTTCGAAAGCATAAAAAGAATAATTGTTTCTTCAAAGAAGTGGTAAATTATAGCCTTCCCACATATAATTTTTAAAAATTCACGTAAAATCGACCAAAAAAGATGCTTTTGTAGAATTTCTGATTTAAATAGATAAACAGATGAATTACTTAAGTCGTTTTCACATTTGCAAATCTATTTTTCGTAATTTGATCAGGAATTTCACAGTATGATGAATTTTCAAAATTGTCATCGAATGCGTAGCATTTTATAAATAAATTCATAACTGATTGCAGATTTACCAGCAGAGTCCTTAAGGGTTTGAAAAAATTTTAATATGTATATTTTAAAAATTTTTTCACAGATAACATTTTTTGAAAATTAAAATGTCTACAGCATGAAGAAAAATTCATTGACTTATATCCTAAATAAAAATGGATTATTTAAACCCAATAATATGTTTTAAAATATTTTAAGGGATCTTTTAACACATTTTTTAATAAGTTTAAAATTAAAAAAAAGCAAAAGTTTAAAATTTGAATGAAAAAAATTATAAGGTATTTTTAAAAATTTAAAATTTCTTTATAACTTATAAATCAATCAATCAGTCAATTTGCCTTTGGTCACCCTGTATATGCAACTTCCAACGATTCTTATTGACTCTTGACAAAAAGTCAATATTTCCTTGACTATGCTAAGTTGCTTGAAAAGCAACTATGCTCTTTGACTCACAAAGCAACTAGACTCTCTAAGCATTTTTTTTTAGTGATTTGACTCACAAAGCATATTGAAAGGAATATTTTAGGTAAAGGCCTTTTGAAATTAAATTATATCGAAGGTTTAATTTATCAATGTCTTTCCTGCAATTAAACTCAAATTATATTTTGGACTATTAACATAGCATGAAATACGAGTTATTGTAACTTCATATATTTATTTTATTATTTTAATTTTGAATGCAATTTTTATGCTTTCCAATTGAACTTCAGAAAATCAACAGAAAAATTATATTGGCACATTTCGTTCAAAGCGGCAAATTGTCTTTGGGAAGAAACAGAGCCGGAAGATTATATTTCAATTTGTAATTTAAAAATTTCGCATAGAAATGAAGGTTGAATTAATTTCTTTGTTTAATAAAATTAATTTTTAAATAATTAATTCACAAAGTATATATTATATTGATATAAAATAACCAGAATCATATAAAAAATCTTATCAAAATCAAAATGAATCTCATGAAATATAAAATCTCAAATTCAGAAAAATTTTACATTCTTTTAGTAAAGCGAAAAAGTATTTTTTTTAAAAAAATTATTACTTAGTAAAAAATATTTTATTATTAAAATAAATTCTAATTATTCCGCTTTTATATGAATATAAAGGGAAAAAAAGCAAAATTTAAGAACAAATTTTTTAAATTATCAGGATTTATTTTAAATTTAATTCGAGATAATTAAATTGGATGTCAGTTTAATTTTTAATATGTTTAATTTATTAAGCGTAGTTGTTTAATCATAATAAAAGAAAGATTCTTATTTAAAATTTAAATGTAGTCTTAAAAAGCAAATTATGTTTGTTTATTTTTATTTTGCCTGAATCATAATATAATAAAGTTTTATTTTTCCTGATAAATCAATTGAAACTATGTTTTTAACATGTTTATGCATACATTTTCTTCATGAATATGAAACATATTCTTTTATATTTTTATAAATTCAATATATAAGATTTAAAATTATATATTTGCAATTTTGTTGTCCTCCAGAAATGAGATTTATTATTTTAAAGTGAATAATATATTAAACACAGAATTATATTCCATTTTCTATCATTTATTGAATTTAAGAACTAAAATTCTTAAGCAATTTGTTTGCTAAAACGAAAATATTAATTTAAATTTCATTATGATTATTTTGCGATTGGAATACAGCAAAACCAGTTTGTATTTGAAGTCATTCATACGTATAAAAGTTGTTTTATTTGTGCACCGAGCATTTTTGTGTTTTATTTTTATAGTTATAATCTGAAAAATATGATAAGAAAAAGAAAAGTAATTATTAAAATCTATTTCTTTAAAACGATATTATGTATCTTATATTTAAAGCAGAAAGAATAGTTTGCTATGCTATGCAAACTACAAGCATGATGGAATTAGTTAATTCAATGGAATTTAATTAGAAAAACATTTTTACGAAATATTTAAAAATCAATTTTGCGAATATATTTTCCAGAGAATATAATAATAAATAGGACTTTTTAGAAAAACTTTGTTGCATTTGAACCAGATTTTCAAACTTGCTGTTTAGGCGTTTGCTACTAATTCATTACCTCTTTTTATGTTATGTTATGCTTTATGTTATGTTATGGTAGCCTGGTTGGTAGGGCGTCACATTCGCATCTGTTGGGATGTGAGTTCGAACTCCGACCACCGAAGACTCTCCGTGTATAAGGTGACTGGCACTGGTATATATCTGTTGTACCTCCAAAGCCCTCCGAGTCGAAACAATACCACTGTGGTTACTGGATCAGAAGTGATCGTTTTCTGATTCAGGTGTGTGAATGAAATCCGTCCTGTGGGAAAAGCTCTGTTGCATGAGTTGCTCAAACGAACTCTTGGCTCTGTATGGCACTACCGAAACGAAAGACGCTAAACCTAAATTGCTGACTTCAACAGTGGTCTAAAATTGCTGACTTCATCAGTGGGCTTGTTTATGACAAATACCATAAGCAACAACAATTTTACAGAATAACAAGATCAGGTAAGATAGAAAAAGAATCAATAACAAATTGTTAAAAAAGAATCGAACAAATATTTGTTTTATAAAAATAATAAGAAATAAATGAATATCGCAATTTTACAGGTCTCGTAAAAGAAAACGAAACGAAGTAGTACTTTGATGTTCACCCAAAATAAAAAATAAATAATTAATAAAAAATTATTAAAGTTTAAATTACACACATTTATAATTGTTCAAAGTTATCCCCTTCAGAAATGCGAACGATAAATCATCATGCTACATTTTCTGTTCGCCTGGCGTGAAACTTTAAAAAGATGCTTTTATTCATATCTGGGGATACTTGATTTTTTTATGGGTCTACATCAAACAGCAAGTGTTTCACCGCTACAATTGACGTCGATGAACTTAAGACATGCAGACTTTCAAAGCGTCACTTTAGTTGAATTTAGTTATATTTATGTCTCGTTTTTTAAAGCATCACTATTTTTGGTCGAACTTCCAAATTTTGAACCACGATCAGAACCACGAGGGCGACATCTGAACATCTACAAATTTCTACACCACACCAGTGGGAGGACGTTTGGCTCCAACGGATTTATTGTGCACCAGAAGCTCTGGAAATTTGAGATATTCATTTATAATCACCCTGCAGATTGAAAATAAGCAACAAAATTCAATATTTATTTTTATTTAGTTGCACATCTTTAAAAAGTCTTCTTGAGGTATTCAAATTCGCATTGTTGGAAAGCAAGTGGTAATGTCACTGATGACATCTCAGTATTATACTTTGTGTGATAAGAGATGTACTTTATTTCTTCTGTCCACTTTTAGCTATATGATTTAGCTTTTTATCTTCTCCAAAGTAAGCTATTCGATTTTCGATTTTCAGGAGGAAAAAAGAAATTATTCTTTGTGAATTTATTTAGAAATATAGAAGTGGACATATAATTAAACTTTCTGACTTTATACGATGCCTAATCCCTGCTAATAATAAAGAGGAGTGTGAATGTCTGTTGATGCTCTTCGGGACAGACCTTTTGTCCAATAGCTGTAAAAGATATATTTAGGAATGTGAAAATTCAGGGTGTGGCAGAAAAACCCGAACAAACAAATTTTAATATAACTTGATTAAAAATTAAAAAAATTAACAAAATATAACAAATAATAATAAGAGTATAATTTTACTAATAAATAATTTAATTGGCTTCAAAGTAGCCGGCTTTTGTAGTGATGCAGAGGCGCAAACGCGTATTGAAATTTTCAACCATGGACCGCAAGACATCTGCCTTTAATCTTATTCCCACAAAATACATTTCTTTAGAGAGTTCAAGCTTTTACGTCGATTAGTGCCAGCCCTTGACTCCAAAATGGACCATATACTTTAATCATGGGATTAAGATTCGGCGAGTATTGTGCCCATTCTCCAGATGATATCTCGCTCAGAAAATGTTCCTTCCACCACGTTTCTCTCTTTTTTGTCTTGTGAGCTGATGCAGAGTCTTGTTGTGACTTCCATTTTACATTTACGAAGTGCGTTTTGGCTCACGGAAATATAACAGCTTCTAGAATGTCCCACTGGTACAATTTTTTGAATTTTTTTATCTCCCTCACCCACAAAAACCAGAGATGTTTTGCAGCTTTCGCAAATTCCGCCTCAAACCATGACCTACTTTGGATTTTTACGATGTTCACCAACTGCTGAAGTGCTAGGTCTACAGATCAGATCCTATAGTTCTAGGAGTTGCGAAATTTTGGACGGTAAAGAGCTTCTCATTAGTGTAAAGGAATCTCTCTCAGTTCTGATATGCGGCCCGTTTCATACGTTTTCGGCGTCTTTCGAGCCGTACGAGTTTGTTTTCTTTAGTGAGAAGCTGGACTTTCTGGACCTTGTAAGGCTTCCGTCCAAGATCTGATCTTGCCATTCGTTGCTCCGATCGGTCCTTTATTTCCAGTTCACGAGCGATCTTTCTCATAGAAACCTTCGAATTTCATTGAACTCGCTTTTTGATAACCTACGGCTACTGAAAGTGTTCACCATACGTTTTAGTTCACTTCCTGGACTTTGACCATCATTCCCAAGCTCTTTGAAACGATAGATTGCATCAGACACTGTTTGCCGAGGCACATTAAGCAAACTAATGATTTCATAATGTTCGTTTTCTAACTTTAAAACTAACTTTAAAATAGCACATCTTTTGCTTGGCATTATAAAAAAAGCCAAAAATCAGAACATAAACTATAAGATATATTATAAAATATGTTACAAGTGAAGTGGTAGACAAAAAGAAATGAACAAATATTTAAAAAAAATAATCAACTTCTACTATTCTATGATGAAATAACTTTGTAACTTTGTAAAAAATTGAGCAAACAAATATATTTATGGTATTAATTTAATTGCTGATGAATTTCTTTTCCTGAATTTCAACAATTTCTTTAACATATTTATATGAATGATTTAGGATAAAAGATTTCTTTGTTGTAAAGAAACTATTACCATTTTTATTGTTTAGTCACATTATTAATGCCGTGACTTTCTTTCATTGTGAAAAGCCAAAGTATACATAATCTTATATTTATCTACGGAAAGAATCTAGATTTCAAAATATAGTATATTAAAAGACAACGTGCAGTTTCAAATAGAATACCAGGGCATTCAATATTATAAGCTGCATCAATGCATTAACATTACTTAGCTTTTGTTTGATCAAAATTATTTAAAGAGTTAAATGGTAAATTAATATTTAATTGATTTATTTTCTTTAATTATTTATTAGTATTAAATTATTCTCGATTTATAAACATATGGCTGTCATAGATAATATAAAGCCCGTTTTTGTATGGTTATTATCGAAGCAGTATCAAATATTTTAATTATTCATATAATACATCCAATACTTATTTTTTTTATTTTTTGAATTGCAAATTTTTTTAAAGTTTATATATATATATATATATATATATATATATATATATATATATATATATTTGTTAAATGCAAATTTTATTCCAAAGTAAAGTAGGAAACTTAGAGAAAGGACGTAAGGTCGTGAAGTAAAAAAACACACACACATAGTCATAAAAGACAGGTGTACGCCAACATTTCAGATTCCAGCAGAGTCCGTCTTATAAGTCCGTTGTCAATCGATTTCCGCAAGAAATTTTAAGAATTCACGTTTTATGGTGCATGTAATTTTTTTTCTGTTTTCCCGGACAGGGAAAAGGACAATAAACGGTCCTTTGTAATTGTGTGTAAGCCGTTAAACTTCAAGAACTTTGACACTTGCGCCTCCCCTTATTTCCACCGAATATAAAACACTTAGCAAACCGGATTTCACAAAGTGGAAAAGATTTATTTTTCTACTTCTTCTTCAGCTGCTATTTATAAAATCTTTTTCTTCTTTTTCTTTGTTTTTCAAAACAAAAATTGTGGGGTTTTTTTTTTCTCCTTATTACTTTCTACATTATGAATCTTGCTACGTTTTAAGTAAATAAAAGCATTTTTCTGTAACAAGAAAAAAATTAAAAAAAAAAGCAAAGGGGTAGAACTAAGACTTAAAAGCAATGCTTATTTATGCAAAAGCTATTTTTCAAGCGCTGAAAGAGTTATATTTTGTTTTTGAAAGTATAGTTAAAAATAATGGATGAGCTAAATGGCCATCTGTTAAAGAGTTTTTGTTCCCTGAATCAACATCCGATAGGAGATTAAGTTCTGCTTCTGTGCACAATAAAATGTTTTTAAGATAATATACATATACATTCATTAATTGATATTACTGGCTTATTTATGAACAGTCGCCTTTGTCGATCGGTTAGTTCATTTGGAATATGGGTGGTGCTCGATTTCAATTAATGTTTTTATACATAAATTTATGTTTATGGTTACTTCAATAAAAATATTTTTTGCCTTCTAATTAAGATAGAAATCTAAATTATTTTTAAGATTAAATTTCTATTTTAATATTTACCTTTAGAATATATTTCTGAAAACGGACAGAAAGTCGAAATTTGCTATAAAAACAAACTTAAATAGATTTCGCTACTTTTCATTTCTTTATTACACACTGTCTGTTTTCTGCAACGGAATAACATATTTTTCAGTAAATGTTTTATCTAGCTTACTTATAGTTAAGAAAGGATTTTATTGAAACAAAAGGTATAACAAAAATTATGTAATGTATGTTAATTACATACATAATAAATAAAGGTATAATTAATCTTATTATAAGAAATTAAGAAAATGTAAACAAGAATATAATATTCTGCTAATGTTTCTTCAGAAGGAATGTTTTAATATTTATATATATATATATATTAATTAAGAAATATAAAAAAATATTATTAATACCATTATAGTATTTAATAATGAAATGGAAACATATTAAAAGCTTTCCAGACTATTGTCACAATGTTTTTCTTTAAATCTCATAATAAAATTTAGAAATACTTAATTAGGAAAATTATTAATATGAAAAAAAAGCTCAAAAATACTTCTTGTTGGTATTTAATGATGTTTAATAGAAGCACTCGAAGATGGAATAGTAGTCTACTGATTAGAGAGAAGAAGTTGAATATATATGCTTTCTTAGAATCTAATTTCTATATATACTACTAATAATGAAAACGTGCGCGCCTTTGAGTGTATTTGCCATCTACATAAGATATAGTTTGACTTAGAGCATCCAAATTTAACGCTTGTACTTTGGAAGACAATGGAAAGGAGCATTTAGGAGAGATTTGTTTCTAAAATTTTTATTGCATTAAACACTGCGGGAAAATTTTCAAATAGCAGTAATTTCAGAAACTATTATTATAGAAAAGCAGATTTTTCGCCGTTTTACTATTCAAAATAACATATATAATTTTTATAATTCCGTTAATCTAATTGTTGTGCTATTTTTTGCTTAATTTTTGAGAACTAAAAAAAAAAAATAATAATAATAATTTCCAACATTATTTTCAGTCATTGCAATTAAATTCAAAGCGGTTAAATAGTTTCATCAAGCATTTAATTTCATTAGTGTGTTCCCATTTTAAAAATTATATTTCTCTTCTTTACCTTATAAGTTATCCTGACTAATATGAAAGTAAAGTTAAAGAACAGCATAATTCCAAGAAAAGTTTCAAGAAACACAATTTTTCAACAAAGACAGCATAAGACAAGAGATTTAAACGGCACTATGACATCATGGGATTTGATTCCACTAAGAAGTTTCATATACATAATGAATAGAACAGTTTTAAAGTTCTGAAAATAATACGGCTTTAACGTTTCTCACAATTCGATAAACATTTTGAAAATTAATATTTATTTCATTAGTTAATTTCAGTACCAGAGCGTTTTTCAGAGCATGAACATAAGATACATAAATGGATTTAAATTTTACTAATATTCTCTGCTAATAAGCTCTTCACCAATAACGGTTAGTATTATAAAAATGAATTTAAAAAAAATTATAATTTGAATGTAAAATATTGGCAACATTTAGTTTTAAATATTATAATATATATATATATATATATATATATATATATTTTATTTTAAGCACTATTTTTTATGTTTTTCGATAACAGAAAAGACATTTATTAATGAACTCAATAAGTTTTTTTTTTATTTTTAAATTATTTTTTGTCGAACACAATTTGCAATTCAAAAAACATGTTTATATTTAAACCATTTTTTAATGTTCATAAACATGATGAATCACTCAGTTAAAAGCAACATTTTCATTTTTTAAATATTTAAAAATATGAAATTGTTTTAACCAATTTTCTGCCTTTATATAACAATAAAAATAAGGAACAATTCAAAAGAATGAAAATTTTATGTGACAAATCTTTACCAACAGTATTTTATCTGAACAAGATGATGATTTTAATAAAAAACATATTTATTATCCTGTTTATTAAAAATTTGCTAATAAACATAATATGATTTTATCAGTTACCTTTTTTTATGTATTATCAAAAGTATTATTTTTTAATAACATTTTTCTCCAAGGAAAAAAAAATGAAAGAAATCATGAGATAAATTACTAAAAAATTATCAATACTTATCTGATCATCTCTAATAGCATTTTCTTGATTTATTTGTTACAATAATATCATTACGTTTCAAGCGGCAAATCATTATTTTTTTAATACAAATCCATTTTTCTTCTTTAAAAAAGTCGCTTGGGAATTCGGTCAATCGCCAACTTGCATTGCCATCTATCGGTTGCATTGGACACTAAATCGATAATCAAAAATTGAGCTGAAGAGAGGGAAAAAAATTAAAAGACTGTTTGCTGTCTGAAAATAAGCAAGTTTTACTGTAAAAATAATTGTTTTATTCATTTATTTGAGATTATTCTATTTAGAATGTCTAAAATGGAAAACGTATTGAAATTTAACTATTTAAGTCAGTAATCACGGTGTCTGTCTGAAATATATTGCTATGTTAGACAAAGGTTATTGCTTGGTTACATGTCATAACACAAAAGTAAACAGGAACTGAATGCTGATTTAATATATGCAATTATGACTAATAATTAATAAAATTGATTATATTTGTAAGAAAAGCAAAGAAATAAAAAATATATACTTATATCTAAAAGTACTTGATGACAATTGAAAATCTGATGTCAAGATGTAAAATATCCCACTTATATGCATAAGGAAATTTTCAAATGTGATTTTAATATATTATACAAAATTTTAAATAAAAATTTAGAACTTTTTTAAGTTATGGAAATGTATTTTATATAATGAAGCAAGATACAAAACCCGTTTTCTGTTACTCATGCTTATTTACAATTTGATTTATAAAATTGGTTAACTATTTAATAAGATTATATTTAAAATATAACTCGAATTTTAAATGTTTTGAGCTGCAACAAATTAAAGTGTAAAATCCATCAATGATAAGGATGCAATACTTTGCAAAACAAAAGTTGAAATTTATTCTACCGAAATCTCAAACCTTAGAAGATAATCAACACTATCCATTGTTTGTATGAGTCATGGTGACCAGAATCTTGAATCTGGGAAGAGCGAATGGCGGATTTAAATTTCTATTTCATCAAATTATCCATGGTGAATTTCAACTTGGTGCACTTCGAATCTGTTGAGAAACATGCACACTGCTTTCGACCTGGTGTTGAAGTTTGGAAAAAAAGTGGTGACACAAGTGCTGTTTTGAGAAGATCTTATAGAGAAGAATAAAAATTAAGAAACTGGGCCATATGCAGAAATTTCAAAAATCATAACTCATTTAACATTAAGACTAAGACAAAATGACTGCTTTAATTCATTTCCTGGCAAGACTTTTGATGGCAAATTAGGAGACTTTTTTTTTTCAATTTTTTTTTTGTTACTAGAAAAGGACATGATTTTTTGTTTCTAAAAGTAATTCTCATAAAATTGTAGGTTTTCCAAGGAGTTAATAGTAAAATTAAAAGCTTATTACATTCTTGGAATAATATATGAGAACAAAGAAGTAGAATTATTTTCAATGAGATTATAGGCAAATAAATTATCTACAGTAAGGATCACAAAATGTCTACTTCGACTCGTCCTAAGGCACACGGATAAAACTGAACAAACCGGCGGGAACTGTGGTTGAATCCTAAGGGCCATCATCGACCACGATACAACCCTTACCTTGGGAAGTGCATCCCGTCATCAATGGGTGATAGCCAACTCCACGCCTACCTTTTTCTGTACCCAAAATGGTGGCGAGAATCACCCGCTATTCCAAAAACATCTCATCCTCATTTATGAGGTGTCCCCCAGTGGTAGATCTACAAGAGATGCAATTTATATAAGGTTGGTTGGTTGGTTGATGGAGTTTATTGGCGCAAGAACCATTTTTGATTAAACTGCGTCAAACATACGGTAAGACTTAATACTATTTTAAAATTTTTAAAATTTCTTTCTAAATTGCATTATTTTCCTGAACTTGTCAATCTGTAAAATCTACAAAAAGTAATAGCATGGTAAAACAGAAATGAAGAGTTATTTAAGAATCAAATCGAAAAGTAAAAGCCAATCATTTTTAAAAAGGTAAAAATGTGGGGATGGGGAACTTTATGAAGAATATCTTTTAATTTGATTTGAGGAGATTGAAAGTAGCAGATTCGTTCATTGTTAAATTGTGGACATTCTATTAAAATGTGAAGAACCGTCATAGTACACTGACATACTGTACATCGGGGTGAGGGTTCCCCCAACAGCAAATGTCTATGTGTGAGCCGTGTGTGGCCAATTCTTAATCTGGTAAGAATGGTATCAAATTTTCTACAAGGCAAACTTATCCAACAAACTTATCCTTTTAAGTTTATTTGCCTCTGTAAGATCCCACTGGATTTGCCATTTTAAATGCAAACTGGATTTAACGTGGTTTTTTATATCTTTTAATGGAATAGGAGATTTCAATATACTGGTAGTAGATTTCGCTAGATTGTCTGCTAATTATATAAGGATATATCTTTAATCTTTAAGGATAAGAATCTTTAATGACTACGTTTGAGTTGTTGTTTCTTATGACACTTAGACAAGCCCGCTGTTACGAGGACAGCGATTTAAGCTGACAGGGAGTGCGTCTCTTGTCTTAGTAGCACCAACTAGAGATAAGAGTACGACTTTGGCACTCACGCATCACTCATTAGCTTGCACAATCCCTTTTTACAGGAAGGCACATTCATACAACTCACAGATAGAACAGAGAATGTACTACCATGTCCAAACCGGGCCCCCAGGAAGACGCGCTACCCCTATGCCAGAACGCTGTCTCCTACATTAGTTATCTCTATCATTATAACTTCCCTACAGTGCAATTTTAAATCCAAAAGTGAATTTGACTTTCTCATATAAGATGTATAGTAAAAGAAAGTATAAAAGGTGCTACAAAACAGTTGAACTTCGAAATCTTAAAGCACCTTTATAATTCTGAATCTGAAGTTCCATTTATATAATTTACCTATGCATCTTTATGAATGTTAGCTAAAAAAAAGCAAATGAAATTCGATATGCAATGTTTATGCCAAAACTGCAAATGTGTAACCGTTTATCGGGGACACATTTATTAACGAAAAGGGTATTCTATACACTTTCGGATGTAGTTGAACTCGAGAATTCAAAAATACAAATAGCTATATTGATAAATTGTGGTAAATTGTTTTATTATTAGAATAATTTATTTCATCGATCGATTCTAGCACATGTAATCCGTTCATGAATGTCTCAAATTGATGATAAAAAAGAAATGATCTTCTAAAAGGAATATAGTCTATTTCTATTGCTATATAATGAAACAAAATAAAAAATGTATATATTACAAAAGTACAATAATTTCGTTTTAATCCCAGCTCTGAAACCTGAAAAAAAGAAAATAAGTGACTAAATATCGATGAAAGTGACTTCTCCAATACTTAATAATATCTGTAGATCACATTTGTAAGATTTATTATATAAAATAAAAGTTCATTGGTTAGTTAATTTTGTATAACAAACATGTTATGCTATTAGCATATCTTTTTAAATGAAGGTCCACTAATCCAGGAGTCCTATCTGCCAGGAGCTTATAGTCCAAGAGCTTTATCTGCATGATTCCCGAGGGACTACTTTATACGAGAAATGCTAGGGGATAAAGCTCCCTCTGTTTTCCTATTAAAATTCCACGCTTAGAAATAGAAAAATGTCAACTGTTTTATTCTTGACATTTTTATTTCATATCTGCAAATATGTGCTCAATAATCTGACGCAGAAAAAAAAAGCGTCACGCTGTTTACCGTTCAGCAAATGCCAGCCAATTTCCATCGTTTCAAACAAAATAAAACTCGCTCCGACAGGTTCCTTGTTTACGCATTCCGAATATTTCTTCCTTCCACTTAAGACATTTCTTTTTATCCAATAATGCGGAACGACTTTTGTGTTTTTCCAGGAATTTGAAGTTAAGCACTTCCATAATTGAGTTTTCGCAAATCGTTAGAAGCTTCACCGTCTGCCACTTCCAAAGGTATTTTTCAACGCGGCTTTTAGAACTTCTTAATTTTTTAAGAGCATCTTCTTTCTTTATACATCAAACTTTGTATTTTTAAAACAGAAATTTTTCTTCAACACATATAAAATTTCCAAGAATATATATGTTATTTTAAGTTATTTTGTATAATGTATGACATTTCTCATGAATCTGTATAACATTTTATTTGACTCTTAACATTGGCAAAAATAACTCTTATAAAAATGGCTGACATTGTTTAACTTTTTAAGAATGTTTTCTTTTTTATACATCAGACTTTCTACTCTCAAAAAAGAAATTTTTCCTGAACATATATAAATTTTCCATGAGTATATATGTTTAGGTGTTTTGTAACGTATGCCATTTTTCATGAATTTGTATCAGATTTTATTTGACTTTTATTTTAACATTCACAAAAGTAAAATTTATAAAAATGACGGATATTTGCTAATTTTTTTTACGAGAATCTTCTTTCTATATTCATGAAACTTTGCATTTTTAAAGGACACATTTTTTATGAACACATATAAATTTTGCAAGAATATATATGTTATTTTAAGTTGTTTTGTTATGAATACATTTCTCATGAGTCTATGTCAAATTTTATGTAACTCTTATTTTAATATTGGCGAAAATAAGATTTTTAAAAACAGTTGACATTTGCTTCATTTTTAAGAGCATTTTCTTTTTTTATAGACGAAACTGTATTATTGAACAAAAAATTTTATGATTAGTTATAAATTTACAGGAATATACATGTGGTTTTCAGATATTTTGTAATATATGACACTTCTCATGAATCTGTACCAGAATTTACTTTACTATTATTTTAAAATGGGCAAAAACGAAATTCATAAAAATTGCTTTACTTGGTTGATTTTTAAGAGCATTTTCTTTCTTTATTCATCAGACTTTGTGTTTTATATCACATCCCTGTTGTGCAACAACCGATTCGTTTTCAAATTGCCGCTTAATCTTGCAAGCGAAGATACCCCAACATGCAATATCATCAAAAACAGCGGCCGGGGAGTCCTTTTCCAGAAGTGCAAGTTAATAGTATGGGGCAAGTGCACAATGTCACACAAGCATGCCTTAAAGGCGTTAAACCGCAGCCTGCAGGATATCCAAGGCAACCAGGTGGTGATGGGCGGCGTTGTCGTTTTGCTCGTAGGCGATTTTATGCAGACACTGCCAGAGTTATTCAGAGGGGCATAACGGCGGATGAAATAAACGTATGCCTGAAGGCGTTGCCTCTGTGGTCT
This sequence comes from Argiope bruennichi, assembly GCF_947563725.1. Taxonomy (NCBI): domain Eukaryota; kingdom Metazoa; phylum Arthropoda; class Arachnida; order Araneae; family Araneidae; genus Argiope; species Argiope bruennichi. Next base: position 13,137,706 of record NC_079153.1, read on the forward strand.
ATGACTGAAAAGCTCCATGCGCGGTGTCTTTTACAAATAAGCTTCTGCAAATTGGAGAGGGTCGTCTAGAAACGGACGCAGATAAAAGAATTATATTTTTCGAAGAATTTTCCCATCCATCGTCTACATAAGTTCATGCAAGTTTTTCCCGATTTTGAGATTAATAGAAATAATGGAGAGTGGTTGTGTGAGAGGGCAGTGCTGTCACCAAAGAACGAGTCGGTCAATATATTAAACAAAAAAATTTTAGACATGATCGTCGGATATTCAAAATTATACACATCCACAGACACTGTGTTGACTAATGACGATAGTACTGCCTACCCCGTTGAATTCCTGAACACCCTAGAGTTAACAGGTGTACCTTACCATAATCTGGAACTTAAAGTTGGCGTTTCAGCTCTACTGATGCAAAATCTTGACGCCCCCAGATTGTGCAATGGCACCAGGCTTCGTATCACAGAGTATATTATAAAAGCCGAAATTAGTATATTATAAAAGTCACAGCAGTAATATTATAAAAGGCCACCATTATTGCAGGAGCTGCTAAAGGAGACAGAGTTTTAATTCCCCGCGTACATATTATTCCAAACAACTTGCCAATGAGTTTCAAGTGGTTGCAATTTCCCTTAAAATTGGCTTTTACAATGACATCAACAAATCCTTGGGCCAAACCTTAAAAGTGGCAGGCATTCATTTGAGCATTCCATGCTTCTCCCACGGTCAAAAATATACGAGTTGTTCAAGTGTTTCAAGTGCCCAACACTTGCATGTGCTGACGGAAAATAATAAATCATTTAATGTTGTATACAAAATGGTATTGGAATAAAAATAAATTTTGAAATTTTCCAGTAGATCTTTCAATGAGTAACAAGGTTTTTGATTATATCATATTAGACTTTATTTTCAACAGCATGATATGGTTTGATAACATTTTACATTGTGATCAGACCGTCAGTTTTCACATATATACATCAAAATTTCCACGCGTAAATCTGTATCAGATTTATTTTTATTTTTAAAAAGTTGCAAAAGTAAAACTTGTAAGCACATATTCTATATCATATGCATAATTTTACCCTGAATTTCTGTTAACGTAGTTATTTTGAAGAAGTATGCTAGTGGTATTATTTTCATCTCTATATAGTATAATTTTTTTTTTTTTTTGCATAAGATGTGCAAGTATATGTTCTATCGGTTTATATGCAAGTAGTTTCAATGAGCTAATAAACTTCAAGGATTTCATCCACTATTTGATTGTTATCTATTCAATTCATTATCTATTAGAAATTGTTAGTTTTTAATAGAGAACTGAACTTTTACTTCTCTATTAGAAACAATCTGTTAGTTCTAGAAGTTAGTAAGTTAACTAATTAGAAATAATGCACACAAGTAAAGGATACAAATATAAATCACTGTACAGCTTAAAGTTAACAAAATTTATGGAAGGTTTGAAAATTAAATAATGGAAAATTGACTAAAGAAAAGAGCATAAATTATAAACAATTACGCAGAATTTCTGTATATTCGTAAGCATAATCATTCTGGATATTATATCTAAGTCAATCCTAGAAAAACCATGATTAGAATTACACTTCTACTTAAATAAGACGTGCACTTCTCGTTTGTTCTTGGATTGCTTAGTACTTTGTATTGAACATTTTTAACTTTAGCTTCATTATGCTTAAAACTTTATAAAATGATTATATTTTCACAAATTTCTGTTTCATTTGCAAGAATTCATTCCTAAAACATTTTAATGTAATAGCATTTACTATTCAGTTATTACTGATAAGTTGATTTTCGAGGACATTGATTAGAACGACAATCAAGCGAGAATTATTGCTATATTTTCTAATAACAGCAGACAGAAGTTGGACATTCACATATAACTAAAGATTCCTCCAAGGTGATTATATCGGATATTGTTAAGTCCTACGGGGATACCGTGACCAATGCATAAAGTAATCAACAATGGACAGTCACGCAAAGAGTATTAATACCCCAAAGTGGGCAAGCACCCCGGAATCGAAGCAGTGGCAGCATTATACTTGGACCACCGTATATCTTCCCAATTCCCAAGGAGAACTGGCTCCTGGCTTCACGAATCCATGTAACTGTCTCGGCGGATGAAAGATTCAAGGAAGCAGAAGTCATGTTTGGAAATTAGAGCCACCTGTGAGCGTGGACAATTGCCACTGACCACGAGGCTTCAATAACTTCTAATTATGACTCTCCGGAGGTTAGATTGGGCGATTAGTCAGGACATAACAAAGGCACGTTTCTATCCAATTCGGTTCATTCCTCTGACACTCATTACTTTTGGACTGGGGTCTTAATTTGGTTAGGGTTGATGGACGTGTTGGGGTCGGTAGCCATTGTGGCTTGATTGTCGAACTCAATGTCTGTCGGATGGGCATCCCGATGAAGAAAAAACGATTTTTTTATTGTTTATTTTATTGCGAATGTCTGACTCAGGACTCTGTTTTTTTCCCGCTCTTTTTCTAAATTTTGGATTTTGTCTCGCCAAAAATATATTATAGATTCAACTTCTATTAAAAGACAGAATCGGAATTCTAATTCGATCTTAAAAAAACAGTTCGTATTCAAGAACTTCTATTTAAGGTCTCAATTATAATTTTATGATTTTTTGATAACTTTATCTTGTTTAAAATTTATTAATTCCATCAATTTCATAGGCTATGCTATGTTTCTGTTATTATGTGTTCTAAATTCTCTTTTATGTTACATGTCACTGATGTAATTGAACTTATTTATTAATGAGCACTTTTATTTTTTAATGAGCACTTTGTTCAGTTTATTATTTAGATTGTTATACTACAATATTTAGAATTTTATTGCCTCCTTGTACATTTATGAAATGTTAATGTTATATTCTAATTAATTTTAATTTTCTATACATATGTTATAAGCAGCACTTTAATATATCACTATCATGTTAAAATGTCGTAAGTCGCCTTTACCTACATCTTACTGCTGTGAAACACTTGTATAAGTTAGTCGCATCTCTCTATGATTGTAGTATGTTATATGTGATTGCTGTACTTTGTTGGAAAACATTATAAGTCGTAAATAGTTCTAATTATTACATTAAAATATTATGTTTTGTATCAAATGCATAGCATACGGCAATTTAATATAACAATGACGATTTTCAAAATCTCATTCACCATGCAGTTTGCTCATTCTGTATGCAGTTTGTACACTTTAGGATGGATAAAGGCATAAAGAGAAGAATTAAAAAATAATCAAAATTTTAAAATTTATCAATAAAACGTTATGAGATAAGATTTGTTAAAAATAAAAGGAATAGTGCTAAATTTTGGCTTGCGAAATTAATCTGCCAAAAATTATCAAAATTGAATGACATTTAATCTTTTTGCCTTATTCAACGTAGAAATCGTATCTTAACCATTCATACAATTTCGAGATTATGATACTGTTGCATACCTATGACAATTCTTTCATTCAAGAAGTATACTTCTAATGATTGAAGAATTAAACTTCTAATGATTGAATGTTTAATCAATGTTTTCGTTGCTGTAAACATTGATTAAACAAAATAACTGTTTTACTAGGAATAAAAAACAACTCGAGGTTATTAAGAATTTCCCTTATAATTTTCATTATTTTGGTCAGAGGGAAATAAATTGAAGAAAAAATATGAATATTTAGTGGAGCAGAAAACTCAAAATAATAATAATAACAATCTCCAAATTTTATTCCTTATTTTATTTATTCCTATCATTAGTTCCTAGATTTTAATGATAAAGATTAAATATAGTAATAAAAAAAATAATGAAATACAGCTGCGATACTTAAAATCTTACTTCTTTGATACAACATTTCTGAAAACTTTTCGGCAGAAATGTGATATTTTAAAAATATGTATATATATATATATATTCAATGTAGAACTGTCCTCAAAGGTTTTCAATCGATTAAAAGGAAAATCGACAATTTGTCTACTTTTATGAAACTCCAAAATTTTGTAATATTTCTACAAATTTTCACCTTTTAATATATTAGGATATCATGAGTATACATTATCTATCTTATGATTATATTTATTTAAAATTTAGGTTTATATTAGTAAGTTTTGAGTAATGTTGACAGTGCGAAGTCAAAGTCATCGAAACGGTTGAAAAGATAGATTTGATTAAAACTCGTACTTCGATCTCGGGTGGAATTGCTTCATTTGGTAAGTTTAATCTTCCAGATAAAACTGCACAGGATTCTTCGATTAAAATTCTAATTACAGAGACTTTAGCAATAATCGACCCAATTCTTAATTTTCTTAATCTCCAGAGCAACAAATAATCCTTTAATCCTGCGCGCAATAACAATTACTTTCTGGAACAAATGTGAAAATTGAATAGAAGAGAATCAACAGATTAACGGGAATTTGGTCTTCATTCCTGGTTTTGTTGTAACTAATTAAATGCACAATGCGGCTTTAATCGTTTAAAGAACAAGTTATAACTCAACTGATCGTTTGTTCTTAAACCCCTATACGTGAAAGATTAAGGGAAATAAAGTATTTGTTGCTCTAAGCTGTTGTAAGGTGAATTCTCCCTCAAGATACACTACTTTAGCGGATCCTTTCAGTCATATACGCCTTAGGGATGGAAAATATCGCTGCAATAATAACACATTTGTACTGCTAAACATAAGTACTTATGATAACTGGTAATAAGTTTATTCGGTTGGATCTCTTTGGGAAATATTTTCTATTCCCAATAATAACTTTATGCAGTTTAACAGACATTTTACTTAAGTTTCTTGGGGGAATGATACGTATTATATAGTACCATGCTTCAAATGTAACTAAGTCTCTTTTCTTTAAACTATAAGGGACCATAAACTATTGGTTAACACTTTGCAGTTTTAATTGTATCTTGAGGCATAAATGTTTACATTTGAGTAGAAAAGTTCACTTTAAAACTTCAGGAAAAACAAATTATAATTGATAATTGAATGATTGCTTTATAGCTTAATATTATTCTGCAATTTTTAAAGAATACGAAGTGTGCGCTGTTATTTCCTGTGATACAGGAACAGAACCAGAGCCCCAGAAAGTTTTTTAAACCTATTTTCAATTATCTTTCTAAAAGAAATTGCAGAATTTTTTTTTAGACAATGCTTCTAAATTGTTAAGAAAAAATATCTATTATTCATTTGACCTTAAAAGTATGAACACCTAGCTTGGTAATACTTATTTCGAGATACTGATTTTTGACATTTATTTCATTAAACAGCTGAAATGTTTAAGAATTGGAAAAAATTACAATTTTCATAACTTTAATGGTTTATTTTCGATAGTACAGTATTTGCACTTTTAATTGAATGCACAAAATTAAGGCAAAATAATCCTCATTTAAATTAGGATTATTTTGTATTTATTCTAATGTATTAGGAAATACATTAGATTTTTCCCTTTTTAGCGACCCTTCATCTTAAGTTGGTACAAAGGTCTTGGTCATATTGAATAGGTTATTTTAGAAACCAGTTCTAAAGAATTCACAAGAATAACCCCCCTGGAGGGCACCTCGAAATGATGATGAGATGCTTCTGGAATGGTGGTTGGATCTCGCCACACTGGTGGGTACATAAATAAATGGGGGATCTGGCTCCTCCCATCAATGACGCGATGTACTTCCTTCGGGAAGGGTTGTACCGTCGCCGGTGATGGCCCTTAGGACTCAACCACTGTTCCCTCCAATGTTGCTGCTGAGGTGGTCCGGTCATTCAGTATGCATTATCCGTGTGTCTTCGGGAGGGTTGGAGAGTCAGTGATATGACTTACCACACAAGAATTTTGCATAAATCTGATTTATATTTGAAACAAATATAAATGCAGACTTATATATTGAAATTGGGGCAATGAAATTGACTTTATTATTGCATTAATCGTCATAAATAATAAATCTCAATATTTTTCCTTTGCTCTATTACTCAATGTTCACAACAATAATCTATTTATATTTTGGTGAACACGTTTCTTCCGAAATATTGGCTGTGATTAATTTCGATCAATTCTCTAATGCATGAATTGAAGTTCATTAGTTTTATTTATTCGTGAAAATACACAAGCATCAAATTTTGATAGGCATTTAAACCGGGTTGTAAAAAATTGCACTTGTTTTGTTAATTCTGCATAAGAATATTCCTGCTGGTTTTCATGATGTCATAGTGCAATCAGTCTAGTTTATTTATCTTCTAACGAGGTATTTTACCACAAATTTTATTATTTCCCATGTATTCTTCTCAAATTTTAAACTAAAACAGTTTGTTTTCTTTTATAAGATTCAGTTCATCGAATTTCGTCGGCATGACAGTATCAAAACCACTAATATGGGGAGTGAACGGCTGGTTGCCGAAAAGGACTAACATAATTTAATTCGCATTTATATACAAAAGTTATTATAATAATATAGTTTATAGTTATAGTTATATTCTTCTCAAATTTTATACTAAAACAGTTTGTTTTCTTTTATAAGATTCAGTTCATCGAATTTCGTCGGCATGACAGTATCAAAACCACTAATATGGGGAGTGAACGGCTGGTTGCCGAAAAGGACTAACATAATTTAATTCGCATTTATATACAAAAGTTATTATAATAATATAGTTTAATGGAAATATTAAATAATTTTACATTGGATTAGAATAATTTAGTTTGAGTAACCTATCAAGATTTGCCTGGTTATTAAATAAACTTGATCATTTTTCTTTATTTGATTTTATTGGCAATCATTTATAAATTAATAAACTGTAAAATAAATGAATTAAAATATTCATTTTATTTCTAGTAGAAATGTTTACATTTTTCTTCCGAAAATAATCTTGATTCCCCTGAAAAATACTAACAATAAAAACACTTTTGAAATAATTTTTCCTTTAACAAAAGGCTGATAATTTTATATTTAGTAAAACAAACAGGAATTCCTTTCGTTAAAAATAAAGCAAGGCATTAATTGCATGATTACTAATGCCATATAACCCAATCATATTACATCCCATTGGGCAAATAAAGTTAACTAAACAATTCTCATAAAATATATACGATACAGAATTGTTGTTTTTACGATACAAAATAGTAAAGATTTTTATCTCATTGTCTTGGGCTTCCGTCTGTTGTATCTTTCTCTTGACTTTTGGTTGGTATCTCTTTGCTAGTGATATCGTCCTAAACCCTTTATCAGATACATCTCCACGCAATCCTACGTGCAGGAAGAAAACATAAGCTTCTGGATTCCTCTTCAAGATAACAAAGTGATAAAACGTTTTACTATAAGAGAGAAAATCCTATAGAGAAAATCTTGCCCTTTTCTGGCTTATATTTTTTTTAAAGGTGATTGCTGTCTTAAATAATAATTTGTGATATTCCGGTTTATTTTTGCGAGAAGAGGGATGAAGTGCAAAGCGAATCGTTAGAAGATAAAAAGAAAGTTTTTAGAGGGGCAAGAAAAACAACCTTTTTTTAGAACTTTCTATCTATCATTCTAAGTGACAGAACAGAGTTTTTATTTATTTTAAAGTCAATAATTTAACAGATAGACTCGAAAATACGAAAATGGCTGCATGGATACTTTCAATCGCAATTCAAATGATTACTATCAAGTATGCCGGTGTCCTGGCGTTGGGGTAGCGCGTCTTTCCCATGATCTGGGCGTCCTGGGTTCGAGTCCCGGTTCGGACATGATTGTTCTTCATCTGTTCTATCTGTGAGATGTGTGAATGTGCCCCCCTGTGAAAAGGGGTTGTGCAAGCGAATGTGATGCGTGAGTAGCTAAGACGTACTCTTGGCCCTAGTTGGCGCTACTAAAACAAGAGACGCTCCCTTGGCATAAAATCGCTGACTTTGTCAGCGAGCTTGTCCATGGCAAGTACCATTATAAACAACAAGTATATAATTAATTATTTATATTTTTTTATCGTTGCGTTTTTTTGTTTATATATATATATATGTTATATATATGTATGTGTGTGTGTGTGTGTGTGTGTGTGTGTGTGTGTGTGTGTGTGTGTGTTTGGTGTTGCGGAGATGAAGTTATTAGGGAGTTATGGTTATATTTCTGTTCATTATATAAACAGTATGATATTCGAACCAATAATATTAGTTGCTTTAATATCATGACAGAAGGAGGTGAGATCGTTTTACCCACAATGGTAAATTTATTGTCTAATATGCTTAAGTTGATCATTGATCATTTGTCCAAACCACGCCATCAGACAGATGATATTCTAAGTAATTTCATTTTTAGTCCATTCAGTTAGAACATCCTTCAATGGTATTTCTATGCAAGCTCCATTCCAACCTTTTTAGAAAGGGTGTGTTAAAATACATCGAAACTTCTTTCTTTCCACTTTCATTTACTTAGTGCTCATTCTAATTGACGAAGAGCAAGATAAATTTAGTTTTTTTGGATATCCACCTTATCACTAAATATCATGTCTTTTCCAACCGATTGCCGATTTGCTTGACTTAAAACTGATCGATAATAAGGAAATTTGGTTTGAGATGGTTAATGAGGAGATTTAGTTTGACGAGATTAATGGGGAGATTTTGTTTGAGGAGGTTAATATTGAAATTTTGTTTGAGTAGCTTCGTATGGAATAGTTAAGAATGGTCTCCTTTATATGAGTGAGGAGCTCATATAAAGCTTTTGTATAATCAAGTTTTGATTTTTTGTGAAAATGTCCTCAACTTCAACAACAGAAGTTAAAGTGTTTTGCTGCTATGAGAATTTTTCTGATAAATGTCATACTTTGTGAAGGTTTCAATGCATATGAATGTAATTGTTTGTCCTCCTTATGATATTTTTTTAAATGTTCTCTATCTAATGTGAGTTCACTGGATTGGGTTCTAGAGTTGTTTTAATATGTGGCACCTGCCCAACGAAGATCTCTTTTCATGAATATCACTAAAATTCGTACTAAAAATTGCACACTCAACTTCTTCCCATTTTCATGTGGTCTATAACATCGGAATAATCCATATTAAAAATCAACATCCATCTTCCTGTGCTCGTATTAAAAATATATTTTCAGTATTCATATGTATTGAAACCTTCACAGAGTATTACATTTATCAGAGAAATTCTCATAGCAGTAAAAATATCTTATAAATAAAGCCGCCAACTTCCCTGTTGTTGAATTTGGCGGCTTTTTGATCGAAAAATCAAAACTTGATTCTACAAAAGCATATGGTAATATGCTTCAATGTGCAATCGTAATTTATCAAACAAATATTGCAAGTTATTTAGAATAAAGAATGATTCGGAATTTCAGATTATGTCTGTTAATCAGTATAATAATATTCATAATAACTTGCATCAAATATCCTGGTACCAGATTCTTCTTCAAATTATCCATATGGATTCTGATTTTATTACAGAAATAATTTAAGATGATGTGATTATTATTTAATAAGAGTTAATAATAAAGAGATTACTTAGTATGCATTAAAGATTTATCTCATGTGCACTGTCGAATACATAAGTAATGCAATAATTGAATCATATCAAATTAATCGTGAAAGTTTGCTCATTACATATAGCCGATGGTAAATAATACTAATTGAGTATTTGGTGTCAGAAACTGAGCAGTTTAAACAATATCTTATCACTGGTAAAACTCGCACGCTGGTTTTAACGTTTAAGAGAAAGTAATTTATTTATTGAATAAAAACAAAATTGATGTATGTAGATAAACAGAATTATTTTATACATTAAATAAAATGATTATATAAATCACCATACGTTTTCATTAAAAGTAAAAAAAAAAATACATTTAATGCATTTGTTAGCATTGACGAAATGCAGTATAAGTATTCTTCCTTTAATATCTTTAATATATTAATGATTATTGGTCGAAAAAGTCCTCGGTTATTTCATTGAAATTAGCCATCTTAAAGAATATAATAAATTTATTAAGGTAGAAATAATTTTGCCTGGTTGTATAAGCATTCTTCGGAATATACGGTAAACATTCGTTTACGAATAAGTTTTCTGTTTCAATCCAGTTTATGATTATCTACAGAATATGAAAGGAATATATTCTAGTGTTCTAGATATTATTTAATACTTGCCTAAATCTTAAACTTTTTGTCCAATAATTATTTTGATTTTATAATAAATGTTTTACGTAATTAGCTATCTCATTTGATAAATTTTATAAAAATGTTTTACGTTATTAGCTGTCTCATTTGATAGATTTTACAAAAATGTTTTACGTAATTAGTTAACTAATTTGATAGATTTTATAAAAATTATTTACGTTATTAGCTATATCATTTGATAGATTTTATAAAAATGTTTTACGTTATTAGTTATCTCATTTGATAGATTTTATAATAATGTTTTACGTAATTAGCTAACTCATTTGATAAATTTTATAAAAATATTTTACGTTATTAGCTGTCTCATTTGATAGATTTTATAAAAATGTTTTACTTTATTAGTTGTCTCATTTGATAGATTTTATAATAATGTTTTACGTAATTAGCTATCTCATTTGATAGATTTTATAAAAATATTTTACTTTATTAGCTATCTCATTTGATATATTTTATAAAAATATTTTACGTTATTAGCTATCTTATTTGATAGATTAGTTTGGTTTTAAATGTACTTTGATCTCATTATACTTTATAGGATTTATTTAAGAAGACATAAAAACATGTTGGTACGAATTTGTAATGCTCTCTTTACGATAGAGCTACATGCTTTGTAAAACCACATAACAAATTTGTAACATTATGCGCAGGGCGAGGGAAAAGTTCTTTGAGTCGAAATGCTTGTAACATAAATTCTAATGCCTTTTCTCTTAATTTTTCTGATGTGCCATGAAAGCTATATCCTTAGAGGAATATAGAGTCGATGTCGTAAATTGTCATGAGTACTGACGTACATTAATGGAAATTTAATATTAATAAGCTCATTCATTTGATAATGATGATCATAATATTAAGTTTGAATTTAAAATATATTTTGCAGCTTTCAGAAAGGGCTTACAAAAAACAACTTGGTAAATAAATAACTGACGGAAGTAAGTAACTCTTAAATAAAAAATGAAATAAAATCTGTTTTATTATTTAATCTTGCACTCAGGTTTAAAATATTGAAATTGAAAGGAAGTTTTCAACCTTTATTTAGCAAGAATACGGGCATATTATAACAGACACCAACCTTTTACTTTATTTTTAATTTTTTAAAAGGAGAAAATAAAGATGTGCCGCTTTTCGCTGAAAATAAAGGTGCATTTTCTTCAACATGGTTTTTACTCTATTATATCACTGATTTCAATGAATGTCCTTGTTTTAAAAAGGAGCCAAATTAAAATATTTTTAAATGAATTCTATTGGACAGGTAACTTGTTAGTGATTTTTCTTCTATTTATATTGTCACGAAGATGCAAAGAATAACAAGTCACAAAGTAACACTATATCAAATTTATTAGCTTTAAGCAACTCGTAACATACAAACGGAAGAACTGATTCCACTGCTCGTGGAACTCAGAAATGATACATTTACAGAATAATGTAGAAATATAAAGAAGGTTATAGAAAGTTCTAGAAGCTTCTAGAACATTAACAAATGAATAATAAGAAATTCAAATTAAAGTTCAACCTTTAAATCAGAAATAAACTCGACTTGGCTAGGACTCGAACCCCGGACCTTGCACTCTGCAAGCGCGTACTTCATTTCTGAGCCACACTGATTATGTACAGACCTTCTTTTTTGAGACATTATTTAAACCAAATGCAGGCAAGAACAATTAATTAGCTTTGAAATGAGTTTGAATTAGGATTAATGAATATTTCACTGGATTGTTATGGAAGTAGTCGACTAATAACTCTTATTCTTCTATTACTTATCTTGACAAGTAAAAGAAGAAATTAATTTTGTTCTCAATTATTATTAAAATAAAAAAATATATCATCTTCAATTATATTATTCATAACTTATTGTTTATTTAATGTATAACGTAGGATCATGTCCTTTGGTGAAGGGCAATCAATTAGTCATCTGATAACGAATTATTACCATTAGCATCGGTTCAATAGCTTTGGCAGGTCTCAAGCTTGGAGATCTTACATTTTCTATTATTTTCCAACATACGACGAAAATACGTAAAAAAAAATATTGCAATCGTCACAAAAAGAAAAAAAAAGAAAAAAAAAAAAAAAAAAGAGCTCGAGATTTTAACAAATCTTCACATTTCATGCCTCCCTTATTTCGAAAAATGCATTTTTAGTATTAAGTCAGTCTATGAAAGACATAACCAAAAAAGATTTGAGCTATACGGATGAGATTTGGTATACAGACGTACGACCAAATTTTCATATTTTCATCAAATTTTGAGTGAAATCCATTTTTAGGAAATTTTTCTGTTCTGCTATTCAAATGATTCTGTTCTGCTAATTACAAATTCTGTTCTGCTAATTACAAATTCTGTTCTGCTAATTACAAATGAACTCGATAACAACAAAATGCAAAACGCTAGGTGTATGAAATTTGGAACACAAATTTAGAATCTAAAATATTGTTTATATGTTAATATATAAAATATTTTTTTTTATGTGTTTTCAAATTTTGAACAAAATTTGTCAGAGATTGGACCGTGTATCTGTCATATTCGCATGAGAAATTCCATGAAAATGTTGCATAATGGCCAAGATATTTTCTAAATATCGTTCGCTAATGTCAAGAAAAGCGTTTGCAGCCTTAACCAATGTATATAATTTTTTGCAAGGGGATAAGACTTTAATTGGAAAATATGCGAGAAAATTTCAGGGTGACAACTCCAACTAATTGATGCTGATGGTTTGTTTTTGTAGGGTATATTTTAATCCACCTCGAAAAGTTGAAGTTACTTATAGTTATGTAGTTTAATATTTTTTAAAGATTCTTCACTCAGTTTGCAATGGTATGCATCAATCCGCAAATAAGTGAAAAAAAAATTATGCGAATCAAAAGTCTTCTGCAAGTTATATGTCAGCGATGGTTAAGGTTGACGCCTTGTGTGATGCCGGGAATTTTTATCATACATAATGGTGTGTGTTGTTTATTATGAATGAATAAATTGTTTTATAATTAGAAAAACTTGTTATTTGATAGATTACACAAATTTTGAACTGTAAAGTGAGATTATATATGTCCAAATCTTCAAAAATGACAGATTGAAATATTATTGCTTTTCTCTTATTTTGAGTGACATTTTATGTTAAATAATCGAAATAGACTTTTTTTTTTCATTTTTATAATAAAAAGAAAATTTTGTTAAACATGGGTTTTTATTTTCTTTGAAATGTCTCACCCTGTAAAAAAAAGGCTTTATTGAAATATTATAATCTTTTTTCTTATGTTTAGTAATGTCGTACTTTAAATAATCTCAATGTGTTTTTTTTCATTTTTTTTTAAATTTTTTATTTTAATTTGTTATATATATATATGTGTATATATATATATATATATATATATATATTGCACCTAGGATTAAAAAAAAAATCATACGCCTCAAAAAGTTTAGTAGAGCAGACTATGAAAATAGAATATAAAAAATACTGTAAAACCAAAACCCTCAAGGTAAATTTATTGCAATGCATAGAATAGCATGTTGGTAATCAGATTGAAAGTTATTTGTATATAACCCCCTGTCTATTCAGTACCCTTTTATCCTTTCCATTTTACTGTAAGAGATGGTTTTGCGGCTGAGTAATCCTACTGGGCTGATCCTAGTTTTCGTCATTCCATCCATGAGAACGAAGGCTCGCGTAATAAAAATATCAGCCCAAACAAACAACATAACGCTGAAACCGATCAAAAGAAATAAGCCGCCCCCTCCCGCCTCCCAGAGAAGTAGACCAATAGTGCGCATTTATGAACGTCACGTGATCCCTTCCTCTGCACGATTGCTCCCAATAATGACAAAATAACTTTGACCTAGGGGAAAAAATTACATTCCATAAAGATGCTGAAAATTGGATCAGATGGAAAAAATAAGTTTTGCTGTTTTTTGTTTGTTTGATTTGTGATTTAATATGTTTTTTATGTCAATTTAAAGAAACCTGCATTGATAATTCGAACTTCAATGAAGATTTTACATTTTTTCTAAAAGCATGAATCTTATTGATTTTTGCAAATAAATGACATTTATTTTTTTCTGTAAATTTTGTCAGAAGTAACAAAATGGGATATCAAAATGTGTTATTGCAAATTTGAAATTTTATTGAAAAGTAGAACTTTAGATTACCTTGCAGACTTAAAGAAATGCGATCAACCACTCAAGCATGTGACTCGAGTTAATTCATTCTACATTTATAGACAGCTATAAAAAAATAATTTGGCCTTTAAGCGGTTACACTCAAAACGCATTTCAGTCAATGAGATCACAAAAACATTTTTCAGAAAAGATACATGAAGAAATAATGCCTGTATGAAAAATATAGCTATTTAAAATTTTAGGAGAGCTTTGTTTACTAAATAAAAATAAATATCAAAAATCAAATTCTGACTTATGTTCTAACATAGTGATTCATAAGATTTGCTGAATGTTATAAGTTATAATTTATTGATACTAAAAGAGCGAAATTCTTCAAACAATTTCAAAATAAAATAAAATTTTATTGATTTCAAATTTTAGAAGCTTTAAAATCTGATATAGTTTATCACATGTAATACTAGTTATGGTTATGTTAATATTTTTCTAGAATGTTTTATGATTTTATATGTATAATAAGAGATAAGCATCTAATTTTAATCTCCAGCATGTTATTTTTAAATATGTTTTAGTCCTTTAATTCACAATTCAACTTTGGAATTTCTTTCTCAAAAATATTTTGAATTCCAAAACCAATTAGTAATAATTTGTCTTCACTATGTAAAGTTTTTAACTTTCTTACTTCTACGGCTCAACCCTGATAATCTGACCATCTATCTAATTAGATAACCCCTTCTTTGTTATCTCGTAATTATAGTTTAGAAAGAAACATCTAATTAGATATATAGCTCGGCATAGTTAGAAAGTAGTCTAATTTCACCGAAAGCTTTTAAACCTGTAAGTCTTCATCTAATTCAGAATTTTTTTTTCTTTTTCTTTCATTGCTTTTTTCTGAAACGTAAATAAGCCAAATGCAAGTTCTTCCTTTCAAATATCAAATGAATTAAAAGTTATTTTAGTTTGAAAATTAAAATGCTTGTATTCATAAAACGAGCTTTTGAGGATGTTGTTTGGATATAATAATATATTGACAGAAATTGTACATATAAGAAAGCTTGGATAATTAACAAATTTAATGGATTCATTCTTTTAAATTAGGGAAATAATCTCTTACACTTTCAAACTCATATCTTTACTTTTACACATGCAACTAATTCGTGATCCATGGTGAATTGATCCAGTTTAATGTCGTTTAATTTATTTAATTTAGCTCATTGGTTGAAAGTCTATTTTGTAATAGTTCTCGTAGTTTTTCTAAGTTGTCAGATGCCAAAACGGCACTTGAACTAACACAATTTCCACTAATAATTCACTCTTAACAGTGCTAAGGCAATTGAAAACCAGTTGTTATTATTGTTTACATCTGTTGAAACAGATGATGAATTGTGATTCTTCATCACAATGATCGGGACTCTGGTATTTGGCTATGATGGTATATCTGAATATCTGATATTTGGTACACTTTCTGAAAAGTTTCAATACAATTGAATCACGTTTCAAACATGATTCTCGAGAACCATGATTGAGATTCTACTATTTGGATGTGAAGGTGTATCTGATATCTGGTATTTGGAACAACTTTGGTAAAGCACCGAAGCAATAGAATTTCAATTTCAGATTTGACGTCCACTATACCCATACATAAAACAGACTTTCAATTGAATCAGTTGTAGAATCTATGATTCCCCAGCGCAGTGATCGGGACTCTGGTATTTGGCTATGATGGTACATCTGATATCTGGTATTTGGTACACTTTCTGAGAAGTTTCAAGACAATAGAATCTCAATTTCAGATTCCACGTTCATTACCCCTTAGACATAGACGATTTTTAATTGAAGCACGTTTCAGACATGATTCTCGAGCACCATGATCGAGATTCTACTATTTGGATGTGAAGGGGTATCTGGTATCTGGTATTTGGTACAACTTTGGTAAAGCACCAAAGCAATAGAATTTCAATTTCAGATTTGATGTTCAGTATACCCATACATAAAACAGACTTTCAATTGATTCAGTTGTAGAATCTATGATTCCCCAACGCAGTGATCGGGACTCTGGTATTTGGTTATGATAGTATATCTGATATCTGGTATTTGGTACACTTCCTGAGAAGTTTCAAGACAATAGAATCTCAATTTCAGATTTCACATCCCTTTACACATAGATGATTTTTAATTGAAGCACGTTTCAAACATGATTCTCGAGCACCATGATCGAGATTCTAGTATTTAGATGCAAAGGTGTATCTAATATCTGGTGTTTGGAACAACTTTGGTAAAGAGCCAAAGCAGTAGAATCTCAATTTCAGATTTGATGTTCAGTATACCCATACATAAAACAGACTTTCAATTGGATCAGTTGTAGAACCTATGATTCCCCAGCGCAGTGATCGGGACTCTGGTATTTGGCTATGATGGTACATCTGATATCTGGTATTTGGTACACTTTCTGAGAAGTTTCAAGTCAATAGAACTTTCAGTTCAATAGACACTTTCAGATTTCATTTTTATTATCCTCTTACACATAGATGATTTTCTGTTGAAGCACGTTTCGAACTTTTGATTCACCAGGACGGTGATCGAGATTCTGGTACTTGGTTATGATATGTCTAAGCTTCAAGAAATTCAATTTTAAGAATAAAACTAAATCTTGTATAATTTTTTTTACTTTGATATAGCTTTCCAGAATTTGATTTTGTTTAATTCTGCATTTTTTAATTTTTTTTTCTATAAAATCAGGACTGTGTTTACATGCAACGTAATGAATTATGCCTACACATAAATTTTAACACATAGAAAGTAAACACATTTCTACACATGGAAAGTTAACATTAGATACAAACTAATAAATAGTACATTTTTTTAAAGCAAGGAGCTATTGAATCATGAATCTAACAAAGAAATTCAACCCCATTTCATAACTGAATTTTTTTTAAAGGTTACATCTTTGCTTATGTTAAACAAATTCAACAAAGTATTTAAAATACGGAAAAATAAACTAAACCATAAAGTTTGCTTATTTACCTACATTTTTTTTCATTATTTTTATTTATAACCAAGCGCTATCGCAATTTCGAAGCCAAATTCATTTGTTTGCTTCCAAAAGCTGCTTTGTACATTATTTAAGAACAAATGTATTTACGTAAGTAAGAAAAATGTTAAACAAAAAGGATAATTCTCCTGTGAATCGAGCCACTTTCGCGAAGAATTCCCAGCGCTTTTCCCAGATAGCGTTTCCATCTACGTTGCTACCTTTTAGTTTTTTCATGAAGCACTGCGTAACAGGTTCGAAGTTATAAAAACAAATTGTTGGAAACATTCGTTGCATTTGTTTACTTTTCTCGAATGTTCTTTTCGCCCCGCGGAATGTAACCACAAGTTAGGGGGAATCAAATTCAGGAAGCCAAAGTAAAAAAGACGTTTGTAAATAAAATATATATCCTTGTTGACTTGGAAAACAGCCATTTTACTATTTTTCGGGCCGTTTTCGGGGGACTCTATTTCACACTACAGCAAACGATAAATGTTCACAAAATGCCACTAAATTTACTTTCAGAACGTGCGTTGAGTTTCGGATTGGTCAGCCTCAAAAAAATAACCCAGATTTGCTTGGGTTTTTGTTTCATTTTGTTAGTTTTCTTTTTTCAGTCATTTCTTTCTTTTATGGGAAATAAGAACGTGTTCATTTCATCCTATGCTAAGAACTTTTCTGTGATTAAAACATGTTTTTTTTCGAAAAAAGAAAAATATAAGATTACCTCATTTACGTCTCTTTTGCCTTTTTTTTATTGTCCAATAAATTACAATTTTAAAGTTTGACTTACGAATTTACTTAACTTCCAAATTAAATAAATACTACTTGTAACATTTATTGTTACTTTAATTCTTGTAATAATATTATATATATTTGCTATATTAAAGCGTTTTTAAGTTATTTTTGCATTTTAAATTACTTATTATGTTCACATATTTGCAGATTTAAGTCCAATTTAGTAATTCGATATGCTTGTCAGACTTGTCATTGTATGCAAAGAAGTTAAACGTGATATTACATGGTTCATTTTATCATTTTGGTATTTTAAAAAATAAAAGCGACAATATTGTAATTCTTATTCATTTGTATATGCTGTTCAGATAAACCGCTCATTAAATTAGACAAAGTAAACGAAGAAACTAATTTGAACTTATTTTTGCTATAAAATAATTACAGGTCTACAACAAAGACTCTTAATTTGCGGTCTCTGGATCTCTAATCAGGAATGTTAGGCATAAATTACAGATAAGCGATGTCTCTTTAATTTAGGCAAGGCAGCAGAAGAAATCAATTTGAAATTAATTTGCTATAAAATAATTACGGATCCATGACATAAGTAGACTCCTAAATTGCAAATATGGATTGGTAATGTCTCATTATAGTAGATATAGCGGCAGAAGAAACCATTTTCAAATTATTTTACTATAAACTTCCAACTTGTGGAATGCTTATCTATTAAGTATCGCTACACACAAAATATGGATTACTAATGTCTCACTAAAATAGACAAGGAGGTATAAATAACCAATTTGAAATTAATTTGCTATAAAATAATTACAGATCTACAATATAGATTCTTAACTTGTGGTATACACATCTTTTGAGGAATGCTACGCACAAATTAGGGATAAGCAATGTCTCGTTCAAGTAGGCAATGCGACAGAATAATTTGCTATGAAATAATTACGTGTCTACAACATAATCATCCAATTCGTCGAATACCTTTTGAAGAACAGTTTGAACATATTATGAATTAACATTATCTTATTCAAGTAAACGCAATAGTAAAAAATAAAAAAAATCTTGAACTTATTTTTTGATTAAATAAATATAGGTCTAGAAAAGAGATTTCAGCTTACCAATGGGTACCTCTTGAGGAATGCTACGGGCAGATATCGGGAAAGCGAAAATTATGTTTGTTATAACGAAAAACAAATAATTACAGCTCTACAACAAATACTCCTAACTTGTGGAATGCGCATATTTTGAAGAATGTTGCGCTCAAATTATAGATTGGCGATGTTTCATTAAAGTAGAGAAGGCGGCGAAAGAAACCAATTAACTCCCAACTTGAGGAATACGCATCTCTTGAGGAAAGTTACGCAGAGTTTATGGATTAGCAATGTCTTATTAAAGTAGACAAAAGGCGATAGAAGAAACCAACTTGAACTTATTTTACTATAAAATAATTACAGGTCTAGAATAGATATTACCAACTTGTGGGATGTGTACCTCCTGAGGAATGCTACGGATATATTCTGGGTAAGAGGAAATTATGATGGTAATTAAAAAAAAAAGGATTAAAATGTTAATTTCCAGAATTTTGTTGCTCCATATTCGTGCAAAAAGTGAAGTATATGGAAGTCTGAAAGCATAATGAGTTGCAGTGAAAGAAAAGTGCCAGGAACATAATGCTTAAGCAATAAAATTCAAGTAAAAATTTCACTGTAATCTTGGAATAACTCCAAAGACATGAAATTACCTCTCTATCCTCGTTTAAAATTATTTTTATAAACTCATCTTAATGTTATATGTTCAAAGATGGCATTGAAATTGTCTTCCATGTGCATAGTTAATTGTTGACGATGGATAATTATCACAGTATGTTAATGTGAAATTATTCAAATATGTTTTCAATTGCCATGATATGGAACTAATACTATTATTATAAATGGAAATAATGCTAAGTAAAAAAAAAGTAATATAAAATTTAAAATTTGTAAAAAAAAAAAAAAAAATTGAAAAAATGGCAATTTTTAAAAAAGGCCTTTATAACTTTTTCTTCGATTTTAGTTTTAGTTTAGTCTTGAGATCGTCAAAGAGATAACGCGAACATGAGATAAGGTTAAAAAGATGTTTGGAGTCATACGCACATGAAGGTTTTAAATTAATATTAAACCACACAGACACCTGGTAGTTTTATCTCTTCTTGTCTATTTGATGGATCTGGTTGGTTTGCTTCTTTTTATAACGAACACTGCTGTTCTTCAGTTCTGTCATTGTCGCTAGTAATCGTTTCTGATGCACTATCATTCTTTACCCTATTCTTGATTACACTTAACTATTCTCTGTAGTTATTTACTCTTTCTTTCTTCTTTCTTCCTCAAAGTGCTTGTGGTAGCAATATCAGTATTACCTATAGTCATTTTTATGTTAGAGAAAAATGATCGTTTAGAGCGTTGATCGTTTAGAACCTTTATTCCATAACTGCCACTTTTTTCTTTTCTTTTCTTTTCTTCTTTTATATAAACGTCTAACTTCTTCTCTAAATTTTGTGAGGTTGGAATCAAATTTATCTGAACATTTTCTGCTTTGAGACTTAAATAAATTCCTGTATTTAGCATGATAAGCTTTTAGCATTTGTGGAATTATTTTGCTAGAAGCAACGGGAATAGAAGCTCTTGACCGTATTTGTTCTATTATGGGAACTAAAGTGTCACATATTTCGCTTACAGAAGGAACCTTCTCTGAAGCAATTTTGAGGTTATGTGAAATATAACAGTAGCACTAGATTCGAAAGTAGTGAGTTCAACTTCAAGTAAATCACTAAATTTCCCAAAAATAGAGCATTCGGTTATTTGTCTTGCCTTCACTAATTTAGACTGAGCCAATTTTACTCACAACAAAGCACACAAACTCAAAAACTAACAAATCAGTTGCGTTAATCAGTTACATAATGGACGGAGTGGGGAAGCCAACTCAACTGAACTTGGCAAAGCTACTGCTTTGAAACCAGCTCTGTCCTTGTTACCGGACGCAGACAAACTTCCGTCTCCCTTCAATAACAACCGCTCCGGCGACGATTTACTGCCATGCCAGTGCAATATTAAAACTGTTTTTATATTTTTATATCCATATGACAACGCATATTTAAAGCTTTTTATTTCATAAACAAAGCACGCGAAAATCCTTAAAAAGTTGAAAAATGTGTGTTTTATGAAATTTTAAAGTCCTTGCGGCACCTCAAGATATATTCTAATATTTTGCATAATTTTTATTTATCTTATCTATAACAAAAGGCAACTTTTCCGCGATATAACAAATTAAAAATCAAAAGTTGATTACTTCGTAAAAAAACTTTAAAATGTAGCAAAAATTTCAATTTTATGAAACTTTAACGCCCTTGCGATACCTCAAGACCTATTCCAATACTTTCATATTTATAATTCATTTTATCTATACAAAAAGGCAACTTTTCCACTCTATTACAAATTAAAAATCAAAAATTGTGTTTTTCGTTCTTCCCTACTCTACAAGCTACTCATTGCCGACATAAGGAGTGTCTCATTTTAAATCTGCTCATTTTAAACAATTTCCCTGCTCTAATAGAGATTGGTGATCATGCTGAACTGAACCAAAATTTCCAGCGTAGTGATTTTAGTGTGCTTGTTTCCTTAAGGTAAATCCAAAAATGACAAATCTTATGATTGTAGAAAGGTAAAGACAGTGTGTGCTTTCACCAATTCAATAATTTTCTACTCTAATCCTTGACCAAGCCTAATATAGCTTGAACTGGCTTAATTACAATCCTAACCAAAGTCTTCTAGTAAATGAACGTAATTTCCAGATCTTTTATCCCATAGCAATAAAAAAGAAACATTTTCATTCTCATATTTTTACAGTTTTGGTGAATACAGTTAAATATATTTCTTCCTTGAAATAATTATGTTCAATTAAATGTTACACACTATTAACACGGACTATTATAATTAAAATTTCTATTTGAGGCTGTTTGTAAATAAAATGCATTTAATACAATAAAAGTGGAAAAAAAATCTTTCTCCCAAATTATTACTTATATAATTTGTAAACAAGAATTTTTTATTTTTTCGTTTTTTATTTCTTTCTTTCTATTAACCTGTAATTCACCGCTTCGACAAGCTTTAACATTAAATCATAAACAAATAAGAGTTGTTTTCCTTTTCTGGTTAAATAATATATATTTATTCACTTTATTTATGAAGGAATTATATTTAAAAATTCAAGAGAGAGACATTATTAATCACAGCCTTAAATTTACATGATAAAAAATATTTCCTTTTATTTTTTTTTTCAAAGAAATTTCAGATCAAAGCAATCAGTTATTAATTTTGTTGCAAAACTAATAATCTGTAGTCTTGAATATCTTATGGCAATTCTTAACTGTTGTTCTAAAAAAACAGTCAATGAACTTAAGTTGGCAATTTATATATATATATATATATATAAAAAGCGATAATTATATTTCTTCATATTTCAAATAAGAAGATATTTTTATTTTAGCTTATGATTTATTTGATAATATCTCTATACACATTTATGATTTTTTTATCCATTTTTTATGTTTCTCCATATTCTTTTGAAATACATTTTTTTCCTTAAAAGAATTAAAGCAGTCATGGCATTTTTCTAAATCAGATACACAATTTCATAGCTGATAATTGAATATTTTTCACTCATTTAGTTATCCTCTTATGAAATTCTAACAAATTAATAAAAACAAATCAGAGATAGTATATATATTTACATTTTAATTCTTTTTTTGTCAATAATTCATTCCATGTCATCTATAAAATATAATAGATAATTTAATTTAAAAATTAAATTCGCTTTCAAGGAGTTTGAAACTAAAACGGAATTACTAAGATGTAAATTAAATTAAATTTGCACAAAAATCACAAATTAATGATCTCTAGATTAATTTATCAGAAAGGCATAAATGTGTTTCTTAATCCATTGATTTGCTAAATTGAAAATTTTTATATTTTCCTCAAAAGTGTTTTTTAAACAACTTATTTAATCATTTATCTAAGAAGTAAATATCTCTCAAAAACAGTTTTAAAGTTAATAAAGAATAGTTTATAAATGCTCCCTATAATTTAAAAATCATATTTATTGTGGAAATGCCTTATCAACGAAATACGGTTTTCAATAATATTTTTTCTTATATCGGAATCCCCTTCTAAACAGTTCATACTAACATGAGTTTATATGATCATGTAAGTATATAACGTCATTAATATTATAAAGTCATCAGATATATAATGTCATCAATATTTTCTTGTTTGCAACTTTCCTACTATGATGAGTTTAGACATTCTTGAATGAAATTCATTATATAAATTTAATTGAATAAAATTCATTCAGTTGCATAATTTTAAAATATTTAGCTATATACATATTTATCATTCAAAAATGTTTATATTTACAAACTATTTGTAAATTTTTAAATTGGAAAAATATCAGTAAAATGGAATGATTTTCCATTTCGCATTTGACCTAATGATTCAGTCGTTGCTTTCAAGAAAAAAGATTATGATATTCCGTACTCTTTACTCCAAAATAAAAAAAAAAATATCAATATAATTCATTATATTTATAATATACCCTTTACAATAAAGTTTTAAAACATTAGTATTGAAAAGGTTATTTATAGTATTTGAAGTAGAGGTGGCTATAAATTTACAAAGATCCGAAATATTCAATTCATGGTAAAAAGCGGCATCATAAATAATTAGTGTGGCATCTATTATAAATCAAAGAAACTTTCAAGCACCTAAGTAACACCTAATATAAAATTCTGACTTTATTATATCTTTGTTAGCCAAAGTTACTGTACAATAATCGTACGATGTGGTTCGATATGGTTAATGTCATAAAATAACGTTAAAATATCAAATGGTATTGTGGGACATTATGAATTAATAGGGACAGATTGGGCTCTGACTTTATTGCATTTTTATTAGCCATAGATATTGCACGATACTCTTCGATATTGCTAGATATGACTTGTATTGTCAAATGCCTTGAAAATATCGAGCGGTATTGTTGGGCATTTTATGGTAATATTGACAAATTGTGCTTTGACTTTATTACACATCTATTAGCGAAAGCTGCTGCACTATATTTCATCGATGTTACTCGATATAATCTGTGTCATAGAAAATATCGAGCGGTATTTTTAGTCATTGAGTGTTAATAGGGACAGATTCTGTTCTGACTTTATTAACGCGTCAATTAGTTAAAAATATTGCACAAAATTTCTTCCATGTTGTTCGATATACACACCATGAAATGAATGAATGTCTTTGAATACCATGAAAATATCGAGCTGTATAGTTGGTCACTGAGGGTTAATAAGAACAGATTTTGTCTGACTTTATTAATGCGTTAATTAGTTAAAAATATTGCACAATGTTTCTTCGATGTTGTTCGATATACACAATGTCTTTGAATACCATGAAAATATCGAGTTGTATAGTTGGTCACTGAGTGTTAATAAGATCAGATTTTGTCTGCCTTTATTAATGCGTCAATTAGTTAAAAATATTGCACAATATTTCTTCGATGTTGTTCGATATACACAATGTCTTTGAATACCATGAAAATATCGAGCTGTATAGTTAAAAATATTGCACAATATTTCTTCGATGTTGTTCGATATACACAACATCGGTCACTGAGTGTTAATAAGAACAGATTTTGTCTGATTTTATTAATGCGTCTATTAGTTAAAAATATTGCACAATATTTCTTCGATGTCGTTCGATATACTCAATGTCTTTAAATGCCATTGAAATATCAAATACCCATGCTGAGAATTTTTGTGTTAACAGAGATTGATTGTGGTGGATTCATTCTTCAAGAATTTCCAAGGAAAGTTGCATAAGTTTGCGTTTAATTGAATATATATATATATATATATATATATAGCAATTTTACTGTAAGTTTTTATAGAAAATGAAAAGTACGTTATTACTATTCTTTCAAATTAAGAAATAAACTTTATACCTTTTATATAGTTATATTCTTACTATATTAAATTTACAACTTTATTTGATTAGAAAACTCATATATAATAAAAATTATAATTGATTATAAGTATTTAGGTACTTAACTATATAATTATTTTTTAATATTTTATTTAAATGAAAAAAATTACTTTTGCACTTCAAACAATTAAACAAAACAAAACAGTTTTGGAACGCAAACAAACCCATTAAAGACTTGAGTTATAATTACAAATTTTATGCATTGTTTTTAGATCATCAGATAAAAATGTAAAGGCTTTACAATGTCATTTTAAGAAATTATGAGCCTCCTTTTTACTCGAACTTATTTCCGATTCAAAGGCTGTCGCTCTTTATTGTAAATAGTAAATTTCAAATATCTATTCAGCAAGCAATAATATCACAAAACCAATGAATATTCATAAAAATTTACGATCCAAACATTTCAAATTTTCAATGGTATTTGCATTGAAATGCAATATCATTTCCATCTTTTTTCTTTTTATTTTGAAACAAAAGTCTTTGCTTTAATTTTAATGGAACGAGTTGAGTGTCGTTTTGGCACGACTCATTAAAAGTAGCATAAAAAAGTCTTTTTATGATATGACATCTAGATAATTAATTTTTCTGAACAGGGAACAAATAAAACATCAACCTGCAACAAGAAAAGCATGACAACATTTTACACAAACATTTTGATGTTGGTAATTATGAATAAGTTCTTAAGGGAAAAATAAAAAATAAAAAAAAGCAACGCTTCTAAAAATGAAGGGGAAAAAAAATACTTAAATTAAGAATGCCGGTATGGTTGGTTTAGTTTACATTTTTTGCAGATTCATAATTTGTTTTGAGGGTAGAAGCAGTTTCTTTGATGTAAAATTTTAGTGTGCCATAAAATAAAAATTCAAATTGTTGCTTCACAGGACTTTTTATATATGAATTTGATAGATACAAGAAAAAGAAGAAAGAATTATCGAGGAAAGCTTTATAAAATGTATACAAATTTTAAAATTCTTCTTTGCTGAAAACATTTAGTATTCATTTTAACTTACTTCATCACATTCAATCATGTGTTTATAAATAAGTATGATATTGCCAAATATTATTTTACATCAATGTTAACCCCCCGGGGGGCACCTCGAAATGAGGATGACATGCTTCCGGCATGGTGGTTGGATCTCGCCACCCTGGAGGGTACACTAATAGGTGGGGGATCTGACTCCTCCCATCGATGATGGGACGTACTTCCTTCGGGGAGGGTTGTACCGTGGCCGGTGACGGCCCTTAGGACTCAACCACAGTTCTCGCCAATGTTGCTTTTGCGGTGGTCCGGTCATTCAGTTTTTAGGGTTTAAATCCGTGTGCCTTCGTGGCGGGTTGGAGAGTTAGATGGCTGACTTACATCAACGTTACATGGAAATATAACATGCGAGTTGAAAATTTCTATAAGCCGTTAAGTTAAAATAAGTTGAAACTATAAGCGTTTATAAGTTAAAGAGCTAAGGCTTTATCTATTTTTGTAAAACTATTGATTATTAGAGATTCAATTGAATCTCTTTTAATTTTTTCCGATAGTTAAGAGAAAAAATATTAAACCTAATAATTTTTATTCTATAATTTTTAGATGTCAACACTATATCCTAGCAGGGACATTTGTGTTGAATTCAAGTAAATTATCACATAATGAATTGGTTTTTCTTATACTTCAAATTACAAAGAAAAGGAATTGAAAAACAAAAATAATTTTTTTTCAATCAAATTTTTATAATTTTTGATTATTATCTAATTTTATTAATTAAAATTGTTTTTTAAAGTCACATTTGTGGCATTAAGTACTATAACACACAATTGGGAATTTTCAGATTTATTATTTCTAAAACTCACTATCGGATAAAACCACGCATTAGGAATCTGATAATTAAGTTATGGAAACTTTAAAAAATATATTCACATCGAAAATATGTAAATGAGTGATTTTTTAGGCTTCAGTACACAAGAAAGTTACTAAAATCGGTTACGAAATTCCATCTTTAATAATATGGAAGAGATTACGAAACAAGTCAAGTTTTTCTTTAAAGAAATTCTTTAGAAACTGCTTCCATATTTTGCACACATTTAAGGTGCTAAGTAATTTTCGACGAATTTTGACAACTATAGGACTAATTATTTATGGTTGAAAAACGGCTGGAATTTTCCCCAGAAGAGAAATAATTTTGGAAAGGATATTATTCTGACGTTATAAATAGGTTTTAAATTTTGTGTTATTTTATATCTTATAGCTTTTGATTGTGCAATGACTTATTATTAGTTTATAAAATTGTAGTAAGTATTTAATTCTATTAGATGGCTACTTGTATTAATGTACTCGTTATGTAATGATTTTTAATTAATGTGTAAAATTGTAATAAATATTTGATTGAATTTCGAATGCATTTATTGAATGTATAAATATTTTGTGAAGTTATGAATATTGTATTAGTATGGACATATTATATAAATTTATTTACTTTGTATTTATTACATTTATGTGCTTAGTATCGATAAAGATGATATCTGACTCGTTCTAAATTATATGTTTTTTGGTCAGAGTGGGAATTAAGTGAATAAATTTGTGAGTGAAATGAGGAGGTATAAGTTCAAGAGTGGAATGAAGGAGCATGAGTTCAAGAGTGGAATGAAGGAGCATGAGTTCAAGAGTGGAATGAAGGAGAATGAGTTCAAGAATGGAATGAACAGGAATGATTTCAAGAGTGGAATGAAGAAGAATGAGTTCAAGAGTGGAATGTCGGAGAATGAGTCCAAGAGGGGAATGAAGAAGAATAAGTTCAAGAGTGAAATGAAGAGGAAGGAATTCAAGAGTGGAATGAAGAAGAATGAGTTTATGAAAAGGAATGGAAATGAATTTATGAAGAGAAATAATTTTTTATATTGAATTGTGATTTGGAGGCCGTGGATTTGACTGTTGGTGTGCATGATTATATATATATATATATATGTGTGTGTGTGTGTGTGTGTGTGTGTGTGTGTGTGTGTGTGTGTGTGTGTGTGTGTGTGTGTGTGTGTGTGTGTGTGTGTGTGTGTGTGTGTGTGTGTGTGTGTGTGTGTGTTTGCTACTTTTGATGCACCTTTACATTTTATATTAATCTCTTTCAGACTAGCCACCTTTGACGACCAATTGTTTAGCTGGAATTAATTGAAGTTTATATTTTCAATGAAGTATTTTATGTGATTTTGTCTTAAATCTTCTTTAGCAAAATATTTCTAAGCTTCAAATTTTGTTAAATATATAATTCATATTATTTTAGAACCCTTAAGCTATTCTGTTCATTTTATTATGTATTTTCTCTATTTTCTGTCGGCTTCCAAAAAATTCGTACAAAGTAAATACACTCTGCTATGTCTAGACTTTTAACAATGTAACATAATTTCTAACTTAAAACAAAGTAAACGTTAACATGTTTTTTTCAAGTTATTAGTATTTTAAATATAAATTTAAATCTTTTGCTGGTTCTTTTTAGAATTAAGTAAATATATCACTTACTTTAATAAAATCTGCTTTGCCATTAATGATTTATTTAAAGAAGAGAAATTCACTTTTACTATTACATCGTTTCATTATTTTTTTTTTTTTGTTTCAAAATCAATAGTAATTCGAATTTTAAAAGTAACTTTACTAGTGACTTTTTAAACACTTTTGGTGTTCAGCCAGAATCCTTATACTTTTGCTTTACTGTTCGTGATACGTTTAACATCGGGTAAGAATTCTTACGTATCCTAGCATTATTGTTATAAAATGTGCTTAATTTTTTTTTTTTTTTTTTTGAATTGATGAAACGCAGAAAAAAATTATTACAGCCGAAAATTGGTGTAACTAAAAAGATCTTGCTCTACTTATTATACAATTGATGATAAAATTAAATACTAGACATGTGATAGTAAAAACTGTCAAAAATGTTGCTACACAAATGATAAAAGAAAAATAAACAAAAGAATACAAATAAGTAAAGAGATATTCAATTAATAATTTCAAAGTATTTTCTTCGAGAAAATAAAATATTTTTTGTGATTTTTGCGTTGTAGTTCATTCATGTCGATAGAAAAATTTACTGAAATGACAAAATAAAAAAAAAATAAAAAATGTCTTTTCAGATGAGCTTATATTTTATTGAATAAAGACTGTTTATTTTAGGTATTACAGAATCGAGAGATTATTTACATTTGTGATTCCTGACTTTCCTGGAATTTTCTTATTAGCTATTTCATAGGCAAATAAAATGGAAAATAAATTTTACGCAACTTTTACAATGGAAGAAAATATTATAAATTCCTGATGTATACTTAGAGATCGGATATTCTTTCTCTTGTTACATTCATACATACATTTTATTCTTGTATTCAAATATTTATTCAGAAATTAAATATGATATTGAAAGTAAAATATCAAAAAATCTTTTTATGTTTAAAATGTAATGTTTAGATTTTGTTACTTCCTTAATATAAAAAAAACCCATTAGCTAACTAGATCCAAGATAGATACAGAATTCGTATTTAAAGTTTAATAATAAAAATCATTTTAAGAATGTAATAATTCTAATTTAAACAGTCTTAAAAGAATTAATATGTATAATTTTACTAAAATCTTCAGAAGAAAAAGAATCGTGTGGGTTGAAGAACAGGAAAGAATCCTACTACGTACTTTTTATGGTATCGGGTAATTTTTTCCCTAAAAAAAGAAAATTAGATTTCGTAATAGTAACTACATAAAATTGCATGTTTAGTGGGGCTTTCTAATTTTCAAGAAAAACACAAAAAGGCTCCAGAACTTAATGGAAAAAATATAAAATGATGTAAAATTTTTAAAGAATTTCAAAATGATACAAATTCCTGCCATTTCTTTTCTTTTTTTTTTTCTGAAATATAATATATATATATATATATATATATATATATATATATATATCACCAAAATTGTAATTACAGCTGAAAACTTTAATTAATTTTATTTTTACATTCTCTAATCTATCGATATCATAACAAATTAAAAGATATTTTCAACAAATCTGATTTAAAATAGGAATTATAGATCAAGACAGAATTAATAATAAAAATCAAAGGTGTGAAGTAATTTTTATATTGAATAATATTTGGGAAGCAAGTTCCAAACTATTTAGAATCATGAATTTTGACCTGTATTTAACCTAAATATGGATTTCCAAGGTGGATACATAATTGTAATTACAGCTGAAAACTTTAATTAATTTTATTTTTACATTCTCTAATCTATCGACATCATAACAAATTAAAAGATATTTTCAACAAATCTGATTTAAAATAGGAATCATAGATCAAGACAGAATTAATAATAAAAATCAAAGGTGTGAAGTAATTTTTATATTAAATAATATTTGGAAAGCAAGTTAAAAACTATTTAGAATCATGAATTTTGACCTGTATTTAACCTAAATATGGATTTTCAAGGTGGATGCATAATTGTAATTACAGCTGAAAACTTTAATTAATTTTATTTTTACATTCTCTAATCTATCGATATCATAACAAATTAAAAGATATTTTCAACAAATCTGATTTAAAATAGGAATCATAGATCGAGACAGAATTAATAATAAAAATCAAAGGTGTGAAGTAATTTTTATATTGAATAATATTTGGGAAGCAAGTTCCAAACTATTTAGAATCATGAATTTTGACCTGTATTTAACCTAAATATGGATACATAATTTGATAAAATTAAAAACTTAACAAAAAAGATAAGTTCATGATTTAGTGGATAGCAATGTATTAAATTATTTTTGTATAGTAACATCTTTGAAATAATATTCTTTTAATATTTCTGAATATAATCAAGCATATTTAATGAAAAAACGGATATAAATTCATTAAATTTCACATTTACTATTACTGCTTCTTAATCTTTTTCTGTATTCCATTTTCATTTCTGTAGATGTCATCGACCCTCTTTCTAACATAATCTGCCATAAATCAATTTTTGTATTGCTGAAAACAAATATAAATATATGTAATATAAATATAGTTCTGCACAATAAATATATTTCTTACAATTCAAAATATAAATATAGTTAATAAAAATTTAGTTCTACACAATGCAGATTTATTTAAAGTCAAGAATTAAAAATATAATGATATTATTTTCATTAACTTAGTTTGATTCAATCTTGTGAAAATGATTTTTCACATTCTATCTACCTGGTAGATTTTTGAAATTTTATACAATTAAGTGCTCTAAGTGAAAATTTACTATAATGATATTTTCAAAACTTTATTGTCTATGGAGCGATTAATTTCATTTCTTTTCATTCAAAAAGTGTATCAACGAATAGTAAAAAATTGCTTCGAATGTCCTATTATACCTAATAATATATCATTAAATAGAAAAAAAAAAACCCGAAAAACTTTAAATTTTTTACTTTTTACTGCACTCATAAAAGTGTGTTTTCAAAATGTATTTATAAAATTAATTTAATGCACATAATGGTTAGAAAATATAAAAGAGATTAAAGCAATGCATGAGATTCTGCATGGCTGAAAGATTTAAAAATTCTACATAATAACAACTAATAAAAACGTATTTTTTATGGTAATGATTTATTTTATTTAATATTTAATATTATAAATATTATAATATTTAAATATTATCTTCTTTTAAATATTATAATATTTAAAAGAAGAACAATTTCAAATATGCGAAGATAATTAAGTTATTAAATAAATATAAAATTTGTTCTTTTATTTTCTTTATTTTTAATACATGTTGAAATTTATAAAACTTTTAACTGTAGATGGAATGAAGGCAAAAAATATTAACGAATTAATGTTAATCTTTATATAAAAGATTAACATTAATTCGTTGTTATTTATTCGTTGTTGTTGTTATTCGTTAATAACAAACAAACGTTAATTATATTGTTTGGCGGTAATAACTTCTTTCAATATAAAAACTTTCCACAGCAGACTAACATTTCTCAGAAATGCGCCTTAATATTTTGCAAATTATATATGTGAAGGAAAGTTCTTTTTAAAAGAATGAGTTTTTGTGCAGTTTTTTTTACTTTGTTAAAAAACTAATTCAATAATTCTTCTCAAATAAACATCAATCAGAAATTAACAAAACAATCATGTAATTAATTTATATCATTGTACAGTAGTATTTAATTTTTCAGATTAAATATGCATATTTCATAGACAAAATTTATTATATGTAGTATATTAGTTAAATATAAAGAAAAAGTAATTTTAAAATAATAAATAATATACGAAATAACAATGCAGTTTCCTGCAAGATATTTTTCAAAATAATATATTGTCGCTAGATAAACATAAATATCATTAATTTAAGCTTAAAATTATGAATATTTGAAACATTAATTAATTTTTAATTGAAACATTAACATTTTAATTTCTTATTTCTCCTAAGAAATTAAGAAATATCCCAGTTTCTATATCATCAGGATTTTTATCATAAATAAATCATAATCATAATAAATCATATCATAAATAAATCTTTTATCATAAATCAGGATTTTTAAATTTAGAAATGTAAATAAAGGATCATTTTATATAAATGAAAGAATGTATCATTATTTTACACTGACATAGTAACTTTTGGACTGAAGCATGGTCTTTAATGTGTTAACAAAATGCTTATAAATAATTTTACATACGATGAGTTATATACTTTCAGCATATATGCTAATTAAAAAGTATTTCTTTGTCATTTTAAGCGATTGCGATAGATTTGCTATAATAATCAGGCATAAAAATTCCAAAAATAGGAAAAAAAAAAACACATCCTACCAGATGTTTGTAAAGTAAAATAACAAAAATATGTGATAGATAGGCATAAAGTTCATAAAGGGAAAGTGAGAATCAAAAAACAATAGTTAAAAATTAAATTTAAGTGAATCCATGATTTTATAAAATTAAAAGTAAAATTTATCTTGATTATGATTAAAATGAAATTTAATATTAAATTCGAGTTTCTTATTTATATAGAATAGAAATTTTTTTTAAAAATATATTTTCAATGATTTCATATTCTTATATTGTTAAAACTGATAAGTTATTGGAGATTTAAATAAAATTTATTCTCAAAACAATAATCATTCATGTTATTTATTAACGGCGGCTTTGAAATTTTGAATAAGATCTTATATTTTTTTATATATCAATACCCATAAAATCTGATAATTTCTATAAATACTAATAATTTCTTTCGAGCTTCATTTCTGATTTCTTAATTTTCTCCAAGAATAATAAGTGATCATTTAATGTTTAATTTCTGCGCATTTCTTTAAGAAAAACCTCGTAGTTTTGTAATGCAATACAACCATCTTCTTACAAAATGTAATTATTTGCTGTTAATTGTACTAAAAAACGTTCAATCTGAAATGAAATTGGGCCTTGAAGACAGCTTTCAAGTCAAGTGTGGCATAACATACTATATAATTAACTAACAATAACACTAATCAATTTTTGGTAAACATAAAATAAGAATAATTTGATTAACCCTTTTCATTACCGAATTATTTTACCATCGATTTCTCACATTTATTTTTGAACCATTAGTTAAGTTGTGCTACAGAATAAACCCAGGAAAAAGAAAAAAAACTTTTTAATTAATTAAAATAATAATAAAACATTTTTAATTTTATTTCTTAAATGGTATCTACTAATTTCTACTGAAAAAAAGTTCTTCATGTTCTTTCAAATGCGGTTAGAAAAGATAGTCATATTGTGAAGATATCAGCCGGATTTAAATGATACTTTAAAATACCATCAGTAAAAAAAGGATTGAACTGTTACATTTCACAACATATATTTTGCCTTTGATACTCCTTCACATAACTATGTCCAAATTGACATTAGACTGAGAATTTACTTCAAGATTTCTTGTCAAATATTCTTACCATGTAAATATTTGATTCAAAGATTAGGGCAGTCAGTTTCCCTTTTTTGTAACTCGAATGCCATATTATAGTTAAATTATTTAAATTTTTCTGTAGGCTTGTCTAAGAACATGTCAGATTTGCATATAAGTTAAGATCTAATCTCATATCATCATTTGAGTATCTGACAGATCAGATCACTCAATCTTTCTTTTACATTGTATAAAAAAATGTAAACAGGGCAAAATGTACAAATGGCAACTTGCTGTTTCAGCATTTGCTGTCATGAACTTTATTTATTACATTAAGAAAAGTTTATGTTTGGATTCTAACTTCTTTCCCGCCACAGCATGTGTCCATCTCACAAATCCCTCACATTCTTTCCTGCCGGGGCCTTGGAGACACATCTCGAGCCGTCGTTCCCTCATCTCGTGATTGCTCATCATTAATCTCCCGGTGGAAGCCCCGGCAGGATTTCAGGTGTTTTATATCTTCAGCGAGTTAGCGCCCTCCGCACGGAAAAGTCATTCGGAAAAATACGGTCCGGGCCGGACTCGCCCGGAGGAAGGCAGGCAATGCGTGACGCAAACAATTCCGGCAAAAGGGACGGGCGTGCACACTGCTGGGAATCTACTTGAAGTTCTCTCTGGAAATGTGTCAGGCCCGAAGTCAGGGTTCTGGGGATTGCTTCTGTGTTATATAAACAAGTAGCGTGAGAGGTGTTTTCAGCGACCTTTAAAAAGGCTTGGAACTCGATTTCTAGTCTGCAGGTGAATGTGAGATTCCAATTTCCCCTGCCGTGCATTTAAGTTTATATGAGATTATTGATGAATGTTTTTGAAATGCGAGAATTTGCTTAATGTTTTATATTGTAAGAATACCAAAACAATTATGTAATAAATATTTACCTAAAGTTAAACATTTTACCCAAAATCTAGATTCTGGGGATTACCTCTGTGTTATATAGCATAAGAGGTATTTTCAGCGTCCTTTAAAAAGGCTTGGAACTCGATTTCTAGTCTACAGGTGAATGTGAGATTCCAATTTCCCCTGCCGTGCATTTAAGTTTATATGAGATCATTGATGAATGTTTTTGAAATGCGAGAATTTGCTTAATGTTTGATGTTGCAAGAATAACAAAACAATCATGTAATAAATATTTACCTAAAGTTAAACGTTTTACCCAAAATCTGGGCTCTGGGGATTATCTCTGTGTTATATAGCATAAGAGGTGTTTTCAGCGACCTTTAAAAAGGCTTGAAACTCGATTTCTAGTTTGCAGGTGAATGTGAGATTCAAATTTCCCCTGGCATGTATTTTAGTGTGTGTGAGTTCATTGATGAAACTTTGAAAATGTGAGAATTTGCTTAGTGTTTGATAGAGTAAGAATATTAAAAAATATTTATAAATATTAAGATATCTGATATTTTAACAGCTACCATTCTTCTTTCAAGTTCTCTCATTTTTATGTAATAGTTTCATTTATGTTAGAAGAATGAAAAATAATTGCTTCTATCTTATTTACGTTTTTAAAAGAATTTGTATCATCAATTTCAATTTTTACTTTTAAATGTAAGATTTCTCAGGGCAACGTTTATTTAAGTAATATGGTCGCGGATGCAGTTAGGATACTTTCCTATTATTTCCAATAAATTACTTTCTGTTTAGTTTTATCTTAATTAAGAAAATTTAGAGAGAAAAAAATTACTTAACTTTCGTCTTTTCCTGAATGTAATTTATTGATTTCTATTTGGAATAATACAAAGTTGAAACAATCAAATAATAATTTTTTTAACAATCTAAAATTTTCCAAAATGATATGAAATTTCATATTAAATGAAATAATCACCATAAGCAAATGGAATAAGGCAGAATAAGGATGTAAAAATTGTTTCGGAAATCTGAAAGATTAATAATATGTTGATACTACAGTCTACATCTCACACCTCATCTCTCGAGCTACATTTACAATATGTATCAAATAAAAGCTGTATCAAATTTAACAGCATATTACATTTATACAATTGATTAATTTTATAAATAGAGGATAAACATATTTGATCAAGATTAAAAAGACAACTTTGAAAGGCAGGAAAATGCTGAATTTTTCATCTACAGAAAGATTATTGGACTACTTCACAGTGGTGGCAACAGTTTCTTATTTTTCCATCCAAGATACTCAAGCTATATTTTGGTGAAAAAAGTTAAACAAAAGTGACCTCATCACCCTCGGGTACCTTATATCAAAATTAAATTTAAAAATAAATTTTTGACAAAATGAATCACATTAATATTATTAAAAAATTGACTAGGTGTTATTATAAATTAGATATAATTTTATCTGTGCCCATTCGTTCTACATAATAACATCGCAGATAGTGAAAAATTGTTAATGAGTTTATGATATATCATGTTACAATCGTTTTTATCAACATGAATTTATACAGTTCCCTAGATATAATTTGTAAATTATATATATATATATATATATATATATATATATATATATATATATATATATATATATATTCTGAAAAGGTATATATACCTATTCTATGAACTCTTATAAGATATAATTTATTTATATCATGACAATATTCAAATGTAAAAACAAGTCATTTCCTTCCTGGCTTATTAATGACACAAATACTAATTGATTAAAAATAATAAAAATTAAATGTTTCTAAAATCTTTAACTAAAAACACTGAAAACGTAAACAATTCTAATCATATAATTATGTTTACGAACATTAAATGAAAAATTTTCTGACTGAAACAGAGTACAATGAAATTATAAAATTCGAAGTTTTCTACTGTAGTCTAGTTAGAATACAGATTATCTAATTCAAGAATAAATATTAAACATTTAATAAATAATTATTCGTAAACTTTTTATTATTGAGATTAAAAAAGTGAATCAATGTTAATTATGCCTTGATAAAATTTTTGCAATTACTAAAATGTTAATTACGTAAAAAATTAATGAAATTGACGAAAATAAGAAGTCAATTAAATGTATGCCAAATTTTATTCTAAAGAAAAATCTAAACTTAGTGAGCCGTCAACTATTTTACGTAACTTTTTAAAGAGATATTAATGACTTTTTGAAACTTTTTTTTTCCTTCAGTGTGGCAGAAAATTATTTCAGGACACTTAGAAGTCATAAAAGTTTAATATATACTCCGAACAAAACTAAAGCCCTGGAGAAAGTAGAATTTTATTTTCCTTATACACTTAATTCATTCTTTTGTGCCCTCGATTTCATTATCAATGTGACATTTTTTTCTCCTTTTAAAACTTGCCGTGATTAGCTCAAATCCATAAAAAGCTTTAGTGAAACTCACTTGTTAAGAATCATAAAAAAAATAATGAATCTTCTTATTGTTCTTTTTATTCCTTATTCCTTTTTATCCCGCAGAATGAGTACGAAATTAATAAACAACTGTTTGTTGATTGTTTTCTTTTGGATTACGAACTTTTTTTTCCTTCGTTCTTTTTCCAATTCCTTCATAACTGTTTCCGCTGCTTTGCATTTCGAGATGAATTAATTAAATTTATTTTAATTTCTTCTCCATTGTTGTCATTAAGAATTCCGAGATGATTTTTTCGCGATCGTTTTATGTTAAGATGGAAAATTTCTCCTCTTGCGCCATTTTGCAGTTTGCAGCATCAAAACTAAAGATTCACAAGAAAAAAAAATCGGAGTAAAATGAGTGGATAAAAATTTTCTCAGCGGGCATCTCGCAAAGTTTTCTGTTAATTGCTAACAACAAGATAATTAAAGCACAGCACGCACCAGAAAACACACTATGCGAAAAGATTTTCAACTAAAAGCTACTAAGTTGTTGTTCTTTTTAACTTCATTTCATCCAAAATTAGGGTGGCTTTTTTTTTCTCAACTTGCCTTTCTCCTTTCTCATTTTTTAAACCATTTTTTTTTAATCTCATAAGAAAGTTAAAAACTACTGGCGTTGTTGCTTTTGCAGTTGAACGCAAAGCTGAACAAATTAAACTTCCCCTTCTGAACATAAAAAAAAAATTGCACACATTTTGGCGTTAGTGTTTTCGCATAGGCATGCTTAATTAAATGTTTGAAGGCAAAGTAATGAAGCATGCAAGTACGTTTTTAAAGGTTCCAGAACTATAATTATATGGTTTTGGTTCTCTTGAAGAGCGTAGAAGTCAAAATAAGTGAAAGGAGTGACGGTTAACTTAAAAAGAAGATATTCCTTTTTATTTTTCTTGCCATCATTTTACACGTGATTTTTCATCTTTAGAGCTTCGTGTCAAGACTCCTATTAAACAGGAAATATCACTTTTTCATTGGATTGAAGTTCTTGCAAGAATAACTACACCTATAAACTGCAGCATTTTAAGTAAAGTACTTTCTTAAATGTTTAACACAAGGCTTTTCAGATTTAAAAATATTCGCCGAATAAAGACTCAATACATTTTCCAGGAAAGTGTGTAAAATGTACGATTTTTTTTATGTTTTTTTTTTCTTTTTGGCAAGATTATAGCTTCTACGAAAATCTACCAGTAAATCTTCTTTATTCATCTGGTCAATAAGAAGAAAAATTTTATACCTTAAAAAAAGTTTCCCTGGTTTAAAAAAGGAATTCTTGATATAAAACCTCAAGTGCTTACCACTTAAATATAGAAAGAATTTTTGAAGATGAAACATGAAGACTTCAAATAAAAAACGTAGTAAATGGCAACAAAGATTTTTTTATTTGCTTCCCGAGGTAAAATGTTATAAATACCAAGGTTTTCACCCTGGGAAGCGTAAAAATAGCCCAGTACACTCTAAATATTTAAAAAAAAATTATAGAAATCGCAGGAGAGGTAAGAGCCATAATCTGAAGAATGCAGCAAATATCATCTTTAATATCACGGCCATTATCTGTTTAGAATCTGTTTAATATCACTGACCTGAAAAATACAGAAAGAGTAATAATTATTCCGAAAAGAAAATTTTTATTCTCTAGTAAAATTTGTAATCTGACTTACATTACTTTACATTTGGTGACTTACATTTACAATAAATATATAACGATATTTTAAAATCTAATCTAAATTAATTTCCAGATCTCATTCCACTTTTTCTATTTAATCAATTCATCACGAGTTCTAAAATTGATGAATCAGCTAAAAGCCGACAAGTTCTCACATTCCAAGTAAAGGAATAAAACATTGCTGATCTAAACAAATTCTTAAAAAGATCTTTATGATCCCTTTGTCTAAATCGGCTAGTGTAGAGAAATTCCTAACAAAATTTCATTGTATATAAGCACTGTGAGAATTATTTTCCCTCGCTTTTACCCTCTTTTACACAAATATACTCTTGTGTCGAACTGTGAACGGACGTGCATTATCCGTGCGTCTTGTAAATAAATCGCTCATCCAAGGATGCAATAAATTCGAATTTTAAAAATTTAAAGTGTCTTCTATGTCTTACGGTCATGTCTTGTTTGAAAATTACATACACACACACACACATGTCAAGTATTTTTGTATTGTATTGATCCTGTGATAAACGAAAATAGTTCCTTGCATACCAGTGGTCTAGAGGGTTAAAAGGCATATTACATAATAAGAATGATGAGCGTAAGTCTTGTTTATTCGATCTATATTTTGATTGTTGTCTTATAATCAGCACTATTTCAAGCTTTAGATTAAAGTGCAATAATGAACTGTTCAATATAGTCACGAAATCTTCCACTAAATGAAACAAAAAGCTAGCTTCATCTTAGAAAGCAAACTATAACAAATATCGTGACTATTTGACTTCAAGCTTAGTTTACAAGTTGATTTTGACCAGCAAAATATGACTCACGACTACTTTAAAATTATTAGTTGATTTATGGACTTGGTGGATATGCTAAATGAAGTAAGCTTAGAACCACCGTCTCAATTGCAGTACAGTGTCTGTTTCTGAATTCAAAGAATCACAATTGATCTGATATAAATACTTATAGCGTCCATTTATATGTAAGATTATTAGATAAAGAGTTTAATATAAAATTAACATCTCTAAATCAGTTAATCAGTTTATCGATCCAAAGAAACTGATCTATCATCCATTTGACTTTTTAAAAACTAAAACATAAAAATTGTGTGAATAGCATCTGTCAATAAAGTATCTAATATGACTTTGTGATTAATAGATATTTTGTTATCGGTTACCTTAGAAACTTCAATACAAAACACCACTTGCTTTACTTTAAGAAATATAAAAATTGAATTGAATCAAGAAAATCAATCTATATCACATTGTAAAATGAATGAAAATCTAATGCCAAAAGATAATACCAGATACAACTTATTAGACAACACATATTTAGAAATGTGATGACAGATTCATTGAGGATAAATATTATTTCATAAAAATTTTTACCACTTGAAAGATATCGACAAATCATCTCTTGACAAAAACTACAATATAAAAATATCATAACCTCCTACTCCAACCCACCCTGATGTACAGAGAAAAATCCGAATGACCAGACCACCGTGACAGCATTACTGGCGGTAACTATGGGTGAATCCTAAGGACTATCACCAGCCACGATGCAACCCTCCCTGAGAAAAGTACGTCCCACCAGCGAAGGGAGGTAGCCGACCCCCACCATTTCTGAACCCACCAGGGTGGCGGAAACCAACCATCATATCTGAAGCTTCTCATCTTCATTTCTGAGATGCCCTGCCCCCACCGGTGGGAGTAATATAAAGGTAAACTGACATAAAACAAAAGATTGAATTATTTTAATTAATTTAAATATAAATACCAAGTTTTCATCAATACATAATATACAAATGACCAATTATATCGAACTTTATTTTTACACCCTTTCAGCATGTCTTGAATGGATTTGTATATAGGCTTCCATCCTCCACGAATCTTTGCCCAATCGATTTCTGGAGACATATAGAACTATTGAGATTTGAATCATCTATAGCAGCGATTCTTAACCAGTGGGGTGGGCCCCCCTAGGGGGGCATGAGCACACTAGAAGGGGGGCGCGAGATTATCGAAGAAAAAATATTTTAAAAAATTGATTAACTGACTGAAAAGAAAGCACACATACACATAGAAAGCAAAATACATTTCAGCATATTTAAGAAATTATTAAAGTAAAAAAACTTACTAAATCAATACTTACTTAATCAAAACATACTAAATTAAAAACAAATTTAATAATTATTAGTAACTTTCTTGGGCCCGTCTTGGAGAACAAAGTTTTTCAGAGGAAGGCTTAATATTAGAAATAGCCACTCTCAATTCTGTTTCTATATTTTGTCTTCAAAGACGCCACAGCAGAAAATCCAGTTTCACAAAGGTAGGATGTTGAATGGTAATAAAATGTGAAATGTCCTTGTTTTTAGTGCAATTAAAATCATCCTTACTCCTTCCCAAAATTCAAATAGTGATTTATTACTAAATTGTCTTTTAGTTTCGCCTCTTGTCGTGAAGTCTATGAATTTTTCTTTCTCCTCAGTTGACAGTCCTTCGGGTCTTATGAAATGGATCCCGAATCCACTCGTAACTTGCTCTCAGTTTGTCGTCAGCATGAAAATACTTTTTTAAAATTCTTTGCCAGCATGGCTAAATGATTTTCAATGGGTACAAAAACAACTTTTACATGTTCTTCTTCAGCCTTATAAGTTTTAGTACAATCATTCACATTTGCAAACATTATTAGGTTTTTTGCTTTAAATTTCTTTTCCACAATTCCAATTTTCTACAAAAATCATTAACTTTATAACTCATATCCAACATATGTGTATTTGCTTCTTGGAGTTGAAGATTCAAGTTATTTAATTTCTCGAATATGTCGACCAAGTACCTCAATTTCATCAGAAATAAACCATCGCAAAAAATGTGTGCACTGAGGCGATTTTTGTTTTACAAGTGCTTGTATACCTTGGAATCTTCCGGAAATTTAACGAGTACCATTGGTGCATATTCCGACGCAATTTTTCCCTTCTATGTTTGCCTCGTTCATAAAATCATTTAAAATAGCAAATAATGTGAGCTCGGA
This sequence comes from Argiope bruennichi, assembly GCF_947563725.1. Lineage (NCBI taxonomy): Eukaryota > Metazoa > Arthropoda > Arachnida > Araneae > Araneidae > Argiope > Argiope bruennichi. The sequence goes on from NC_079153.1 coordinate 13,179,722, forward strand.
TGTTTTGAGTTCTATTGGCTTGCAGAAAAGTAGTTCTTTTACTACTGACATATCACAAATTCGAACATAGGCAATTAAATGAGCATCTTTATTACTATCTGTTGCTTCGTCAAGCTGTATGGAAAACAATTTGTCATGCAGCTTCGGGAAAAGCTGACACTGTGCATCTTCAGCTATATCGCCAATTCGACAAGCAACAGTATCATTTGAAAGAGGTATGAACTACAATTATTTTGAAAAATTATCTCCAAACATAGTTTCTACAATCTCAATTGCTGCTGGCAAAATAAGCTCTACACCAATGGTGTGAGGCTTTTTACATCTGGCTACTTTATATGAATTTTGTAAGATGCAATTAAAGCTTTTTTATTCACAGACAAAGTTTCTTTAAAAAATGATTTTTGCTTTCTATATGATTTTAATTTTAATTCGAAGAATTCTCTGGGTTTGTTGACCTACTCACTATGAAGCGTTTAAATTTAATACGTCTTAGGCCAACTGTGCTGTCTTAGGCCAACATTTTTTAGCAAATGATACTCAGGGGCCTTTCTTCTTCATTTACTTCAGTACTGGTAAACCCAAAATTTAAGTATTCTTGAGAATATTTCCTTGATTTTATTTACGCAATCACGCTCGTCTGCGGACTTGTTGATGCTTGACTATAGTCTAATGCTTGCTTACTTCCGCTTAAAAAGGTATTCATGAGTCTGCATAAATCTGCTGCTGTGAATATTTAATATGGTGAATTGCAATTAACACGAAACCATATATAACATAAACATTCACGAAGGATTCGATGGCGATAGAAGGATCGACTCGAATGAGACTGGCTGGAATTGAAACTTGCATTATCGAACATTTTCCTTCTTCCTATGAGAAAACATTTGCTCCGCGCATGCTCGAGACGGCATCAGTCGTGTGGATTCCCTTCCACAAACATTACTTATTTTTTTTTCTCTTTTGTTTAGTCATTTAGTAAATTTTATTTCTTTAATTATTCGAAAAAATGTATTTCTAGCTCACCCCGTCTAGGTTAACTTTCAAAAACGAATTTTTCTACTTTCATATTTTTTTAACGTTATCTCCCTGTTTGGCGTTCATTTCAAATATAATAATTAAATTTTCTCCGCTTTCTATCGCTTCATCTGTTAACCGCCCGCTTGTCCAAATTGCAAGATGTGGTTTCTCGCCAACGTTGGCGGCTCACTTTTACTCTTGTTTTGGCAGTTAGTTAAAAATAATTTAAAAACAGAATCGAAAATACTCAATTTACGTTATTGTTGTATACATTTTATTGTAAGCGGGGGGGGGGGGGCGCGATGAAAATTATGATTGAAAACTGGGCCACGAATACTGAAAGGTTGAGAAACGCTGATCTATAGATCATGTAGAAGATATGATTATGTGAATCTCAAGTATTGCAGACGACTTCACTGAAGTCAACTCTCCGCCTAATAAGGCATTTTATTTACTAAAATGTATTGGTCAACAAAACTCATGCATGGTGTTATTGGTAGTACATAAGTATTTCCATGATCAGAATATCATAATATTTCTTTTCCTTCAGTCTAGTTGTTAACTACTTTAACTTTATTTCACGCCTTCCATGCTTGTAAGAATAGAATATTTTAATTGATTTTTACACATTTTTTTTTTTTTTTTCATTTGAGTTTTGAAATTTGGTTAGTTATCGGTTTCTGATGACAGTACAATTTTTTAAATTAGTTTTTGACTTCAAATTTATCAACCACTGTATTAATTTATTTAAAAATTAAGGTGTTTAAGAATTAGTTTGAAAATTATAAATCCTTAGATTCTATACTATCTGTACCTACGAATTATGAAATATATCAGACTAAATACTGTTCATTCTTAGATTCAAAAACCCTCCATGTTTTTGCGCATGTATCAAGACGCGTTCATTTAGTCAAAATAGCGTAGAAGGGTAAGTTGAAAGGAGGGTATGCTTACATTCAATAATAAGGTGAACTGGAATTGTACAAAGATTTAGAAGAAATAAAAACTGCAGATAACTTGTAATAATATCGAGAAAAGAATACTAAATAATAAAATAATTTAGGGCAATTTTGATTTACTGGAAGGGTACTGAGTTTTAAGCCATGATTGATAAATGGCTGATTTATGTTTTTAAAATTTGATAATTCACGTTTTTACAATAAAATAATGCTTCTTTAAACTAAAATATTTCTTTCTTTTATTTGTAGTGGAAATTTTTATAACATTTTGATATTTACAATGGTAGATAATCTGGATCATATTTAATGACATTACAAAGAATATTCTTCGTGTCCCTCTTGAAAGCTATTTTGCCACTTGAACTAGCTATATAAACAATAAATACTATTTGAGTTAAAATAGTATCGTCAGAAACGATACAACATGAAATATACGTGGAAAAAAACTAAGCGAAAAAGTATGTAATGGGATAAAAATCAAGGTCAAAAAATGGCGAAGAATTTTGGAAATGCATTCACCCTTCCGAGTGTGACCCCTTAGAGAGGTAGAATCGTCGAAACGTGTTACTCCTTGGATACTGAAATGAACAGTAATAGAAAATAATAAGAATAAAATTTTTATTTAATAGCAATTATAAATTCAATTAAAAGTGAAACATTATATTTTTTATAGATGATCAAGCAACATCATTTATAAATTAAGACAAAATACAGATATAAGGGGGAAAAAAACTCTAAGATATTCATTACAAGTGAAAACATATTTTCAATGAGATTAAGATTCCAAGTCATTTAGATTTTCTTTTAATAATCTTATGCTTTTACGATTTTGTTTTGATATCTATAATTTTGATAAAATCAATTACTTACAAAAATCAATAAGCATATATAAACAAGAATTTACAAATTTATTCACAAAATAGCGGTTTTACAAATAAGAACTGGATCATTTATCATTCTGATTATGAAAGAAATAGAATATATATTCTTAGATATTTCGGTTATTAAAAGAAGGGGATTTTCTTCACTATGAAATTTTATATGGTGTTTAAGAATAATGCGAAAAAAATTTAAAGAAAGACGATCGATTTTGTATAATGATTTGTATAAAGCGCGGCTAAACCATCGTGACAACATTCAATTCCTGATTAAGGTAAAATATATTAAGTCCATATTATATTTAAAATCCATAATAAATATCATTATTAATAAAGACTGAAAGCTAAAAATTATAATTATATAAAAACATTATGAGAGCGTTAAGGGTTTATTTTTAAACAAAAATCATTAAAACTAATCGTAAAATCATGTATTTCTGATAATAATTGGAAAATGACATACAATCATACTGATTATCATACGAAATAATTTTTAAACATGTATATTTATCTAAATATTCATTAGATTTAAATTCGTTATAGAATATAAATTAAAACAATTTAAATAACATTACAATTCTACTTTACTTCGAATCGTTCTGCTTGTGCCACATGTTTTTGCGATTTTAGCTTCAACCTCCTTTTTCTTTAAAAAAATTTATTTTTTCTTTTTAACATAGTGATGAAACCATTTTTATAAGTTATTATAATTACTATTTTTTAAAGTATGAATGAGAATAAATAAGATATCCGATTTCTTCTAGTGGGACCTGATTGAAAACATTATTTCCTGGACATGTCTTTATTACTTTTCCGTATTTTTATTCGTTTTTTTTGTGAACAATATATATATATATATATATATATATATATATATATATATATATATATATATATATATATATATATATATATATATATATATAAACGTACACAACAGTGAGTTAATATTACCGTTTTTTTTTTAAATTGGAGATTTATCCATGCTTTATTACTATTTTATTTGCATTTAATCATCTTAAACAAAAAAGAAAAACAAAATTCACTATATTTTTATTTGAATAAGTGTTAAATCTTTAAGATTATTTTAAATAATTAAATTGAATTTCGACTAACGAAAACGGCACCGATAAACTGAAGCTTTGTGGCTAAAATTGACCCATATTTCATTCAATTTTACATACGAAATTTCTATCAAAATTATCTATCAATAAACATATTCTGACTTCAAAATAAGACAGATACTTAAGCATCAATGCATCATGTATTATAATTTGCAAAATAAATTGTTTTGGAATTTTCTTGCTAGTTTATTAACAAAGTGTTTGTAAAGTTCCACGCTTTGCCAAAAATAAGATGTTGAATAAAAGATCAAAACAATAAAGATAATAATAAGTGATTTCGTTATTTATAAAAGTTATCAACAAGTAGATAACAATAAAATATAAATAGTAAATAGATTTTAATTTGTTTGAAAGGAGGAAAAGATATATTCATCACAATCTATTTCATGATTATCCTTTTCCTGAATTAATCAGGTAGACGCTATCTTTACCAGTGGGCTCATATGACTCACTATCACACAAACAAGAAAAGAAAAAAAAAAAGAAAAAATAGTGGTTAGTTATCAAGAAGTGTTGTTTACTATGATGTATAGTAAGGCAGCAGACATTTTCTTCGCGTTCATCCGACCTTGTAATTACCAGCTATATCATGTTTCCCATCCATCAAATTACGAGATGTTATACGCGTACTATGACAGGGATCTCGTTAATATAGAAAAAGGTTGGCTTATATAATATTCCTGGAAGTAAACATATAATTTGCTGCATTTTATTTCTATTATTAGTTATTTTTAATGATAAATTCTTTAAAAAAAAGGGGAGGGTTAAAAATTAAATTCAAAAATTTATTTTCTAGTGTCCTGGGCGCAGAAATCACACTTTTAGATATTAATTTTGATTTTTAAAAGACCAAAATGTGTAGGGAAATATGTTTACATCATATATTATTAGTTGTGAGAGTATTGGTTATTTTGAAAAATTATTAACATTTTAAAATTAAGCAAGAAACTATTAGATCCCGTTTTATCACGTGTTGTTAAAAGCCAATTTGGCGTATTATTATTTTTTATTAAGAACTATATACCTAAGCTGATAGTAACTATATAAACAGTAAAAAAGACGCTGTAAAAAATTAAGTAAAAGGTGACAGTAAAAAATTTTACTAACCCCTAAATTTATATCATTAACAAACATATTAGGGCGTTGATTCATATATGTAGTTTGTAATGTAGTCTTAATTTCTAACTTTAAATTTATTCAAAAATTTGGTCCATAATTTTTTTTAATTGAAAATGAAGAATTTAGAAGAAAGAATAACTTTTTCATAACGAGTATTGATAGCCTTTACTAAACTGTAAAACTACAAAAAAAAAAAAAAAAAAAAAAAAAATAGGAGCAGTGTTTGAAAATACTTTTTAAAATGCTGCTTTGACTTTCGAAATAAAGCAAAATAAAAAGCATATTTTCTTATTAATTTATTTACCCTTTGGCGAGCGTTGACGAAATAAAATATTTACATTTTTAATTTCTTAGTCAATTTAATTATTGTAAGTTTCTTATCAAAAATCATTTGCTATAAAATATTGTAATTGCAGACAAAATTATTCTGCATTTAAAATGAAACTATTTAAATTAGTTTTTCGTTTTAAGATTGTAAATATTGTTTTCTTTAGTCGATAAAGAGAGCAATCAAAATTATCAAAATAATTCAAGAGTAAGAATTAGTCAATAAATATATTTTTCTCATCTGAGGGATTTGATGCAGTGGTGACAAAATAGAATATTAAACTGGTCTACACTTAATAAATGTTAACACTTATAGGGTTACCAACTTTCTCCAAGGTAAATTCATGCGTCAAACTGATCATTTGACCATGCATCGAAATTACAATTCAAATGGCTGAAGTATAGCTTCCAAACACAATATTAATCTGATGAATATAGTAATTTAATAGAAAGTAATTTATTTAGAAGCAGAGATTTGTCATTCTTTTATATTAAAAGAATAATGATTTTTTCCCTTTTAAAATAAGAGAATATTTCTGTATATTATTTACATTGTACTAGTTATTATCTGGAAGCATAGGAATAGTCATTAATCATCATTAGTTATAATTCAATAAAATCACATGCTGATATTTAGTCTCACAAAAGAAATGAATAATTTTTTTTAATGAAATGTATACTTTCCATTTTTTACCGATTTCTTACTTTTTAGATAAACATTTTTCAAGGGAAATAAAAATGATAGTATTTTTACGAAGAAATAAAATGCTTTCGTATTTTTCAAAGAATTTTTAGTTTTTAAAAAAGGACATACTTAATGATGCTTAAAGCGAATTGGCAGAAATAAAACAAACAAAATAATCTTGCTAAGTACGATTTTATAATTTTTCTTATTTTCTCCAAGTTTACCGATTTCTTACTCCTAAAGTTCTGGACATAAAAAGTTCATTTTATTTATGAAATAAAATTTATCATTACGCGATAATTTTTCTTTGGTTTTCTTTTTAATAATGCTTCTTTTCCTTAAACAAGGAATGCTTTGAAACAATTTAAACAGTTCAAAGTTTCCTTTTTAATAATGCTTCTTTTCCTTAATCAAAGAATGCTTCGAAACAATGTAAGCCGTTTCCATGTGAAACAATCGAAAATTATTAATACATGTTTTTGAGCTTGAACCAGGATTGAATTATAATATTTCAGTCGGCTTCTCTTTTCTAGACTTTATTAAACTTATTTTAGATAATAATTGTCTAGTTTACTCAGTAATCAAGTAACTGTAAGGTTTATTATTTTTTATTCACATAAATATTTTTTATTATGACTTTATATAGTTTTTTTCTGGACGTTTTATATCCTAAAACTGTGTCTAAATCTTTCCTTCATTATTCATCATTATGATATAACAAAGGTTAAAAATCAACTAATTCAGTAACTTTACTTTCGATATAAAAGGTCACTCTCAATGAGAAAATTCAAATAATAGAAGTCTTTGTTGAAAGCATTGTTTTCCTCTGGTATTTCTTCTTTTTTTTCTTTTTCTTATTAGCACACATAAACCTATTTGTCCAACACATTATGATATAATAAAGCCAAAAATTAATGTCCCTTCTTACTCAAATGATAAGCGTTAAGGTAATAGTGAAATATTATTGATGTGATCTTAGCCTAATGACCGACGGCAGAAATGAAGTGAGGGAAACAGAGTTCGCGAAATGATTTTCTTTTTAGAATTTCTCTGTATTAAATAACTAAAAATTACTTATTATATGTTGAATTAGTCTCTAGAATTTGAATAAAAAATGTTTATGTTTATCCTGCTTAATTTTTGTGGCATCTCCAAGGTGTTAGCGTAGTTAAATAATACTAGTTTATAAACAAAAGTTAAAAATCAACTAATTCGGTAACTTTACTTTCGATATAAAAGGTCACTCTCAATGAGAAAATTCAAATAATTATTTTATTCTGATTAGTATGAATTATATGAAAAAAATTATGTAAAATGAATAAGGTTACACTAAATTTTAATTAATGAATTTAGAATTTATTTATGTGTGATCAAGCGAAGATTGTAATTTTTTTAAAGATATCAAAGTTTTTAGATAAAAAAAATGCTTAAGTAATTAGCATATAATATATATTTTTTTGTTGTTTCCAACTGAAATATTGAAATAGATTGTCAAAATAAAGCAGCCAAGAATAAAATTATTTATAATGAGTCTTGACTGCGTGAAAAGATATGAAAAGTGCTATATCGACAGCAAAGTAACATACAATACAGTCAAAAATAGCAAATATAAGGAAATCTACTGTTTGATGAATGATATATAGGTTCACGATAGACTTTATAGCATTATCTAAGTTTTCCAGGAAAACTAGAAAGAATTATTCTTACTTTAAATGATACTTTAAAACCCATTTGTAATAATTATAGATAAATTACTTTTATTTTAAATGATCTTTTACTTTTTTTTTCTATTTTTAATATAGGAATGATATTTTATATCCAAAATACACTTAGTAAAAAAATCCAACTGGAAAAATAAATAAATCCACACAATAACATTTCCTCTAGAAAAATAAATGCCTTTTTCTCGCCTCAATAGCGACATTTCACATTCAAAAAATATTTCTATTTTTCACATACATAAATGTGCATGACAATCCTAACTGAATAAATCCCATTTCTGCATTAATTACGGAAGTGAGTTCCGAATACTTTTTTTTTCCCGAAATTCCAGCAGTGCGTGACAATACGAAGTTAATGCGAACGTGCCAAGAGGTAAACGCACTTACGCTTTTGAATTAAACCCAGTTGGTGACTGGGGTAGGTGTAGCAGTCTATGCCGAATCATGCAATAGCTTTCCCTTCAATTATTCATTCATTCACATCCTCACGAACAACAAACATTGCGCGCCCTTCCCGATAGATGGCGCCACAAACTTAAGGTGATCTAATTCTCTCGGCGAAATCTAGTTAATACATGGATTAGCGATACGAGTTGACATCATTAATCATAGCCTATCACGATAGGCATCAACTTCCGATAGCAGAATTTTTTTTCGGGGTGGAAGCAGAAGGGGCACGTGTTCTTTACGGATGAATCATCGGCGAGCTCATTATTTGTTGTACGAAACGGAAGGTTTCACGAAAAATTTCCCCAGGGAGGTTTATCGGAAGGCTGATATATATCAGCTCAGATTAGCAGTCGTTATGTAGTAGTAATATACTTATAAGAAGTAAGGGTGAGTATTCCCCTGCATGTGATAACAGTGGGTGGGTTTTTGATGGGTTAATTTCCGCAGTGGATTACAGAGGGACCGGTGCATTTCTATATAGAACGAGCAGATAAATTAATCACTTTTCGTGTTCGGAATGGGAGGGTTCGATGAAGGTTTCGTTTTAAATTAAGGTCCTCAAGCGGAAATTATACCTCATTTGCGTTTGATATAGAGATAGATATATGTACCGGAGAGTTATTAAAGAGTCGGCCCCTTTCGTGATTTGTTTTGCAGTTGTAATTTAAAATTTAAATTAGTCTGTTTTTAAAATTTCTATTGCAAATGGTAATCAGTGAGTCTCGAAATCACTGTATTACTCATACGAATATCTCAAGAGATAATGCAAAACTTGATGAGCGTAGAATTCATTTAATCATATATTTGATACATTTTTGGGCAGGAAAGTGTAAGAGGTGCAGTCCTGTATATCTCCGAATCAACCGATTAATAAGTAAATCGAACGTTTGTCAAATAGATAAGTCTTTTAAAATCCAAAGGTGCTTAATATTCTAATTCTTTTAATTCGGAATTCGATAATTTGAATTTATATTAATCTTTAGAATCTCCTTTTTAGCATAAAATCAATTTTATGTTATTAAAATGGTGGAACAATTCGAATTTATTTTAATCTCGTGAGTTTCCTGTTTAACAAAGCATTAGAAAAAAAAAAAAAAAAAAAAAAAAAAAGCAAATTTATTTCATCAGAAAGCTCGGATAATTCGAATTTTTATTTTAATCATTTCCCCAATAGCACAAGTTATATTATACTGTATTTACATGAAGTAATATACATTTAATAACAAATTACATTTTTGATATATTTAATCCAAAAGATAGCTTATAAATATATAAAAAAAATCAGCAAATCTGGATTAAGGAGGTTCTAAATTTCCACTACATTCTTAAAAAAAAGTTTCTATTTAGCTGGAAACATTTCCATTACATATGCGTTTTTCATGTAATTCATTTTTTCTTTAAATATTTCTTTCATTATGTTCTTAAGCTGTTATAACATTTTTGGGAATAGCAGATTTCAAAGAAGCTGTGTTCGATTGATGCCACATCACGTTTATGACTTACTATTCCTTGCATCAGTACTCCTCACCTGGTGTGGTGTGGTATGGAGAGGGAGTGCCAGCTCAGGTGTCATTCTCGTCGTCTGACCATGGTTCAAAATTACAAGATTCGTCCAAAATGGTGTTAGTGTTGCTTTAAAACGGGACTTTAATATAAATAAATTAAACTAGCTAACAAAACTATGCATCAGTTCGGAGTTAGATTGACTAAGTATTGGTCATACCCGCTTAAGTCAAAATCAACTTTTATATGGAAAGCAGTGCATGTGCAAAATGCTATGTAATTTTAAGAGTCAGACACATTTGACTAAATGTCCTGACTTTAATAATCTTCGCTTACGGTCTTTTAAAATAATCATTCATTGATTTGAGATTGCTTGTGAGCAAAAATTATCACCCTAATATTCTTAAATTTTTGGAAACCATTTAGTTTTTACATTCTATTTAGTTTTGATTTTCTTTGCTTCATAAACTTTTGGCGTTTAATGTGTCATTTTTTCAGATTTTGTAAAATTATTTTTTTAAATCCTTGTTTAAATACAGCTGTTGACTTTCTAAATTTGACTTTTATGTATTTTTAAGAAGTTTCTAATTATACAAGGATAGCATTTTTGCCGTTCAAAAATTTAATCATGCATACATTCAAGTGGAGCAACATGACCAAATCTGGCGTTTGAGCTAAAAACCAAAATAATGAAATCTAAATAACTTATATAACTACTTATCTCGAAGGAACATGCGCATAATTGGTGAAGAAATAGAAGAAACTATATCTATTTATATGATAGCTTCTAAATAATGAAGATTGAAAAATAACTAAGTAAGTGTTTATATCCATTATTTTCTTCATCAGGAATGATATTTAAATTTTGTTTTCTACGTTGCGATTCTTAACAACCTCATTCTAAAATTAGTTTAAGTTTCTGCCATTTTTTAAATATTACCCCGTATATATGCCCCAGTCTTTAGCATGTTTCGTCACTTATAACACATTTTGCTAGTTTTCTGAGATTAGGTTTAAGTGGTATACAATGCAAATCACTTTGCATTTCTGACTTCATGGACGAATTCCCCACTATCAAAGAATAATATTATTTAAATTATTTGAATTCTTAAATTATTTAAGTTTAAGTTTATAATGTAAATGGTTTCTATCATTTTACATTTTACATTTCATGAATGAATTTACATGAAGCGAAATGTAATATTATATCAAATTGTTTCACTTACTGTATTATAAAATATTTAATATTACATTTGCTGTATTATTTAATTTTACCAATATTTAAAAAAAAGTTACAGAAAATAGAAAACAGCAAAATTATACATTTTACACATATACCCATTATATCCAACCAACAATATATTTTATATTTATAAAATACTATTAGAATAGAGCCAAAATCCAGTGCAGCGCAAGTTTTAATTTCTAAGGTAAATTCCGTTATCCAATCTCTTATTCAAAAAATTACGAAAAAAATTGTTTATTCAAAACTTTCATTTACTTTCTTTTGAGCTGTTTAATGCAGATGATTTAAGCAATTCGGGCGGATATAGCATATCATAACATTCAAAATATCCATTGTTTGTTTAAGCTAATTGATTCTTCAATTTAAAGAGCTGATATTTCCTGTGCAACTCGGAAATAATTTGTTTACGATTGAATTTCAGTAATCACCTTTGTGCATACAGTCTTGCATCAATAAAGAAGTGTTTCATTTTTAATAACAAGACTCTTTTTTTTTCTTTACCTAAACTGCACCTCGAACAAGATAATTGAATTGCCTCGTCAAATAAATAAAAATGGGATAGTGATGTTTACAAATTTACATGTTTCTCTGTGTTTGTCAAACAGAATATATTTCCATATCGATGCATATTTATTTCTAAAGCATTCTAATTTTTTACAGAATAACAAGCTTAAGCAAATGAATTTAGAACAGAATTTACGTTATAATGAAATTATTTTTCAAAATCGAAATAATTTTTTTTCAAAAATTTAGGATTATTCTGTCACCAGCTGTCTTGCATATTTCTATGCAAGGATGTTACTAATGACAAAGGATCAAAGCTATATATATATATATATATATGTAATGATATTTTAATTCTAATTTCAATTTAATTAATTTCCAAGATTTTATCTTACTTTAACCGATAGTAAATTCATTTTATAATATTCTCTTATTTCGTGATCCAATTCCACTTTCGGTTTAATTAATTCCTCTGTAAAAATAATGCGCCATCAGTACTACGTATCAAGATAAAGTGATATCTTCGGTTGCCCTTGAAAAGGTGTCAAAGGTTACCACAAATATTAAATTGGCGCCTAGCCAGAAATAATATGTTATATAAGACTAGTGATCATTTGTTCGTCTCTCTTTGCCTTCTGCTTTTGTGCCGCGCTGTGTCTTCTTGTAAATAATCATGTTTACCTCCCGAGAGAGAATAAAACGGAATTAAAAATACCAAGTCTCTTCACTGCTTGTAAAACCTGCCTTCTTCTCTCCAAAAGTAAAGTTACATATTATTTAGCCGCCAGGATTCGAAATTCATTATATATATGTGTGTGTGTGTGTGTGTGTGTGTGTGTGTGTGTGTGTGTGTGTGTGTGTGTGTGTGTGTGTGTGTGTGTGTGTGTGTTTATCTATTAATATTGCTTCTATTGCAAAAATTCTACAGTTAATGTTGATATTATATCGAAAACATCACTAATATTTTTTATGTAAATACATATGCCCATTTTGAAATGTTGTAAATATGGTCAGAATTAGATTGTTGGTCATAATATTCCGATCGACATCGGTTCATTTATTAAAAATCTTAAATCTAAAATGTTCTCTTAATTTTTCTCAGTCATTAGGTGATTCCATCACTGTATTGGTAGAATATTAAGCTCAGTAGTCTATACTCACTCGTCAGCTTCATTTGGAGAACATTAAGCTCAGTAGCTAGCTTCATTTTTAGACCATTAAGCTCAGTAGCTAGCTTCATTTGTAGAACATTAAGCTTAGATTCATTCCTGACATCCGGTTGGCTTTATAGTTAGCGAAAATGGAGACTCTAAGCAGCTTAGATCTCTTTGGTAATGAAGAGTCGTTACTAGTTTTGCCCATTATTTTTCATTTTTATTAGTCAGAGTTATATTTGAATATATTTATGTGGCTACTTTGTTAGAGCTAATGAAAGATTATGGTTTGATAATATTATGGACTAGATGGAAGATAAGTCAAGTATAATCAAAGATGCTAAAAGGACACATAAGGAGAGCGATTTAAATTATATTTAAACAGACTTGTGGTGCAGAATAGCGGGAAAAAATGGGATGGGATGTCTTTCATAATAATGCATGATAGAACAATTAGAAACCAGCGGAAGTGATCTTCCTCAAATTTCCACGCATACTCTTTAAAAAACGGTCTCCCCCCGGCATAAAATGATGGGGCTTATATAAAGCATATAATTCCTTATATAGCACTGACAAAAAAATAATAACGAAAAATGAACTTTTGGTGTAAATCTAGCAATTTTGCAGAATCTATCACACAAATATATATTTTAAATGCCTTTTGTCTGACTGATTGAAGCCAAAAATTTAACATGAAGCTGCAGTAATAGTTACACAAGATCATATACCGAATACCATTGATTTAAATTTTGCGTTTTCGAGTAACTACACTTGCAGGCATACAAAAGTACAGACCGACAGATGGTCAACCTTTTAATAGACTTTGTATGAAACTTCATAATAATCTACTCTTAAGATGCGAGATATGTTCAACAAAATTTACTCGTGTAGCTCTTTGCATTTCTTAGTCATCTAATTTAGTTGCTTTGGAACATCAGGCAGACATCCTTCCTCTGAATAGATTTTGTTCAAAATTTGATAGAATTATGCAAATGTGATCGTAGGTCCATGTACCAAATATTATTCGCTTAGATGAAAATGTTTTTGAATTATCCTGTTCGCAGATAGACAAATGAACAGGAGCATAACATAATATTAGCGATGCGTTTTTAGAATTTAGGGATGTCTGGAAATGTGGAGATTCTTTAAAATCTGGAGTTGGAATTTTTTGTCCAACTGCATTATCTTCTTTGTCTATGAGAAAATTAAAAAAAAAAAGAAAATTCTGCATACAGAAAAACAATTAACAATCAGAAACCTCTCGTAGAAAAACACCTTTTTTTTCATTATAAATACTCTTCAATAATGTTTTACTTTTTTATGAAATTAGATGTAAATTTTAGTCTCCATTGACTTATATTTCAAAATTCTGTATATTTTGTAGCTTATTAAGTTTAGTAGATGGTCCTGAACATTTTGTATTAAATAATTACTTTTTCTTATACGCTAATACAAAACATTTTTACTATTAATCTAAAACATCAAATTTAAAATCTTTACTTTATCAGTAAATCTTTATGTCAGATATATAAATCTCACCAGTGTGATTAAGTTAGGTAATGAATAATATCTCTCATTGTATTAATTTTATAAATGATTAAATCGTATGGCATATATTTAAATTAATATTAATATATTCCTTGTGACAAATTCAAAGATTGCGATAAGTCTTAGAGACTTTTTCCTTTTTTTTATTATTATTTTGCACTTCTAATAAAACGAAAACAATGTTTGCTATCTGGCTCGAAGTGCTATTATCTCTAATACAGCTGAAAATATTCTGTAAATTAGATTCGAAGACTAACTTCCTTATCGCACAGCCAAAACAACATTTTAGACGTCTAGACTAAGAATATGTTCACCAAAATAGATCGGTCTCTTTCATCCATCAAAGACGATGACATCAACTGTAATGACTAAAAAGCAAATAGTGAATAAATATCATTTTCTTTTTTATCTTGTTTTGACTTCAAATTGACTGCAGGTGCATTTTTGTTTCATAATAACAAAAGTTCTGTTTTCTCAGTATGAGATCTTCTTTAATTTAATGACTTTCATACAACAAGATAGAAATATAACATGGCAGATCTTTACATTTGTGTGTGTAATTCCATTGATTTTAAGGTGGAATTTTTCTAAAACCCTAAAACAAACCGATGTGCGTGACATATATTATCAGTTTATCGCTTGAATCGATTAAATTATGTATATGTTATGGAAGGATAAAGTAAAGTGTGCCTTTTGTATCCAGTTTTACTAAAAGAGATAAAAATTAAGTTTGGCAGAACCTGGCAAGACTGGGAATGATTTAGTTCATGTTACTCAAACATTACCATTTTATGAATACTTCTAGAGTTCCATTTTGTACTGCAGTAAAACTTTGAACAAGGAAAACACTGCCACCATTTCTTGTTTATCAGAAGATGTTCTGTATTTTAACGGAAGTTTAACAATTTTGAAGATCATAAAAGTAAAGTCTTGTTTATTTAATGAGAAGATATTTGATTATTCTTTGCCAAACATGACTACCTTAGATACTGCGGTTTTCATAATCACTATTTATCTACATCTTATTCTTGTTAACTCTTCCAAAAAGTCGGACTTTGGAAAATACCGATAAGGGCAGGTTGACCGGGATGAGTTGCCTACCTCGTCAGCTCTCCAGATGATTTTTACAGTTTTCTATTTAGGTTTGTATATAATTCTTATTGATTTTGTGTAATTATCTTCATTTACATAATCCACAAACTGCACCATACCACACAGTAAGACGTATAGGCCTACAGGTTATATTTTAACAATCTTACCTTTGAGGTCCAACAGGTGCATTTAAAGGAATAAAGGCAAGGACCTCGGAATGCAAAAAAAGGAGTTGTTCCTAAGAAAATAAAATTTCTTTCTTATTCAATAACTAAGAATTCTGACACCCATGACATGAGCTAAAAATTTTAGAGAGCACAGAGAGGTACCTGCATTTTGTGAGAAACAACAATTCAGAAAGATAAATTTAAAGTGAAAGAGTCAAAACTGACAGCTTTTGACTTTTCAAATAATTCAATAAATATAATTATTTTGTAAGTATATTATTTCTATACAGATAGTTATAATTATTATCGATTAATTACAGATAATTATAATTTACCAAGACTAAATAGTCGTATGCAACGTTCTTCGAAGTGATTTATCAAATATCCATAGGTAAAAGATGTCTTCTTCTTTTCAAGAACTACAACCTGTCTCAGGCCAAAACCGTCTTTTTAAAGTTTTTACCATCTGCGCTATTCTGCTCAAATGTCGTCTATCAGGCCTCTTCTATCTGCTTCATATCCATTTCAACAGTATCCAGCCATCTATTGGGGGAATTTTCTATCTGCGTCATCCCTTTATTCTCGAAAAATTTATTGATTTTAGTTTGAGAAGGAATTTTCATATCCTAACATGACAGAACCATTTAATACAAAATTCTTATAGTACTTTGAAATTGTCTGTTTCACCATATAAATTTCATGATTAATGCAGTTTCCCACAAATTATTTTTTCTTATTGACCCTTATATTTTCTTTTATTGATTCTTTTTCTGAAAATCAACGGCATATTTTGTTAAGCATCCAGCTTTTACACCCATAGCAAAGTAAAACAATTTATTTTTGTTAATATGCTAATTAATTTTGATTTAAATTAGTTTATAGGGAAAGAGAAAGATCTATTAATCATGGACAACTTATTTCTTATTTTAAGGATAGCGATATGATAACGCTATAAATCAGACGTTACATTAGAAGAGAATTTTTACTTATAAGAAATGAATATTTGCTAACGTATGTGATAAGAGAAATTGTATAAATGTCCCTATTTAACAGTCATCAGTTCATTAATCTTTAATAAATTGCAAAATCCCTATAAAAGTAAGGAAAAAAATCCATCACAAAAAAATTTGTTTTCAAAAAAAAATATTGAATAATGTACTATCAATGTAATTACAGATAATGCAGATTTGTAAAAAGAAATAAAACGTACATACTTTAACTAGTAAAAAATAACAGAAAAACTTTCTTTCACTAATGAATTCTTTGTTCTTAACTAAAATTAACATATTAGAAGAAGAATTCTAAATATGTGTCTGTTCTTTAGAAGGAAAATTCCATAAATGTCCTCTTATGTACAGGAAATGTAAAATGAATGAAATCCTTCCCATCATTCATATACTATATGCAATGATTAGAAAGCCTCTGTATTTGTTGATTTGTAAGATTCACTCTGTTATTCGCATTACAAAAGAAAATGTGATCAGAAGAAATACGTCATTAAGTATTTAATTGATGATTAAGCATTATTAATACTTGATTAAGTATTTAATTATCATTTTTGAAGTCGAGTATTGTGATAAGTTAATATTATCATGCTAATCATTAATTCAACACAAATATTTAACATTGATATTTTGGTTTAATACTTGTAGATAAATTTTTGAAAAGTAATATTTAGATCTTAAAGAAAAATATTTACAATTATTATATTATTTTCAGTGCTTTTGATATTTCATATACGGAACTAATTTTCAGGCAACTTTTTACTCCATTTTTCATTATTAATACCAGAAAAGTACCAGAATAATACCAGAAAAGAAGAAATAATATTTAATTAATCAAAATAAATAAATAATTAAACAAATAAATTAATTATTAATTGGATTTATTTAATAATTAAAATAGTTTAATTATTGCAGTTCAAATTAATTAAATTCTGAATAATAAAGTAATTTAATTTTTTTCCTTCATAAGCTATCTATTGCCTGCTGTCTGAAGCACATACTGAATGTTCTTAATAATATTATTGCAAGTTATTTCTGGGCATGTTGCAAGATATTTGGGCTTATTCAATTTCCATGAGGATACAACGAGTTAAATTTTTTCCTAAGTAGACTTCTAGCAAAATAATTAAAAGTTTTTCAGTTTTGCAATCTCGAAATCGAAATTTAATCATGATTGTAAGAGTCTTCAGCATATAGAGTGAATGTCTTAGAATAATTTTTTTTTCTATTTCTAACTTAATTTAATTAAAAATTGTTTAATGAAATATGGAATTACATAAAATACAGATATGGCTAGATTTATTCATTTTTTTGTATGTGTATGTGCTTGTTGTAGGAAAGTAGATTTCCAACTCTCAAGGAGTACATCAAGATTACAATTTTTCTTCTTTGTGTCAATAATTAGACTGAGGTACCTAATTTAAAAATTCCTTTGGTGCATGAATGAAATATTTGATTCTAACAGAATCTTTTATATTAATCCCAAATGCATGCTTAACAAAATATGAATTTCCCAATTTAGAGGGCCTTGAATACGTTCTAATGGTACAAAATAAATAAAATTTGAACTGCAGTGAATTCAAATAATGAGTTTAACATTTATTCAATAAAAAAGTACAAAAAGCAGCATAGATATATAATAGTACAAAAGATAGGTGGCACTGTAATGTACATGAAACATTTAATTGTATAACACATAAAACGCATTAACACCTAAAGAAATTTAATATAAGGCAAAAGTGGCCTCCGTTATTTCACAGAAGGTTTCATGGTACAGTGACGTCAACCGCTACTCCAATAAGAAGCTGCTAAGTGCTAAAGTTTTGCCAACTCCATCTTGCAATAGGCGCACAGGTTTGAATTCGGCTTTTTAGGGATAAGAAATATAAACTCTGGAGTACGATTTTCCACCAAAGGAATGCGTCATATCTAATACCTGGGAAATAACTGGCACACTCACACAACCACGCGGCGACTGACTGCTGGCATGAAAGATAGAGGTAGCCGTATTTTCGATGCTAGAAAACGGTTTATATGATGGAAATTGTTTATAGATGCAACGAAGTTATGCTGATTAAGGTAGAACAATTTTAACTACACTATTTTATTTTTAACTATATATACTCAGCATAATGCACTGAAAAATAACTAACACTAGTGCAGAGTCCACCTTCTTTATATCTAAAAAAATAATCTAATAGACATGCGAAATAATGCAACTGAAGATTTACATTTTCAGTGCAGGAAAATAAATACCATTTATGTTGCAACGGCATCCATTTGTAAATTTACTAAAACACTAAACTGTTACTAAATAATAAACTAAATTAAATGACACCAAAATGTTTTATTTAATAAATTTGAATTATTATGCCACTATTTGAATGATTCATTATTTAAATTTTATCTCATTCGGATTAATAGTACGCATTCTAGTGCTCTCTGAAGCGGGAAAATTTTAATTTTTGCTTACATTGTATGCAAGTAGTTTGATTCTATAACTATTTCTTGCACCATTTAGATATGAATAAATCATATTTATATGTATGCATTTTTTTAAAAATGTTTATATGTTTGATTTTTTTTATATTTGGATCTCGAATTATTCTTTATTTCTAATACATTTAGAGAAGAAAAAAATGGTAGACGTGTTTGGGAAGAGAAAAGTGTGATCTCAAAAAGTGTTTTAAAATGTTTCCTCCAAAGCGGACCGAGATTGTGTTTTCAACATAATCAGATACCACAACAAACCTCTACAAAGATTAAGAAATCAGTACTAATTAGGTTATCATGATATTACTATGAAATAAATCATAGAGTCAATTCTTAAGAACAATTAATAATATTTTGAATAAAAAAACATTAAGGTCACAATTATTTGCTAAAATAGACAAACGTATTTTGTGTGATGTGAAATAAAGGACAGATAATTCGTGAGATTTTTTTTTTATAATTTAGTATATGATTCTTTTTTTTAATTTTTAGCATGAAGCTTTTAATTTAAATAATAAAATTAGTCATCCGTAGTTTTTTGTAACCGAAATATTTCCTAATTTCTGATCCATTTTCCATTGAACAATTTGAAATATAGAAAACGAATCATTTTTGAGAAAATTGAGCTTATATTTGTTGAAATAATTATCGGATTTCATATTTCAAAAAGCTGATTTAATTTGTATGATTGCCTCACAGTTTCTAATAAATAAAATAGCTTAAGTTTTTACAAACTACATTGAATTTATTCAAATTTTTGTAAGAAATTTTTAAATGATACGCAAGATAAATTCATAGATGATTCAAATCTCAATGAAAAGTTAGTCGCGTCTCAAAATATAAAAGTGTGACCATGTCTTGTGATATTCTATATTCAGTATTAGCAACATATTACTTCTCCTTGGATATTTTTAAATCATGAATATTAGTTTACCCAAGAATCCATCCCTTTTCTGGTCGAAAACCATCCGATTGGATGGGTTTTCCTGTGGATTTGTTTTACCACCCCCTGGCCTATCCCATTCACATGAAATATTCAGTTTGAAAGCACCCCACACCTGAATCAATACTTGTACAAAGGACTGGCTGGCACTCTTTGAAAGATAGTGCTCTATATTAACCTTTGGAAATTTTTGAACTGCAAAGGCTATAAGGTTATATTCAAACAAAGATTATATGCAAAGGTTATAAGTAAACAAGGTTTAAGCAAAGCAATTACTCCGAATTAAAAATAAATCATTTAATTCTTGGAATTTATTCCATATTTATAAAAGTCCAGGGATTTAAGTATATCTGTAACACTACGTGTAAAGAAGGCCCGTTTTGTAGTCAGATTATAATTTATAGGTTCAAATCTTTTAAATGTAACATTATTTTCATAGTTTTTTTTCAACCATAGGCTTAATATTTTTCATTCTTCCTATAGATTTTATTTTATCCCGTAAACATTTACGATATAAGACATTAGTTTCCTGTTTTACGAATAATTAGTTTGCCTTATCTCAAAAGTTTTAGGTAATTCATGTTATTATTCAGAATCTTGAACTAGACATGGCAAATACAATATTTATTCCTCGTAAAAGAATTATTTGCTAGCTGTAACTACTCTTTATTCGCTAATCCATCACACTTAAAACGAAGGAAAACATTTTCCTTTGACAAGTTTTTTTCCCTACAAAATATATGCTGTTTCACTTCCCTGTGATTTTCTTTCTAGCAGGAGAATTGTGAACATGAACTCCTCAAGAAATGTTTTGAAATGTTTGAAACTGATCTCATATTACCACTACGACTTTAAAATAAATTCCCACTATTATTATTCTCTGACTGGAATTTGTTATAAGCCTTTGTGGAATGTATAAATATAAACACAGATTTTTAAGTTTTTGAGTCTACTTGATACAAACAAACTGGTATGTAATTTTATATATTTGAGTTTTATTTTCCTTTTCCTCGCCCTATTTTTTATTTAAATATTTATTTTTACAAATTTAAGTCTTACGTACTGTTTTTCATTCCATGTTCCTGCTTTTATTTATATGCATGCAAAATTTCCAATATCAATTAGTAAACATTTTTAATAAACACAATTTTCAGTATCAATTCGCAAATTCAATTTAACAATTGAATTAGAGTATCATTCAGCAAAATTTTTTAATACGTGTTGATTACATTGAATAGCTCTAAAACACAAAACATTGTCTGCTCATAACAATCCACACCCATAAGTAAAAAACACATGAAATAGTAAACTGTCGCAGTTTCTATTGGTCAACTCAAAGCAGGGTACTCTGATATGCATATGATGAAGAAAATAATCAGATTCCATATACGAGAATAAATATCTTTTTTCAGTATCCTCAAGAGGAACTGGTCGTTATTTCTGCCTTTTATGGAGTAAAACCATGAGACTTCCAACTGTCATTTAAACTGAAGCAAGCAAATCATTTCCAAAAACATATCGATGTATCGATATTCAAATAATCCTAGTTAATATTACAGCCAGTAAATAGAATCGTTTCAAATTCCTCAGCATTGTTATGCATTATTCCCCTAGATGATAAATGAGACTATCCTAGCTAAATATACTCTACTTTTTACTTACACATCAAGAATTTGAACAATACATATGCTTTTTTTATTTTGGGGAAATTAAACATGAATAAATATATGACTTTCAATTTTTTTAAACATTTTTTATTGTATTAATTTGCATTGTTTTATTTTTCATTTGATGACATTGCCGTAGAATGTTTTTGACTTCAATGAACTATGATATGTCCTTGTTACCATCAAAAAATGGAGCTTAAAAGATACGTGAACACACAAAAAATCCCAAAAATAAGTTATTTCTGCACCTTTAAAATCAAAGGTCAACTTACCCGGGACATAAAAAAATTGATGAATTTTGAAAAATAATTACGAATTTTGGTTCGTTAGTTTGAAGTTGTTCAATTAATTAATTAACTATGCAAGGAAAAATGATACTGTTTATCCCAGTTTCTGTTAATTTTAACATAATGCATAAATGCGAAGTAGTGACAATATGCATTGAAGACTCATTTTAATATATTCATCATATTGTCAACAAGTATTAGTTGCATTGTGAATTATGAGAATGATAAGCAGAAGTATTTTGCTTATTGTTTACCAAATATACAAATATTGATGCATTTTACACTGGACAAGAGAAATAAATATTTAAATCTTTCCCGGAAAAAGTAATAAAGATTCTATAAATGAAAGGGATTTAAATTTTGGCACAGGCATAATTCAATACTTTTCTTGGAATTTCGAGCTATCTATAATGGAAATAATGCGATCAATGTAATTTTACTCCGATGATGTACTATGTGAATTCTGAAACGCAAGATGAGAACATATAATATTTTCTCAAATTCAGAAGATTCCTCGCGTTCATTTCCAGCTATTGTCAAAACATTGTTACTGATAATATATTGACAGGGTACATATAACTATTTTATTAGTATTAATTTTTGAAGGTATATTTGTTGTAATGTATGCATTTAAAGTGGAATTTTATTTTATTTGGATGTAAGCCAAGTACTTTCAAAGTACTTTTTTTTTCTTCCAAATTTAATGAAATCAAAAAATGAATAACAACAACAACAACAAAAGATATGCATTTGTTTTCTTTTGGGACTTAAAGAGAATATTTTTGTTTCATAATCAATTTTACTTTTTTAATTTAATGGAACCAAATCGTTTAAAAACTGGAAAAAAAAAATTACTTTCCATATTAACAAGAAAATAATTACCATCTTTTCTCTTCCAATATTTATCATTATTCATCATTCAAAAATTCTTCTTTACACTAGTCACCACATAGCTACATTGATTTTGGAAAAAAAAAACAAAAAACAAAAAAAAAACCGTTGGGAAGAGACAATTGCTTTGCATAGGGATAGGCACAAATCCAATTACACTTCATCATCATTCCCCTCAAAAACGCCGACCGGTAGCATCTCATTTGGGACATCAAGTACATGATCTATTCAAATTTCACAGGTGTTCCAAGAGGGCAGACGAGCTGTCTGAGTGAATCATTCATCGACAACGCGTCGATCTGTCCCCCGAGCAATCAACAGCGCCTAATGTACTCATTCCATTAGATTAGAGTCTACTCTGGTAGATTGGCCAAGCAACCCCTGCTGAGAAAAGTACCAACGCGGGGGTGGCAGTTTTCGCTGAATGTTTCATGGCCAAACTGAGGGGCACGATCTTGCTCGATTTTTCCCATTTGTGTTTTTGGAAGGGAGTGCTTTTATATCTGAAGTTGTTGTATTTGGTGCAATTGTCGATAATGGGTACCTGAGGTTTGAATCAAAAGAAAACAATTTAATATTATGACTTTTATATGTATTCCCGGGGTTTTTTATATTTTAATATCATAAATGCAACAAATAATTGAAAGTCATGCGAAACGTTTTACAAAAATTAGTAATATTAGGCTAAGAATTATTAAGATCTATTTAAAAATTACTTAAAATAACCTTTAATACTTGGCATCTTATATTAGGTATGAGGTAATATGAAATATATGATAAAAGTTTTTGTTAAATTAACAAATAGTTATTTGATTTCATTTTAAACTTTCATGCTGAGTATCACATGGATTATGCGAACTTTTTAATTTCATCTGAATATTTTTCTAACTAGTGTTTTAAATTCATTATAACCACTTGGTACCAAACTTGAAAATAATCAAATTCTTACCATTTTATTTTCAGATATAAAGGACAATGAACTTTGTTGCAGAAGTATTTAGTGATATTTACAAATATCGGAGAAGCAAATGCAATTTTTTTTAAAATTCGGTGCCATTTTGTTCATCATTAGTAAGTGCTGTGCATTAGACTGATGTTCTTAATTATGTTTTCATATTCTCTAATATTATTGAAGAAATTCCTGAAATTTATAACCTACTATTTATTTATTTTCGTCTTAAAACCTTTAAATTATGATGATAATAAATTCTAAAAAAAATATGTTATTTAAAGTGTAATTTATAACCAGGGAATGCTTTTTTACTTCCAAGAAGAAAATCTGCATGATTTATTTTGAAGCTGTATCATACATTTTATTTTAATTTGCATGTGTTCCCTCCATTTGCCTGCAGTAATTAAAATTTTAAATTCAGAAGATTCAGATTTCCTTTGTGAAGCCTTTCTTCTCGTGAAGATTACATAGTATATAATTTAAGCAGCTACATAATCTCATAGTTTATTCCATTCGTTTTCGCCTATTTAGCAATGAACCACGTTTAGATATAGATAACTAGAATTATCCTATTATCACAAGATACTGTACAAGATTTCCACGATGTTATTCGATATTCTGAATACGTGAGTCAGAAATATTTTATGGCATAATAATATGGCATATTTATTTAGAAACCTCCACAGTCCAACTGGAGGTGTGGAGGTTTCATTACCAGATGACATTTGACCTCGATGAATTAATGTGCACAAAGTTCAAGGAAAGTTTCAGGAGGAAATAGGTCTCAAACTTTCGATTTCCCTTCCTAAAATATCCATATTAAGATATCATGATCTCTAATTTCGGTCGAAAATGTTACGTTTTGCTCATATGAAAATAAATACATAAGCCATATAATATATAACGCTTCTTCTTAATTTACTTTTGATATTCTAAATATTTTCAAGGAAATTTTGATACATTTTAAGGCCGAACCTCATAAAACATGTAATTTAACTCACTACAATTTTTTTTCTTCTGAAAAACTCCGAATGTTTTACACTTTTTCCTTTCCATTCTTCCATTTTTATTCCACTGGAAGAAAATATTTGCGTTCCCTTTTGATCGCCTGTAGGATTCTCTAATTTTGTCTTGTATCATTAACATTTATGTTTCCAATCATTCATACACGGTTTTCGTATAAAAATAATCAGACAGTCTACAAAAACTGCGAGAGTCGGTTCCCCGAAACTTTCTGGTACTCTCTCCGATAAAGATCTTATCCCCCCCCCCTTCTTTGCATAAAAGCGTGCACCTACAGTAAGACTGCGAGTTCTTTGCACAGCATTGATTCAAAATATGTATTCAGCATTAACAGTTGTAGATTATGTATCTTGTTTCAAGAGACCAGCATTTTTACTGAATCTATTACGATAATATATATTTTCGACGCCTTTCTGCCAGCCAATTGATACCAAAATTTCACTAAAATAAATGATTTTTCAAGATAACATATCACATTTTATTGACTTATTTGTTTCATTTATGTACATTATATTACATTTACGTGTTTGAGAAAGCACAGACTAACAAATGAAAAAACGTTTTACGAATTCGGTCCAAATTTTGATAAGCATCTAGACTATAAATTTGCTGGACTTACTAGACTTGTAGTTTACTACGTAGTTTACGTACGTTCACTTACGTAATAGATTTACTAGACTGTAGATTATTTGTACATTCGGTCCAAAATTTGATAAGCATCTAGACTGTAGATATTGTGTACCAAATTTTATCCTAATAGTTCTTTGCGTTATATAGTTATCGTGTTCATTTTTCTGTATGAACAGCGAAACTTCTTATGAATAGAATTCGTTGTAAAATTTGGTTGTACTAATTATATAATTTGGCTGTAATTCCTTATACTAAATTTCAGAGCTATAACTTGATATGTTTTGAGTTATCTTGCTCCTAGGTAGAAAGACATTATACCAAAAATGAGTTTTTTGAGCTCACAGAGATAGGAAACGTGGAGATTTGTTAAAATCTCGTTAGAATTTTTTTGACAATTATAACATTTTTTTCTATCCTTACGAGGATGTGTTATAATGAGTATAAGAGATACATATAACTTCAATAAGGAATTAAAGCAAAGTGGCATCTGCATTTATCAAAATTAGTACTTGCCGTACACCAATTCCACCAATATATAGTCTTTATTATCTTCAACGAAAAAAAGGTAAAAAGCAGAATTTATCACATGAAAGATAATTACAGGGAATGAAAATCATGTACTTTATCGGAAGAAACTAAAAATGCCACAAATTTAATTCAAAAAAGCATTTAACACAATGAAACGCTTGAAAGATTTAAATGATGCATCTGCAATGTACTTCACAGTATCTTCCACATCAAAATATATTTCATTAATCCAATCTGAGCACAGTTTAAAATATTCCCTTTAAAAACGCATCTGATTATCCCATCACATAATGAATTCATTTCTTACAAAACTAGGACCATCCCGTTTTTTCCAATTTAATTCTAACCAATTTCGACCAATTTCTACTGAGACCCATCTTGTTCCATCTGCATATTTATGCGAACCTTTTTTCGTATCACTGTTCTTCAGAAAAGCCTCGGGTCCATTTCCTTCATTTCCCACGGGGCATGGGAGTAACAGCGTGCCTCCGATGAGAGTCATCAGACAAGGCGCTTGGACTTGTCAACTGACTCGTCCTGGGACTCATTTGACTGGAGGCATCATAACTTCCAAGTGCGGATATTTCTGGTCCAGATTTGTTTTTCGTATGTGTTTTGGTGTGTTTATTGACCTTGGACGGAACTTTCTTCAAAGCACTGGGATGAGAATACTGGCAATGTGGGGGGGGGGGCTGTATCTAAAGCAAGAAATATTTTTACTTGCTGAAGACTCATTCGTTTATTAATGAATGTAGTTGAGAATACGAACTAAAGAATAACAGAAGTAAGAAATAACAGTAAAAAAACTGTAAAAATTGGTAAATATTGAAGTATATAAATCATATTAAAGGCAATCTCTTAAAATGAACTTAACCTTTGATGACACCTTAAAGTAATAGAATGTTTTCTTTATAAATGTTCAAGAATTTGAAACATGAAGGTTCTGCTCATTTCAAAGGTATATACGTCGATTTCTGGTTTTATTATTGCCACTTAAAAAAAAAAAAAAAATATGACTCATTGTAAGAGATTTCAGACAATTCCGCTTCATTTTTTGAGTTGCAGAAAGAATTTTAAAAAAAATGGTTTTTAAATCTGCAAAAAGAAAAACAAAGAATTTAAAATTTGGCTATAATGCATTCACTCAATCAGGCAGAAGATAGATAATGCTTGCTATTCCAGTCAAAAACTGTTTCAATAAAATGGATAGCTGAATCGATTACAAATCTTTAATGCAGACAAATTATTAGAGATGCTTGCGTTTCGGATTGAATAGGAATCTCAATGCCATTTTTATTTCCTTAACATCTGAAATTCACAATAATCGAGTTCATGTAATGGAGATTTATTAGCATTTTCAACTTTCATTTCAGAACCAGTTTGTATGCCTGGTATTTCTCGGGATTTAGGTGTAATATTGTAACAAAAAATCTACCATTTGGTGCAAAATATTGCAATTTACGGCTTCTTATATAATTTAAATCATTATCAACTTTTCTCATCTATTTTTAATTAAAGTGCTAATTGAATATGGTTATCTTTGAAAATCCTAATGGCTAATTTTCTCTATAATTAATCAACAGTTATTATATTGGTATATTTTTTATATTAGCATATTATTCAAATTTTCTTCAGAAATGCTGAAAATTCGTTTGAGCGACTGATTTATCTTAGCATTAAGCACGGATCAATTACTACTTTAAGACCGATAAAAGCAATGTCAAAAAATGTTCCAAAATAAGATAAATTTTTAAAATAGTGGTAGAATAGTCCAATGTATAAAAAATACAACATTTTTATTAACCCTTAACTGGGGACGTGCGGTCTGTGAGACCGCTAACGATGGATGTTCGGTCACCCCTGTTCTATTTTTAGCTCAATGGAATGGATTGGCCCTGTAGCTTCCTGTTTTGGGACCTTCAATACACGTGCCCTTTTTCAACCGATTTCAACAGATGCCTTTTAAAATAATTCAGTTATTTCTTTAAGCGCGGTCTCTAAGACCGCACTCCCTGTTAGTGTCCCAGTGATAAACAAGGCTTAGCAGATGGCGCTAAAACTTGGGCCCCGAAATATCATCCAATTTACTGATCCTATTATGAAGCAGTGCTCCATACACTTTTAAATGAAGCAGAAAGTGATGTTAGTGATAAGGATAATTGTACAGAAGAGTTCTTCGATGACAGTTCGCACTCAACTGATTTTGATACGTATGTTCAAACATAATTAATTTTTCTAGTGATAATGTATTTTAAAAAATTTATAAAATATATGAATATACCAAGATATATATATACATAATTTATAGGTTGATTTTTATACTAGTTCTTAACCTATATGTTTAAAATGCCCTAGAAAACCAAGCTATGAAAGTCACACAAGCCGATAAAAAAACTGCCAATTTTACCCATTGTCATTTTTTTTTATTTTTCATATAATTGTTGAATTTTACATTATATTGTCTTCTATATACCTTCATATACTGTAAAAATAAATATAATTTAAAAAGTAAAAAGTAATATGCTTTTTCAAGAATTTTATTTATTGTAACCTGTAATTTGAGAAGAAAACGTATCTTCGAATGCATTTACTGTTTTCAATGATAATATATTTTGAAAAATTTCAAAAACATATCTATATGTCAAGAAAAATATCTGAAAAATATATTGGCAGTTTTTCATACTAATGCATTCATTAGAAAATTTAATTTGAGAGTAAATGAAATGCGGTCTCGTAGACCTCACCTCCCCAGTGAAGTCCTAAATTTTGACCTCCCCAGTTAAGGGTTAATTCGTGAATAACTGAATATATATTTAGTTTTTATACTTTGAAAAGTTGAAGACATTCTTCTATATTATAAGTGCTCAAAATTTGGTAAAATTCTATCATATTGTTTAGCACGAAATATGCAAATACATAACACAATTATTTTTATTTATATTAAGATCATTTATCACTGATAAAAGAAGAGATGCTGAAAGGATAAAGAATATTCTTGAAAACAGAGAGCCTTTAGAGTTTCAAGTTGTGAATTGTCTTTTTCAAATAACAAGGCCTATAAACCTTTTGGATCTCAAAATCTCTCTCAAAATTTTATTTTAGAAATAAGTCATTGAATATATATGAAAAGTTCATGAAAAACTGCTTAGATTCAAAATGAATTATCCATTTATTGTTATAAGTTAAGCTTTTCAAACATATACACATTTATTAGTTTATTGAAAGGACGAAATGAAACAGAATTGTTTTTATGTTTAGTTTATAATATAATACTTCCAATTATTTACCAAAGATGATTTTATAAATAAGAAATAGAATGTGCGCTGTTGATGACTGATATTAAATTCGTGTCATATACTGAAGTATACGGATGCATGATTTACGTTAATAAAATAATCTCATTGATGGATATCGGCCATCGACATATGGTTACTTCTGTAGTGCCAAGGGTCTTAAATTACCCAAAATAAACTATTTTTTTAGTTTAGTTCGGAACTACAGGTCACAGTTTCTCTGCATTTCACTATATAAAGTGAAAAAAGGTATCTTTCTGCATATTATTGGAAATTGGCCTGTGAATATTACCTGAAAAAAAAAACATATGTTCATCTGTAGTGAAATTATTCCATTAGCACTGCGACGGACAAGAATGACCGCGCATAAAAAAAGTCGTTTAATTTTGTTATAAAATGCACAAAATAATAAAATAAAAAATATTTACATTCCTCTCAGAAAAAAAAAAACCTTGAAAATTAATAGTCATATTTTTTAAACTAATTTTTATAAAATTCTATGGCAAGCAGTACCTTAAAGTATACATATGCATGGCTTATACTTAAGCTTCGGATCACATGAATCATACTAAAGTATTCAGTTCAGATGACTACACACGCATGATGTGTGTTTCGGTATACAAATGCATGGTTTATATTAAAGTGCAAGTATTTGTTCCATTCAGAAAAGAATGTTACTTCATGATAAATATCATGTGATTGATGCACTGTTGGATTTTAATTTAGTTATATTAACGTCCCGTTTTAAAGTATCCCTAAGGCTATTTTGGGACGAACCTCGTAATTTTGAACCACAGTCGGATGACGAGGAGGACATCTGAACTGGCGTTCCTTTCTCCAACACCACACCAAAGGGAGGAAATTTATCCCCGAAGGATTTAACGAGTATCAGATCTGCTTATACGACGGTTTCTGCGGAATCGGGTCTCGAACCTGAAGCCTGCCCGTTTCGAAGCCGAGACCTTACCAACAGGCCACCGCTCCCCTGTACACTTTTGAAAGATCTTCATGAATCCCGTTTTAAAGTATCCCTAAGGCTATTTTGGGACGAACCTCGTAATTTTGAACCACAGTCGGATGACGAGGAGGACATCTGAACTGGCGTTCCTTTCTCCAACACCACACCAAAGGGAGGAAATTTATCCCCGAAGGATTTAACGAGTATCAGATCTGCTTATACGACGGTTTCTGCGGAATCGGATCTCGAACCTGAAGCCTGCCCGTTTCGAAGCCGAGACCTTACCAACAGGCCACCGCTCCCCTGTACACTTTTGAAAGATCTTCATGAAGCATCAATCAGTAAAACAATCAGTTTATAATTCTGGTTACCTATTTCTTGAATTAAAAAAAAGGCTCTGTTTGTTTCCTAATTTCACAGCTGTAAGTCTTTCACAAGCAATCCCTAATCAACAGAATTCCTCCCTAGACAGGGGCCTTCCTTAACTTGATGCATCCCTTAACTCGATCCATGATTGCTGCGACGTTCGATAAATCTAAATTTGTCACCTTACGCTCGGAGAATGTATAAAAAGAGCAACAGAAGCAAAGAAGGATAATTTTCGCTGGTCTTTCAAAAATTCTTCTCTTTTAAGATAAGTCCGAAAAAGTTTCAGCTCTTCTAACACGTATTTTCGAGTTTTCAAAAGGAATGCGATATGGCTTTCAGGTCCTCCTTAATCAGATAGGGCAGCAGACAGCAGCAGAATTGTGCGAGGAATTCCGAAAAAGAGGTCGTCTGTCTGAAGTCAGTTAATCTAAGATCATATTAGAAAGGAACTTTGCACTTTGTTGGCACACTGCTGAATGGTTAAGAGAAGGGAATAAAAAAACTGATTTTTCTCTTTTTAAGGCTATAATAGAATAGGAAAAGAATTTTATTTTTGGCTTGGTTCTGGGATGTATTGTTCCCGATTCATGATTAGTTATGGCTGATGAATCATAGTTAGGCGAGAGATAAAATTTGATATGACATGTCTGTTCGAAGAAAAGGAAGTTTATAATTCCAAAAAATTCGTTTCATGAAATATTTTGAATCAAGCTCTGTGTAAAGTGAGTAGGCTAATCTTGAGACAGATTCCATTGATTTGAACTAAAGAATGCTTATGAGCTATCAATCTTATCCCCAGTATTTATACGTTACATCTACAGGATCTTGTTTAATTCAGGTTTATAAGTAATAAATACATATCATTGTCTAGGCGATCAGATTTCACTGTTTGGGATCGTGGTAGATCACTATTTTTTTTTTAATTCTTGATTAATACAGATAAAACTTATGGGCAAAACTCAAAGACACAAAAAATATTGGGTTATGAATTTATAAATTAATTTAAGCGAAACTCTTTACCGGGTACTACCATAACGACATTATTACACAACCACTACAACTTGTTAGGCGTCTGCTATTACGCCAATTCTTCAACACAAACAACTTTCGATTACAATAGACTTTTTTCTTTTCGTCAGAGTCCACAATTGTTGCAATTTTTTAAATCCTTTATTGATGAGGAAATCCATGTCGTTGAAGAGGTTAAGCGCTTATGAGGTCAGTGTACACGGTTCATGACTGACTCAATTATGTCATCGCGGTCATGAAATATTTTGGATGGGCCTGAAATTCAGAACACTATTACTTCTTATATTATTCCTAAAAAAGAGGAAAGAAAATCCTTTAAAATATTATTCAGAATCTTATTCTATATGTGAGAGGGGAAAACATTTAACTTTCTATTTCCACACGACTAGGGATTGCCATACCGGTATACCGGGATACCGAATACCGGTATTTTGAGCCATTTGTACAATTTTGTAGTCCCGGTATTCAGAAGTTTAAATACCGTTTTTTCGGTATTTACTAGAAATTTTTAAAATTGTCTCCACTATATATTCAGAGATCGCGAACACAGCAAAATAGTATACGCTTTTGTTTTTATGTCTCCCTAACGGGCGAGATTAATTAGTTCATTAATGGCTTAATTAATTGCTTAAATGTAAATTAGAGAAACATGGATTATTTCTGAAAGAAGATATTGTATCCATAACGACTAACGGAGCAAGAGTTATGAAAAAAGTTGCAAAGTTGATTGGTGCAAATCAGCAATTGTGCTATGCAAATGCAATTCAATGAGAAGTAATAGATGTATTATACCAAAAAAATAAAGAACAGAAGAATCCAAATACAGTCGATATAGAAACTACGGATTCCAACTTTGAAAAGAGTAAGAGTAAGAGTGAGAGTGATATTGACAATGAAGATAATGACAATGTAATTGATGAAGAAAATATTGCTAATGAGGATGAAATATTAACCCATCAAGAATTACTTTCTATAATTTATAAATTTCGAAAAATTGTTAAGGTATTTAAATGTTTCCCTATAAAAAATGATATATTATTAAAATATATACTAACTGAACATAAAACAGAATATATGTTAATATTAGATTCTAAAACACGTTGGAACAGTTTACTCCTAATGATGGAACGATTTTTGAAACTGAGAAATACAATCCAAAAAGCAATAATCGACTTAATACTGCAAATTTTTTTCAGATAGGGAATTCGAGTTTATATCCAGAACTGTATCAGCTCTACTTCCAATAAAACTGGCTGTTGAGGCATTATGTTGGAGAGATTCTAATTTATTAACAGCTAATGCAACAATAAATTTCGTATTGCAGTCACTGAAAGAACAGCACGCATCACTATCTGAAGAATTATATATTACATTGAAAAATCGCACAGAACAAATGAATACCGAAATAGAAAATGTCTTACGGTATTGACATAATTATATTGATTTTAAAAATAAAAATGAAAAAGAAGAAAAGAGAATAACCAATTCAAACTGATCAAGATTGTAGTAAATTTTTTTGAAATTTTTTTACCCACAACCCTATTCACATTCAGAAGAATTCGATTCAATTATCGAAGATTATGACATTAATGTCGATAGTGAAAAGGAATTGTCTCTTGAACAAAAATTCGAATTAGCGATAAATAAAAAAAAAAATCAACAAATCAAAATACTCTGCAGAAATCAGCTATATCCCAAACCATCTGACAAGAAATCTATTTATTTAAAGATGAGAGATTTAAAGGTAAATACTTGGAAAAAGTATATCGCGCATTGCTAACAGTACTACCAACAAGTGTAGATGTCGAAAGAGCGTTTTCGACAGCTGGTAATTTTTACACAAAATTACTTTTCAGGCTAAGTGACAGTACAATTGATGCATTATGTTTTTTAATATCACATTTCAAAAATTTGTAATAGTACCACAGATTGAATAGCGATATTTACACTGATTTGTGATTTAAATAAATAAGATGTTCCTTTACTTTTTTGTGATTCTTTATATAAAGTTATAATTTATAAGTTACCAATTATTTTTTGGGATATTTACACTCTCAAATAAAATTGGCAAATAAACACCTGTGTTTCCTTTCTTTTTCTAAAATTTCTAATACCGGTATTAAAACCGATATTCCGGTATTCAGATCTAAAAAATACCAAATACCGGTATTGAATTTTGGGTCCGATATTGCAATCTCTACACACGACATGTTGAGTGCTTATGAATATTGAATATTAATCATTTGAATAAACTATTTCAGCATACAACTACACTCTGATGCTAGAAAATTTACAGGAGCTATAAGGTGACGTTGGTCAACATAGGATACTGCCTTTTTCTTTTATTACAATTTTTTGACTTATGGTAATTCACAGTGACCGGGTGATAAAATCTAGGTTTCGGAACAGGAAAACTCCAGATTCAAACTCGATTTCACCTAAGAACCATCGTTTAAGAAAGTCTATAGCATGTTAAATCTATTAAAATTCCGTAATATTGCTGAAACTTGGAGAAAAAGTCCTGGCTTATGTATAGTTCTAGTCATCTGACTCCAATTCAAAGTTTCGGAGTCCGCTCCATAATAACTCCAGTGTTCTTTCAAAAATTGAAGTAAACATTGCTAAATTAAAAAGAGAAATTTAACTCATGGACGAGGCCATATATACTCAACCAAACCGGATTGGGAACTTCGCCAATTGAAAATGTTTTTGAAACGAATGAAACAGCTCCTCACCACCCAAAAAAAGGCTTCGAAACATTTCAATTTAATACCTTTGGCAGAAATAACATGTTTAGTGAGTTTCAGAAGTAAGACAATGATTTATTGTTAAATTAATTTTGATTAACACGTGTCAAACGTGTTTTTTCTTATGTCCGAACTATCGCATTGTTTGGAAGTATTATACAATTAAATCAATGGTATGTGCATCTATGCAGATCAAATGTTTCAATCAGGAAAGCGTGAATACTACTGCATTCATATACCGAATGCCTGAATAAACTTTAGAAAAGACATCTTTTATATTATTTGCTCATTGTTAAGTTTTTTTCCAGCCACATATTTACTTTTGAAAGCGTTTACAGTATCTTAGAATAATATTGTTAATTCTGTTAATGCAGTCATTTAGTAGCTTTATATTCATTTAAATTTTTCCCAAAAGGTGACAGTAATTTTTTGTGAAAAAATCTAAAAAGAATTCTACAGAAGCATTAAGAGTTAAATTAGCTGAAGAATCCTTTCTACAAACGAAGAACTATAACTTGCTTTCAAGAACCCTTTTATTTCTGTTTTGATCACGTAAATTTATTCTTTTTTTCAGAAATATAATGAATTTTTAAATCAGATAGTATCTTCAATGTTCTTCAATAATTTGTGATGAATTTACCCAAAATGTTAATAGTTCGTTCATCAATCACAAAGAGGGTTCACAGAACTAATTGTAAATAAATAAGGTTACTAACAGCTGTAGTAGCTACGTGCTTTTATTCCTTCAAAATTCAGATAGAACCCTTTTAAGACTTATTCTTCCTTTTCGCCTTGTGTATTTCACAATAATTTTCAAATTCTAAGAGAATTTGAATATTTCAAGAATTTAGGCAAACTATATTTTAAGAATATAGAATTTAGAAAATTATATTTAAAAAATACCTTCATTTAAATTGGAATTATTTCAATTTGAAATATACGTTCTCTTCGCAAAAACTAAGAAATAGTGTTTTTTATCATTTTTTTTTTTTGCTTAGCTTATATAAAGCTCAATAAAAGAGGATTTATTGAGAACTTAGTAAATAACTAAACTGCAATCATTGGCGTTGTTGGCTTCAAAAACATTGCTCTAAAAGTTTTAAATTTCAGTATATAAACAATTAAAAAACAAATTAAAAAGGACAGATAACACAAATGATCCTCATAACACTTTTAACTTTGCTGCAACTACGCAATTTTAGTTTGAATAAGTGTGATCATGTTGCCTTCAGAAACATGGTCAAAATTTAAATTAAAAAAAAATACAAAACCTACACTTACGTTCACAATAATTTACTAAAAAATATCAAAATAAGTTTATGGGTGAATCATTAGAATAAAAGGTTCTTCGCAAAATTTATTTATTCAGATTCTGAGTAAGAATTGTTAAAGTTGAAATTTTGAAGAAGGTATTTGCCACAGTTGAAAACACTGTTCAAAACCTCACAGTGGTTTTTTATTTTTACAGTCTTGACAGGACAATAAATCTGAATTTAATAGCAGTATTCGCAGTAGAAAATGGAAAACATGAGACAAAGAAAAAGTGATTATTAAAATATATAATTTTCAGTCTCAACCAGTTATAATTTCTAATGAATTCCGATGCTAAGGCATTCAAGTCTTTTGTTAAATTTTATGAATACAAAGAACATGAAAATAGTTAATGAGTCAGTTAGCTATTAATTAAAAGAGCATGATGATTTCAAAAATTTAAAGCCATATAGAATAATGTTGCAGTACTCACGCATATGAGAGTGCCAATCAAAATTATGATGAAAAATGAAAATGTAATATTTTTTTTAAATGTGATTATTTTGTTGATTATGAATAATTACCGGTGATCATGAGTATCAAGGGTAATTATACTTAATCACCAGTTTATTACATTTACCTTAACATATATAAAAAAATAATATGCTAGTTAAATCTTGAAATGCATTGTTTTAGATTGTCTAAAACAATGCATTGAATTAAAAAAAAATACAAATTACTTTTCTGCTTTACAGCTCTTTCGAGAATATTTTTTGCAAGTCGTTTTGCTATAATAATTTTTTTTCCTAAAATGACATTTCAAAACTTATTTTCATTATTCCATCTTTGACAAAAAAAAAAAAAAAAGTTTGCCCTGAAACTTGAATCAGTAATTAAACTTACAATGACCGTGATGCCTTGCAGGCAATGAAGGGACTTGCATTATCATTATCACATCAAAAAACGTAATTGTCAAAGACAGACCGTCGCCCTTAAGGTAAAAGGATTTATGAAATGCACTTTAAAAAAAATTTAAAAAAGCACAAAATGGCACCAGGAATCTGAAAGAATCTCACTGAAACGTGATGGCGATACTTCAACTAAATGGCAATGAAGAAAAGAATGATTTTTCCATCCGCATTTTGTGATTTGGGAGCGCACCGATCCGCGAAATTGAAAGATTTACCCGTAGAAGATTACTTAATATCGGGCCCTGAAGCTTTAAAGTTCGCGAAGAATGAATAAAGTTACCAGAGATGAGGTATTTAAGACGCATCCCATTTTGATGTTTCATTAAAAGAATGGCGATACATTGTTTAGTAGCATCGAAATGGAGGATCCTAATTAAATTGAAATATTATGGTGTATGTTCGAGCAGGGAAAGGTCATAAGTTATGTGTGTTTTCCGAAAGGATATGAACGGCGAAAGTAATCTAGATTTATTGGTTCTGAAAGATTACCATGTTAATAAGATACTTTATCAAATATATCATTCGTGGAATGCTTTAAATAACGATTTTAATAATAAGTATCTCATTAAGGGGGCTGAGATTAATGTGAAATATATCTTACGTTAAGAGTATTATTCAAAATATATACAACGCTTTGTAAACGTTTGAAAATGTAGTAAATAATTTTCCTAAATAGTTTTAAAAGGATTTTTATTCGCTTATTGTTTTGATAGGAGTTTAAGCGTCATATCATATGATTAAGATCTTGAAATTTTAGTGCATATTTAATAAATGTGTCACTATTAGAAAACCTTAAAGAGATATTCTTCCACTGGATATTAGATTGCAGATTTGAAATTTTAAAATAATTAAATTATCTAAATATAAGTTTCTTTAATTTTATAGTTCATCTTAATGAGATAAATTATTTTCCTTTTTAATGATTTTCACTTGACAGTAATTATATCCCAGTTCTGGGATAAGAATTAATTCATTTCTAAGCCTATCGCCTCGGATGATATCTTTCTGAATAGTTCTCAAAACTCATATTTAGTCTTTTATTCATTACTGAATTTGAAAAATGTATGCATTCGTAATATATTGAAAAATATACTCTCATAAGCTTGTTTAAGTGGGAAAAATTGTATAATAAGCATTGCGGAGGATGCATTTTTCTTTTGAAATCGAAAACTTTTCTTTCGATTCTTTCGAAAACTTTTTGAAATCATGGAAGGATCATAATTTTAATCCAAATGTACAGATTATTCCATTAAATCTTTTTCCTGTGTTTTTATCATGGTAGAGAGTACATTTTTTTCAAACTGGTCTTTTTTGGCAGATTTTCTTTCTTTCTTTCTTTCTTTTTTTTTTTTTTTTTTTTTGTAGTTTCATTAATTTGCCGGTAGAAGCGCTATACGAGGCATCATTTTGAATTTAAGGGATAAGTACCCAGAGAATATCGGAAAATCGATGAATATATCGATTTTCCAATTTTGAGTGAAAAATGATTCTTGAATCTTTGACTTATTAATCTGAAAATTTCAAACCAATCGGGCAAATATTTAGTGAGACATGGAATTATTTTGTCTAACACGATAGCAGGTGCCACGCCCTGCGTTCACCTCAAACATATTTCATGTGCAAGTAGTCAAGCTGTTTAATTTTTTTCTATAAAATAAAAAGTAGGATAGTTATTTGATATTGTAACGATTAAATCTGATTATTTATAGTTTCACTGCTTTCGCTTTTATTTTCGATTGAATTTCTCACTGATTATTATAATCATCTTCAAAATTATCATTTGAATATCAATCAAATGATGTAAAATGTTTGATGTGTATTAATAGATATTTGATAAACATAACTACAGATAATTTAATAAATATTTTGAAGAAAAAAAGTTTATAGAATAAAAAAAAGTTAAAACTTTTAAATTTTTTTTCTAATAATTCCTATATATGATAATGGTCAATAATAAATATGATAATAATATATATTTATAAAATTGATATCTTAGGACTTACAAATGACACATAATTGCTCTCCTAAAACACCAGCTTGATATGAGCTGTTTTTATAACAATTTTGTTGTGTTCAAAGCTTTAAAGCTGTTTATCTCAGTTTGATTGCTTCCAAAATTCTGTCAGCCACAAAATGTTAAAAGTCAATCACATTTCATTATAATTTCATGAATTTTTTTCTGTTCACTCTTAAATGCACGCTTACAGAATTAGGGATGGATTTGTAAAAATTTTGATTATAAATTTTTATAAAAATTTTCAAAATGAAAAAATCTCATATTTTCCAAAAAATTTCAAAAAAATTTGATTAAATTTTATTTTCAGAAACTAATAGAGATATCAAATAACCGATTTTTAATTCTGTTAATTACATTGTAGGCTCCCTTTTAAAATAAATAATAATAAAGGTTAATAAATATGACTGTTTTAAATAATTTTCGTTTGTAAAGCTATTTGAAAATTGTAATCATAAAACACAAAAACTGGAGAACCTGACAGTATATCATTCTTAACTATCATGATAGAAAATTTTCAAATGAATATATGGTAAAGCAATGTTTGGTGGATATATATATATATATATATATATATATATATATACACACACACACACACACCTCTCTTAAAAATATAGAAAATCCGCCACGTCCGGTTCAACAGAGATCCCGTGTCGACTGGATATTACTACAACATTTCTGCTCTTTCGGGAAGAGTAACTGATTGAATACTCGCAGAGCGAGCTTCGATCGCTAGAGACACACGCCTAGATGGATTTGGATGATATTGAGGTTTTCTAAGAAGTACGAAAGTGCATTTTCTTAATCGACACCAATTAACTGGAAACCTCTTTTGTATATAAAAAACAAGATTATAAAAACACGGACTGTCATTTTAATGTTTGAAGGAGGCGAATTGCTCTTGACTTTAAAAGAGAAACTTGAGTGTCCCAGTTTTCTGAGGTACCTGAATTAAAATGATCTTAGGAATGAAAGGGTAAATAAAATAATTTAGTTTCATATTTCACCACATTTTTAATCATCATATTAATATTTTATGTCAATTTTTTTCAATAACTTTTTGTAAATATTTATTTATTTACTACACCTCAAGACTGCATGACATCCATGTTTGTACAGCATCTCATTGAAGTAGTGTTTGCTAATAGTATAACAACTGTATGCAATTGAAACATGCAGAAATAAATAAAATACTTTATAAAATGATAATATATTTCTACGTTTTATATAATGCATATAATTTACGTTTGCTAACAAGTTTATTTATTTGAAGACAAGAGAAATTAAAACTTATGGTCCGTTCACAATCTTGCAGCCATAAGCAGCTGCCGTTTGGAAAATCAGCCTCTGGTTAAGTCTAATAAAACTATAGTGAGTTCAGAACATCTTTTCTTGTACTAACATATCAATAAAATAGTAATGATTTCAGAAAATCATCTCTTGTACTAACATGCCAATAAAATAATAATGAGTTCAGAAAACCATCCCTTGTCCTAATTTTCCGATTAGAAAAAAAAACCTGTCAAGAAATAACGGAGTTTATATTGTAAAAAAACATATTATCTTTGTTCCTATTATATTTTATCTTCGAAGCATATCAATACATGCAAATCAAAATATGTCCTTGATGTGCGAACAGATATCACATCACTTCACTTTCTCTCAGATTCTGTTATAATCAAAACATCCGAAGCATAAGGTGTAGTGACTAGCTTTTCACCTAAAGCGCAAAGGTTTATACCAAGTCAAGAAAGTAATTTGCTCCATGCTCGAGCATAAACAAAAAGGAGAAATGTTTTAATAAGCACAGCCGCATGCCTTATTACAGATAAGAGGAAACTTCATATCCTCTCAAATCATCGTTGGATTGCGGTAGCATATTTTGCTCCTTAATCAAAAGTTGCACTGAAATGATTGAGATATTAAAAACAAACATAAATATTACAGCTTCGCGATTAAATAACACATTATTTACGATTTAGTGAGAGAGCTACTGCATGTATTGGCAACAGAGATAAGAGTTGTACTAGGAACTTTTTTGTTATTCCAAGATTAAGGAAGACTTATTTCCATGAAGTAAATTAAAAGTAGATGTAGGTAGCATTTTAATATAAATTTAGCTGATGAGAGGCTTAATTTTCTCGATATTTATACAAAATATGTTTTTGGAGATGAATAGGAAATGTATTAGTACGTGATTTACTGAAACCAGACCGATTTTCTACGGAAAAAAAGTCTTATTTTACTGTAATATAGTTCTAGGGCTGGTGGCAACAGGATATGCTATAACCGAAAAATAAAATGGAATACACTGTATGCCGGTTTTAGATAATTTTAATTATTCAATCCAAGAAAACGAGTCAGCTGAGACAGAAATATATAAATTAGTAAAAATATTAGTAATTCTTCGTGAAGAACGCTTTAAGAAAAATTAAGTAGCAAGTCCGACAAATATATAATGATGATCCTTTTTATCTTTGAGAATTTAAACTGGGAAACTTGGAAATTTAATGCTTTGAAGATATTAAATTCATCATAATGAAGATTCAATTAAATTTCAATATTTCTAACTTTATATAAATATATGGGAAACATGGATAAGATGGCATGTGTATAGAATGTATTGTATTCCATGCATGCCTACATCATCTATGAGGTGGGATATCTTAAGAAAACATTCTAGAGGAGATAGCAGTGATTATTGCTCTGAATTATAGCAAACATTCACTAATTGAAATCCATTATATATGAAAGAGGAGTAGTTCAGGATGAATTTTCCTTTGATGGCGTGGTTTCGTAAACATACTTTTGCCTTTGCACAACTGACATAGAATAAATGTATAGGAAGATAAATAGCCAAACCAAAGGAGCTTGCTAAGAATGGAAAGAAGAATCGTTTAGAAGAGCAGGAAAAGTATATGAGTTATTGATAATTATCTATAAAACAGTCTGTAAACTCTGTTAATAAATTCGAATTATGAAGCAGCTGAACGAAGCAAAAATTGTATTCTGATGGAAGTGTGTTGCAAATAAAAAAAAATCTTTGCTTATAATAACAGGTGCTCTTAGTATATTCTGTTCGATTAATAATCATGAGTTAATTAGCAATTGGGCTTAAGGTCTTCTTTATTAATTAAGAAAACTAAAGAAACCAATAATTACAACACTCTCCGTATTGAAAATGTTATTGTTATTAATGAATATACAATATATTAATGAGTGTGAAATCTGTGTTGTGTGTTTTATTTTATGCATCCTTTTCTTTCATTAAATTCACTGATTCCTTGTTACGATTCAGATTCTGCTTTTGTTATCTAAAAATGCTATTTAAAAAGGCTTATATGCTATCTAAAAATAATGATTCAAGGATGGCAACAGTATTAGACGTCAAAGTCAGAAATTAAGATGTCCAACAAAATGCACAGTTCTATTTATAGTATTGCAGTAAGAACTTCTCTGCTTGCTTGTTTGGGTTACTGTTTTTGGCTACTAACTCAAAGGGAACATTGAAGTAGATTTCAATCAAAATTGTTTGCTTTCTGTATATCAAATCTATATTTTAAAATGTATAGACAAACATTTTTTAGTAAATTAGCAATATATTATTCAAGAAATCTTCGGGGTTATTAGATACTGAAACGAGCTTAATTTACGAATTATTACTCAAAGTTGAAATAATTACATTACCTTGAAGGCAATTTCGGATACAACAAAATATTCAGTTCTCAAAAATGTTCTTGTTACAGTAAGTATCAGAATGTTGCCTAAAATAAATTTATTACCTTGAAGTTCGCCTAAATAAATAAAAAAAATAAAAAGAAAAATGAATAATTCAAATTATATATCACCCTATACTTATTATTTCCAGTCAGATGCTATTTTTAATTTTAAGAGACATTTAAATAAGATTTCAAAATTTCTACACCGCAACTGCTTTTTTCTTGAAAACTTATATCATATTTTTAAAAAAAATATTTTTAGCCAGACAGAAATAAAGAATCAAGAAGGCATAACTATCAATGATTAAAACAAAATACTAACCTATTAAGCAAAATATACGGCTGTACACATCCAATAATAGTTCCAATCATCTGCAATTTCTGGTGTTGTTAACGATGATTTATAGACAAAGATATCTTCATTAAATTTCTTTTCATATTATTTGCAACATAATAAATTTTATGAAACAAGCAGATAACTGTAAAATACAAGCAATAATCTTTTCTTTTATTCCATGCTCCACCATTCAAATCATCAATGATGCGAACCATGTCTGGAATATTGTAACTGCTTAAAAACATCGTAATTCACCTAGTTAAAATTTCAAACTGCAAAATATTCTCCGATATATGGAATTTTAGCTATCAATAATTTAACTTGATGGCAACAACAAGAAGTCGTTCTGGAATGCTCAGCATAGTATTTTGCTAATGGCCTGTTTGTTCAACCGATAAAAATACCAAACATCACGTATTGGACCAAATCATTGCAATATATCATTTGGAGTACATCGTTTAGAATCTCCTCGTTTTTTGGGTAGATGCGTTTTGGACGAACGAATCGCGGAGATAAGGATTCTTAAATATATTTTATAACGTTCCACGATACATATTTATTGATAAAAGCAGGAACTGTTTCAGATTGTTGAAGCTATAAATGACTAAGTTATTGAGTAAGGACATTTTATTTTTGTTTGATACATTTAAAAAGAAAGTAAAGACTGTGTTTCTATTTTCTATTTGTTGATATTTTATGATATGCTTTTAGTAACTATTTTATGTTTGTATAGTTTTCCCAAGTTACTCTTTTACTTGTAATTGAAAAATAAAATAGCAGAGATGAATTATATTATTTTTATAGGTTTAGTTATAGTGGAAATTATTGAAAGATTTTATAAAGAAAACAATATAATTTTTTGCCATTGAAATGCTTAGTCTATAGTCGATAGTAAGTCGCTTTACTGCCTAGTTTCATTTATTAGTTATTAAGGAATTACGTAAATGTACAATTTCAATTTTTCTCATGTCTTAAAAATTAATAATTTATCAATCGCATAAATTCAAATTTAATTTAACTTTTACATCCGAAATTTACTTTTTCCTTTAAATACAATTCTTTATTTTTTTCATAAATTTGTATGAAAGTTTAATTTTATTTGACTCTACATACAAGCTTTTCATGTTGCTAATGACAGAAGTTTTTAATTTGAAAGTATCAGTTTAACAAGTTCTAAAGTTATTTTATTTTATGAATTTTTAACTTAACATAAAGGTAATCTTTTAGATTAATCTAAAAAAATAGGGGATATTTTTCTTAAAGTTAAGTAAATATTCTAAGGAAAACTTTATAAAAAAGTCCAAAATTAAACTCAAAATGACGTTTTTTTTCTTACCATAATAGAAGTAATATATCTCAAACTTTACAATGACATTTTACATCCTTTACAAAAAATACCTCTAAAAGATTTTCATGTTCTCTCTAAAGACTAAACCAGTGAATTTAAACTATTTAGATTAAAGGACCTACCCCGACCTAATGTATCGGTCATGCGAGATGCTTGTGTAATGATTATGGGATCTGATTCACCAATATATTTACCCCGAAGTATAGCAGCAACCAATTATCGATTATCAGCTATATATGAAAAGCCCAATTTGAGGCCGATGTAAACCTATTAGGGTTAAAGCGGAGATTGGACATTTAAGGGAAAGAGGACAATGGGGACACCGCTATGAGGTCCTCCCTTTTCATGTCCGTAACCATCGAGTTATCCAAAATTAATCCCAACCGCTGACCTCATTGAAATATCATGTGAGTTGAAAACCGATTTGCCAAAACGTTTTGTGGATGGTCAAGGAAGAGGCATGGATCTCAAATAATTTGGAAAAATAGGAGGATCTTAAGTTAGAGATTAATGACGAAGTGGATGGGATATTGCGATAGTTTGTTTTAAGGATTTGGAGTTCGGTTTAGAAAGAGTTTATGGCGTTAAAGTCTAGCAATTATTATAATCATACTTAAGGCGACCTTAGTAGATCATTTCTTGGAGAAAAATATATTTAACACTTTAAAATATCATTTTTTTTCTAGTCATAGTATTTAAAAATATTTTCAGGATTGAG
Source organism: Argiope bruennichi (assembly GCF_947563725.1). Taxonomy (NCBI): domain Eukaryota; kingdom Metazoa; phylum Arthropoda; class Arachnida; order Araneae; family Araneidae; genus Argiope; species Argiope bruennichi. The sequence goes on from NC_079153.1 coordinate 13,224,391, forward strand.
ACTGTCGTAAAGAAAGTAATTAATTTAACTCATTAGATAAATTTATTTAATTAATTAATTGTGTTAATTAATAATTAAGTAACAAATCAAGACATACCATTTACTGTGAGATAAGGAATTGAAACATGTAAGTTTCTGTCTAATTGGAAAATTTCTCAGAACTTACGCCAACCTACATCATTTCATACAAAGATTGAGGAATTTGGTGGGAAGCATACTACTCATGGATATAGAAAGGGTTAAAAGGATTAAGTAATAGACAAAAAAAAAGTAAAATAATATTTTCTGTTTTTTTTTTCACCATAGTTTGCTTTGAATGGAGGGGAAAAAAAGAAAGAAGAGCCATTAATACATTATTTATTCAGTGCCCCTTTATTTCATTAATGAATCATTTTATTTCCAAAAACCTCTTATATCACTGAAATAATGCTGCATGAATGTTTCTCTATTTTATATAAAAAATGCACGAAATTCAAAAGTACTTTTAAAGGGAACTGCGAATTTTGAGGATTGTTTGAATGACTTTATGAAAGACATTCTGCTTTGGAATAAAGGGTCATAAATCGAAGGGTCGGAATCCAAATCTACGTGATCAAAAATAACTTCTATAATGCAACTTCTCCGGCAGAGTATGAAAATCTGTGATGTATATGTCGGTTCTAATTAGACTAAATAACTAACAAGTAATTTTAAAATATAACAATGGTCTAATGAAAACAAATAGAGAGTTAAATGATTTCCTATGTTAAACTCATTTTCAAACGCACCAAATCTGAACAGTCCTAAATTCAATTCATAAATAGTTGAAGAGAATGACATCCAGACAAGCTCTCCATTCTCCAAATTTCGATACCATAACAAAATGATGACATCTTTATTCACAGTGAGTTATTTAATAATCATCGTATATATAGTTGATACTCAGTGGATAAAATCACAAATCCGAAATTATCCAACTGGATAGCAAGATTTTATCATCTCCATCCCTATGCGGCCTTCTTTTAAGAGACTGATCCCTCTAAAATTGCCATCCCTCAGAGAATCAAAGAATAAAAATGTAATTCAACATTAATTTTAATTTCTTAGGTTTTAAGTAATTTTTAATCTATTCTCATGAAATCATCTTTTTAAGTATCATTTTAATGCCTATCATAAAAATTATAGCACATTATGTGATTCATATTAAATTATATATCTGAAAAAGCCTTTTACCTTTGATTATTTGAGTACATTTTTCATTGGTTGGAAAAAAGCTTTAATTTTATGCAATGGAAAAGGAATGCGTGATTTGTATCCAAGTTCTTTTAACCCTTTGCGGTCGTATGTCTACACTCAGCCACCAAAGCATTTTTACCGTTCCAGTCGTATGTCTGCTCTCAGCTACCACAGCAAAGAAACACCCTAAATTATATTATATTCGACGTATCTGAATCTCCATATAGGATATATCAGTTTATACTTTCTATAGAAGAACAGAAAGGGCTAAGGAACTTATTCGTGAACCAATACGGTGCATCTCTTACTTCGTGACAACGAAACCTAATATTAATAGAGCAGCCTCTGATTCGCCATGAAAAGTCAAGGACGGAAGACACCAAACGAATTATTTTCACGACATTTGTCATCGAAAATCAGGACTTCACAATAGAGGCCGTTTTGAAAGATACCTCGCGATGGTGAATTATAAAATATAATTTTTACAATAAAACATTTTTGTGTTTACAATATCAAAGTTTACGAAAGAATGAGAATGAGTAAATTGGGTTTTTCCTTCATAATCTTGCATATTATGTATTACTGTTCGCTCAACGGAAATTAATTCAAACCAGCACGACACCTACATTTAAATTTAATAAGTCCGGAAAGGGTTAATTTTAGTTACATGATTTTTTCCCTCTCTCTTTTCTGATAAATGCATATTATTATTAAATACAAATATATTATAATTGTAAAGTATATAAATATATTGTATACAAATATATTGTAATAGCATAGTAAATTTGTATTTTCCATTCAGGAGTTACTATATGTACTTTTTTTTTTTCCAAATTAATGCATATCTTATCTTATAAGTTTTTCAGCTAAAGACCTCTTTTGGAGATCTGAAATAATTAATGTAACTAATTTGTTTTATCTGCTTCTGTAATATTACTCCTAGTACATTGCTATTGCATATTTCGAATTATATATACTTTTTATACCGATACTATTCTTCTCCTGCAATCCATATCAAAAATGAACATGAGATATATATATATAAAAAAAACTGTATGACACAAAATAGTAACCATTAAGGACATAAATATATAAAACATATAAAGTCCTACATCAATATAAATGTGTTTCGATACATGCATTATTTAACGCCATGAATACATTAAAGCATAGCCAATATCCCTTCATGCATCGCAGAATATTATTGAAGAATACAGTTTCAGTCACAGCTATTTTTGACGTTTTAAGCGGCTGGTATCAATAATATAGCCACTATGAACAGTTTTTTAAAACATCCCCGAAAGAAGTGCAGAAAGGTAAAGTTGATTTTGTGCTTCTTCTTTTGTAATTTCATTCAAGGATAGAGAGAAAAGTTATGCAGTTACTTCCCCCATTTAGTTTGTGGAAAAAAGTAATGATATTGGGATAAGTGAAGAAATTACTATTATCAGCATAGCTAAAACAGATCAAATTTCGGATATATTTTAAAGGATATGACGATGTTTGCAGCATTTGTAGCTAATCAGACATTAGGACGATAATTGATATTTTTCCTTGCAAAGCGATGAATCATTGAAGGATACAATTTGAATCACAGCTATGCTTCGACATTTTAAGTGGTAATCAGAAATATCGCCAATATAAATAAATGTATTCCCAAATGAAGAATAAATGAGTAAACATGAACCATTTGTCTAATTAAATAACTTATTTAAACCTTGATCCAAAGATACAGAAAAAGAGACATCCGATCTTACGCCATTGGATTAATGAAGAAACAATAAGAAGGAAATTACTGATATCAGCTTAGTTACATCTGAACAAATTCCGGAAATTATTTAAAGAGAAAAAAGGAGGAGTGACTAACGTCTTGATATCTGCCCACTGTTGCATGTATTGAAAAACGCTTCAACTAATTTCCAGTTTTTGCTTTTATTACTATTTTTCTAA